>NC_071292.1:6273333-6899166 GCF_943737925.1 Anopheles nili
TAAGAGCATGGGCACAATTTCATGCGACAAAGTTGCCTAATCCTCGCATTTGCCCTCGCGCGTCCGTGTGCGTAAGGCGCAATGGGTGGAAAGGAGTTTTACGTTCAACCATGGCGTTAAGGGCCGCGAAAGGTTCGGGTGTGGGTGTCGAAGGGGGACGGGGCGCCTTGGCAGCGTCGCATAAGGCGCCCGGAAACGATGATTATGCTATCAGGGCCGAAATGTTTATTCAATGCCAATTTCCATACATCGTTTCGCTTGGGCGGAGGGTGGCGAGTGAAGCTTTATCATTACGCAGGCGACGCAGGCGACACAGGCGACGGAGGCGAGCCGCAACCCGCAGGGTAACGCTTTAATCGGCTTTAAGTGGAGCCCAGCGGAGGGAAAGCGGGCGCGAGAAAATTATTCCGCAAATGCAAATGCGGCAAATCTTTAATAATCTTTAACAAATAGCCCCATAAATTGGCGATTTCTCGCTCGTGCTCGTGCGCCTTCTCCGGAAGCATAAGGTAATCAAGACGACCCTTCGGTTGGGCTGCCATCAAGGGCCACCCACACACGCACCACGCACTTGCAAACAATCGGAAGGCTGCTCGCTTGGAGTTAATTATCAACCGGACCACAAAACACACGCCCCCCGGAAGACGCAACGGTGCGTTTGATCTGCTGTCAAACAAGACGTCAAGTGTGACGCGTTTCTCGATCTCGGAACGCAGTGCGAATCAATCACAAACGCTCCCGCTGCAAATGGCCTTTATTAGTGCAAATAAGCAAGTGCCGAGCCACCGAGAGGCTAATTAATATTGACGAAGTACCGGACGGACCGAATCAATACTGCACAAGCTGCCAGTGGTGATGCATTCCAAGTGGATGATGCATTTCTGATGCACCAACCTGTTTTGTCATTGCATCTGCATCCTTACAATCACACCTGGAAGGTGGTGTAAATGAGCCCAGATTCCAGTTGTTTCACCACGTGTTGCTAACACGTGGACAAAGTCTCGGTTGCGTTCTTTCCTCCATTGAGACCGCACGGACATGGATTTGATCCAAAGCATTTCCGCGAGAAGGATGAAAATTACACTTCACTCTCGCCACCGCAAACCGCAACCGTGTGGTTGGCAATTTATTGGATGTTATGCGTTCGAACCTGCAACAATTTAATGCGCTTTTTTTTCCTTTGTTTGTTTGCGATTGCGTAGGCAAAAGAAATGCAAACACCAGGCGCGTGGGGTGTTGAGTGCAAAAATACCTGCAAAAGGCACTCGGTGCACCCTGGGTGGAATTAAAATGCGATCGTGCGACCCGGGTGACGGTACACAGCAAAACAAAAAAACCCCCCTCGTGGGGTGGTGGAAAAATATTGCTCTACCTTTCAACCGGTCGCAAATTATTTGCGACCGCATGCCGCAGCCGTTTTTTTTATGCAGCTTTTTCTTTTTAATTTTTAGGTCACCATCGCTGATGAGTTCATAAATCAATATCGCTGATTTTTTGTCGGGTTGTGCAATCGCGACAACAAATTCCACAATATGCACACACAAAAAAAAACCAGGTGGCACACAAACCAAGCATTCGTGCAGCTTTGCGGTGAGAAACTGGGAGTTGGTGATGTTTCGTTTTTGTTTGTTTGTTTGTTTGCATTACTGTTTGTTCTTCTTGCGCTGTTGGTTGTTATCCTTGTTGTGTTGGGTGCACCGCAACCGGGAACCGAAATTGAAACAGTTCTTTCGCGGCTGCGGCACAGTTATTAATTTATGCGGTCGAACCGTTCGTTTGGATACAATTAAAACTCATAAATCACACGCAGCGGACTAATTACGGGGCGCATGAGCGTGAACCGGGCACGCCGTGGCGGTTCAAGGATTTCAATTGGAGCAATGGATTGCTTTTTGTTTTCAGCCAGAGTAGACCCCAAAGAGGCGTGCTCTGATTAAAGCATACATTCACCTGTACCTTGTACGCGTACCTCAAACGAAGGACCACTTGAGAGGCCAGCTCCACGCGAAACATTTCAATCGATAGCCATGAATCACACTCCAACCGAACATCAATCGAAAACGCGCCTCCTTCGAGCGGTTTTGGGGGTGGCCTCGCCCTACGGCGCAATATATTAAACCTTAATTTGCGACCGTATCATTATCATTCCGGAAGGCACTCCCTCACGCCCATCAAACCGCAAACCCACCCCCCGGGTTGGGATCATTTGTCTCGCGTTCGCGTCCTATTTCGTCCTTCACCAGCCGCCACTGTAAAGGGATAACCGTTAATGGGCGTCCGAAGGTTAGCCTCCCCCAGAAAGGCCAACCGTCTGAAGATGCTTACACGCGCGCTTCCCAATCACTTTCCAATCAACCCCGAACCCCCTGCCTGAGTGGCTCGATCTGCAAAAGGACGATTAATGTGTGAGCCCACAACCGAAGAATCCGATGATCCTTCGGGCTCGCACCGGAAGCCCAGCGCTGAAAAGCGACCCCCGACACATTATCGGAATTTATTGACACATAAAATGAGTCATTAAAATGAAATTAACTTATAAAATCTCGGGCCCGCTGGGTGGGTGCGGTTTTTATGGTGGTCGTGGGCCTGTTTCGACCCGCCAGGAGGACCATTACGAAGCATTAATCCACCGGTGACAGATTTTCCCTCCCCGGGCGGGCGGCGATAGATGATGAAACTGGACGGTATAGCAGTCCAATGGCTATTCTATCCCCCCACCGGGACCAAGATTAGCGCACGAATCAGCGGTTGTTATCGTGTGCGGAGGATGGAATTTCCAAATCTGCTTACGATTGTAATCCTTCCAGCTTTCAGGCAGTGGTGTTTCACGTCCGATCTGAGACTCGCATCAATTTTACTACCTTTAAAAATGCCCAATAGCTCCCGGTTCGGGTGTTTCGTTTGGGTTAGCTCAACGAGACGGAAGCACAAATAAATGCCACAGTAACACTTTCACCAGCTGATGGTCTTCCCGGAGGCAAAACAGAGCCCGGAATCCGCACCAACTCCATTTGGAGCTCCATTTGCATATAGAGTAGTGTGTTTATCTTTTCTCACCACGAAGCAGTACGGACCATTCGTCCCGTGCGGACGTGGGGCCATATTTATACCGCTCACACGCTCGTCCCTTTTTCGGGGGGAGTGAAAAATGTCTCGGATAAATTCTTGAAAATTACCCCATGCTGGATGCTCGTTCGACAGCACGCGAATCCCATTGCCCGGTGGCAAACGGCAACTCTCAAGTTCATCAAAAATATGGCATCCGGCTCGTGGTATGAACCAACGCAGGCACGAGCTCGAAGGGCGCATTAGGACGAACCGAATGATAAATGTTTGCCGAGCAGTCCCGCACGCGGCGCTAGGAAATTGCTAATTCAAAGCCACCGAAATAGGACCACCCAGATAAGGGTGGTGCGGCTTTCTTCTCGCCATCCGCCATTCGAGATTCGCCTTTTTAGTCTACGTTTCGGTTGTAATTTCGGACGCCCACAGCGCCCCGTTTTTGGTTGGTGCCAGTTTTGCTGACACGCGAATGCGAACGAAAATGCTGAGTTCACTCATTTCTCCCAAGGGCAGGGCGGATGCCGCCGTGGTGACTGGGGAGAGTGGGGGGAGAAAAATGTCGAAACAAATTGGAAAAGCGCCCGCCTGTCAGCGAAATTAGAATAATCCATTCCGGGACGTAAGACGTCGAAGCGGTCGGATTGATTAATGCGGGCGATACGTGGGAGTACCGGCGAATCAAGGCACGGCATCGATTCAGTCTGCGCGCCTAGTTATCATAAATTTTGAGGATCATCCTCACGTGCACAGGGCCACCATTCATAAATCAACCGATGGTGAGGAAATGGTGGATTTCGATTGCCCTCAACGCGATGTGATTCGAGCGGGCACGAGTGCATCGATCCATCAAGCTCGTGGGTTGGAAACAATTAACGTCGAACGTCGGGGGAGTTTCTTCATGAGATAACAAAGTTTGTGAAATTCAGCACTTCCACGACCGGCGAAGTTCATCGTTCGCGCTGTCCGGACGTTGCTTGAACTCTACCGATTCTCTCTAATTCAAACACTTCGTGATAGTTTAGCTTTTCCTCGTGGCGGATTTTCTGCTTCATGTCCGGACTCATCTCAAAAATGATTCACTTACCGATTTCCACCACATTGTCAAGCTGCATTCCTTTCCGGTGACCATCTGGATCCGGGTGCCGGCTTTTCCATCGCAATCACACACACACACACACACACCAGCAAGTGCTTGTCGCACATAATGGATGGGAATAATAACCGGTCCTGCCCTGGTGACTTGCTTCTGCTCCACTCGTGATCCTTTGCCGATGATAGCCGGGCAAGAAATAACTTCACATCCTTGCGATCCAACACTGGCCACCCTTTCGAGAGGTGAACCTCCGATATGTCACCACCGTTGGGCGCGGGAAATTGCGAGCGTTTTGCTAAATCGAGCACCATTTGTTGCTTGTCGCAAGGGTGGACACCATGGGCAAAAACCCGACTCTAGCCTATGAAAGCTCCGAAACGAACGGTCAGGATATGCGGTAATAATTTATATCGCAACCGCAGGGCAGTAATTATCATCAACTCGTTGAGCGAGAGAGAGAGAGAGAGCTTGGAAGATTCATGGCACTTGGAGTTGGCCTTATGAAGGCTATCGATTTCTCATCGACGTCACCACTAATCGGCTAATCAAAGCATGCGTTGCTTTGCGCTTTGGTTTTTAATTTTGTCCTCAACCAAAATGCCCCAACGCCGGTGTGTTTTAATTTTTCCAGCAGCTGTTTCGTAGGGCAACTTCTTGGTCGTAGCCTGGCTCGGAACCGGAACCGGTGGCAGCTCATAAAGGGTGGCTATTTTTATAGGCACGTTTCGGATATAAATTTACCCTTCCGTTCGCTTTTCGAACACGAAGCGTTTGCATCCGTATCGCGTCCCACCAGCAGTAGCGTCCGGCACCGATGACCGATGGCCAACTGGCGGTGACCGAGTGGTGGCCCCTTTTGCTGCCTGGTGGCGGTGTTTAGACTTTATCAATTTACTGCAGGTGTGCCCATCGGGTCCTTTATTTATCCTGACTTTTCACACAGCTTGAGTGGGAGGATTGCTCACTTTGTGTCGGTATTTCAACGCCATTGTGCTCGAGGTGAACGGAATGCCACGTCACATCGCCCACGTGGGCGCGGAGGGAGTGGAAATGCCATAAAAGAGACGAATTGTCCTGCTAACCCTTTTTCTCGGGAATCCGGAAGAAGACGATTGGCGTGCCGACACGTGTTGGCGTAAAGTTTCATCGATATTTGAGATGGGCTTACGTTCGTTGGGCACTTTTCTAGCGTGATGGGTTGGAATGCGGGTTGAGTGTGTTAAAGTGTGCCCATTTTGACGTAGCGTCACGCACAAACACAGTTTTAATGAAATTTAATGCAAAATTTGAACGCCTCATTTTATTGACTCTGTGGTTGGAAAGCTAATGAGCGGAATTATCTCACATTCGAGCATTAGCAAAGCGTTCGACAATTGAGTTCGATGAACGATAGGAATTCAATTTTGCACCGTATTATTTTCCCCCCTTCAGGAAACTTGTTTATGGACGCAACCCACAATAGGTTCTGCTGGGGGGAAAAATAATAAATAAATTTATTAAATCTATCGCAATGTCAGATGGAGAAGAAAAAATAACACTATCATAATGAGGCTCTCAAAACCCACAACCAAGCGATGGTAACTAGATTAGCGGTGGTAAAATTTGTTTTTTTTCTTTCGTTCGCATTAATAATATCATAGCAACCTACGGTTTAATTATGCCTATGCCATCCATGTCAATGTGGTCATGGCTGGGAAAAAGCAAAAAAAAATAACGACCAAACCCGCGCTATCTGCGTGCGGCAGGAGAATTAATTTTAAATCAACAGCAGGCTAGATATTCATTACATTCCGACCACACGCGCCCCACGCGAGCGTTACCACGCGCAATTCAATTCGGAAAAGAACCACCCCCAACGGTGAGAAAAGCACACGTTTATCAGCGGGCTCGTCGTCAAACGAAACCTAATTTAACTTCCCGCACGGGGTCACATCTCAATCCGAAAGCAATCTCGCGCCAAATGGCGCTGATTCGATAATTACTTTGCAATTGAACCCAACGCTCTCTCCCTTCACCTTAGGTGGGTGAGATTCACCACTCCCTCCCACACATGTGCATGTGCCACCCAGCACAGTTTTCCACCCACTTCGGGTGAAAGAAAGCGCTACGTCAAACGGGATGCGTTTCTCGCTCGTGCGGTTGGTTTGCGCGTATTGAACCGTTACGCCGTCTGGATTGCGCTCGACAAACAGCTTTTGGCGTAATTTGAAAAGTTTTCCCACCACCTCGGGGTTTTCCCTCGAAGCTGGCCCTCGTAAGAGATTAGATTTTGCGTCGCGTAATTACTGCGCGCCAGTCCTGACGCCGTTAAGCTGTCGGCGAAGCATACGTGGTGACGGATTGGCGGAGAAAAAAACGGCGAGTTGTTTTTCTCGTCCCACGCAAGGACCTTGATGTGGATTGCATTACGCTTTTCCATGTTTTCTCTACGCTCATAATTTGAATTTCCACCAATTGTTTCCACCGCCATCGATTCGCCAATCGCCCGTGCCAAGCCAAATCCTTTTTTTTGTGTGCTACCTTGTGGTGGCCTGACAAACAAGGGGCCCATCTGTTGCTTGCGCGACCCAAGTGCATGATGGGCGGGGAATCGCCTGAATGAGTGCAAGCGAAAAACAAGCGCTTTTTACGGCGCCTCATCTACCGCCCCGTGCGCACACCAACCAATTCGCTTTCCTGCGTCATTATCACGCGATTTCGAGTAGCACAGTTTTAATGAGATTCTTCTCTCGCTTTTCCGATCCACGACGGCGCTAATAAGCACTCGAAAGCCCGGACGGCCCGAGAGCAAAGGAACTGCACCACATTGTCGCTTGGCAGCACCCACGTGCATGCAACACCAAAGCAGCCCCCGTAAGCTGGGTGGAAAAAATGCCACCCTTCGGGCCCCGAAGGGTGCCCCCATCGAGACTGGCAAAGCTAAAGTGTGGCCACTCGATTGTAATTCAACACAAACGTAAAGTTTGCTCGTTAGTACTTCGGTGGGCACTCACTCCCTGATGGCGCTTGGCGCAAAGGCTTTGTGATTTTCCAACACTTTCCACGGCCGACCACGGCCCGGTGTGGCAAGGACATTCTCTATCCGTTCGTCCTGGGATGGGAGACGAGATTTGTGATTCAACGCGAGCAAATCTGCACTTGGGGGAAAAAAGCCCGAAGGGCCCTTCAGGCCGGGTATTTGCGGCCAACAATGGCTGTCGAGTTGACCACCTGTGAAGGTGCCACGTGGGCAAACGGTGGACGGCGACATCAGTTCGTTAGTTAGCTTAACAGCACGGAACTTTGAAGGGGAGATTTCTAGTTTTTTTTTGTTGCGTTCACCCTTTCCGCTTTGGTACTAGACATTCTGCTCACACGATTTCCCGCATCACTGTCCACGAAGCAGCCACCGGTTTCCATACATGGGGTAGTTTTATGGCGAGGATTTCTGAGAAATATTACCCTCATTCAAGCCGGCTCAGTGTGGTTTCGTTTAGGAGGATTAATTTTGCACAAGCTTCGCTAAGGATCCACGACAAGTAGAAGCACTTGCACGTAATCAAACAGAAACGCCTGTATTACTTGGCAGTCGACTTAACTTAAAACTTCATCTCTCCAAGCATTTCCCAATCAGCCAGTGCGCGGGATATTTGTTTTAAAACGCATCAATGCAGCCCACCATTCGCATGTTGCGAAAACTGCGAAAAGAGAGCGAGCCAACGCGGGAAAGTTGGCCCAAATAAAAACTTTCCCAAATGAATCACGACCGAATCTCGGCACCCAGCGGTGCGGTGAAGAATTTCCTGCCATCTCGGCAGACCGAAGAAAACGCAAGCTTGGCGCAAATAAATCCCACTCGCCGGAGCACCAAAGCGATAGTCAAATGTACGGAACAGCGGCACAGTGAATCGAATGGGAGCAAAACTTACCAAAAGAAGAGCAGGAAAAAAAACAGACACACAAACAGGGACAACAAGACCCGAAGGAAATGGAACAGTTTCACTAGCACCAAACGGCTCGAGACACAGCTTCCCGGTCACTGGCCAAACGTCAGTGGCATTCCTGACTGGGGCGACGAGTTTTTAGAGCATCATTTTACGATAGTTGTTCCTGCCGGTGGTGGTGGGAAAGTGCAAATTAAAGTGAATAATTTATCGCCCCGAAGGGATAATTAAAATTCTCAACTGATTACTCCGGTTTTGCTTGCCCGTCGTCGTGGCTCTGCCCGGGAGGATCGCGGGTTGCGGTTGGAACTCGTGGTTTGAAATCAAATTTACGCCAGAAAGCGACCGGGAGTTCTTCGCCACCAGGCTCGTTCGTTGGAGCATTGGAATCGGATGCACTTGCAGTGTGTCTCAACCCACGTCGAGGTGCTCAGGGGAAAAACGTTCGCCCCAAATCTATGCTCCAATTAAAAGGATACAAATTTTACCGAAAACTACGACACACAGAACATTCGTGCGGTTATTGTTTCGTGAGCTAGCAACCGGAAATGGATGGATACACACGAATCTCGTTCGTCATTCACGACATCGTTCCCCAGGGGCTTGTTTCCGGGAAGAAACCCTCCCATTTGGGCTGCTATTAGCTTGTGTAAGAGGTTAAAAAACAAAATAGAAACCCCTCCGAAAGCACCGTAATGTGAGCCAGAGGGATGGCGAAAAGGATCCGGGACGTCCCCGCTGAAGCATGAAAAAAACATAATAAGTGGCAGAACGCATTCTTTATGGATCAATCGCATCATAAAATATTTTAACTGCTCTCGTAAACTCCTGCCAGCAGCACCGAGAACGAACAGGCAAGCGGGCGAGAAGAAAACCCAAACCAACAAATACACGAAAATCATTCTCGAAAGCTTCCTCCCGGGGGCCAAACATCACACACACACACACACATACACGCATGCACACAAAACCAGCACCATTTGTTCGCTGGTTGCTAGATTTGCATCTTTTGTACGGGGGAGCTTTTTTTGAATTCGTTTCTTTTTGCTCTCGTTTGCGTTGCTCAGCTTGTTTGGCGGATTGGCAAACACGTCGTCCTCGATCTCTCGCGCTGGAGATTTCCATGTACGAGTGGAAACCCGGGACGAACCATGCACGAGATGGCAAAGGAAGCGAAAAAGGACGCGAGCGATCCTCCAGCACACGCCACACGGGAAAAATAATCACCCGAGCAAGGCGCTGTGTGTGATGTGGAAAGCGCACGGAGCGAACCGTAGACGAATGATTACAATGCGGGGTAGCAAAGCGGAAAAGGCTACAAACATACACACACCCATACACACATACGTGCGCGCGTTTGTGCCCGTTACAAAGCGTGGGGGGAGTCGAAGGGGAGCGTAAAAAAGCACATCGCACCCATCCCAGAGCTTTCTGCCTGGGGCATATGCAAAGGGACAGCGTGCATTTACAAATGCTGCTCTCAGCGAAAAAAAGCGGTGTGTGTGTGAGTTATTTTATCGAAATCGATACCAGCGAGGATAAGCAAACTTTTCACCCTCCATAAAGGCATTACACATTGCACCGAAAAATCCATCTAAAACCCACGCAATGCAACAGCTTGCAGTGGCATGTTGCAAACGCCGGAATCCACTCCGCCGAGTCGGAGAAGCTAATGAACCCAGGCCTTGTTCAGCTTCAAAATAAACTGTAAATTAATCTAGTAATTTTATCTCTCCTCCTCATCAGCCTCATAACGGGGAGGTTTGAAATAAGGGGTGTTTTTGTCGACCTCCCCTCAAATGCACTCGATAGCAGCGCAAGGTTTGATGGTGTTGGTTTGTGTCTCGCCTTGAGACACTCACCCAACCCCAAAAGGACCTCCGGGTGCCGCAAACCGACCATTCGACCGTTTCATCCTGCGATCGGGTGCGTGTGTTTGTGTGTGCGCGATCCGCATCCTAAGCTCCCCGTGGGCTGCCATAACAATTGAAGAGAAATTATGGTTCCGATCCGTCCGAGCCGTGCGAGGATCCAACCTCGAGCGTTCGAAGCGACCGGCGACGGCACGGTGACTATAATGGCGATATGTGAGTTCATGAATATTCATGGCACCGAGCGAAAAGGGCTACCGTGGCCGGGAAATCCTTAAGCTGGGCGCCTCGCCACGACCGTGGCACGCCACACACCGATAGTGAAATATTTTTATAGCCCACTGCCCGGAATAGTGAGCAAAGTCCGCAAAAGTCCGTCCGTCGGGTGGGGCGTCCGATTCGAAGGGTGGCGACAAGGGCTCTGACCCATCGGTCAGGCGACACGTTCGGTACGCCGTGCGTTGGAGGATCGTGGCCAAATTTTAACATGAAATAAATTCCATTCACTCACGCTCCCAATCCCGCAGGCCTTGATCATATTTTTATGAACTTTCCGGGAGGTAGCTTCGGGGTCACAATGTTTATTGTTATGAGCTTTCGTGGTTCGAGGCCGCTTCGAGGTACCGACGCAAAGCCTCCTACGATGCAGCTGCAACCGGAGGGATTCGTTTCGGACAAGCGAATGTAGGCTCGCCAAAAACGATGGCTCGATCGCAGTAGGCTGCATCAGGCGTTTCCGGATGGTGGGTGACGTTTTTTATGTTAGCTTTTTGGTCGCTCAAGTGCGTTGACGGCACCGAACGGCTAGTTTTCGACCCTGGAATCGACCTTCTGGAAGAGAGACAAAATTGATGTAGCCTCAGTAACGTGATTAAAGCGAGCGGAATTTATAATGAAACGCCTACGGTGACGAAACGAACGCGTGCATTTTCCGCACGTGTTAAAGCTCCCACAAATGGGTGTACGTGTGGCACGAGGGTACTCTTTTCCTCGTTCGAAATCGACGAACCACTTCCGTGGTTGGTGGAAGGATACGTAAACCCCGGAAGATGAACAAATATATCCCGTTTCGCAGCATTTTCCATTCCATCCAACTATCAGGCAGCTCTCTCTCGTTTGTGGTGGTTGTGCAAAGTTGATGGAAATGAATGACAAATCCCTTCGGTGGGCGCGTGCAAACACGCTTTAATTTATTCCCACAAACCAGCACATTATCGATTCCGTTTGAGGCGTGCGTCTCGTAACGCGCGGAATTAATCGCGTTTAACGGATCGCTTCGAAATGAATGGATGAAAGTGGCGAACGTGTTTCGCTTTTCCACGCGTTTAATCCACACACGTGTCTCACTTAACACGCCAACTCTTAGCTCTCTCGCTCTCTCTCTTTCTCTCGCCTCGAGCTGCTCAATTTGGCGAATGCCACCGCCAATCGAAATCGCAGACGACGATAAAGAAACTCGCACATTTTCCCACCGATTTTGGGGTGGGTGGCCGTTGGAAAGCATTCGAATTTCTCTGCACGCCACACACGTCACAAGTGGACCTAATCTTAATTACGGCGAGACATTCGCTTGGCTGGCAATTTATAGTGCACTCGCACAGTTTCGCTTTCGCCCATCCTTCGGAATCGATCGAACACAGCAGGCCCCCAAAATGCGTCGATGAGTTATGCTACCGTTAAATAAAATACAAATATCAAACGCCCATTCGGGTCGATATTTATGGGCTTCTTTATCACATTTCACCGCACCGGTCGGGCCTGTTGGTGTGTTCCATTTTTTTTCCTCTCTCTCTCCTCTCTCTGTTGGTTTCCTTCCATTTGGAGGCTCAAAATTATGCCCTCGTCCAGGCGGGCACCCAAACCGATGGAGCGTTAAGCGTGTTTTATGCGTTCCGATGGAACGCGAAATGCGTTGGTCGAACGGGTGGGCTTATCGGGTTCGAAATTTACAACGCTCTAGCCCGGGAACCGGAAAAACGACCGCCCGATTTGATACGTTTCCGGTTCGGGATCGTAAATGGCATTACATTTGCTGTTTGTTTATTAATTCAATTACCCACCATGACAAACACACGCCAGATAAACACGCCGCACGGTGGAGCTCCGGATGCTGGACGGCGTTTCGGTGGAAATTCGTCCTTTTCCTCCACAACACACATATATGTACATAACTTTGCGGAACTATAAACAAACGCAAACTGGCCCCCATCCGCCTACATTTCTTGGTACGGATTTCAACCCGTCTTCCGATCCGGCTCTTACACATGGTGGAGCAATAGAAAAACGCAAAAACGAACAAGAAAGGCTACATTTTCCACTCCTTGGTCCACCCAAAATAGCATCCGGGGGTCTGGAACTGTACGAATCTAGGCGAATGGTTGCACGCCGAATTTAAAGTTCATTCTGGCCCGTTCCCTCTCGCCGTTACCGGCCCCCTTCTAAAGCCACCCCATTCCACAGGGAGCGGAACTGGTGAAATATTTATGATCTTCCAGCATAACTTTGCCGCTTTCACATTTCGCCCTTGTGCGCGCGCGAGATGCCCACCGAGATTGGCCCGGCGAGTTTGTCGGGCCCAGCGAGTGTTGCGAACGGGGTGGGGGAAAATGGAATAAAATTTCACCTCCCCAGAACCGGCCCCGTGCAGGACATCCGGTGTTTGTCTTTGCCGGCGTCTGCCGCCGATCCTAACGATATCCGCTTTTTCCCGGAATGGAGCAGCGCCGTGGCTTCTTTTCCGTCTGTTTGCGTCGGTTTTTGTTCTTGTGTAACGCACTGGGGGGGGGGGGGAACTGGCAGAATTGGAAGGAGAAGAAAACGCGTGGAAAGTGGAAAGTTTTTAATAAATATTTACAGCCCGGATCAACGCAGTGCTGCAGTCGCAGCTGGTGAAGATGACTGTTGCGGATCCGAGATTACCGGGATTTCGAGTGAAGCCAGAACCACCGTGGAAGGAGAAAAGTTCATAATGGCCCCTGTACACACACACACACACACACAGGGAAGGATAATACAATTAAAACACTGCTCACCCCAAGCGCCGTGTTATCTGGCAGTAATTTTGAAGGTAAATATCCCATCACCACTTGTGTTCCCGGGTATTCCCGGTGGGTTTGCTTGCGAAAGGAAACACCATCCTATCGTCGTTTGACCGCGCTCACAGAGCCTTTGTTGACGCAATAAAATCAATCACATGAGCCTCTTTCGATGCCTCGGACCAACCGCACACTTCGATCCGAATGCAATCGCCATTAATTCGATAACCAAATTATCGGCGTTCGTACACGACCCGTGGGCTTGCGTGAGGGTTGAACGAAAGAAAAAAGAAGTAAAAGCTCACCAACGGAAAGCCATTCCGCACAGGATTCGCATTGCTCGTGCCCCAAGGGCTTGAGGGAATGAGAGTTGCGATATCAAACGGCACGTCGTCCGATCGGGCCAGCCCGATGGAGGCTTCTGCAACGTTGAATAAATTTCCACTCAACTCGCGCCGGTCCCGGGTTTTTCCGGGGAGCCCTACGACGCTTCTCGGGGCGCGGATCATTCCACGTTATGGCCAACCGTTGCGGTCAGATGTGGCCCCAGAACGCAATCTTTTCTCTCGATTGCAGCCGAGCCGGTTGACTTCGCATATCGCGTTCGAGCGCTACAGTGCATGGTGTATATGTAGGGGTGTGTGAGCTGGTGTCAGGAAAAATAAAACGTCATGTTACCGGGCTCTTCTTTCCACGTCAGTTAACCTAGCGATTACACGTTTCCTCTCCTCCACTCGAGTTGCAGAATGCATTTTTCATACAAAAAACGTCAGACACATAATCCTCCTGTGCTGAAATGCACTGTCCACGTACACGAATGAAGTGTGCTCCTGAGTTCTGTTGCAGATACTGAAGCGCATCGGTCGCATGTACGAGCCGGTGTTGTAGCTTCCGGGATTCCGGGAGTTGTAGCACCGAATGCGCGAACAAAGTCACTTTCGGATTGCACGTTGGTTCACATGGAAAAACCGCCGGGAGAGAAAGAGAAAAAAAAAACAATGCCACGAAACGCACGTACGCCATCGAGCCATCAAAGTCAAACCACGTCAACAACGTAGTGTCCTCGAAGTCCTGCAGGGCTTCTGTGGAACGTCAGCATGCAAAGTGTCCCGAGAGCGACAATGATCGCTTATGATTCGTCATCCAATTATGACACGCGATGACAACGCAGCGGTATGGGTTTTGTTGCTGCTGAGGAAAACGGAACCATCACACAATCGTGCTACTGGCCACCTGGAGGTTCCAGGGTGACTTTTACCCAACTGCAGTAGAGTTCTCAAGGGCAATCCTTCAACCAGGTCTGTCAGTTTGGAACGCTTGAAAACGATCGTAATCGCATTACGCGAGGGTTTTGGGTAATAATTTGGCCGCCACCACCGATCGATCGTCGATTAATGGTGGCATTATTTCTAATGACTGATTGCCATTCGCAGTGAGTGCATCCGTCATTTGTGCGTCCGGGAAGGACCTTTTTAATGGTCCCAACAGAACGACGAAGGGGCGTTAGTACAATGGTTACATAGGGCTTACAAATTCTGCACTCAAAAAGCTCCCGATCTGATCCCGACAATAAACTGACAAATGACGGAACTGACTCAGCACGGAAACGCGAACATTCCCCAAAACCCAAGCAATATGTAATGAATCCATGGGAACAACCTGCCAACCGGGAGAATCGAAAGCCCACACGTACCGTACACGGATTCTGGGAGCTTTTTTATTCCACCTTCGGGTTATGGGATATTTTTTTCCACCCCAACGCGCACCATCAATCACCCCCGTCACTAATTACACGCCTCTCGAGCTGCAATGGCAAACTGCTCGCGGCTGAATAACTAATATGGCGCTGAACGACTCGTCGAAAGAAGCTGCCCCCACCATCGGACACCTTTCCTGGAAAGGGCACGAACGGCAATCCGCAACAATGGAGTTAATCCCACCGAACGAGATCGAGATGGAATCGGAACCGGGCCGAGCAGATCGTGATCAATGTCTGCACTGCCTGCACCACTGCCAGGAGTATCTGAAACCCCGTGCGTGCCACCCCGTTGTCTAATATCAATTAATCACCGTCTAAGCCGCAAACAAGCCTCGATAAAAACCCTCCCAAGGATCGGGGTGCATAAGTGGGTGGTACGATTCCAATCGATATCCCTCCCAGTCCAGCGTGTTGGGGATTCAAGTGGAAAAATGGGTGAAAATGGACAGCGAGAGACGTTCTGTAGCCATCGATACCGATCAAAGTAGTCCCGGCTCGTTCCGGGAAGTGGTTTTCCACCCACCACCCACCATGTTTACGTGTGTTTTCCTTCACACAACCCGTAGTCTCGGCTCGGCTCGGCTCGAGAGGACGCACCCGAATATCAATCCATTAGATTTGGCCGATTGTGGGCCTGGGCCGGCCCGGGGTGGTCGAGAAACGTCCACTTTCCCGGCACTAATTGAGCGTGTAATAAAACGGCTCCGGGATCGGTACGGATCGGATCGAACCACCGTTTGGCATGTCGCCGCATCGGCAGGAATAAAATGGAAATCCGAACCGGACGGGAAAACAATGGTCAGCATTATCGGGCCCTTTCGCTCGATGTCAGCACCAGGGTGTTTCGGGAAGTAGTTTAGTGGGAGTTAAAGCACCCGGAAGTGTTCCTTCTTGGATCTCCGGCAATCCGGCAACCAACAGGGTGAACGAAATCGGAGCCAAAAATTCCACTTTGACGGCAGAAATATTTCGCTTTCACGCGAATAGAAAAAAAAAACACGACAGCCAAAACCATGAGCCGTGGGTTTGGGAAATTGGCAGACATAACCTCACAATAGTTGGCCGAGCAAGCGCCGAGGCTTCGGTTCCGAGAAGTGGCCCCGGGTTTTACGGGTTTATATCGGATTTGTGGTGACAAATGGATCGGAAGTGTCATCGCTTGGTGGCGTGTTGTGAAGGGCACCAGGTTCGGGACCGAAACCCGTCCAGTTTGAGACAGATTTTCACGTTAAAGGAAATCACTCGAAAGAAATCGCTTATCGGCTGTGTGTCCGTATGGCTGTGTTGCCGAAAAGTGGTACTAATATCGAATCGCACCGTTTGCTGTTTACCGACGGTAACCGCACGGATTCGGGAAATCCTTATTATCCTCACGCTAACACATTCACTCCCACTCTGGCTGCGTAACGCGCGAGCTCCATAAAAAATTTGGGGGGCGCGCACATATTTGAATGGTAATTTATTTCCAGCAAATTACTCCCTAGAAAATCGCCCCACCAGTTGTTCGATTATGCCGCCGAATCGGTTTCGGTTCGGTGGGTGAGTGGTGGAATTTATCGCTCCCCAAATTGACATAAATTACAATTTCATGCAGCTGCCCGTCCCTCAAAACGGTGATTATGATGGCGATTCGATCCGTCGTCTTTGGTCCTCCGTTCGATGCGTTCGTAACGTGTCCGATGGAGAAGCATTAACGAGAGAAGGAAAGAAAAATAGCAGAACAGCGAGAACCTATCCCGACCTAACCCGACCCATTTATCGCGACGCAGTGAGATCGATTTTTCACCGTTCATCACCCAACCTCCTCATACGTTCACGCGGAAAGAAAGAAACCTACCCTGAAAGGGCATTATGGTGCGAATGGTGGGCCATTTTGTTTTTTTTTTCAGTTGCCTCTTTATGAGGCCTTTTTCCCCCCATTTTCCATGACTCACCATTCACGGTGGGTCGTTGGCGCGTCCGGTGGGAAAAATATTCATCGCGAAATTTGAGCTTGCGTGTCCTCGATCCGTGCCCATTTCCGGACTCCAACTTCCCTGTTCCACTGGCGATGCGAATGCGCAACGAGCCGTGAGATGGGTTGCTCGGGCGCGAAAGAAATTGGGCTCGAGTTACGCACGACCACCGAGTGGTCGCGGTTTCTTGTAATACGATTCCACGGCAAGTGGCCCAAGATGGCAAAAAGCATGAAGGACTCTCCGCTGCACGGGCGGAAGGTAATCGGACGCGAAACACTCATAAAAGCCAGACACCAAGCCAGGCTCCAAGTCGTACCGTGGTAACGAACCCCGGTAACAAACCAACCCAAGGTGGAAGGTTCTTTGCATTTCGCATGAATACGCTCAGTCAATTTGTCCATCAACACCAGACGCCGGGACGGGCCACGAAGGACAATTGGGCAGCTTTGCTGGTTTAAGCTAGCGAAGGAAGAAGTGCCACAAAACGCCAAAAAACGCCACACTTTTTGCTGCCGTCGAGGACACACTGTGATGAATGTGGACACGATCCAACCAAGTGCAAATTAACTTCAACATAATACGCCATTTTGCGCGTGTTGTCTGCGTTGCTATGGGAACGGTTGAGTGTGTTAGTCCGACGTTCAAAGATCCTTGGTCCAAGTATGCCATTTTATAGATTGAAAAACTCAACAAGTATCCGCTTCTCGGAGGAACTTCATGTTACGTATTAATTTGTCTGGTTTCAATTTCAATGCAATTCCACGAATCCACGCTCCATTCCCGTTTGCTTGCCAGCTGTTGTGAAGTTCAGGATTTTGTTTTTGAGTCGACTTTTTTTCCCAACCACACCAACTCACATGCTGTGGTGCAAAGCCGACAAACCGCTTGGCAACCCGCTCGGCGAGCCCAGGTGATGTGAGGCATTTGTCAACATTTCCCCGGGCGAACACTGAACACTGACGAAGCCACGTTCGTTCCAAACCACGCCATACGATGCAATCCACTCGAAAGCCTTCGCTTTGTGGCCACCCGTCCGTGACACCTTTCGGTTTGGTTCAACATAAGCCAACACAGCCCGGATGGCGCCCTTCGGCGGCCATAAATCCTGCCCCCAAAAGGCGCCCAGGTGAGCCGCGCTGGAATCATGACTGTGTGTGTGTGTATGTGTGTGGTTCGAAGCCCTCCCCCAGGGTGCAGGTGACCAAACAAAAGCTAATGCAACAGCAAGCGTCCTTGAACTGCACCCTTGCTCGTGTCGGATTTGGGGTGAAAAAACATGGTGAAACAACAACCGAGGGATGCTGGAGCGAGGCTGGTGGTTTCCATGGCAACATCCCGCGACCGGTTTGTATGGGAAATAATTTATCACTCCCACGGTTGTTGCATTCCACGGTCCGTGATATCATACAGTGGAACGTTGACTCTTTACTGTGACCTGAAACGCCATTGCGGACCGTACCAGACCGGAAATTGTTTTTTGATTACTCAAACATGTGTCTACTAAATGGCGGTATAATTGGCAAACCCGTGAAACCAAGGTGTGTATTAAATTCCCAGATGCCATTGAGCGGGAAATGTTCCCGAGTTAATAAACGTCAGCTCATACCGAGACGCTCCGGACGAGCGCGCAAACGAATCGCATGATTTTCCAAACGAGAAACAACCACATTAAACTTCTTCATCAACCGATAAAGGATGGATTTTTCACCTCAACCTCAGCGCAGTGCATAATCCCCCTGAGAACGATGGCCTTCTCGGAAGCTCTCGGCACATCTAAACATCTAAAGGACTCGAACTCCGTGCACCGTCCGAGCGCCGAATGAAGCAATTTCAACACTTCCACTCTTGGTTGCGGCGCTCGGCGAGCACACAATTTGTTCTTCGCTTCATAATGCTGCTTATAATTTATGCAACGCAACCTTGCCTGCCTATCGCACCATCAACACCTTATCCGATGCTTAGTTTCGGTTCGGTTTGCCATTACCGTCCGACGTTGAATGCCACCGGCAGCCACCGGTACCGCAATCCGGGTGCGTGGCACAGCATTCGGCGCTCCGGCGTCTAATCCGATGAACCTGCTCCAACCTGGGCGGAGGTTTTCCGGAAATACCACCCGGGAATGCCGATCCCAAGGTAGCACCCGTTTGTTCGCAGCAAGAACGTAATCTTAGATCAAATTAATTATCGAAACCCGGTATCGAACAAACACCATCTTCCGTGGAAGGAGGCTGCTGCTGGGTTGCTGTACGAGCATGAAATTTGTTGCGGCACTGTTCAATTTTTTGTGCTTTCTCTCTCTCTCTCTATCTCTCTCTCTCACACACACACACACTCTCTCCATCAACCCGTACCCAGGACGCAACGAATCGAACGCCTTTAATGGATTTAACAGATAAGCTTAAAATTAATCTTGTTTGTGTTTCGCTTTGTGTGCTTTAAGGGTGCGTTCACTTCCGCCATCGGATGGAATGGGTGAAAACCTAACAGATGTTAGTAAATCGATGCATAAAGTGATACAATCAAGGCGCCCCTGGAAGGCTCGGCCACATTATCACTTGTGTGACAGAATAATTGACTAGGCTTAGGGAACGTACAGATGAAAATTGAGATTGATTCACCGACGGAACCGATAAGGGGTTGGAAGGTGCGATCGCATCATTTTTCAAACCGCTGCCCTGCTAGGACGAGACCCCGATTGTCGGCTTGGAAACATACAAGGATAAGACGCTCGAGACGCTCTAAATTCCCGCACAATATCACTCGCCTTCGGAAGGATGTTTGCTGCAGCTTAAAACTAAACGATGTCTCTGCCCCATCAACGGAAATCCTTTCTCGATAAGACCCAGGCACACTTGCAACCCTATCCAGTGGCTCGGTGGCAGTCGAGTGGTGTAGCAAAGAAAAAAATAGCCCCTCTCCACCGGCAACCCGTCAGCAGCCATTAATCACGGCGGAACGGAATGACTACACATCATTTCCGTCTTAGTCACCGCCAGAGCCAAGGAGCTGATGTGCGCAATTTCGGTGACGAATTCATGCCCAGCGAACTAAATATTGTGACAGGTTTCGGGCGAAGCGAGGCCAAAGTTTTTTTCCCTCTCTCTCTCTCTCTCTGTCTTATTCCCACACCACCACTCCGTGCTAGAACCACCGGGCTAGAACCGTCGATCGTCGGTGGAAAGGCGAGCGACACATTTACCAATAACCATTCATCATTTCCTGACAGAGCGCCATCATGCAGCGCTCGAGCGTCAGCGTCACTTCCACGTTCCGAGGACGCGCAAAGTCTCGGAAGACGCCATCGTCTTGAGCTTGCTCGAAAGCTCTTGATAATCGCAAACGCTTCCGCACGCGTTCGCGTTCGCGTTCGCCCTAGCAACGGCGGGCTTAATTTCATAGCCTCCTGTCACGGGGACATATTTTTCTCATTTTCGCATGATGATTAGACAAGCATGAATAATGTATCGACGGGGTTGCATGCGGTGCATGCCGGGTGATTGAGTGGTTTTCTTGTTCCACGTGAGGGAATTAGTTAATCGCTCGGTGGGAAGGGCAGACGTTGAGTTCTCTAATAAACTCCATGAATATATTGGCCTCGCTGGCATTGATGTATTTTACAGCCCGAATGGGGGTGCAAAATGAGACCATAATGTGGGATGGAAAAACCGTACCGTGTGCGTGTGAGTGCCACCAAGAAAAAGATTCCTCTTTTCCTTGGGCTTTTAGCAGAAATGTACAGAATAAATGAGATTCGACTTAACGAAGCAGTCACATCACATTCAATGACAAATTGGTTGCGCCTGAAAGTAGGCAACACGAGCAGCATTTTACAAGGATGTTTTGTGAGGTTGTACTTAATCAATTTTCTTATTATACATGTTCGGTACCGACACATGTTCGGTTTTGTACGGGCATTTTTTTCCGCCCCAAAGAAATGCTACCTTTTCGGTTCTATTGCCACAAGCCACGCGGCTAAGCACGAAGCCGCTCGTTCGATACATGCATAAATTGTACAATCTCATCAATAGTAATTGATTTACGTGACACAAACAAACTCCAGTCTTTCACCGATCGAACGGTGCTGCTCGTTACGTCGGAAGCGGCCCCAAAGCGGCCGGGCGAGCTGAATTTCCCTTCAGGTTAGCGCAAAAACAACATTAGCATGATATTTTCCGCAATTCTCCCACCGACGATACGTTCTCAATCCTTTGCCCTGCTGCAAGCCCCCAAACGACAAGAGCGACAAGACAGACCAAACCGCAAACCCTTAACATCGTCAAAACGCTCCCTGACGTCCCGTTCGTCGTAGCAAAATAAAACGAGCTGGAGGGAAGAAAATAACACAGTTTTCCAGTTGGCCCTTACGCGAGCGGGCGAAGCATATTTTTCCGATAGGCCGCCTCCCCGTGCTTTGGTGAGAGCATAACTCTCGATGTTCCGATAAATATTGCGAAAGCAAACATGAACTTTTCCAGCGATGATGCAACAGCCCGAGCTCGAACGGCGGATGTGTCCTCGCGCTACGAACCACCGCCCTTCGCAGGGGTGGCGAGAAAACAAAGGAGAAATTATGTGTTCCGTGCTCAATGCCATTTTGCCTAATTCAATGCAAACATCCGTCCCGCCACACACACACACTCTCGCGCGCCCACACACGGCCACGCAAAAAGTTTAGTCCCCTGAGCTGAGGCGCTTAGAAGCGTCGGTTCCGTTTCCGCTTCGAAGGAGCTCGATGTCTCGCGAGAGGGTAAAAGAAAAACACAAGCCAAAGGGGTGGTTTCGTCGGCACACCACCACCACCAACCCACCAGCTAAGGACCATCGGCGGAATCAACGGTACTCCCCCCTCCCCACACCAGTTTTGCCAGCCGATCATAAACAAAAGCTTAGTAATGAGCTTTGCTGCGAGCTCGGCCATGCGCTGCGAGTGGAGCTTTTTCTCCCTGGGGATGGTAAACGATCTTGTCGAAATCGCGCAGCATTATGAACATAAATTTCGCTTGTTATCTCTATCCGCCATCGCCACCGCAACCCGAGCGCAAGGTAGGTATCAGATCGTCCTACCACGAAGCACACATGCTCGGCTGATGTTTTAACAGCCTTCCGGTTGATTATCTGCGCAGTGGGGTGAAAGAAAGCGCTCGTGTCGTGTTGGTGGGAAAACTCGAGCGGAAACACTCAATCGGTAGTACGATAACCAACTGAAAGTGGTTGTCAATCGTCTCGATCATGAAGGAATCGAGTGAATGTTTCCCTAAATTTAGCAGCCCAGTGGGAGTGAGAGACGTTTTAGCTATTCACCACCAACACACGCACAGGCCTACACCCTAAACGTAGGCTAATCAATAATATCAACGCTGCTCAATGCCTTGCAGTACATCGCAAACAACGCACGGCGTAATAGCCAATGCTGCACCCACCCACGATGGAAATCTTGCGCCAAAACTCACCACCCACCTTTGTTGGGGTTGGCTTTTTTTTTTTCTTTCAAATCCAAGCTGTTACACGTGGACACATTCCCACGGTGAAGCCCGAAGGGAAAACCCAGAAACCGGCCGCAAGACGCACCATTGCACAAAGCGCTCCGGTGTTGCTTTTTTTTTGTGTGCGCAAAATTCAATATACTACCATGCCATGTTCACCCGCAGCTGTTGTGCTGTCGTGCATTGTTTCCGCGCGCGAACAGACTGCTGCTGCTGCTGTTGCTCTCGGTGTACGACAATCGGATGCGCTGTCAATCGAACCGCCTGATGTGCGTTCGAACCGATTACGAGGAAGAGGACCAGGCCGTGCAAAGGGTTTTTCTGCGAAGGCGTTTTGCAGATTCGCCTGTTCGCGTACTCCCACAACGGGCTGTTGAGGTGGAATCAAAATGCAAATAAAAGCGGAATTCTATGGCAGGTTCAAGGTATCGTGTACGCGCCCACAAACGTGCGGTTGGAACAACCAGGCAACCAACCCTTTTTATGGTGCGTGTGGTGGGTGTACAGTTTATTATGTACCCCTATTCCAGATGGGTGATCGCAGAGATCGTTCCCGAAGGCGGTTTGTGCGCAGAATATCCTTCTTTTCAGAAGCTGCAGGAGCACAGCTGTGTTTGAGCTCCCTGCTCCAAGTGGAAGGATATTTTTCTAATCACCTCACCAGCTCGTTCCGCGAAAGTTGTTGTTCTCGGTTAAATCACCAGCCTCTACACCGTTGAATGGAGACGCCTCGCTTGCTGCTTGCAGACTGCTTGTTTCCTGGGCATTGACTCCCCCAAAGCATTCAGCCAGATGGAAGCGAAAACATATTAGTGCGTCACAGCAACCAGCTGTTACACAACACTGAGAGCCATCCAACCCTTCGAGCCTGCATCCTGCACCCCGGAAGGCTGCCCGTTGATCTTATCCGTTGATCCAATTAAGGCACGACCTTCGGCTCGCAAACGACACTAACGATGCCCGGCAGCAAGGACCTGTCGTTGTCCACCGTCAGCGGTGTGGTCTTTGAAGTGTACCGCGTTTTACTTTTTTTAATGCACTCACAAGTCACCCCACCGGTGGCACGTGCGATCAGCCACCGGTAGCATCCTTCCACAGCGAGGATCTTTTGTTTCCGCGATGTCACCGGAACGACGCACCGTGGAATCAAAGCACGAAACCAAAAGCCGGCCCTGGCGTTGGAAAAATACACGAAGCAAGTGCCATTCCGAATCTCTTTGACGGGTGGAGGCGGAGTGCCATTAAATAAAACTACCGCACGCCCTTCGGGGGTCTTTCGGGAACGAACGAACGGGCTTTCCTTTCGCGCACGATGAGTTCGCGCTGCAACGGCGTCACGCGATCGGCGAAGGGCCCTGAAATCCGGACCCGGAAATGCATACACAAATAAGTGGAAATCTCGGCTTAATGATCAACCCGAGGTTGGAATTGAGAGGGCAGATTTCCGCCTAGTCCCGTGCGCTTAAAGCGAAACCCACCGCCGTGGACTGAACCGGTCGGTGGGGTGAAACATAATTATGATAAAATCGCAAAAGTACGCCATTGTTAATGGGGTCACTCGGTTGTAATTATATTTCTTTTTTTTCCCAACCCTCTTCCTTTTTACCCCGTTTCGTTCGTTTGCTTGCGCCGAGGCAGGACCAGGACGAAAGATTTATGCGGTACGTTTAGTTCAAGCTTCGCTTCGTTAGCCGCTCGCGGAGCTCGAGGATGGAGTTGCAGTGCAGAGTTCGCTTTTTTAACGTTTTTTTTTTCCACTCCTCCCGGTTAGTTCTCAGTGAGTGATTTGATTTTGCGAAAGGTGAACAAAGCTCCCAGGAAGGCATTCGTTTCGTGCGGGCGAATAATTATTTTTCTGTCGTCCTCCAAAAGGCTCCTGCGAAGGAGTGAAGCTCATGGTCAACATGACATTTTCCGTGAGCCCTTTTGTTTCTCGTTCTTCTTCTGGGGGAAGAAAAAAACATTCTCATCCAATCGCACTTGCTACAACACACCGTCCGGTCGTATTTCGTACCGGCGAGGGAATAAATCATCACCCGGAATATCTCAATCTCACTGCCAACGGTGGTCTTCCACTTTTGAGAGTCAAACATTATAACGATCACACCTCCATAATGCTCTCACGAAGCACGAGGAAATAATTTCGAAAGGGACCCTTTTTCCCGGTGTCAAGTGATTGCCATTAAACGGCACGATAACCGAACCCTAACCCTAACTGCTGACTACGGGGCGTGCAAACAAAATCCACCTCCCCATCCCCCCGAACAGGCACTGGACCGAGGTGTCCTTTACTGACATCGTCCTCGACCTGATCCCCGCCAGGTTTATGCCGTGCACAAACAATAAAACCCGTCTTCTTGCCTCTTTTGCCTAGGCCAACACCGAGGAATAAAATGGTTGTTTATTTAGGAAGCACCTCCGGGGTTCCGAGGCCCACGTTGGGTTGCAGGAACGATGACTTGCCGGTTGGCGGGGAACAAACCGGTTAATTATCGTAGGCTGTTTGTCACGCTTAGCAAAAACCACCGCGTAGGAGAGTGGAAAGCATCAACGAGATGCCGCAGGACGTCGCAGGAGGCCGTTTCTTATCGCACCGCCAAACCGTCGGTTAACGCCGGTGTGAGATTCCAGCCCGGGTATGGTCTCCTGAGACGCGCGGATTGCACTCCGTTTGTGGACAGTGTTGCATCTCGCCACGTGGCAATACCTCCCAAGGGGTTGAACGTTAAATATTTGCTCTACTCAAAAGTTTTTATCGCAGCCACCACGCAGGACAGAAAGCGACACCGAGTGCCGGTCGAGCACGAGCACGGGATACAAATCACACCAAACACAACAAATCCGACCCGCAAGGTACACACACACAAACACACACACACCTGTCTCCACAGCGGCAGGACATCGGTGGGCTCGGTTGGTGACGGTGCAACAGCTCGACGGTGGCTTTTGGTTCAGCCACCGGGAATGTTCATAGTGAGCCTCGCGGGAGTGAGTTTCTTTGGCACGTTTAGCCACAGTTCCGCATCCTTGGGGATGGGCTCGGGAAAACCCGGGAAAACGGACGCTACCCCCGAACGAACGAGGGTCGTATCATAGCGGCCAGGAAATGTCAACTCGTTCATTCTGCCGTACGGGGGTGGACCAACATGCGACAATGACGCCACCAACGAACGAACGACGATGCGTTTCGGGGTCTCACACGGTGACACACCGGTTTAAGGACACGTCGGATGTCGCCGTCGTCGTCGTCGTCGTCCTCGTCGTCCTTGTCGGCATCGTCGTCGTCGTGAACCGTGCCAACCGGGGTTTCAGATAAGCGATGAAAAATATTCATTTCATAGTAATTTATTATGTGATTATGCATTTAAGTACTACCGCACGGTTCCGAAAAGGACACACACGGCCGGAAGCGCTCGGGATCCGCAGTTGACGGAAGCAAGTCTCGCCGACATTGCGCGGAAGCGTACGAGTGCGGCCGAACATGTTATCGGTGACGGGACAGCGCAAACAGGAAAGTATTAAAATTAACATTTTTGCCCGAAGAAAATGCAACCCAAAAATTCCTACCCCACGGATCCACCCGGAAGCGGAACGAGCAAAAGTCACTTTTGTTGCCGTCTCTTTCTTCGAAGTGACACGCTTCGAAATGGCCGACCAACGAAGAGCGTGAAAGCGTAGAAAAGAGCATGCCGGAAATATGAATAATGCAGCGGAGAAGAAGCTTACGCGGAACGAACGCGGACGCCAATTAAGCAAATCGACTGGCATTTGTTGCCTCGGACACGGACCGGAACCGGATCGATAACAGGAGTGAATGGGACAAGTTTTTTTTGCCTCACTTCCCTGCGTCGTCTGTGGATGGTTTCGCACGGTATCGGAGCATGGTGCACTATTCATTAAACGATTGATAATGGATAGTTTTCCCCGTGGGCGTGACACTATCGGGCTCGGGCAGGCAGCCATTGATAGCCCGTCGGTGGGTGATGGAAAAGTGAGAAAAAAATGGTCCCTTTCACTTTATTGGTAAAGCTGAAAGAAATGCAACGCAATGAATGATTCCTACCAATGCGATGTCGTTAAAGGATTAAAAATGATGGGAGAAAAGGGGATCGATTTCATTTATTCACTCAAAACATGAACTATAGACCAGAGATAAACGGAGATGTTAGCAAAAATCACGCTGCGACAAATCAACCGAGGTAAGAAAAGAAAAACAATTCACGCCATCACACTTTTCCTGAGACTCATCCAAATAATCACCCGCTCACGGTTCATGATGGCCCACTTTTCCCTTTAAACCTTCGACGATCGACCATCCTTCCAACTTATGAAACACAATTAACGATGAAATGATGGTAGGTCCCAAGGCCTAAAAAAGAAAAACCCCAACCTGTCTGCCTGTTTTTTTTTGCCTTCCACCCCAAAACGGACCACCGTAATCTGTATTCCGGTTCGGCCTTTCCAGGAAGGCCAACGGCAAGCGATCGAATGTCAGCGACACGCCACCGTTCGCTCGCAGCGGAGAAAGCGGTCAGTTTGTAATCAAAAAGTTATCACACGCATTACTCGCGCGGGTGGCGCATGGAATCGATCCACTCACCGCGAACGGGCGGCTCGGGGGCAACGTCAGAAGCCCAAAAAAGGAGCCCAAAAAAGTTATAGATTGATTCCGGCAAACATCAAAACCCGCGTGACGGCCAAAATCTTGACGACATCAAATCTTATGAATCCTTCCGTGCGTTCGGTGAGTGACGACCCCAAAAAGAAGAAGATGAAGAAGAAGAAGCAAGAAAAAAAAAACAGCCAAGCAAAAAGGGTTTCCTTGTGGGGGTGAGTTTTTGGTCCATCATCCACCGTGCCGGCAACCCTCGTCAGAAAGAGCGAGAGAGCGCGCGGGAAAGCTACTTTCTTTTTTTCTCCCTCGTTCCTTTTGCAAAAGGGTTGCCATCCCGACGTCTTGCAGAGTTGGTGCTTTTATTGAGTCGACCCACACCACCGGTCGGTTGAATTCATTTCACGCCCAACCAACCCACCGATAACGATTAACAGGGCGCGGGCGTGCTCGCATCCCCACAGGTGGTGGAAATCGTCCTCGGCCAGATTTTACCTCAGATTTGTCCCCAAAATCGACGCACCTTTGTGACCGATGCCGAGACTCTCCGAACTTATCCCCCAGCTTGATGCTGATGATGATAAAAGATGGCTTTCTCCACCCACATCCCGGAGAATGGGTGCTTCAGGGGGCTTCTTTCCTTCAATGCGAATGTCAACGAACTTTTCCGTCCGTCCGTGCCGACACGCGGCTGACGACTTATGACGCGTACAACGCGTGGCGATGGAATGATTTATGCATCCAGCTGATGTCCCTTTTTTCGGAAGCCAGAAAAGGTGGCTTCTTCAGTGAGCCCTCGGAGGTTGCAGCTCGTCATGGGGAAGGATTACGATTCGTGTGTGCCTTCTTCCAGCAAACAACTGTTTCCTCTTATGCTTTTTTTTTCGTTCGCTTTTAAACTCAAGCGGCTTCCCGACGAAGAGGGAAAACGTAACTTTTGCTCACCCACCCGCTTAAATCACATTTCGCATCATCAATCATTCGTCGTCCGTGACAGGACCGATTCGGAGTGACTTTTTTTTGCTCTCCCTCCCTTCGACCTTCACATCCCATGGGAAAAGCTGGTGGTGGGTGGTGGAAAACTTTTTCAACTCGTTACCGACGGACGGACGGACAGACGGGCTCGGCTCGAGTGCTTTAAATTGGGCGGAAATGGAGCTTTCGCGGCGATAACCACACCTAAACGGTTCCAGATGGACGGAAGTTACGATTGTGCTTCTGTGAGTCGAATTTTCGTTTGCATTCACCCTTAATGGTGCATGCTTTCCACCGGCGTGTGTCCTCCTTTTTGTCAATAATATACCATAGCGAATGAAAATTCCATTCGAACCGTTTAACCATCTGCCGTGCTACCATCCAGACATCCTTAGACAGGGTGGGTGGAGCGCATTTCATTTGTTCCTTTCGGAAAGATTAAGATAAAGAACTTCCGGGGTACTTCACGGGAATCGGATCGAGGGAAAACAACCCCACCGAAGAACGACCACCATTGCGACCGGATCAAATATTCTCGATCAGACATATTACAACGACGGCAAATCGGTCGGTCGATCGGTCGGTCGGTCGTCCAGACGACATCCACAAACAAGCCGGCGGCAACGGGAATTCATTATTTTATTCAGACCACCTCACCAGGCGACCGTAGGAAAACAAAAACCCCAAAAAAACACGTCCACTCCCCGTTATGTCGCCGAGGGAAAATTGAGGCTTATCGATGGAGCAGGGCCTTTCGTTCGTTCGTTCGTTCTCTTTTGGCTTTCCCGCGGGCCCTTGCGAAACAAGTGGGCCCCGGGAAAACCTTAATCTCGAGCGTGGGCTGTGTGAAATTGCAGCCAACCCCGCACGGTGAACCTTCGCCTTGCGTCTCTTGCCGCATGTTTACACTCGATCCCGGCGAAACGAGCGGCCCAAGGGCTCTAACCACGATGGGAGAAAGGAAAAACAACACTCGACCGTGTTCCGGGGGTGGCCGAGGAAAACAACAACACCCTGACCGGGGGGAAGGTTGGATAGGAAAATTATTTTCCCATCCCATGCAGCTCGCCAGAGACACGCCGTCGAGACGTCCGCTGTCCTTTGGGGAGGACTCGTTCGAGACGTTCGTGGAATCGACCAAAAACCGGCCTGAGGATGAAGAAAAAAAAAGGTTATCAAAACCCGACCGGTGATACGCGGGGTTAGAAGTGATTTTTCCCGTTGCGCTTGTCGTTTTGCCCGGCGTATTATTATTGGTCCCCGAGTGCGTGATGGCATGTGGCAGAACACCGGGAATTCAAGTTTTAAAGTCGTTGTCCTTTGCCCATGAATGGGATGGGATGAATGCTCAGATGATCCTCCACAGTGGCTTCTTTCACGTCGCCGTTCAACTTTTCCTGCGCTTGTCGGATGCGCCCATATCAATCTACCACCCGAAATCGCGCTAATCCACGCAAAGACGCCCGGGAATGCTTCCCCCTGCTAGCACGAACGTATGGCCGATCTAATCAATCGCATGAATAAAGGACATTCCTGGCGGATTTCCCTCGACGGCACTTCCAACAACAGCATGAACCAACCAGCATGAAAGG
Source organism: Anopheles nili (assembly GCF_943737925.1). Classification (NCBI taxonomy): domain Eukaryota; kingdom Metazoa; phylum Arthropoda; class Insecta; order Diptera; family Culicidae; genus Anopheles; species Anopheles nili. The sequence continues at coordinate 6,302,698 of NC_071292.1, forward strand.
TGTAGTTTCTACGGTGCGCTCATTTTCCCATTTCCAAAACGTTCCCATGATGAACTTTTCAAACGAAGTACCACCACCTCCTTGGCCACCTGACCCCTCGGCAGTCCCCTCGCCTAAAATGTGCCGAAAAGTTGGCAATTTGATCAAACACAAAACATTGGCCAGCAAAGCAGGGAGTCACGTTACGCTCACGGGAGCGAACCTCGGAGTGAGCCACTTCATTTCTTATCGAAGAAAAAGACATCCTTTTGGAGTGCCCCCTCCCCCCCACCCAAGCACTTGTTCCCTGGGCCACTCCATAACACTCTATCATGCACTCTGACAAACAAATACGTGATTCAATTTCATGGCGACATTCGGAGTGTTCGGAGAGCAAAATTCTTTGAATTGATCGAACTCAATTTTTCCCCTTCCTCGCGCAAAGTTCCCGCTCTTCAACTTAAACGACGCTTTTCTTCGGGGTGTATTTTTTTCCTTCCTTTTTCGTTTTTTGCAATGCTTTTGAGTTTCGTTTCGGTTTCTTCATTTTTTTTTTTTGCAAATCGCTGCCACTGCCATTCACGCTCCTGATAGTTTGAGATGGTGGGGCGGGGGAAAAGAGGAAAGGGGAAGGAGGGTTTTCGTGACCGTCGCTATTTTGGGACAGAAATAAAGCAGAAGAAAACGAAAAATAGCGTTCAAGTAAAATAGAGCCGCAAAAGCCCTTTACCGAGCGCACGCGAAATTCGAAATCCTAATAATGCCACACGCTGCAGGTGTGTATGGCGGTGGGGGAGGGGGGGAGGTCCGGAACTATCCCTGGCACTTCCTTTCCCACCCCCCCCCCCCCACTTGCCATGCCAATCAACTCGTTCGTCCTGACGATTCTGGCGGCCTGTCCAAACTCTCGGCGCTTCCCGTCGCTCTTTGTTCGAGCGGGCAGATGAGTGAATTACATTTTCTACGGTACTACTGGTGGGTTTTTTGGCGCCCTTCGAGCCCGTTATAAACGACCCACCGGGCCGGAGACCCGTTCGGGGGAGGCTTAAAGAACCCACGCTCCCATTCCCCATCGAAGATGGGCTTTTCATTCAAATTACCTCTAATTTAATCTCGTTCCGCGTTTCCGCTCGAATCGATTTATTTGAAAATCCCTCTCGAACGCGCCATCCAAGCAGCCATTGGAAAGGGGGGGGGGGGTTTGAAGGTTTCCTTTTTTTTCCTCTTTTTCTCTCTTTTCTTTTCCCTCTCGAAAGTGAGGGCAAAATCCAATCTCTTCCTCCAATTGGCGCACATTCGGGACCACTTCTAGAACCCGACGCATTTCGAATTGAATTCACCACGAATTGATGATGGCCGGGTATAGAGAGAAAGAGAAAAAAATGTAGTTTTCCCAACGCCATTTCGAACGCCCACGGCTTGGAGCTACTTACGAGCGCCACTTAAACTACCGTTTTTCCCGAATAGGGAGAGTTCCCGTTTTCCAAACGCTCGAAATACTACACCAATTACTAGACACGAGTGGTTTGACTGGCAGGAAATTCACCGCCATCTCATTAGAGCCGGCTTCCGGGGCTACAATAGTACCGATGGGGAGGTGGGGGAGAGAGTTTTTTCGCTCCTTCATTCCCATCGCCAGGTTTCAAACCGTGCCCTCGGGCAGCAAAAGAGCACCTCGGTCAATAATCCGTTCGCCGGGCTCGTCCGGCGTCCCGTTTATTCATTCAATTAGTTTATTGATATTGAGACTCGCGGATAAGCAATCCACTATAATTAAGGCCACTCCGGTGAGCCACGGGGCAAAGTGCAGCCCGAGGACCGAGCTCCGAGCTAAATGCCGCTGCACCGGTCCGGATTTGAATAGTGACCGGCCACTTATCGGCCCGCCAGCAAAACCCGACCCAGATGAGCTGAAAAGCGACCGCTTTTCCTAGCGACCCTTGAGCCATCCACGTCCCTCGTCGGCTGGATGCGAATTATTTAACAAATCATTAGCGTTTGGGTGTTTTTAGTGCACGATAAAACGACCCCTCCAGCGTTAGTGGGCGGAAAATAATTACGGATGCACTTAGGTGGAAAACGGGTCTCATCCTGCTGGCGTTCGTACGTTCGTTTGAGTGGTTCCGTGTTTAGAAATCAGCGTTTTAGAGTAACGACGATTCAATGGTTTGTTTGTTTTATTTTTTTCTCTCTCTTTATTTCCGAATGTGAGTTTCCATCGCCAAGCCAAAGCAAACAGCACGAATCACTGACCAAATACTTGCTCGAAGCAAATCGGTAAACACACTTCGCACGCCGTGGACTTATTTCCACAGAACACCACACACATTTTCTCTCTCTCTCTCTCTCTCTCTCGCCACACTGCTGGTCTTGCTTTTTTTCTCACTTTGCTTTGCCTTCTTAAACCCACGGCCCGCCCATCACGAGTGGCTTGTGAATTAAGCGAAAATCCCACCGCCCAGCGAACTACTTCGTTTTGGGAGAAAATATTTACTCCCGCAAAACGAGAGACCCGCAAACGTGTTCCGTGTGGCGTAAGCGGTAAGATTTATTCCTGATAAACACCTCATCAATTCAATCAACACATAAATTCGGCCACTCGAGCACTCGCGCGACGCGTTCCGGTCTGACTTTCGCCGGAAAATTCATCCCCTAGCTTAGAGGCCTCTCCGTTGCCGGTGGCGGTAGCCTGGGATTATCGGGAGCCTAGAATGGTCGCCTGAAGACGCACCGGAGGAGAAACAACAAACGCACGCACGCAAGCAAAAAGAAGCCCCACCGGATTATGGGGACACGATGAGGTAACGAAGTTAACGACTTTTCCTGCGGCGGCATACGTTACGTGACGGTGGATTTGAAGTCCGCTCAAGATTGATGGAATCCGGTCCGTATGAACCGATAATCAATGCTAAATCTTACCCCCGGTACTGGGACGAGATTTGAAATGGTGGAAAGCTCGGTTCGTCGGAAAAGCCATGAAACGTTTCCAGACAGATAGAGAGCAGCTCGTTCAAATCGCTATTCTATTGCAACCGGCTGTCGCAAAACTGAGCAACATTACAGCCACCCGTGTCTGTTTACGTAAAAGCACTCACATATCGATCCCGGAAATTGATCTCTCCCGCTCGCAGCTGTGGCAGCACCGGTGCATGTTGATCGAAAAGATTATGAAACTTGCCTTGGAGCGCCAGGAATGGGTTTCAAAAGGGCACGATGGTCGGTGTTGAAGTTTCCTCTTAACCGAGCAGGATCAGCTCCGGCCCGAGGTGGCCCGAATTCCGGTGATGGATGACGGAGGCCGTCGTCGTCGTCGTCGTCGTCGTCTTCAAGGACCAGGCCCCGAACTTTGCCATATGCTGCATCGAGCCCCGAGGCCCGCCCTTGCATCCTGCAGCCCACGGGCACGGGCAGGTTTGCCGCAAAGTCAACATTTGGCCGGACGAAACGCAGCACAACTTGCGTTTGCCGAAGGTCGCTTCGTCTTCCGGAAGGCCCCGGGCAAAGGCACAAAGATCTTGTTTAAATTTGCGGATGAGCTTTTTCCATTAAACTTTCATAAACCGATCTAATAAAGATGGACAAAGTTTGGCTGTAAACAGCTTGCCGGAATGCAGCGTACACGCGATGCTGGACATCGAACGGGAGTCCCGGGCATGCATTAAACCGGCCCATGTACGGTGCATGCGCATGAGTGTGTGTATGTGTGTGTGTGTGTGTGTGTGTGTGTGTGTGTATGAAACCACGTGGACTAGCACGGAGGCATTAACGGGTAAATCCTGGCGATCCATCGCAAAGTCAAAGTTTTTAAGCTCCTTCTGCACAATCCCTTTCGAGTGTGGGTCCCTTTGCGGACGACGCTCCGTTTGGGACATGCCTCGGGTGGAGTGCCAACTGCCCTCCCCTCCCTCTCCCCCACCCTTCTCCCCCATGGTCACTAACGTCACCGGTTCGGTTAAAGGGTGCCGGTTTTCCGGAACCCGGAACTGCCGCGGTTATCACGCTCATCATCAGCGATGGTACCGATCTGGCTGGCCGGATAAACCTGGAATGGGGAGAGCTCTTCCCGTGTCCACTTTCCACCCACCCAGTTGCTGGTTAAACAGGAAAAGACGAACTTCAACGGGTGCCGGCTCTGTCCGCAACCGCCTCTCCGTCCAGTCGGTTAAAAACCGAACGAAATGACTTCCCGCCGGTCCGCGACGCGATGAACTTTTATGATTGGATTTCGTCCTGGGCGACGAACGAACGAGTTGGGTGGAACATTTTCCCCAATCCACGGCGAGGCTAAAGTTTCCCTTGTGAATCGGAGCCCCCCCCGGGGGGCTCATCCCCACACGTCTCACGGGACCTGCAACATGTGCAGATTTAAGCGGCCACGTGGTTGGGACAGTTGCAAACTGGGAGATCGTCAACAAGTTGCCAGCACCGGGCGTGACGGTGCGCATCCTTTCCCGGGCAATCCTTTGAGCCGACCGGTCCGTGTACCGGAAAAAACAGGGAGCGAACTCACCCGTTAATATGTTATTAAACCCCGAGCCCGAGGATGATCCCGCTTTTTATCCCAGCCCTAATTGACAAAGTTCGGTGCGTTGACAGAGCGGATGGTTGATTGTGAAATGCAACCGACTGTTTTAAGCGAGAATGTGCAAATGCAAATTAAAATTACACATCCGCATCCGGGGATACGGTGATTGGATGCCGCCCAATCCACCTGGATTGAATTTTAAATTCACCCGAAACTTCTCCGACAGACGAAAAAGAGCCACACGTAAAGTACACTTTCCCTCCCCTAGTGGCCATTTTTCTCGCCAGATTCACCCAACTGAAACAGTGACAAAGTTTCACCACCGAACGGCGTACCATATGCTGAACCGTTAAACCCCGCGCGATAGTTCCGCGTGGCCACAAGCTGCTCACCATCACCATCGTTACATCGTATCACAAACGTGACACACGTGGCATTGGCCACGGAAAACGACACACACCGGGAAAGGGAAAAAAAAGCACCGGGCCGCATTCCGTCGCGTCTTAAACTTTACGACGACTTCCGTCACAATCTGTCCACCGTCCCAGGGGCAAGATGATAATTTGCTGGGAGGTGAATCCGAGCCGTCAAAAAACCCATCGCACAATTTGTAGCCCATAAAAGCAACACGGTGAATCGCTCGGGAAAACGTGAGAAAGAAAGAGAGAGAGAGAGTGAGTGGAACAAAGCCAGCCGTGGGTGCGAAGTCGGTAACGATGACGACACCAACAGGTGTGCGAGAGATGCCATTGCCTTGGATGCGATGGGAGAAGGAAGGCTCATGGGTTTGTGGAAAAACCAAACCAACATAAAGGTTCGGTACGGAAGATGAACGAGCGGCTCGTCAACGGTACGGAACATCACACCGAGGTGGTTCGGTTTGCTTTATGGCGTTTTCGGTTGTCAAACGGTGGAACGATGGCGCTCGTAAAAAGCGGAAGCGTCTGCTGCAAGCTGCCGTGTTGGTGTTGCAAATCGATGCGATATCCTTGCTGTGTGGATGCGATCTCGTCGAATGGTGGGCCGGAGATTAGAGAGTTTGCTGTGGCACGAATTAAACGTTCGATCGTTCGATAAAACCGGCCTGGTTAAGAGACACGTGTTAAGTCACGAAGGGAGTGAAAATGAGCCTTAAAATTGAAGAAAAGGTAAGAAAAAACGACACCACGCTAAGCCCCATCAACACAATCCGTTCTGATTGTTTTACGGTCGGAACTGAAGTGCTGTTTGCTTCTCAGACCAAACTTCCTGCGCAAACACAAACAACGGTTGGCGTTGGCGTTGGCAAGTTCCCGTTCTGAAAATCAATAATTAAAGTACAATCAACAATTAGGTGGCTAATGGGTGGTGGTTTCGCAACGCCCACAACGCCTCACGGCCAGCAGAAAAGTTAGCTCATCGAAGCTCATCGACTCGCAGCCTCGCCACCACGCGATTGTTTGCGAGATTTTCCACGAACCATAACCGCGGCCGTGTCATGGCGTGGCCGTAAATAAAATATTTATCTTTTCATTTTATGCTAATCATTTTAAAATTGCAAATTCACGTCATTTCGAGCCCTCGGGTATGGGCTGGGGGAGGTTCGCATCGTTGTCGCGATCATCCGGATGTTATTTTTTGTGCTTTTGCACCATCCTTCGAAACGACCGTTTGGTGTCGATGCGGATGCACCACAACGCGGCCCCGAGTGCACCGGGAAAGCGAATGCGATTTTCCTCTTTTTTTATTGCACGCTTTCGCCCGGAAGTTTTCACCGCATTTCCCTTTTCGCATACGATCGAAGGCGAGGTCTCGGGATCCGAACGGCGTGGAAAATGCCGAACGGCATTTTCATAAGCAAACCCCACCCCCCACCGGGGACACCCGTATCCTTTTTCCCGCGCAATCCTTTTTCCGGAGGGGCGCAAAATTTTCCGACTATCGGTAATTACTTTTTTTATGTTCCTGGTGCTTTGTGAAATTGTGCACCTCTTCAACCGGCCACCCGTGGGCGGTATTTATTAATGCGTTTTCCGCTTCGTTCGTTCTTTATCCGAAGCCCGGTGCGGCTTAATGAAGTAGCAGATATTTGGGGGCTTCAAGCTGAACGAATTTCTCGTTTTTTTATGCTCCACCCACGGCTCCGAGTGATGTTTCCGTCGAGATGCATTCACGGAATCGGCATGCAAATGCAGGTGATAGAAAGCAGGAGCTGCCGCAAACCCGTGAAGGAATCGTCTTCTGGCAACAGCGAGAGGGTTCCTTTTTGGCCACAAACGAGCAAACTTTAGCGCCATTTGTACTATAATTAAAATGGCACACGGCACGCGCCTAGTGCGTGCGTGTCGTTGTCTGGGCGCATTTTCGGGCCTTTATCGAGCGAACCAGGCCATCCATCCATCCATCCAACCAGCCAGCCATCCATCAGGTCTAGCGGGAATCGAATTTTCTTGTCAAGAGTTCTCGAGTACCCCCGTTCGGGTCCGCTGTCATTGTCACGCGAGTGAAATTGAATCGAATGCCACCGTGCAAAACCCTGGCGCACGAAAATCGTGTATCGAAACCGTGTTCTCTGGTGGGGCTCGTTTCGTGGCCCTCCCAGCAGTCCCTAATCTGCTCTCTCGTCGATCACGGCGCTGCACCGCTACAGCCAACACGCTGACAGCAACCGCCGGTTCGCCGAGGGGAAAGATAAATGTTTCAGAAAATTAAACAAGTTCCTAAACACTCATCCACGCCATCCCGTTGCCTGGCACGCCGAGGATCTGGGTGCCTGGGAAAAGTTTTCCCGCAGCCGGAAAACGATCGAAGGAGGCAACGCCGGTCGGTCGGCTCGCTCGAAAGCCGCTTCCGGGATTGAATTTGGGTCCTTGTGACCGCGGCCTAGGCTAGGCACCGTGAAGTAGGGATTTGCAATTTGCGCCGACCCCGTCACCGTGGATGCATCTTGTGCGTGCGTGTGTGTGTGTGTGTGTGCGGGAGGGCGGGAAAATCGCTCGCCAAGACATTGCACATATTTTATGTCAGCGAACGAGGAAGCGACGCTTCGGGCGGAAAATTGCATTCATCGCAGCAACCGGCGCCCTGATTGGAAGCAGCAGTAGGCTGTGTTGCGTGTTGCGCAACAGCATGTTTCGGTTTCGGTTTGGGGGGCACTGCGCACTCAGCCACCGGTGGTCCTTTTCGCAGGACGAAGCTCTGTTGGCGGTTCGAAGGCGAAGGCACACGGTGGGATTGATTATAAAATAGTGTTGCTGGTGAGAGAGAGCTAAGGAAAAGCCCGCGACATTGCTTCGGTTTGAGAAGCGGGACTGCATTTTCCGAGCTTTTCGTTCCCATTTTTTTTTGGATCCTCACTCCAACGCAATCACTACTCAGAAATGGTGTGGGTGAACTGTTTTCCATTACCAACCCACCATCCCTCTCGTGCGTTGACGAGAGTTTTCGCGCGGGCGTTTGAGCAAGCATATTGCACTTTATAAATTGCACCACAATTTATTTTGCTGATTCACACCCTCGCTGATGATGATGATTAAAGAGGAAAAACGACACGCTATACAGCTTTCCTGAGAGCGTTTTTATTCAAGCTCCCTCACCGGTGCAAATATTAGCTTGCGTTTGGCGTAAATTTAGTTGGAAAGCGCTTCGGTTTTGCGAGGGAAAACTTTTCCCTGCATTCTAGCTCCATTTCCCCCGAATGCCATTGCATTACGTTGTGGTTTTTATTTATTTTTGTGGTCGCATGTGGCTACGTGAAAGTTTACCACCGTGGAATGGCAAAAACGGCATTGGTGCTTTTATTCTTCCCATTAAATTACTCACATCACCATCACTAGCGCTTGCAACAAGCACGGCATGAAATGAACAACCGGCGATATTAGTTTACAATTCGTAAATGCAAACCGGCTTTCAATCGTTCACCCGCTGCATTGCAGGCATCGCTCTTTTTTTTTGCTGGCCATGTTTCCATCGGGCGTGAATTAAATACACCGGCAAGCCTTAATCCTATTTCACCCTCGGAAGGCCGTTCCACCCACGCACATCAACCAGACCAGACGCCCCGCGTTTGCGACAAAATCAAAGAAGCAACACTAACCGTGCTTATCCAATTGAATTTTATGGACACATCCAGGCTGATGACCTGATGACCACCCGTTCGGCAAATCCCATCGCAATCAGACCATTTATGTCCTTGCGCCACATCGCACCACCACCCCAAAGTGACCGGCATCCGTTTCGCAGCGTAATGCCGTGCGGCAGGATCCGAGCTCAACCGAGCGCTCCCGGGCTGGAAATGAATATTTATGAAAATCGTAGCCCGGCTTACACTTTACTGTACGCCCGGGAAAGCGGACCCACCGTGGGGTGGAAAACAAACAAAGCCCGAGACGGAGTGAGGCGAATGCAAGCAAACGCCCGGCGTGGCGCACTGCACCGCCATTATGAGCGTTAATAAATGGCGCCCATTCACGGTGGACGCGTGGCAGAGTTTCGGGCACGTCCGGGCGCATTCGAGCGATCGTAAAGAAGACGGTATCACTGCAAAAACCGTCACTCCATCGTGCAGTGGCTCTTTATCACCATCCACCCCACGGTTCTTTTCTGCCTTTGCCAGTCAAACGATGCTTTCGCGAAACGATGAACGTCCCTGTTTAACGTCGGTTTCTGATGATGGAAATTTCGCCGTCACTTACAGCCTAACTTAATCAACGACCTCGAGTGCACCGAGTGTCACTGGTTCAACAAAACCGATCCGGCATTCGCATTACAACCGCTCGAAGCTCAATCGAAACGGCCCCACAAATCGAACCGGTGCCCAAGCCCGTTGGCGTTTTTGGGATGCATTTCGCGTTTATGGCGCAAACCCCGAAGGACGCAGCAAATCAACTGCATCCGTGGTGCATTTGCATGATGCATCATTTCGATCGTCGCTCGTCGGCGCATCCGCTTCGTCGTCGCATCCGTTTTCCAGCACGGATGTAAAGCTCTGCTTTCCCTGCTGCCGATCTCGTTTGCCATTTCCCGTTTGCTGCGGCGCGAAATGCACGAACTGCACTCAATCAAACGCCACCCAAGAACCTGCGGGATGCGGTTCCGGCGGGTGCAAAGGGCAACTTCTTGGGTTGAATATTTCGGCTTCGTTAAAATCGTTTGCCGTGTGACGCTTTGCAGCTTTCGCTCTTTTGTCGAGCAGAAAAAAAAACGGACATCCTTCCGGACGCGGGCCTTTTATCGGGCACTGAATGAAGCGGCGAAGAAACCGTGCATCCCTTTTTGCTAACGGTGGCCTTGTTGAGTCAAAGTAATACAACCCCTTGTAGCTTTAATTCCCGGAAAACTTCGGAGCAACATTTTCTCAAGCAAAGAGAAACATCGCCTCCCAGGACGGCCCAAGACGGCGCAAAAGGACGCGGCTCGGGACAAAAAGAAAACGCAACCCGGATACCATTGCACAGGGCAATAAATCTGGATCTACCCCTGGCTGCAGAAGGGAAACGATACAAACGACATCCTTTCCTGTTTCCGGGTGCGCCGGGCGCGTTTTTCCCCCATTTCGTCCGTTTTGCTCGTTCCGCCCATCCCAATGGGGTGGGGATGCACTTTTCGGAGCCGGTCTAAGGAGCTGTTCTGGCGATTTGCTTCGTTCTTAAAAATCCCTTCCAATGTTTCCGGATTTTCTTTCTCCATTTCTTCTATGAGTTGTGCCTTGCACCGGGAATACGCGAATGGGCGATCTTTTACTCGCGCCGTTCCACGCGCCCGTACGATTGTGAACCTTACGGTGGAATTAAAGTCTCAAGCCAGATGAATGTGAACGATTTTCCGCGAGGCAATCTAGCCGTGGTGCTTCTAATTCCAGCCGTAGTGGGAACGGATTGCATGCGGCGCACACAGCAGTCGGAATCCATCTGTAACTGCCTGCATTGCGTATGGAAACGGCGCAAACCAAGATTTAGTGCAGTTCCATCGGTCGCGTGAGCCATAGGATTGAAACAGGAAAAGCCGTTCCTCAAAACCTGCTTGCTTCCTTTGATCCCGAAGGAACGTCACGTCTCCAGCATCCCCGAAACAGGGAGATGAAGAAGCAATTAAAAATCAAAAGATAATTAGAGGGCACCCGTTTTAATTAGACGCCGACTTTGGCGCCCTTTGGGACGCTGGCTCAGGGAGTAGGCTGGCGCAATTTCGCCATCATCCCGCCTTATCAGCTCATCCCGATCGCACCACGCCGGTGTCCAATCGGTCCGCATCCCATCGTAGCCACAGCAAGCCGCACGGTTGTCCGCCGTCGCGGTTGGAAACCCGGATTTTCCGCTCCGAAAATGGCGGTCCGCCGGAAAACGCCACAAAACCCCGACCGAATTCTCCACCTGACTCCGCAACATCAAAACCAACCCCAACCGTAGGGTGGGGCCAGGTTGTGTTCTTTGGTTTGCGGTTCGCCAATTTATTATGCAAACGAATAGTGAATTAAAATTAGGTTCACGGGTTCACGGGTCCCGGTTTGGGTTCGCGTTCGTTTGTCAGCCATCGGCGAGGTTCGAATCCGGCATTTGCGCCCACGTCCGCTTGATTTCGGGCCCGGGTTCGGTCCGAAAATTGCCCACAAAACACACGGTCTTTATTGTTGCGCTACTGGGGGTGAGTCGGTTGGGGCAGTGGGAAAAGAAACGCACACATAAACCAGCCCGGGAACTTGACGTGGTGGGATTGGTTGTGCGGTTTGTTGGTGGCAAAAACTTCGCACCGATCGCACGATGCACAGGCTCGCGGGCACAAAGGGCTGCAAACGCAAAATTAAAGGTATTGCACGGGTTGGGGGACAAAAAAGTCGATCCAACCACGGTTAAGCTAGCCGTGACGGGGCACCATCCGGTGGCTTCTTGATGGTTCATTTTCTCACCGAACCGCAATCAGTGGCCAATTCAACGAACGTAAACTAGTTTGTAGTTTTTCGACAGGCGAGTGAGCGATCGTTTTAGAGTTTCCCAAAAGAGCTGCCGTGACGTTTCTCTGCGAGCGCGATAAAAAAAAAAAGCTTGTCTTGTTTTGACGTTTCATAATAGCAAGGCCTACTATAGCAGGCTTCCCGTGATAGCAGTTTACCGCCCTGCACGTAATGGCAGCTAGGAATATCGTGAAATTTTTATTGTCTTTAGAAACCATGTGCTCTGGAATTTTGCTCAATTTGCCAAACCCATCACAAATCCTTGGAGATCGTCAGAAATCATTAAAAAAATCGGTAATTGTGCATACTGCCACCCCACTGGTCTCTGTCATTTAAATTCCAAAGAACTTTCTAATGGTAACAGCCACAACAACGCATACGGCTGCATACGTTGGTCAACAACGGCTAAATGGGCAAATCATCAAAGCACGTTTCTCCCGTTATATTAGGACCCCTTTCCCTTCGTTCCCTTCGGAAAGTGGGTCAACGATGGCGGATTTCGCCCGTCACAGCCGTCGTTGCCACACGCGGAACGTTTTACGGTTGCAGGATAGAGAGCGCGAAAAAAAAGCAGGATAATGACTGTGGCACACCCTGAAGATGCAGCAAAATTCGATAGAAATCCCGCCACCCAATGCTGGTGCGCTGCCAGGATGCGCCGTCATGATGACGGCCATGATGATGATGGTACATGCGGTCGCTATTATAACGCCGATGACGGCAATGGCGCGGCTTCGTGCGGCGCTGCCAGCAGTAATGGCTAAAAGCGGCAATATTCAAACAATGGCTTTCAACTTTTCAGCCGGGTCGGGTTCGATGGGAAGCTAAAAACACGCACAAACACACACACACAGCCCCTTAGCGAACTCTCGCGATGAGGTTATAGCAATTCGGTACTTCATTTATGCCCGACCTCACGCTAAGTTGGCCCATTTCACCGGCATGGCAGCTACGGCGAGGCTAATGGGAGGTTTTTCTGAAGAAGATCCCGCTTTAGAGCATTTTCACTTACCTGTGGAGGCAGCTGTTTGCGCTCAGAAACACACGCACCAGGTACCAGGGTTAAAGCTTTTGCTTTTAAGCTTCAACAGCTAAGTCAATTGGTTAAAATGCGCATTGGAAAACTATCTTTTCAACGCATTTGAAGCGCTTGTGTTTTTTTTTTTTTTGTTATGTTTCTTCATCATATCTCAATCGCAAACACACTTTATCGGACAGAGGAACAAAAATGAACCAAACACAAACCTGTTTCCATTGTCGGTGTGCAACAAAAAATGAGATATCTGCTCTCCGTTGACTCGCTGCCAGCAAATCAATTGATTGGAAATAACGTTAAAAGCTGCCAAAAATGCGCTTCGCTCCAAATATTAGCCGAAGACAATAAATTCTTCACAAGTCACGCATAGGGGCCTTTGCCTGTGGTGCCTGCTGCCTTCTGCCAGTGTCAGCGGCCGGTGTCCTTAATCATCCCGAGCTGGCAAAGCCAAAACCACCGAAGGGAAAGAAAATGCTGGCGAAATTATTCTTGCATTGCATAAAGGCCCCAGCGGAATTGGAAGGAAGCCGAGCGAACGCACACAAACAGGCAAAGAAAAAAAGAACGGACAGCGTTTAAAATTCGAATCACCACCACCCCTCACCTATCACCCCTCCCCCCACCCCTGGAAAGGCTTGCGTATCACGCTAGCCATCCATTTTCTGTCCGATAACTATCAACGGGAGTGCCGGGCTGCCAGCTCCTGATGTCGTCCTGTACGGAGACTCCTGCTTTCCCTGGGAGTGCATAACACGAGACGGTGGCGGTGAAAATTCTTCCGATTGTTGCTAAACCGTGCCCCCGATGTCGAACGGACCACGTAACAGCAGGGCACAATGGCACTTTGGGTGAAAATCTGAGCAAAAAAAAAACGCCAATCTACCATCGAATGGAAACCAAAACCAGCGAGCCTACGATCACAAAGAAGGGCGAACCAACAAAAAAAACGAACAAAATCGCAAGAAATCTCCCCCAAAACGGGAGGATGTACTCACGAACACACGAAAAAAAAAGCACATACATCCCACCACTGCCATCGAATGAGGGAAAGGAAAATTTATCACCCGTCCGTTCCAACAAACACAAACACGGCAAACTCTACCGGCGCGCTAACAAAGCGAACGACAGCAAAACTGACTGCAACACGAAAAGCAGCCGGCAAGTCGGCAGGCCAGCCCTGGCACACCGCAGGACATCACTGACAACCGATCGAGCCAGGGAACTGGCACTGAGAGGGCGCTTTTCCCAACACCTAAGCATTGTTTCCGCGCAACAGGGCCAACTGTTTTTACAGCGTTTCCGAGTGTTTGCTTCCTTTGGCATTTCCCGCGTTGCTCTGAGCTTTCGCAAGCCTTCGTGGGGGTCACTTTCGTGCCAAGATTAGCCCGCATTATCCGACGACTGGTGTGACTGCAGTGCCGGTTCAATTAAAGTCTCACATGTGATCGATCAACCGACGAACAGGCCGATTGGGATTGGGAACGGAAGAACCGGGGACATACAAAAAAATATATACGCCAACGGTATGTGAGATTGGAAAACTGCGACACACGATTGCTACGTCCAGGCGAACGATCGATCGGTTCTCGGACGGTCGTTTCTTATCGCTTACGAAATGGTCTCCAGCAGGGAACGAGTTTTTCTCAACGTTCCATGCATTTTGTACCAATCGCGCCTAAACGCGTCTTTGCGAGTGTTAACGAGTTTTCCTTCACTAAAATTACCCCTCACGAGTTATGTTCAGGGTTACCTGAATGAGTTTTAAAATCGCAATAAAAAACCTAAAAAAGGTGCATAAAAAATGATTGCACATCTTGGCGAGATCCACTTGACGCACGTCATTCAGCAATAGTCCGGAAATTGCATCAAACATTCGTGCAGCAACCATGCAATGATCGTTTATTCGGCAACAGCAAAAAAAAACAGCAACCCAAACCACTCCTACCGGTAGCTGCGTCGGAGCTAACATTTCAACAGCTTCTGCTCAAATAAAAACAAATTGTGCAAACACTTCCAACAAAACTTCATTAACAAAAGTAAAACAACAAGTGTTTGATTACAAAGCGAGCGCATTCCTGCTCGGCACTCGCGAAAACGGAAGCAGCGTGTGGATCGGTTTCATCGGCGTTTTCTTCATCGCCACGCCACGCCACGCCGTGCTGCTACAGCTTTTGCGCGAAAGTAATACGACCCGGATCAACGTGCGAGCGTTACACGACTCAGCGGAAAGAAGACGCGGTGCTAAATCCACGAAATAATCCGTCCACCAACTCCCACGGTCCCGTACACTCGTGGCACGGGGCTGTAAGAAAAGCTGATTGGAAAGTTTGCGAATTTCGCCCGTTTCGTTGCGAAAAATTTCACACATAAAAGCTAGATCCTGGTGCTCGAGTAGGGGGAGGCGCAGGGGTGGTACCATACACCAGGCAAACATCTACACCCCCGCCTACCTACTTGGGTGCTCAGTTCCGTCTCAGCACGTGTTTCTCATTCGACGTTTGCATCCGACGTTGATGGATGAGGAACGTGATGCGTGGAATGTTGGGAAACAGTCGACAGGCTAAGGAAGAAGAATACAACAGAAAATACGCTTCTTGGCTGCCCGGCCCGGTGGAAAATCGAGCGGACGGAATGCGGGACTTTTAAAACAACAACTTAGCTGCGCGCGCGCTCGCGCACGCGGGAAGCGAAAGCGAACGAAAAAAGTTTTTCCACCGCAAAACTTTCCCCGTGCCAGTGTGGGCTGAACTGAAGCGAGCGATACGGCGTTGACGGAAGCGGAGAAGCGGAATTTAAACGAAAAGGTGTGCTAGGTTACGCTCCGTTTAGCTGCTCGCTGTCAGCTAAACCCAGCTGCGGGTCTCGGAGTTTCGCTGCCATGGCGAGCTCGAAAAGCCCGTGGAAAAGGTCACAAATATGCACCACCAAAGCGCCATTTTGCCTTACCCACCGAGTGCCTTTTTGAATCTTTGAGCTGCTGGAACTGCAAGTGAGTTCGTCTCCATCGCTGTTGCAAAAGTGCGCTCGGTGGAACGGAACAGCAATGAAGTTCCGATAAATTTACACACATCGAGCTTTATTGCTTTTACGGAGAATTTACGTGCGTCAATGTGGCGGTTCTCACGAACAGCAGCAATGTTTCTCGCTAAACCTGCGAAAAGTACGGTGGTTGTGACTTTTTTTATCTCTCTCTCTCTGTCTCTTTCTCTCTCACTCTCTCCACGACAAACAACAAAACCTAATTAAGCTGCAGTGTTGTTTGACCTCTGTGCGAAATGGAACCACAGAGATCGCTAGCCAGCGAAACCTGACCGCAAAAAGGTTGACCTGAGCGTACGTTTTAAAATTGAATTGTCTTTTCGAACGATTCGAGACGCACACATGGTTCAGTTGTTCCCGGGTTCCACGAAAACCCTCGAACGCTACGAAAATTAAAAATCACACACAAACGTCATCTCTCAAACTTTACCTTTTTCTCCCGCATTTGTTTTGTGTACTAATTAAAAGTTTACTTACATTTGCTGCCGACCGTAAGGCTGCTTTTCCATTTTTTCCATTTGCCATCCATGCCGTGATCGAACGTTGGCAAATGTCCTTTAAAACATAAACACATACACACACACACACACTAGCATAGGTACATTCGTTTGCGTTGCACGGAATGAAGTAAAAACGAATGTGATGGTCACTCGATTGGAATTCGGATGGCAAACTTTTCGCAGCGCAAACAATATCCAACTCTTCGCAGACCAGCGGGAAAAATGAAGACAAAAAAGGCACTTTTCCAGCCCGCTTGGTGGGGTTAAGGTCTAAACTGCTCCTCCAGCAAAAGGGACACCATTCAAAAAGGGCGAGGAAGGTTTTTTTCTCTTCTTTCGCCGGGCCCAATGCGACCATCGGAATAGAAATATCAACAAACGACGCCATCCCTAATGGGATCGGGAAGGAGAACCAAATGGAACGTACTTTTCGTTGAGTTCATCCACAAATATTTCCCTTCCATTTGTTTGATCTTCCTGGCGGCCACCCTCACCCGTCGGCTGACCACACACACACACACACCTACACCCCTTTTAATCCAAGCGTGGCCTCGACTCCCCGGATTTGGTCCTTTCGCAGGCTGGACAAATCGCCCAGGACCCCTTAGGAAATGGGATGAAATTCAAAAATGTCACGAATTTGCTTGCCTCGGCCAAGGCCGACCAAACCAAACCGTCGTTTCGAACCGGCCACTTCCCAAGCGGACACCATCACCGGAGCGGCCATTTCGCCACGGCACGTCAATAAAAAAAAAAAGGCGCCTCGATTCGCGTTAATTCTCCTTTCGGGATCGCCGGCACGTTTCGACCATTTCAAACGGATGAACGCCATTTCGGGCCACCGAGAGCCTCAAATGACTTCATCTTCCAAATTTGCCACTCGCCTTTCTCGCTCCCGCCTGCGGTCAATGAGTCATACTCATTTCAAGCATTAACACACCATCCAACTGCCGGGCCGGGTGAGTTGGCCACAAAAAAAAAGAATGAGCATAGTGAAATGGAACAAAACAAAAAGGAGGACGATGAATAAAATCGAAAGACAACACCGAAACCACCGGTTATCGTTTGAGGCACGTGGTTTTATTTTCGTCACTTCCCGCAAGCACCGTATCAACCGATCTGGTAGGCCCAGGATCGTTTTCACCGGTAGAGACAAGGCCACATCACGATGGCAATCAACGTAAGCCCGGTGACCGATCCGGTGAAATTGTGCCACCCAGCCTGGGGCGGATCAGTGTGGGCGCCTTTATCACCCGGTGGCATTGGTAAATTTAAATAAAATGCCTCTCCAAACAGCACACCGTCCGTCGGGAAGAGTGAGAGAGAAGAACCGAACAGAAACGCGTGTCATCGTGAAAAGGCGACGAAAAGCTTCACCGACTCGGGTGTCCGGAAATCCGTTCGTTCGCGCGTCTCAACGGGTCTCATTGAGTAGCTCGGGCACGTAAACGTGAAATGACTAAACGCAACTTGCTGTCGGCGGATAATGGGTGGGCTTTGGGCGAAAGTGCCACACAAACTGGTTGCCATCGAGCAAACGCGTAAGCTTCTCGCGTAATACGCGCCGCAAATATTCACCTTCGTCTAAGCTCCGGCTATCAGGGTATAATTTGCACCGGCAAACAACAACGACGACCAATTACGCCGAAGCCAAACGCGTATTAATCATCATCATTCGTGAGAACTTCCACCTGCCCGTGGCCGTGGAAGGAAATCTGTGGAAAATCTCGCCGGCAGACGCGCGCATTATCGCATCGAATTTGATCGAGCAGTTTCGAGCGTCGATTTCACATCATCACACTCCACCCACGACTCAATTGCACACTTTACGCGAAAGCCCTTCGTGCACAATGTACAATAAGGGCTGGCTTCCCGTTTGTTTGGAAGCCGGTATCGGTCGGGAAACCATCCTGGGGAAAAGCTCGGTTTATTCACACGCTACGCCACACAAGCACGTAACACCCGGTGGCACACACACATTCAGCCTCGAAGAAGTGTGTGAGATGCTTTTGTAATTAGATCGTTTTTCACGGTAGCCGAGCTTCCACATCCCTTCGCAAGTGGAAATCAAACTCAAGCGCCCAGCGAAAAGCTCTACGTTTTAAGCTCCCGCACGGGTTTCAAGCGAGCTCCCCGCGGAATGGCACGTGTTTGTGCGAAAAATAAAACCTTTCTCGCTACCGGAAGTTGATGTGCGGCAAGGAGAGCACACCTCGCGCGCAGTTGTTTGCCGATTTGGATTGTTTCTTGACCGGCGCCCGGTTGGTGGAGAATGCGCACGAATGTTGCCGCCATATGCGCTTTGTCGCTATCGCATTGCACAAAAGGAGCCATCGTCCATTCCGTTCGGGACTCGCTCTCGGGCACACTTTGGTGGTCACGTACGGTGCCCCGGTGGTCCGGTGGCTCGTGTCCTTTGGCCACCACCCACCACTTGCTTGTCGGCGATTATTTCAAGAGTCATTCCCGGGCGCACACGCTTTCTATCTTTTTGACGCGGCCCAACCGAAGCGAACCGGACGGACGGACGGACGAACGGACCGATCGGCTGCAAGCACTTGCTCCCATTCCCAGTGCACCGTGAGGTGAAGGTGGTGATGATGGTGGTGGTGGGTAAGACACCATTCGGGAACCATTCCTGGTCGTTTCCGCCGCCTCGGAACGGTCCGGTCGTAACTCGCACCGACCGGAATATGAGCACATAAAAATGAGCTGCTTTTTCCCTCCTGCATCGGAACGCGAGCGCACGGAATGTCCCACTGGACTTGGATGGGCCGGTTTGATAGAGTGGGACAGAGAAGCAAGGAAGAAGCAACAGAGCAAAAAAAAATCGGCCACCCATTTTAAATAGACAATCTCGTCCCACCGATGGTCGCCGGTGGCGTGTCCGTGGCTGCGCGTGGAATGGAATTGCTCTGAAAAGAATTGTCGAATGGTGGCAGAAATGCAATGACATTAAAGTTTATGATACGTTTCCTTCACCCACGCACCATCACCACCCACCACGTGGACCTCACCGAATTGTGTACCAGTGACCAGGCGTCTCCATCGACCAAGCGCCACCATCCACCAGGCGTCTCCATATTTTTCATGTTTGGATTCCGCTCTACCTTTCCACACGTAAAATAAATGTTCTTGCGTACAGCACGGGACATAAAACAAACCAACATGGCGCCGGTGGGTGGGCACTTTTTATATAATTCGTGCCCAGAAATGATTCTTAGAGGACCGTTTCCCACCACCAGACCACAAGGTGCCACACATAATGGGGATGGGGTAGGATGGCCACTAGCCACGGGTACCACGGGTAGATCATACATTACGATTTGAGCCGGAGCAAAACGAGCTGCACCAGCTTCCTGCCTGCTGGCGAGCAGGCAGGCGATCTTGCGGTGATCATTTTATTTCATTAAGAATTATGAACCAACACCACCACCTGGTCGAGGCTGAAGCTCCCCCGAGCGAACACCAACCAGCTGCCTGATGAATTTAAACCAACCAGCTATCGTGCCCTGTGCAGCATCACCTGACCGAAGTCGGTCCCAAAACGGAACACCCGAGTCCTTCTCGCCGGACATGCACGACTGCATCCAGATGGCAGGGCATTGAAATGATAAATGGGTAAGATTGTGCGAATCGACCGGTGCGCCCGTGTGCGCATCATCGGAAGCACCGACCGCTCGAGAACGGCGCGCGTGTGTGAGAGACTAGGTTAGGGGTTTTGGGAAAAGAATCGGGTCGTTATAATTACTTACGATTACCGGGCGTTCCCTTTTATGGAAAACGCCGCAAACCGGCATCCGGCTACGTGATCGGACTGCTGAGGGAGGTTTATAAGTGTGCCACATGTCGAGAGAAGCCGAGAGAATCGACATAAAATGCATCCTTATGCACGGCCATTCGCCAAAGCGCCACGGACAAACTGGTTGGCTGGCCGTGTCGAGACGTTTTATTTTGCCGTTAAGCCATTCCTGCCAGCCGGTATGCACGTTTGCATGCAATCTGAGGAACTAATACCGTCCAAGCCGGACAATGGATTGCAATTGTCTCTCGCAATTGCCATGCACGCCTAGTTCTTTGCTTTTTTGAGCTAAAATGAAGCGATTCCGAAACGATAGCGTCTTCTTAAAGCGTCTTTTCATTCACGAAATGCTTGCCATAACGAGGGCACTAATTTGATGGCTTTTCAGAAACTCGGGCCGCTATCATTAATCAAATCAATCACACAAAGAAAAGGGCATCCAATTTCCGCGAGGCATCAAAGGCATCATCCGATCCCAGGAAGAAAATATTCTCCATTCACATTCGGAACCGCCGCGCTACCAAAACCGGCGTGTTCATCTTTGCCTAATCATCAGCCCGATCAGGGCCTCGCTCCGGTGATGGGGCCACCGGCAGGGCAACCTTTTTTCCTTGCCCACATTTCACGCATCAAAGGATGCGGCCTTTTGGCAGTGCCGGTACCGGCGTAACAACGCGAAATTATGAGGCAAAAGCTCGAAATCGGCCGCAATTTAATTTGTGAAAAAGTATCGCTCAGCGCACGGTGCAAGAAAGGACGATGAAAAAAACCCCATTTTCGTGGAAGTGAACCGAATTTTTACGTTTTTTTTTCTCGTTTTTTTTACGTTTCTTCGCTTGGCGCACCTTTGAACGATAATCGATGAAGAGGAAAAAGGCACCCTACTGTGGAGCAAAGTTTGGCAATGAGGTAAATTATTCGTTTCTTTTTTGTACGGTTCGGAATCGATTTAGAAAGTATGCCTCGTGAGTGTTTGTAGGTGCAATAGGCTTCTTTTTTTATTAGAGTTTCATGCTTTGCATGCAAACGTGCAATCCTTCCCCGGTAACCTTTGATTGATTCAGTAATAGTCGCTTCTTCCACCAAGAAACTTAAACGTTTCGCTACAAATCATATCAACCACTTGAACCAACGCTTGTCTCGATTTGTCATTAATATTCTGAAACAATGGGACCTCTCGACTCCTTTCACCAGCCGGAAGCAGCCATTTCCTTGGCAGATAGTTACTCGGGAAAATTGAAAATCTCAACCAAACCCGCGACCCACCGGTGCCGGCTAATCATTGCAGCTTATCGTCATGCCGGGCTAATCCATTACCACGCCGGCGCTGGACAGTGTAATATTTCATTACATTCAAATTGGATCAGTGGCAGCGGCAAAGATGGATCCGCCCTGGCCATGACCTCGTGTGCACTCCGGGAACTGGCTGGCAGCACCGACGAGAACGCACAACCCCCAGCCAGCAAAATGGGGACACATTATCTCTCCGGCTGCAAGATGGTCGACTTGGTCCTCTACTGCACTCGAAAGCCGTACTCGGAAGCCGCGAAAACTCGACATCGAGGGAGACGAGGAAAAAGACCAGAAGAAGCCAGCTGTTGTTCCGTTACGTGCCCACGCAAGAGGAAAATGCTTCACCGGGAATATTAATACTTAGGCGAGCTTCTCTGGCGCGATGGCGCACCCTCTGTGGGCCCTCCCCAGGAGGAAAGATTACTCCTAAGCCTGACAACCTGCGGTGTTCGAAGAACCCGGACCCGAACGACGAAGACGACGGCTTCCGTGAGCCTCGATGTCCTGTGCTGCATACCACGGCGCTCTTCGGAAAGCGCTGGGGATTCTTTTTTTTTTCCTCACTCTGTTTGTCCCCCCAACTCGTCGCTGCATATAGAAAGTGATAAATGACTTTTATTGGAATACTCGTTATTATAATGTTCCGTCTCCCGTTCGGTGTCCTCGGTGGGTGGGTGAAACCTCGCCGGGATGCTCTTATCATTGCGGCAATGGTGATGTCGCGCTCGGGCATGTCGTCAGCCCTCGAAGCCGTTGAAAACGCGGTACCGGAGAAAAAAAACCCTTCCACAGAGCTGCAGCTTGCCAAAGGAAAAAGGAACGATAGTGCAATCCTGTGCAATCAGGAGAGAAAAACACGCTTCAAACATCAAACATCGGACGGTTGCGTTCGTCCGAGGCACGAGTATTTTGATTTAAAATCGAAGCCTCCCGGAACCGGCACATGATGGTCCTGCAGGAGAACCCAAACATTCTCAACAACTCGAAAACTCCACTGCCATATCGGGAAGCTCGTGCATTTTCGCATGATAAATTACAACCGCCAAACCGGGTGCTTATGAGCATATTTTGAGTGCCGAAGCTACTCGAAACGCTGCTTCCGGGCTTTCGAGCGGAATGATTGAGTCGCGTTTCAACAGTCACACCAATCCATCATTCACGGGTCGTGTTTCGTAAGCCCTTCGTTGAGCAATATGCTTCAGCATGATGAATGAACGGAGTGAACGGATTAAGCAAATTTCAAAATTTTGGTGCTCTTGGTGTACCATCCTCAAACGAAGAGAACACATTTTTAACGCATTTTCTAACGTTTTGAGTGCGTTGCAAGATGCTACAGTCCCCGATGCATCATCTACATTCCGTACCTCAAACACTCAAGGACTCGACCTTTTCACTCCACGAGCGAGACAAACTAAAGCACACTATCTTGTCACGCGTGAATTGGAGCGTCAAGCAGCATAATCGGGCACCCTTTGAAGCCTCGTTCGCACAAATTACGACAGCGGAACAAGGACATGCCCTCAGGCTGCTGGATTCCAGTGAGGGTGAAGATTGGATTAGCAAGACAAAGAACAAGTTCAACTGCCAGCTGCAAATATCCTCACCCGGGTGAAAATAGAGCAGATGAAAGCACTTCTTTTATTCTACCTTTTTTTTATGCTCCTGCGCAAACTTGCCGGCGTGTTTCTGACGCGTGGACTGAATGATTATGACGTTTCATTTTACGCTACAGTTTCTGGGGTGTGCTCTCTTTTTTATAATTACACCCATTTCCGCTCGGCAAAAGTTACATACCTGTTGAGTCTTGCTGGTCGAAGATTGTGGCAGTCGTTTTGCCGCATAGCCTGAGGCTTTTCGTAAAGCTCGATGCTTTAGGACGAAGTACCGCACTAACTTTAGCCCAAAAAGGGAGAAAAAAAAAGAGTTCGAGCCCTAGCGCGCTAACTTTCGTACGACCGAGCCAAAAAGATAACAATCGATCGATCAACCACAATCACCATAAGCCATTCGCGAGTATCAATACGATTCGGTAAGACAGATTATTTTCTCATAAACCCTATTTCCCCAGATGGTGAATAAAACGCAAGTGTCAATTAAAATTTGACAGTCTTGCGATTGTAGAACAAAAAATCTGCGACTTCGATAGCGTCATAAGAAAAGCGCGTCCTTACTAAACGACTAGCTTAAATCTCAGCGGGTATCTTTAGCGTCTCCTTGGGGAAGGTCAAAACTAGTTGCACCCCCATGTCAACTGGAGCGAAGGTTAGCTTTTGGACACCGTAAAAACCACCCACTACCAGCCTCACGTGCATTGTTACGACGGAATCGTAAACTGCAATCCCACCCACCCTCCAATGTGACCGTCAACCCATCGCGACACCCGATCATTACCAGCTGCATGTTGGTGGACAAGAAGATGGGAGTTTCTCCGGGCTATACCATGACTAATGAAACGCTGCAGTGCCATTCACGTCGGGTACCGAAGCGATCATTAGCAACGGTCACAAATGCACGCCCGATTACAAACCCCACCGTCAGAGGGATGTAAGGACACAAGGTACGTGAAATGGCTGCCAGCAAATAAGTCAACGTTTAACGGGACTCATTCCACGCTGCCCGGTCCCAAGATGACTGCAAGATCTTGCTCAACTTTCCCGGGCCCACGAGACTGGGACAATAAACAAAAGCACCCCCAGACACCGCAGCGTTTACGATGGCAAGTTCGGTGTTTGCATCAGATTTCCCTGCAACCTTCGCATGGACCACGACCGAGCCCAGGCAGGGTGATGTCATTCGCTCTTCGCGACAAAAACCACTCGACCCTCGGCGACAGAAGACGCCATCGATGATGGAACGCTACGGAACGTGTCAGTTGCAGATGATGGAATCGGGGCTTGTGCTTGGAATGCTTGAGTGTGGACTTTTGTACATTTTCATGCCGGCTTCAGCACTAGCTCAGCCCACGTGCCGTCTAATATTAACATATTGCACAAATTGGCCCAAAGCTCTCTGGACGGCCACAGCGCAGAACATTCGCTTGTCGTTGCGCAATTGATGAAACAATTTATCGCATTGTTTGCACATGGCAAATGGCTTTCGCAAAACGATCAACGAACCCGTCAGACCCGGGCGTATAATTAAATACTCCTCACCAGTGTCCAGTGTTGTTAATCTGAGTAGGAGAAAAATCCATTAAACTCATTACCATGATCGCACACCAAACGGCATGGCACCACAAACGGGTACTGCTGTTGCAGGATGCTAGCTGCACGAGAAGAATCGGCATGGAAAAAACGGACTCCAGGCCTGACTGTCCTGACCGGCCTCAAGTCATGGTCAACAACAGGTACCGAATGGGGTGGAGGGCGTGATGTAAAAAAAACACAACAACAACAATGAGTACATTTCCCAACGGTACCAGCCACCAGGCGCCTCCATGCCGGAAATTAATTCAACCAACCCGGCCAAGGGAAAACTCGAGCAAACCGGCCCAAACAAGTGCGGGGCCTGGTGGAATCATACCAGCTACTCGGCTACAAACCACTGAACCGTAATTAAAACATAAACAGTTCGAGCCGCCCCGGAAACCGGAACAGCCCTCCCAGCACCACCCACAGGCTGGTTTGTTCGAAGAATGAGGCGGCTTTTTCTACGAGAGCATAAATGGTGAAAAAGATGAACACACTCACCCACACACACACACACATACACACAATTGCCGGTCACCGGTCGGCCGGTAGTCAGGCTCCTTCACAATGGCACTTTCCGGGACCCGGTCACTTTTGTTTCTATTTCCGGCGGCAGGTAATTCGAACCGTCGCCGGCGCTACCGAACGGAGACCGAACTGATGTAATTTTGCATTGCACAGCTTCGTGGCGGTGTACCGTGCCGGTGTTCCGATGCTCATTGCCCACATTGTCCTCGTTGGACTCCGGCCACAGGACCGGGTTTCGTCGAATGGCTCCGGGCCCGTCGGAAGTTCCGGCCCATCCGGATGAGTTTATAAAATTCCGCCCCATCCCGGTCGCCGATGATTAGCCCGCCCGGTGGTAGTTTTCCACCGAATTCAGCTCCCACCTTCGTTGGCCAACGCGAGACGACGATAATGGAGTCTTCATTTAGCCACCTTATTGTCGGCGTTGTTTCGCTAGAACACACCCGGATTCGTTAGCCGGTTGACAATATTGTTGGTGCAAGGTAAGTTGGCGCAGCTCGAGCTCGAGCTCGAGCATCCTTTCGTTGAAAGACTAAAGAAGATGATCCTGCCGTCTAGCGTTAGGTTTTTCTTTCCCCGAAAAAAGTTCCCGTGTGGTTCCAAGCCTATCGCAGTAGCCAATTTTGCCAGATACCATGGCACTTTTTGTTTTATTTCTCAACTGGTAAGGCCACTACGAGCCTGCAGACCTTCTGCACTCATGTCTGTAACAAAAACGTGATCATTTCATCACGGAAAATTAGCCAACAATAGCGGGTAAATGAATTTCTTAGCAGCGCACCATTGCCTGCTATTTTCACCGGTTCCGTGACCCACTTGGTGATAGTTTTTTTTGCCAACCCCTCCCACAGGAGAATCACTTATGAAATCGTAATCTGAATGGCTTCATGCAATTGCCACCCGGATATTGCTTTAATGGTTGTGAATTGAAAAGCTACAAACAGAGATATCCTGCCATCGATAGCCCGCTCGACCGGTGTAAGTGCCCTCGTGGCTCGTGCGGCTTGTAATGGGCTATAATCATAAGCTCTCGCTTTTTACCTCACAACTGCTCGCCCAGGTTTGGAAGGAAATATTGGAAAAAATAAACCAGAAAAGTACAATCCTTGCAAAAGCGGATCGGTTATTTTTGTGGTTGAAATTCATTGGGGGCACTTTTTTCAGCCACCGTCCTGTCCTGGCCATTCCTGCAGCAGCACGGCGCAGAATAGTGCGGCAAAAGGTGGCCCGTGGCTTGAAACAGCGGGAATGGGATGCGATGAAAATCCGAACGCTACGATAATCGCCTGTTATTAGTTTCGCTTTTCATTGCACCGGGAACCCGGGTGTCCCGAGGTTACTGGCTGGCTTACAGCAACTTTGTCCCGCATCGAACCGTTGAGCGCACAAGAAACCGTTTGGACGTGGGAAATGTAGGCAAAAAAAATGCGATCGCCCGTGAACGGGATTGAAACCGTACGGAACGGACGAATCGAACCGGCGATTGGTTATCCTCCAGACGAGACGGACCAACCAAAAGTGCAAAAGTGCAACCAGATGGGATGGAAGCAAAAAAAAAGCGCCATAGCAGCAAAAAGCCTGGCGCTCAGTTTCCTTCAGTTCTTCGTAACCACGGTACGGGAATGGGCGTAGATGGTCAGGATATCTGGCCTTGGCTGCCACACCTTTGGCACCGCACGAGCGCACGTTCATACGCGGCAAAGGATTGCAGCACGGGCCCGGGCCTTCTGGCTGTTTCACCAGGTAACCGTTTAATTGATTCGTTATGCTGCACAGAACCAGCGTCAAGATGATTCAATAGCCCGGGGAACGGATTTACGGGCACGTTGAGCTCTAATTTAGTAGTATTTAATCGAATGTTACGGAAATGTATTACATGAACATGCAGCGAAACCCACCCGAACTTTGTTACGTTAGTTTTGAAGCATGCACTATAACCGGTACACGTTGCCATAACGACTCCATAAGCCACTGCTGAACCCACGTGAAACACCCAAATCCGATTATGCCACAAGTCAACAGTATTACGGTAGCTGATACGTTTATCAATTGGATCAGTTTTAATGGATGATAAATTGTAAATGAACGTCACCGAACCGGGTGAGTTCGGGAGCATTGCGCAAACTATCCACCGACTAATGACAACGCTTCGCTTCATTAGCAAAGCACCAGGGCGTAAGCTAAACCACACGTAATCAACCAGTGTGCGAGGGATTCACTCAACGGTGCAACCCTTCAACACGTACGCCCCTGAATGACGAGACAAATGAAGGACTTTTCGACATAAATTACAGCCACGAACGTGGGCACAATCATTTTGTCTTCCGCTGGCAGAAGATTATCGGCTGAAAACGCTCTCACCTGACGGGCGGAAGCCAAATTGATGACACTACGAATCGTTTTCGAACGAGATGATTTGTCATGAGTCGGCTAACAGCTTCCATACTTGTGGGTTAGTTATTTTAAGTAAAAAGAGGAAAGCATTTTTGAGCATTCAACCAATCCCTCGATGAGACTTTTGAGCTTTTTAGAAACAGAACATGTCGAGTTAGTATTCTAAAATCCAACCTTTCGTTCACTCTTTACTTAGTTAATGGATTCAGAAACTAGCCAAATGTTACCTGTGCCCAAAAACAACCACTGCTTCGGGTTGGAGTTGACCACCGGGCACCTTTTATGACTTCCATCGCACCACTTGCATTATTCAACCTACAGTGCCTTTGCTTTATGTTTGTTGCGTTGGGAATTCCAATTCCGGTTACGATTCTTGCCGACCCGAGCCTTACAAGGGTCGATATGATAAATGTGTACCTTTAATTCATCTTCCCTTGTTTGCACCATGCATAAATAAAACACCATGCACGTAACCAAACAAATCTATTCCTCGTTTGCAATGTGCTCTACCATGCAACCTTCTTCAACCCGTCCAATCGGAGACTAATGGAGAAATAAATCGGAAAAATCCATCTCCACCTCCCAAAGGTTTGCTGCAATATTCACTCCCAAAGGTAAGAGGTCTGACGACACTGATGGGGTTTTATCGAGCGCAAATACCCTTATTTTTGGGGATGATGGATCGTACACGAGTGCTGCTTCTCCGTGCGCCCGGTGTACGATCATCCATAAGCCCAGCCAAAGGTTAAGTGCCACATTTGTTACTTTGAGTACGTCAGAGATGGAGCCGCAATGTGGTAGTTTATTCGAAGAATCATTTTGTCCTTGCGGGAAGCATGAGCTTTAATGTCAAAGCAGACACAAAACAGTGATGGAATAAAAAAAATTAGATTCAACTGTTAAATTGAGCCTTCTGTGGTATACATCGAATTTATAATTCCATTCACATTACTTCCTCGCAAGCAGATTTTTGTTTAATTTCTCCGCACGTTTGTCTAGCTGGTGTCTGAGTGTTTTTCTCGCATCTCTTCGCTCCCAAAACCAATGGGGAAATGTTTGCTTACGTACCTTTCCTTGAAGCGAGAAAAAATCAATTCTCACCAAAAAAGAGCTCCGTATCATCAAGGAACAAACTGGAAGTGTTCTTCGATTCTGTCCTTTCATGGTGCTACTGGATTGCCTGAACAGCGTGAGCTCTAAAAGCTACCAGACTAAAGGCTTTAAATGGTGCTGCTGCTGTGAAGAAGAGAAAAAAAAACTCACAGGTTCCCATTTGCCAGACGCTCAAGGCCACACGGAAAAGGGATGCTGCGACAGAGAAAAAAAAACATATAAAAACCCGACTCCATCGCCGATATGGCGTCTGGTTTCGAACTCCATCTAGCTGACAATGGTGACTAACGGACATTACAACGTGACTATTTTATCAACGCGACCGCAACATTTGTATGCTTAAGTTCTAGCCGGCGTTTGTCGTCTGTTTGTAAGCTTAAAGCTACACGCAGAATAATTTGTATTTCAAACAAACCCGCTCTAGTCGAGCTGTGGTAGCAAAACTTTAAAAGCTAATACCTGACATAATTACACAATATCTGGTAATCAGAGATTTTACGAACAGAGTGCGCTTTAAATTAAAATTAGCAGCTATCCGGAAAAATCACAGAACACAAAATCTCCCCCACAAAAACTAAATCTACCCAAATCATCAAAGGCTAGTGACTGCCGGATCAAATCAAAGCCAATTCGAATCGATCTTCCCTTTCGCAGAAGAAACAAAAATAGCCAGCTCACGTTTGGCTCCATCCATCCGTCTGGTATTTCATCTTGAGGAAGGAAACCGAATTGAATTCATTTCAGTGTGCAACCCTTTTTCTATGGATGAATTAATTAGTATAACGTTATATTATGGGGCTCAAGCGGTCGTCCCGCCGAGACAATCGTCATAAAACACCGGGCGCCTCCATCATCCTCGGCCAATGCTGGGAGAGTGCGCCGGGGCGAAAAATAAACGATCCCCACTTCAAAGCGGACCAACTTTGAATGGTTAAAATCAAATCCTTGGAAGCGAAATTTACGATTCATCCGTATCAGCTTTAGCATTCCGGAAACCGGAACGCAACAGGTGGCACATACCGGGCTCGATTAATGCCAGCTTGAGCGGATTGAACCATCCATCCTTTGGCGATGAAGACGTAGAGCTGAAAGTCTGTGGAATTGCTGGTAGGTAATAAGATATGAGGTTGAAATTTCCTTTTATACTTATGGACCACAAAAAAACTAGGACCGTACAGCAATGTGCACCGTGTTACGTCGCAGGATTACATGATATGCAACGCTTGGAAGCGTAAAGCTGCTGGTTGAAACTTTTCAAATTGTTCATTTTATATCTAACTGATAATAAGCAAGCGTATGTGGTGGTCTGCAAATGACGTGTACTAAATTTATTTACCTTATGAAACACACCCAACATCAATCAATGCTCGGCGAATAGCACAGTCAACAGAATGCTCGCATCATTTATGCACGCGAACTAATCTATTTCTGATCAATTATTTAGCTGCCTTGCGTACGTGTACGCGTGTCCTTTGCTCTCTATTCAAATCACCGTTTTCCCGGTACCACGAAAATGAATAATCAAACCCAAACCCGTGCAGCATCCGATCATTATTATCATTCCGTGGCCTTACCTGGCAGAAGAAGCAGTAAAAATCAGCATTCAAGCAACGGCCACCACAGTGTAAACATGCACGGTGTGTGTGTACGAACGTGTGAGTGCGTGTGTGTGTGTTTTGTGTGGTAGAGAAGAATGGAGTTGTTGCGATGCGTATGTGCACCGGTGCATCAATTTCCCATCGAACGGAAGCTCACGCCGAAGGCCATCTCGACCACCGGTGGCGCGTTTATTTGATTAGCAATCAAAAGTGCGGTGAAAATTGTTGATTAAAATTCCCACCACGTAACCGGTGGTGGTGGTGGCGTCGATGGCGACAGGCCCCCGTTGTATTCAGAACACGAGCAGCACGTGGGGTGACGGGATCATTCCGTAGCTGCGGGACCAAGCCGCCAATTAGACGCGAGGTCGTTTCGGGGGAAATTATTTTACGCAAAATTGTGCGCCCATCGAGGTGCAGCGGTTGTGGCTAGCGATGTGATACTGGTGGGTGTTGGTGCATTCGCTAGAGCAAACCACAACGAACCCAACCTCAGCGCCCAGGTGCAACCATCCTGCAAACATGGTCGACCTACGACCCCGCATGATGATGGCACATGCCATATTAATAATGCACCAAAAGCCGCCAGCACCCGGATCGATCCTAATGGTCCATCATTAAACCTACCTCGGGATTGGGACTCCCTTCAGGTGCAAGTGACACTA
Organism: Anopheles nili; assembly: GCF_943737925.1. Lineage (NCBI taxonomy): Eukaryota > Metazoa > Arthropoda > Insecta > Diptera > Culicidae > Anopheles > Anopheles nili. Next base: position 6,333,286 of record NC_071292.1, read on the forward strand.
GCACTTGAGAGAGAGAGAGAGAGAGAGAGAGAGAGGGAGATAAAAAATCCTTTACCACGAGATAACGAGAGCCAACGAAAAAAAAACCCGCCAACTAGATGGCAAATACATGTCAATCGGCTTTCATTGGATTAACTCGAAAATCATAATGCCCCCAATGTCTGGGTGGGACATGAAAATTAACGACCAGTGAGTACCGGCTGCGTCACCCAGGGGGCGCTGATGGGAAAATTATGGCCACTGTGAGGATTCAGAAAATCCCAAAATTGAATAGTCACGTGAAAACGGCTTCCTAAGCCGTTTACGAGGTGATTAGTATTAATTTAATATTTAAGGGCACCGGTTGCAGTTGCTCCAGCTGCAGTGCCTACCCTGAACCGTTACCATGTCAACGCCGCTAATGGTGCTGGATTTCTGGAAATTAATTTTTCATTCCACGGTACGGTACAAGTTTTTGGATTTGGAACATGAAATACGCTCTATGCGACAGTTTGTGGCGAGCGTTCGAGTAAAAGCTCCACGCTTATCTTTCGAGCACGAGCGTAATGCTTATTGTTTTTAATTAATTACAAACTTTCTACTGACACCGAAAACTAGCACACATTCGCAGCTACATAAATTCCCGTCCCAGATTAAGCGCAGTCGTTTAGATATTTCTACTAATTTAACTTAGTTGCTTCAAATAAATAACGACGAACCACTGCTGTGTGCTGCTTCTCAAGTGCCATATTTTGTAAACTACCCTACCTTTTTGCCCTCCATGTGGTCGTGTGCATGCACATACACATGCACGCATACACACGCTCATTAAACTTGGTTCCACTCCTTGGCTCGATATCTGATCGTCTTCACCAGGTTGGCCAAGTGAAACCAACCGAAAGCTCGTTGCTTGGTAGGAGTCCTGTTTAATAGGAAACAAAAAGCTTTCTCTTTGGGTCGCCCCTCCCACCTTCCCCTTCCACTCACTGCATCCGGGTTGGAGTTGCGTGCATTGCGGTGCACTTGCCACTCGCACCGAAGGTTGACATTTGCGGGCACCGGTCCAGTGTTACGTTCAATCTGAAACATCAAGATACCGTGCACTCTTCCTGCTGGAACTGTTGGTCCATTGTCCTTCCCTTCTAACCCTTCACCCCACCCACACACCCACACATCCACACACCCTTTTCCATGCACTTTGATGTTCAACCGCAAATTGTCTACTGCAAGCGGGCCCAACGGGGGACAAAAACTTGCACGAAACTACAAAAGCCTACTCCTGCTCTCCGTGCGACCCACACACCCTGTGGAGGACTTCCGTGCCCCTTGGTCCAGGAGGTCCTTCGCACGAAAGGGGTTCGCATTCGGCCAGCTCACACCTTCACGGGGTCCGTGGAAGGCGTCCAATGGCAGACGCAATTTATATTCCTTTCACAGTTTCATATAAAATTATCACAGAATCAAATTACCATACCAAAAGGGCCATCGAAGAAAAGGGGAAGGTAAAACTTTGGTCAAAAACCACCCCACTCACTCCCGGGACGCACCCCTAATCGGTCCAAGACGGGGCACAACTCCTGACCGACTGCTGGTTCCCGAACTGGTACGGTTTTGTCTCTCGTAGTCGCATCCTACCGGTTCTTTGGACTTCGAGCGAGCCAAGAAACGCGAGGAGAGACACCAAAAAAACACCCCCGGAACCTCACTCACCCTGACGTAGTAGAGCAGAGACTTGCCACAAACTTTTACTACCGTTGTGGTCACAATTCCAAAACTGGGTCTTTCTTCTTGTGTTTGTTCCTTTCTTCTTTTTTTACTTTTGCTTTTAATTTATTCTCCTCCTCCACCCAGCCAGCTCGCGTTTTGGGTAGTCTCGATTTTGGACAAGAAAATGTTAATTTCTCGCCTTGGGAAGGTGGCGTCCGGTTCGTATGGCCTCCTGCCCAGAAAAGGTGTGCCTGCAGCTGAATGAAAGCATTACTCTAATAATGTAGTGAGCTTTTTCGCGCAAAAACGGACCTCAAACCTCACCGCTTGGTTGGCACACGCAGAACAATAGCTTAGCTTCCCCGCGAAGCACTTGATATGATAATTGTGTCGCTTTTTGTCACAACCCCTTAGGATGGGGTCGTACTTTTGATGGGCCATTCCGGAGACAAGTGCTACTAGGACCACTTGCGCCATGTGTCAAGCTGTAACCGACGGTGGTCCTTAAGACCTTAAGACACGCGAACTCCTTCCCACACCAGCGTACAAAACGCGGAACGCAGAAGGATTCGCGAACAAAGTCGCCTCTTAATAACGTACAAATGAGCCGAAGAGCTTCGTCACCCCACCCGGTGTGGGTCCCATTAAAAATGAATCTCATTTGCACCCTAAGGACACCTCGGTAGGGGTTGGGTGCCTGTGTGAGATTGGCACATTCCGATTCGTGCCATTTCCGCGCCAGTTGACGCCGTGGACAGTATTATGTCGGAGGGTTTGCTGATAAGGCGCCCGGACATGTTCACAACAGCGCACTCGTAGCACACCCGTTATCATGCACCCTCGTCAACGGTACCGGTAGCGTGGAAAACATGGACCCGAATCGTGGCACCTGGGATGCGAGAAAAGCGGGAAAGTGCGACCGACCGAAAGCGGGAGGTGTTGTTTTGCTGATTGCATTCGAAACGCGCACACACGTGTCCGACGTGTACAATGTAGTCGCGTCATTACGGCACGTCTGGTGCCACATGCGCTTGGTGCGACGGAAATGTTAGAACCGGATCAGGAAATGGCGCACGAATGGCAGGATACGGCGCACCGGAAGGAGCGGCAGGTACGCATGCTGGAAATGAAGTACCACGAAGTCGTGAAGCGAACGAATGGTGGCTCACACACGCGACGACGGAAACGCGCGCTCCGGATGGACGCGAAAAAACGGCCAATACCGATGGCCGGTTGCGGTGAAAATGTGCCCGGAATTATTACAACTTTTGTGCCTACCTTTCTCTGCTACCGGGCTGCTGATAAACGCGGTCTATGTAAAGCAACTGTCACTTTGTTCGAAGCCATTTTGTGGGATGGAAGGAGTTTGAAATTGTGATCGAACCTGGAAAGAAGCTCTGCTAGAACCACTCCAACGTACAGACAGGTTCCTTCACTACGTGCATTAGCTTAGCAACAGCAAAACAGAGGAAGAAACTGAGGAACAAAGGGTTGCTGTGATGAAGAATCCATGCATTTTCATGGATTTGACGTCTTGGTCGCCTTTTGACAGCTCCTGAATTCCTCCCATTCTGTCCTTTTCTACAACGAAGAAGCGTGTATCGATTCCAGAGCATCCTCAACGCACGCAAACCCATACCACACGGCGGATGTAATTATTATAAACGCACCGCACAGAACCCGGCGCTTATTGCAGTATTATATCGCGATAAAGCACTTCCGGGGTGGGAACCGGGAAAGCGCCCGGAATTCATGATGATTTCGTTGTTTATTATCCGTAAGCTCGTAACAATATTTCCCAACCCACGCTCGCGCAAAGTCCCCACCCGCTTCTGCTCGCCCCCGGAATGCCGAGATATTTACAGTACAAAATGGCGGATAATACCGGGCTTTCCGGGCGTTTGGTCTTGGCGAATATCGCGACGCGAGCGGCCGGACTTGAAGCTCATCTTTTCAGTGCTCCAGCACGGCGCAGCTTTGCCGAACCGATAAACGGTGGATTTCGCGATGAATTCATAAACCATTGCCATTATATTGTGCCGTTCTCGCGTCGCACGCCAACGCCAGCCAGCAACAGCGCAATCAAGCTTAATGTAATGTAGCGTAATGCGCATAATGTCACCGTGCTTAATCCACCTTTTTCAAAAGCAATTACTTCCGTCGGCTGATAGTTTTACAACCCCACTCCACGGAGGAGGTATTGCTTTATCGAGGGAAGTGAACCGGAACTGGACGGCCACCCAACCGTCTCCCATCGCGCATCGCGCGTCATCAATGGAATTGCGCGTCATTGAAATGCGTCCACGGTGTGCTGGTTGCCTACGTTCAGGCGTAAAAAGACGATCCAAAGGATACCCTCCAGTCTAACCTCTAATTCCCGGAAAATTAGAACCGCCATTTCGCTGTAGGTTTCTCAACCGTTTATCGTGATGGTTACTGGAGGCTTAGGTGTCACCTCACTGAATGAAGCTCAGGTATTTTTAGGTGGCGGCCTGATTTGCCGTTTCGCAGTCCCAAATTGCACCACATACGAAAGCTCCGCTTGACGCACGAGCCACGGAAAGACACCAATTCCCTGTTTGTTTTGAAACACCGGGCGCGCTGATTATATTCCCGCACCACGAACAATCGCTGACGTGCACGGGGAACCTAACTGAAGCGTTCGAAGTTGAACGTCAACAACAACAGCCCGAAGATGTGACGAGATACGCGCCCCACTTGGTGCTAGGGGGACTTTTCCAGATGCGGGCTGTTATGGCAGTTCCTCGATCAACTCCCCATCCCTGATCCAACATCGTTCTCATGCCGTTGGGTGCAGCTGATGCTTGGCGTACCACGAACACGTAGTCTTTTAATGATCCTCGCGGGAATTGAATAAGTGCAATTGCAAATTTGCGAGACGAACGAGTGCACTTGCCGGTGTCGCGTGCACACCGAGCCATTGGTGGGATTTTGCAATTCCCCACCTACAACCACAGGTACGAAATTGGGCTACGACATAGATTGAAACGGGACTCGAACGGATACCGTCACGGTGGTGACATTCGCGAGTTTGCGATGAGAAGTGCGACAGCAGCCGCTTGCCGCTTCAATCCTTGTTGAAACGGGAAATCTGCCATTTGCAGCAGACTCCCCAAACAACTCCTTACGGAAACATAACAAAATCTCTTAACGTTAAAAAAACATCACTTATATGGCATAATATTCCACCGTCTGTAAATAGAAAGCTAACCGTTTCGGTCACAAAAATTCGACGATTCCGATCGTTCGATACCTTTTCACTTGAGCAAATGACATCAATGAAAATTGCACAAAAATAGATCACAATCCTACGCCACGGAGCGTTTATCAGATTGAAAAAAATCGCCCCCAGGCACACACCTACACAAACGATATATGTCTGTCAATCAAGCCGAGGAGGGCCCAATTTCGATGCCCCCGGTGGCCAACTCAGGAAAAAAAAGGGTTCGAGTAATATTGATGCGAATGACAGCTCCGTTAGGCTCGATTATCGACCACGCCGAGCATGACGGAGTGTTCGAACATGAGCGCGGTGAGAATTTCACACCTCAGGAAACGTGGGTAAAAGAAAAAAGCCTATGAAAATAGATAAACAAACGCAACCGAAACTGAATTGAATGAAAGATTTTGATTCCAATTAGGCGGCTTAATATTCAAATCTTGTTTGCCCATCACGTGCCTGATTTGAAGCTCCTGCAAGCGGTGTTCTAGCCACTGAGGCTAATTGAATTTGATAGCAAAAACGGGCTTACGCATCAAGGCTGAGAGTACGGATGAGTAGATCATATGCCGATTAAGCTACGATAAAAACTCTCTGCCGTTTTGCTCATTGCACTTTCGTGCATGTTTCATTGAACGCAACATAAACATTTATGTGGGGAAAGTGCCCGAATAGTGCTTCGTTATCATCGAACCGGAAGTCAATTTATGACACATGAAAAGTACCGACACTGACAGGCACCGTGACGCATGTGCTTGCAAATTGCCGCCTGCGAACACATCCCGCTGGCGCTACAACGGGTTTACGGGTTGCGTAGAGAATATTGTTCCACTTTTTGTTTAGTTTAACACAAAACAACGCTTTTTTTTGTCTAAGCGCGAATGTTTTTCCTGCCACATTTTCCATCACTCCGCCACTCAGCGGTCCTGGCGCGTTCTTGCGCTTGCTAATAGATTGAAAATGCCGCACGGAACTTTCCCATCACTACGGGATTGAAATGGTACTTCGAACGAGTCCTGCGGAACAAAGGATAAAATTTTTATTGTTTCCAACGGCAAGGCGTGGAGAAAAAGCCTGCCCATTCGAGCGAGAGCAAGTTTGAAAAGGAAACGTTTATGCTCTCTCTGTCTCTCTCTCTCTCTCTCTCTCTCTCTCTCTCTCTTTCTCTCTTTCTACATCGGCAGGACCAACCAACCGAACGCACAAAGCGCCGCCAGCTCGAGGACGCCCTCGAACTGGCAGCATGTCACGCGAAACTATTAGATGAAAATCTGAACGGCAAACAATCTAGGCAAGATATTGAAGCTAACCGATTATAATGAAAGCACGGCCGTATAATAACCGCCGCATTGTGGAGCCACCATCCCCACCAAACCGAACGGGTGGGAAGGGCGTAGAATGTGAGCTGAAACGGACGGAGCGTGCAAACAAGCGCTTCCATTCTTCTTCCACCCAAACGGAAAAGCAGTACACACACACACACACGATCGAAGTATAAAACGTAGAACCTATGGAATATCGCAGAAAAACAATTCCAATTTCCCATTCCCACTTGATTGTGAAGTGAATTTTCCAGCCTGGCTTACACTGGCGGGGGTGGTGAAGGGAAAGGGAGCAAACAAAACAGGAAGCCACATTGAAACTATTTGAAAACAGATAAAAGAAAATAAAAGCAAACTCCGCCGAAGTATTTTAGTGCAGTTTGCACGCTCCCATCGCCGCTTGCGAGCGCTAGTTTCTGCTGTCATTTTTTCTTTTACCGAACGTTGGTTTATGGTGGAATTTATTTTTAATACCTTTTATTTGATCATTTTCACTCTCTGCGAACGATCGAAACCGTCGGAGTGTAAAATTAGTGCAAACTAGTCAGCTTTCCTTGTTTGATAATTGCTGGGATTTAATTTGTATTGGTTCGGAATGGGATTAAATTGGATTTTGAAAGCTCACGAAATCGGCGGGCTGTGGAGCTGAATTTCATATTTCTGCACACCATCCAATCGAATGCAAAACAAACCCCGCAACATTATGCGTTGTAGAACGGCATCACTCGGTTCTAAACTGCCTCAGCGCACTGAAAAGAATCCTTTCAAAATAATACAAATAAATGAGAGCCTCCAAGAAATTATCCCTCCAATTACGAACGAGGACGTTCCGGCACGTTGGAAAAACAAAGGCTGAATCCTCTTTTTCACGCTATTCAACGTGACGCAATATACACACAAAAAAAATCAACACACCACCCAACAAAACGCTGACGGAAATCGGCACTCAATCGAGAACAATTGCCTGAATAGAGGCGATTTTTTCAACAACGGATTAAAAACATGAAATCCTTGCACTAGACAATCGGAAAGTTGTGTAGAAGCGCGCATTATTTCTTTTTTTGCTGTGTGTTACTGAGCTCACAAGATTGTGCGAAGGAAAACCTCCCATCCCGTCGGCAATTGAATCCCCGACCCGAGCCCAGCTAAAGGAACGAGGTAAGCAAGGCAGAAAATAAAACAATCGACTACAATGAAACGAAACCGTACATATAAACACGCTGACACAAGAGAAAGGAGAAGCAACAACAACAAAAAATACGACGGATCATTCCTCGGCCATTATAGTCCGAAAGCAGTCACCTACCACCCATCATAGGAGGCTGAAAAACTTCCCAGGCACAAAAAAAGGCGGTTCATCTTTTCATATCATGCCGTTTGTTTTCGTACCGAAAACAGCCGCTTGCTTCTAAGTTTCGTTTTTGTGTCTGTGTGTGCGCATTCTTTTAGTTGCTTCCGTTATCCTGGTATCCTTTTTTTTCCTAGTTATATTTTTACTCCCACCCGAGGATGGGACCCTTCCATTCAATCGTGGCGGTGCGGTTTAATGTTCCGTATGAATGTTCCACTTTTCTTATAGTTTTCATTTGACCGCATCTTTATTCAACTGGCGTCGGAGGGATTATTTTCACTTTTTTTTATTCTTCTCCTATTTCAGTTTCCACAATTTCAGCTGTACGCAGACAAGTCCTCCTCTATGTTGCCATTATTCTTCATTGCATTGTCGTTGTGGAAGTTATTTTGCTAGAGCTACGAGCTTCAATTATGTAGAAAAAAAAACGCTTTAAAGAATTTGAAAATGTTGAAAATTGTGAGAAAACAAAGAGGTAAAGGAAAGCGAACATAAATTTCCACACAAAAAAGATACATAAAATACAACCAAGTTGCCTTTCGGTTCGAATATGTTTTATCAATTTCATGAATAATTTTATGCTCCATCTGTTCACCGAAGCGTAAAGCGATCGTACGCGCTTAAACTCTTCGCAAACTATCGATAACGTGTAACACGCACCCCGCTAGTCCTACAAAACCCACAAGTCCTCGTCTGTTCTACAAGACGTCTGCTCCATTACATTCATTTCATCTCGCCTTTCGACACCCGGAGCTGGTCGACTTACCAGTGCATTGGCGTTTAGGGTGACAGTCTACGTGGCCAAAAAGAACGCACACTAGCAGCAGGGTCACTACTCCTTCGCTGGTTCCATGCTGCGCCTTATGGCCACCCTGATCCATCCCCACCACGCAAGGACATCACCAACCGTGGCTTTGGACGACGCAGCGGCAAAACAAATCAATGCTATTCAAAGCGGAAAAACTATCGTCACAGTTGGCTGATGAAAATGGCACTCTGGCGGGAAGGCACTCGTTCCCTTCGGATGCCACATGGTACCCCTCATCCCACCTCATCCCCCAAAAACATCGAGCTAATCTGGCTGATGGCACCGTCGGAGTGCCAAAGCGGTGTGCTCGATATCGATCGTAGTACTACTTTCAGTTTCGCGACGTCGCTCGAGAGTAGGACAATCGAGCAGTCAATTTTATTATTTTCTACCCCGTCTAGCGTTAGCAGCTCACCCCTAGCAAAGGCGAGTGGCCACGCGCTGTAAAAAGGGGGGAAACTATAAAATTTAGTTGCCTGTTTGTCGGTGCCATTTCTGATACGGAGCACCATGGGCACGATCTGTTGGGTACGCAACGCCCCACGGGTACATGCACCATCGACGGGCCCAATGCTACGATGTTCAATGTGCTGGTTATTGATCGTTTGAGCTTCTTTTTTTTTTTACTCGGCGAACCGAACAACACCCTTACTGCTCACGAAGGAAGCGCATAAAACATGTCCCCAGTTGTAAAGCTCGTTCGGTTAGTTTGTTTCCTTTTTTGCACCGGAAGCAAGGGCTTTTCACCGTTCGTGTTCGATGGCTGGTAGTTTGACGTAGCGGTAGCTGAAACCATCGATTCCTATCGATTTCGTTTCCCTCGAACTCGATTCACACTCTTTTTCCACTAAACCAAACATCAATCGGCCTCAAATGCTAATTGTCCACGCTAGGGCGCAAATAAAAACCAACAAAATAGCGCCTAATTCGTGCAGGAAAAACATTTACGATCGTTGCAGGATCTCGTAACCCTGAACCGCGGACCGATGATGCAACAAAAGGGTGCTCTTAAAAGGATTGCCATTGCCGGTTCCATCTAGTGCTGCTTCTCTCACATTGATTTGAATCAAATGCCATCTCGAATGCCGTTTGCAAGCTCGAGTTCCCACGCAGGACATCTGCGAAACTGTCCTCCAAACCGTAAACGGAAGCCCGTACAAGTTCGACCACTCTCCGATTGCTTCCCAAACAAGCCCGACCTTGTACGGTCAACGTTTTATTTATTTAACTCTGTGTGTTTGTTCCTCCGGAAGCCGGAATCTTTTCGCGTTCGTCGTGCCATGTCCCTGTCTCTGGCCCAGAGGTCAGGATCATGCATACGCCCAATATATTGCGGCATACCAGAAGAGACACACATGCCGGCGAATGCCCCTTTGACGTGATCAGGTCCGGCTGTTTGTGCCGGGGACCCTTGGCGAAAGGGCACACCGGAAGCGAGGACGAGCAACAAAGTTATTTAAACGAACCGGACAACAAAAACCCGACCACGGCGTGGGCCGAACCTGGAGCGGAATGTTGAGTGGAACATTTTGGCCCGTTAGCTTTATTAGTTTTCCTATTTACATACTTTGGAGATGCATTTTAAAAATGGCCGGTTCGTTCGGTTCTTATTACATTTTTAGCCAGGAGGCAAGGAGGTCCTTTCTGCCTTCCAGTTGATCACAGCAGCCGAGAGAGAGAGAGAGAGAGAGAGAGAGAGAGAGAGTGAAAGGATGTGAGAGAACATAAAAAACTGACCACAACAAGAAGCAGCAAGCGAGCGTCTGTTTTTAGTTTACGTTCCGTTTCCGTTATCCCACACAACACCGCAAAGTACGTTTCCCCGGAAGGTCCGGGTATTCGGGTTCGGGAGGTTCGATCGAATTAAAATTGATGATGAATAAAAAATAATAATTTCATTTTGAAGCGCACCGGACAGCATCCGACCGTTCGATCGCACGGAACTAATTCGATTTGAATTCATTTTTCGGCCCGTCCGTCCAGGGATGACCGCCAGGACTTGTGCCGTTTGTGCCGAAAGTCAAACGGCCACACCGCGCGGCCACCGTACGTCGAATGAATACGAAATCGTACCAAAAAACCGCAACGTGCAGTGGACGGTAAACGGCACAACGAGGCGCTGAACACGCGAAGAAGCACCGTGGAAGGAAAACGATCAAACACCGGGCCCTTTTAGTTTCGTTTGCTTGTTGGTGCAAGTGGGCAGGGACGCTACCAAAAATCCATATCAATAAATACATTTCAATGTCATCATAATCGTATTAGACATAATCCGGCCTACCTTCCCCTCGGTCAAACTGGGGGAAAAAAAGCCCGCAAAGGGCTTGGTAAAGGTACGTCCAGGACCGTTCCTCCGTCGCAAAGGCCAACTGGCCGGGTTGTGTTAGTCTAAAAATAAAAAAGCTTATAAATACGGAAAGACAATCGCATACCGGATCGCTCGGGTGGAATGTTTCCTTTTGCCGGCGTCTTTTCCCACCACACCCTGAATGTCCTTTTTTGTCCTTCTTCCTCGCTCTCAAGGGCTATGCCAGTTTTGGCTCTGCACATACCGAAGGCTGACTATAATCCGTCACTTATGGTACGCCCTTCAGATGGTTTTGGGAAGCTTTTGTGTCCGTTCCTTTGCTTGCCTACTGCGGAGCTTAGATGCGCCGTCGAGATGATTGTTTTACGGAGCCCGGAGGCTCTCTGAAATGGTTCCATGTATGTGTGTCTATGTGTGGAGGGTCCATTCGCCACCCTTACCCCTTGATCTGGACCTCCTGAATCGATCAAAACGATCGGTGGTATGTTTTTTCTCATTTCGTTTTCCACTTTTCGTACTCCGAAACCTGTTCAGGTTTGATGGGTTCGATTATTGTGTTATGAGAAGCTGAGCATCATATTTTTTATTTGCACTACACTTTGGCCGTTTTATTCCAATTAATTTATTGATTTCTTCCCTATCAAATGATTACTCAAACATACGCTCTATCTCATATATAAACACATGTTCCAGGTGCACAGTCAGCGTGACTTCCACAAACCGCTTGCCTCTAACATCTCCTAAATTGTAGCAAACCAAACCGCACTCAGTGGCCACAACTATTGTCTCCAATGCTTTCAACGCAAAAGCCACCATCGTCATATCGCAACCTAGCAGCTCAAGGATTTAAGCTTTTGTGCAAATCGCATCAAAGGCGTGAAGCGCGTCTGTGTCCTTAATCGTGACCTTTCCAGTGAACGCCTTCACCATGACCACCGGGAGAGGTCGAAAAGGGAAACATAATCGAACATTAATATTGTACCGGTTCCGTTGCTCCAGGCATGACTCAGCGCCATCGCTAACCGCCAAAACTTCCCGTGTCTGGGAAGATGATTTAATCTTAATCTCATCCTGCAGCCCGATTCGGGCCCGAGTCAGCCTACGAGATGAAAGCCTGGACAGGAATTATTCAATTACGTGGCAAGCTTAAGTGAGAGCCCAAAAATGGACGGCCAGGTTTGCGAGTGATCGTGCGGAATCGTGCCGGAATCACGAATGTCTTGTGGATTCAGTTGAATTACTCGGACGGCCGCATCCTCTGCGCCATCGGTCAGTAATTAACGAAAACACATTACTTGCTGTGTCGTTGACGTACGATGGAGGTTTCGGTTTTTTTTTCTGTTTTATCATTTCTCTGCCGAATCATTAACATCCATCTGATAAATTGTTTTGCTTGTGCAGAAAGCGCCAAAAACAAAACGGTGAATGTAATCACTACATCAACGAAGCACAAATCAAACGTACGCTTCTTTGAATGAGCTAACGGATTGATCCCTTAATTCTCGCTCTTAACCAAGCCTTGGGAAATTGATCGATTTTATCGGGGTATGATAATCTGACCGGTAAATGAGTGGGGATTGGGAAATGAGTACGTTTCCATACTGCATTATCTCTTTGCGCGGATGCGAAATGATTTTATCCAAAACGATATTTCCATCAATTTATCGAAAAATATACACAAAACGGAACCGGTTGAGTGTTTTTAATGGAAATTGTTCTCATGAAAGCATCAAACGATTGCATGGATCCATAATTTCAACGTACTGTTTTCACCACCAGCAATTTTTTCATTAAAATATAGTGTCTTTATGTTTACAAAGGTATTTGATCGTAATTGACATGATCGTATCATATTTGCTACTCTCACGATGAAAATATGAAACACAAAATGCACAAAATATTCCTAACCGATCATTTGAAACCTACCAGGCGTCTCCATCGCTCTCAACAACCAGGCGTCTCCATCGTTCGCACGATCTTGTGTCGCACATCAAACGGTGAATAAATTGATGGAAAATGTACAACATTAGAGCTAGCAAACGCCGGTACCAATGCTAGAAATTAGCTTTGTTAGACCTTCCACTCGTTGCTGGCGTCTTGCCTGTGTTGTTTCACAAGCAGCTTCCAAAAAAAAAAACGGCAACACAAAAACGATACAACAAACGACGGTTCGATCGGATGCTCGAGGCAACAGCGGAAAAATGTCCGACAATGGAAGAAAAAGTCAAGCAAGGGGGAGAGCTTTTCCCAGAACACGCCACTTCCTGTGGGAATGTTTTTCTTTTCCGGTGGGCCACTCTCGAAACAAGGCGTAGCGAAGGAAAACGGTAAACGAACCGATGCCATTTTCTCGTAAGTGTCGCTTTTCCGAGTGCTGACGTAAAGTTAATCGTTCACTCGTCTTGCAGCAACGACGGGTAGGGCGAAACGGGTTCTAACGCACACCGGAATGGGCGGGATGAAATGTTTGAACTTGATTTAATTTCGATCAGCAGCGCGAGTATTTGAACGTGTGCAAAAATAGACTGCCTTACCTAAACAGTATTGCAACGAGAGAGAGAGAGAGAGAGAGAGAGAGAGAGAGGGGAAAAAAACTCGATACAAAACGAAAGCCGGAAAACGGAATTTAACGAATAATGCACCAGCGATAGCGCGTGCCACAACGATAGCACCACGCCACGGCAAACTCGTACTCGAGTGGTGGTCGAGATTTTGCACCCGATCAGCATAATTTCATGATAATTTTATGGTAATGCTAAACGGATAAACCTTCCACAACCGGCAAACCGATTGTGGTAACTGCTAGCGGCGGCAAGCTTCCGAGGCACGCCGGGAACGAAGGAAACATCTAACGCTCTACGAGGCTCTATCGCAGAAGGACCCACGGGACGAAACGCCGGATGATCACACCTCCCGAGAGCGTGTTTTCCAGTGGTCCACTGCGGCATTCAATATGCGGCCGAAACGGTCGACGAAAGGGGCTACCGGTTTGCCTAGTGAGGCGGCACGTACCGTACGTAGCCGTACCGAGGATTCGATCAAAGCAAGAACCACGAACGTGGGCCACACGAAATCCTCAAAACATCGCAACGAAGGCCAAGTGCGCGGTTACAATGCTTCCTTAACCCGTCGGTAGTGCCCTGCTTTTCCGAAAACGGGAACCGCTTTCGAGTACGGAGAGCGATGGGTTAAGGAAACCCGGAAACTCCCTCAGGACGCGCCCAGGCGTGGAAAATGCTTACGCGAGTACCGAATGTGTTGGCCCGTTCCGAGAAGAGTGTGGAAAATGAAGGAAAAAAATGAACAAACGAACGAACGAAAGGCAATCGCATTTTCCGGTCAAATAAACAACTGCCAGAACGCCATCGATGAATGTAAAGCAGCAGCAGCAGCAGCAGAAGTGCCGTTCGCGGCCCGGCCCCGAAAGCCAACGAGCTTTTTCCGGTGTACATGCGCCAATATCGGGCAGGAAAAACATACGCCTCACTTGGATTGGGGAAAAGCAACTAAGGGCACAAATGAATAAGCCCAGGCAATAAGCAAACCGCCGTAAGGGGACGAGGAACTGGCAACGGCAACTAGCAAACCCACTGCAAAGGATCTGTATCTAGCTTAAACTCCTTCAGCAGGACCGGGAACTGCGAAAGCTTTCCGTTACGCCGTTGCCCACACACTACACGGACAGGACGACGCACGAACGAAAGGAGCAATTTTGCGGGTTGATTCTTTATTTTTTTTATGTTGGTTTTTGCGTGCATCCGTTTGACTTTGCTCAAATTGGATGCTTTTTTATTTGTTTTTGTTTTCTCTCTCTCTTGTCCCTCCCACCTTTTTCTTCGTCATTCCCGTGGGGTTGCGTGCAAAGTCTTATCCCATCCCGAAAGGAAAAAGCTTTTTATTCTTATGCGCACTATCGGAACGAAACGATTGCACTATTACCGGTCGAGCGAACACTGGCCAGTCAGACTTCAAACGGTGGTTCGATCAGTAGAGGGGTCGGGGGGTGGGGGGTTTCGATTACAATCGGAACATTCGGCGAGCGAGTTTCCGCTTGGGGAATGCGAAATTATATCATCCAACCGGATCTCGGTTCGATCGTACCGTTCTCGAATATTGAACGCAGCTCGTCCTGTGACGGTGAAGCCCAACCGGCGGCATGGCTTTTTTTGCTCTTCATTAAGCTACACTGACGATGAAATGCGATACGAAGTAACACAACACAGCGCTACCGCTTATTAATCAACCTCAGCTCTCGTTCGTAAAAATGTAATTCTGATAAAATGAACGCAAGGTTTTTTTTTTGCCGAATGGCAGCGCTTAACAACGGGGAAAGAAATGATCCAGAATCGATGTTCGCATCAAACGTCATCAATAAAACAATCACATCCCATTTACACGCGTTTGATGTGAATATTTAACCGTAAAACGGGCGCATTATTTTTGTGATGTACTCGCATCCATTTTTCATGTGATATTCATTCGACATTACCTGCGAAACACTCGGTGCTGCTCGGTGCAGAGCAGGCTATGAAACGAGAAAAAAAAACAAAGGAAAAAAACATGCTGCAGCACTGTAGAGATGGCCGGCGACACTGAGCGCATAAAGCAGTGGTTATCTGCCCGATTGCAAGCTGTTTGCCACTGCAGTACGGTGACGTGGTGGCTCACGTTCCGGGCGTGCAAATTGCAACAATAAAAAGCACACATGTCCGCGTCGCCATCGTGGCGTAATTCAAACAGCAGACGAAAAGCTACTACCCCCCAGAGTCGAGAAAAACAACCCTCCAGGTGAGAGAGAGAGAGAGAGAGCGATGCAACAGACGCAATCCGTACAAGTGTCTGGCCGATTATACGGTCACGCTTAGCGAATCGTATTTAGAGGACGTAGTAAATTATGTTTAAATTTTCGTAGGCACAGAAAAACGCCCTCCGGGAAAGCGACGGCCGTGCGTCGGAAAAACACAATCTCGGCGCTCTATCACGCTTGCTCGTATCAGCTTAGGCATCGTATACGATAGCAGCCCGCAGGACGAGTGTCCCATTCCCAAAAGCCCTAGTGTGTGTGTGCCCCCACGGAGCCAATTAAATGCAACACCATCGGCGAAAAGGACACCCGAGCTTAGCCAGCGTTTTAGTGTGTCGGGTATTATACTGTTTTACCCGTTCATTTTTAGTTACGGTGGTTTTTTTTTCTTCGGACCTTCTTCTTCCACCAATTGTGCTCGTTCATCCTGCGACAAAGTCGTTCGCAAATGCTTCACGACCGTGGCCTGGCAGCCAAACAATGAAAGCCCGAAAGAGGGGACATTTTTCTAGCCCTAACGTCGAGAAAGTGTGCACCGAATGGTGCTTTTCTTCTACCACCAGCCAACGGAGATGAACGGTGCATTCCGGTCAATTTGCCGGTTGTCTGCTTCTTGCCGTGTGTGTCCGCGTGCCACGGCAAGACAAGCTCGAGAATGGAATCTACGTGCCCGCCACTAAACCGGTGCAGATTTAGAGGTGTTGATGCAGCATTATACAGATCGCTGGTTTTTTTTTTGTTGTTGATTGCTTTCGCTTTAAAGATGTTCTTACCCAAACCGGTAGTGCGTAAAACTTTAAACGCCGCGCCTGAAATAGTTACCCAATGCTGAGGAGAAGCGCTACGTACATTCATTTACTATTCATTTCTCAATGTTTTCAACCATTCCTAATAACTTTTCCGCAGGGAACGTGCACGTGTGCTAGCGCTTTTTATTAAATTATGCAACATCCAACCGAGTTTCTCCGAAACAAAGCATCGGAATAATTTTGTTCACTCATGGTCTTTTTGGCTTTCGAAACTAACTTAGCAATAAAAAGAAACCTAAAACACCCTGTCTTACTAGCAAAAACGCGAAAGTTTGTATCAATGAAAACCCCTGCGTCGCTCCCGCACAATCCTGCACATCCAGGACGAGCGAGCTACGACCGTCCAGCATTGGCATCGATGAAAAACTGCCCCAAACTATCCGGCTTTTCCGTCCAGCTTCCGAACATCTTCTCCCGCACGGTGCTCCACTGGCGTGCGTACTCCACCGACAGCACCTTGACGGCCGTGTAAGAAAGTTTGCCGAAATCGGGCGCTCCGTTTCGCACCGGGGTGCCTTCGACCGGTAGTTCGCTGCTACCTGCCAGCAAAACGGTTGCACTGGGATGTGATATCGCTGCGGTGGACCTTTCCTCGTTGGGCATCGCCGGCTGGCCAAGGTGCCGGTGAAGCGGAACTAAATTATTCAAAGCATCCTTCCCAGCGTCGCTAGTGGTGGTGGCCGAGTGGTGGTACGTACGCGCGAACTGACTGAATAATTCGATTTTGGAAACCTGCAAACGAGCCGCCGGTGTTGCAAGTTTACGCTTTGTCACTCCATGGCGCCGACCCGCAACCTCCACCTCGTGGGACCTGTTTGGCGAGAGAAGTAACCAGATGCAGATGAAACGATTCGTGAGCATAAATAATGAGCAGGCCACCACGGCTTTCCACTCGCTTAATTGCAGAAAGTGAATCAAATTATTAAATCCTGCAGCTGGGAGAAAACCCTTTGCCAGGGGTAAGCGCGGCGGTGGAAAATTATAGACCCGGAAAATAAATGAGCACGATCACGAACCGAACGGAAAAGTTCGCCCAGCTTCCAATCATAAACCCGCGTGAGCAACAGCGGCCAAGGAGGAATATGAAAGCTTTCTCAACGAAGGTAACTGAAAAGCAACTAAGCCAACACTACACAGGATGGTGTAAATGGAGGAAAAATAATGACCCAACATTAATTACTATTAACAGGGATTATTAAATCGAGAACAGCAAACAGAAGCACGCGACAAACGGATTCGATTCGTGTTTTGCTCTCCCTATTCTTGGCTTTCCCCGACCGCATTGCAGC
This sequence comes from Anopheles nili, assembly GCF_943737925.1. Classification (NCBI taxonomy): domain Eukaryota; kingdom Metazoa; phylum Arthropoda; class Insecta; order Diptera; family Culicidae; genus Anopheles; species Anopheles nili. The sequence continues at coordinate 6,350,904 of NC_071292.1, forward strand.
AGCAATGCCCAAGACAAATTGCACTTGGCACCCTTTCTTTTTTGCTCTCGAGCATCGCCAACGACACGAACCTGGCAAGCGGCAATCCCGCAATCGTAATCGTGCGAGAAGTAATTATTTACTGGCCGCCTTACCTCTGCACGGAGCCATCCGACAAAGCGAATGGCATCCGGGAGGTATTATATCCGTGGAAACAGAGTAATTGACACGCGGATCCTTCAACAGGAAAAGTAATATCGACACGACGAATGCAAGTTGATTCTAGGGGTTCTTGTGTTGAAAACAAATGATCGTGAATCGACAGCGTTGGCCTGTGTGAAGATAAATGGAGGAAAAATGCAGTGCAACCGCGCTTGGTGACACGAATCCATTAAATCACACGACGAACTATCGCAAAATTTCAAATCTAATTATAGTTTCTCCACTACTTCTCGAAGAAGAATTTAAAGGTTCTAATCCCCTTTCGGCAAAGTTTGGCCAAAGAAAGTTTTAATCAAAACGTTCTTGTGTACTACAACGCTTTACAATAGTTTACTTCTTACCTTACAGCAACATCACACCAAATAATCCCACAGGGCGATGGTTGATATTTTCCGGTCCCCGCAGGAAGCTTCCGATTCTTGCGAAACTTAAACATTCGCCCGTTGTTCGCCGCAAACACCGCTGGGCAGCCTCGATGGAACGGTGCTTGAAGGATTCCGGCCGACCATGGATCAAAGCGTCTCCAGATTGCTCGCTCGATAGCCGCTACCGAATGGTCTGTTCCGTCACAAAGCACCACGCTCTCGAGATATATCGGTTGGTCTAGCAGGTGCATCAGCAAGCTCCCCTGAATGCCAAGCACGTTCCAACGAGCCAGCTTATCGCTGCACGAAACGGAAAGCGTTCGTATTCCACGGCCCGGCTTTGTCCGTACCTGACCGATAGTTTGTGCCATCGAGTCCCCTACTGGACCTTGCTGAAGTAACTTTCCACCCGTCATACCTACAACACGTTTCTCATCTTCGCTAGCTCCAATGCAACTCCCAATATCTTCCTCATTTGCTAAAGCTTCTTTACGTGGCTTTTTCTCCGGAGGCATTTCACAGCTCGCGGTTTCACAGTCCGCTTCAAATATACTCGCATCACCACACGGACTATGGGTAGTAAAAAAATGAAACAAATGACCTTCTTTTAACGTAAATTTTACGCTCTCCGACAAGTTGTGCCTCTTGAAAATGCTTTGCTTTTGCCCCTCACTAGCGGCATCGATTTGTTCGAGCAAATAGCGCAGAAATCCTCGCCTGGCTAAAACCTCCGCATGGCTATCGTTCACGAGGTCGCCCCGAGAACTGAGCTCGCTACCTCCTAAGCATTTCGTGCCGGTTCCTAGGGCTACTACTTGCAGCTCGCTACTACTATCATATGATTTTTCTTTTTGAGCTTTCGAGCGATCCAGCACAATCGCCGAGAGGATTGTCCATTCAAATGTCTCGTCCGGTTTACCAGTTTTCGGGAGGCTTTCATACTTTGCCAAACATACCTCAGAAATGCGGTTTGCTAAAGTAATATCCATTTCTCTTGGAGTGTTTTACACGCCTGCTGGCCTGTGCTGCTAATGTTCCTTATCTGCTAATCAATGTTAGGCAATCACCATATTGTACATGAATTAAATTCATAAAGTTGCCACTAAAAAAGGCACCTAACACAAAGCCATACCCTTGCGTTTTTTTACGGAAACTCTTTTAACATACGAAAGGCACCTTCCCACGACTTCTGACAATTTAAAGCTAATACAGGCAATTTAAACGACCGTCTCGGGGTTCCAGGCAAACTTTTGACCTACGCTCTCTCGCAAACTGTTCAACTGATGCATCTCCTTTGCCGGAATTTCAAAATCCAGCGCAACGTTTTCCTCAATGTGATTGCGCGAACGAGCCTTCGGTAGAATGCCGATATCCTGCTGGACCGCCCAACGGAGAAGCACTTGGGCAGGCGTTTTCTGTAGGCTACTCGCAACAGTTTTAACTTTAGAATCGTCTCGAAGCTCGGTGGTATTAGACGAGCCGAGGGACGAATATGCTTGAAGAAAAATATTCTCCTGACGGCAGTACTCCAACAACTCCGGCTGGTAATAGTAAGGATGCCATTCAACCTAAAATAAACACAATAGAATGGTGTAACTATGAGTGCTCTATGATCGATACTGACGACACATGGACGTGGATTATTTTCTTCCCAGACAGTCCCGTACCTGATTAACAGCCGGAACAACCCCCTTGCAATCTTCAAGCATCTCTTTTAAATGCTTCACCGTATAGTTCGACACACCAATCGATCGTAGGCTACCTTTGCGTTGCATCTTGCACAACGCATTCCACGTGGCCATTCGATATTTGGCGTTATCAGGATGAGTTACTTGCATTCCTAGACAGATAATGGTACGATTCTGAGCATCGAACAAACATCGACGATGAATCTAGAAACTTACCACTCACGCCCGGCCAGTGAATGAGGTATAGATCGAGATATTCAGTTTGCAAATTGGCGAGAGACTTTTGCACCATCTGTTCCACAAAATCTTCGTCTTTTCCCGCTTGAGAAACTACAATTCAAACAACAGTCGAGGGTATTGCATGCGCCAGGAGAAAGAACATCAAATCTGTGCAGATTACTTACTCAACTTGGAGGTGATAAAAATGTCTTCACGTTTCAGATCATATTTAGGCAGTAACGTTTTCAGAGCATTCCCAATATACTCCTCGTTGCGATAAACAACTGCTGTATCTGTTTCGAGCAAAACAATGTTAAAGACATGATGAAAATTATCGATTCACACCACCACGTGGAAAACTATTTCCATACGAACCGATGTGTCGATAGCCAGCGCGTAGAGCATAATCCAGTACTTCATAAATTAGCTCCTGGCCGTGGATTTGAAACGTTCCAACTAAAATGAAAAGCAAGAGAGCAAGCATAAGTCTCTATGGCGGGTATTTCGCAATTTTTATCAATGGTTCGAAAAACAATCCCCTATCGGAACCATATTCAATGGGTTCACAAAGACCGAGGGGTGCAAAAGAAATCTTGAAATTTAAATTCAACCGTATGAATAAGTAATGGCTAGAGGAGGTTTGAGAACCAAGGGCAATGATACCGAATGTTACCGGAATTACCAGAGGTGAGATCGTTTCGTCTACTTACAGCCAACAAGCGGGATCGTGAAACCAGTGTTCAATTTGTATGTTCGATTCATCGTGCCAGATGATTGTGATATGTACCGGTAAAAGTTTCCGAAACACTCCTTAATCGAAATCCAAGGGCGTAAGATTCGCATTCAAGTCCAACCGAACGAAAACGATATTGAAATCGCTGGAGACCAAAACAAGACTGCGCTCATTCAAGGCGGCTAACGTCAAAATAGAGATCATTGAGGTAATAATTAACCATATATCCGATGTAGCTGCTAGCTAATAATAATTTTGATAAAAAGTAAAAATTCATATTTATCATCCAATAAATTTTCATGTTTAAATCAAGTTTATTTACTCTTCTACAGGAAAATTATAGAAAATTGGAAAATGCATTCAAGGCAACCCTCAACGAAATTAACTAGGGTTAGCCAGTTGTCAAAACTGACGTCATGGTGTTGTGATTAGGTAAACAAAATATGTCAAAGTCGACGGTGCCAAAGCAAGAAAAAAGGTAAAATATCCCAAACAAGCAACAAGGGAATAGACAAAAAAGTAAACGTTAACCTCGGCGGACACGTCGATAAGCCAATCGGACAAGATCGCATAAACATTACGCTGCGAGAACCAGATATTTCCCTTGTCCACCTGCGCCCGGCTCAGCTCGAGTGATAATGCCTGGTCAGCAGTTTTAGAAACAGTGCATAGTCGCCAAATTTTGATGGTGTTTCTATCAATCGCCGTATTCTGGTAGTAAAAGAGCGTCCGTCGTACGGGCACGACAATATTTCATCTTAGCATACCCCTGACGCACATCAAACGATCGTTGCAAAATGGACGAAACGGCAATGCTTTTCGCTTTGGTTATCGTGATGCTTGTGGGATCATATCTAGCCGGAAACATTCCCCTCATAATGTCACTCTCCGAGGTGAGCTTTTCAGTGATGTCCAGATTGTTGCCGCATTAGGATATTCATCGTCATTTCTTTGCAGGAGAAACTGAAAAATGTTTCTATCTTTGGAGCGGGGCTGCTAGTCGGAACCGCCCTAACCGTCATTATTCCCGAAGGTATCCGGTCGTTGTACGACGAGCGATCGCTGGAGGAGGCAGTAAAAGACCACGGGACATCATCCGGCCTGCCAGTAGGTGAACACAAACACGAGCACAGAAATGACGAACATTCGGCCACGATAGGGTTATCGCTGGTGCTGGGATTCGTGTTCATGATGCTCGTGGATCAAGTATCCTCACGGCGCACGGAAGGCTCTAACGAGCGCAATCTAACGGCAACCATCGGGTTAGTGGTCCATGCGGCTGCGGACGGTGTGGCACTTGGAGCCGCCGCTACGACGAGCCATTCGGATGTGGAAATCATCGTATTCCTGGCAATCATGCTACACAAAGCCCCTGCTGCATTTGGGCTCGTGAGCTTTCTACTGCACGAAGGAGTCGAGCGGGACCGGATTCGAAAGCATCTGCTCATTTTCGCTCTCGCAGCTCCGGCGCTAACACTGCTGACGTATTTTGGCATCGGAAGCGAGCAGAAGGAAACGCTCGAATCACTCAATGCGACCGGCATTGCCATGCTGTTTTCGGCGGGAACGTTCCTGTACGTGGCCACCGTCCACGTGCTTCCGGAGTTGACACATCGCAGCGACCACGGACATGGCCATAGCCATACGCACCATCACGGCAATTACAGTCTGTTGGAACAGCAGCCTCCAAGCTCATCTGTCGCCGTAAGCGGGAAACCGTCCGCTGCCGGTGGCCCGGGAGGATTGCGGAACTACGAGCTGGCACTACTTATTCTGGGCGCGTTAGCACCACTTTTCCTAACGCTTGGCCACCACCACTAAAGGGGGCAGAGAAACCCGATGCCAGCATTTGCCAAAATCGCTAAGCGTTCCACTTGAAGAATGTTTGCTGGATGTGATTCTATTTGTGTGTGGCCGCAGAATGTGTACACTTTCCATGTGATTCAGTTGGTAACTGTTTTCTGTTCGCATTATTCCTTCATCCCTTAGCGGCAAAGTGCTAAAATACGGTATTAGTTGTAATGACGATAGCAATAACTACGAATTTTGTCTAAGTACTGAAACTTCCTTTTTTACCGCGACAAATCAGGTAAGGCATTTCTTTTAATTTGTTCCGTACTTTATACAAATAAGCAAAACAAAATTGTAGTAATGAACAAACGAAACCTTCGACAAATAAAATACGCGTACAACCTTATCAAATATGGCTGGTTTTGCTTAACTGATTGTTGAGATTTGAATATTTCGCTGCTTCACGAAGTGCCACTGGCTGTCCCACCGTGCGAGCCCTTGTCTGTCACAAACGTCATCCTGAAGCGCACCGTTTGACAGCTCGTTTTAGCCTTAATTTCGTCCTAGTGCGAGAGAGACGCACGCAGTGTCCGTCAGTAGGAAAAGGGCAAGATTTCGGAGTAAACGAAAGCGAAAAGTGCGTAAGATTTTAGCTCGCCCAAACTGTGTGTCGTCCCGAGCGTGCAAACGCGCAAAGAAAACAATCGTATCGCAAGCGATAAATACAGTATTATCTCGCGTATCGGGCCATCGGGTGGACTGTTTGATGCACATCTTTTTCGCACGGAGTCGGACTTACCAGCTGCAAGACACATCACCCCAGCGAGTTCAGCGCCAAACCCAGCAAGCTCCCTCGCTACCGATCGATTTCGATTGCGCACTTCTCCTTTTCGGCAGAAAAATCCGTCAAAATGCCCGACATTGTGAAGGTAATTGTTGCGTCCAGCGAACTATTCCCCCAGACAGTGTTACTACCGTTTGTACGCTCTGTGCGAATAGCCCTTTTGCCCATTCTTATTAGCATCCTGTAAAGTACATCATCGGTGGCCACTTTCGTAAGAAGGGGTTGTATTTGTAACGACCCATTCCTTACACTGCTGTGTTCCCCAATTCTTACAAGTACCATTGTCTACAATGCATTGTATAGGTGCTCTGCATCCACAACGCAAACGGTGGCACTTTGGAGCAAGTTCGGCAGCTCTACGCCTGCAACGCCCTCTTATGCTTATCAGTGTGAAGAAAAAATGCGTTGGAGTGGAAACAGCGAGCCCTCGAGAACGACTGAAGTGTTCATCAAGACATTGCAAACCGTTACAGTGATTGTTGTACAAAAATCGATACGAAACCGTATTCTCAAGTCCTTATCCGCATAGATAAGCGATGGCTCGTGCTCTGATATTGATGTAAATGCGAATGAAATATTTTACAAAATTTGTGAAAAACACGTATAATTTACACTGTGGTTTGTTATACTATCGTTCTAATACGTTTCTTCGTTTGTTGTGCCTCTACAGATCGCAGGAGACCATATCCTTATATACGAAGCTTACTATAAACAGGTGAGTTGAAGGGGAAGTATCAATAAAGGCAAAGGACCTTGTATGTAAGAAGCGTGCGACGTTTCCGTATCATAGCATGCATAGAAGCTTGGGTTCCGGAAATGTATTACTTTTATCTTTCTGATTAGTTACAACAAGGTTTAGCTCATTTCCGTACTTTTTTTTATCTGTTATCTTAAACATTCGTTTAAAGTAATTCGTTAACCTAGCTTTCTGGTACAAACAAGGCAAGGCAACATACTTCTAGCAAGCTGATTGACGTGCGGAAAATCGATAAATGAATCTGTGTGAATAACATACTACCACCCGAGTTCTTACTCGTACGTCGCGAACGACGGTGAGAATTAAGTTACATTTTACGGATGCTATAACGCGTCCGAATGGTCGCGCTGCCCTCAGGACGAGATGTAAATCGAAATACCCATGTATTCGTTTATGCCAGTCAATCAATCTTCTAAATTTTGTTACTAATATTGCATAACCAGCGACACTGCTGTTTTTGTAGCCTTCCACAGAAGTACTGATGATTATACCTTATCCCAAAACCATTCCCCAGCTGGACCCAAAAGAATCGAACGAAATCGGTGCGCTAGATGCGGCAAAATTCCTCAAGAAGTCCGGCCTTAGTGATGTCGTGCTCAGTCGCATTTGGGATATGTCGGATCCGAACGGCAAAGGGTTCCTGACGAAGGAGGGATTTTTCGTTTCACTAAAGCTGATCGGTTTGGCACAAGAAGGATCTGATATTAACCTGAAAAACATCTACAATTTGCTATCGAAACCGCCGAGAGTGGTATGTCAGTCGAATTGTCGCTGTTGCGAAATCTACATACGTCCCTTATCACGTGCTTTTTCGTGCTCTTGCAGGGTGATTTACCAAAGGTGCCCGCACAGGTAAAAATGCTCCCAGCCGAAAGCATGGACTGGGCGATGAAACCGGAAAAGCGGCAACAGTACGAGCAACTGTTCGATTCCTTGGGACCCATGAATGGACTGCTTCCGGGTGCAAAAGTACGAATGACCTTGATGAATTCAAAACTGCCGGTCGACACGCTTGGTCGCATCTGGGACTTGGCCGATCAGGATCGTGATGGCAGCCTCGATAAGCACGAGTTTTGCGTAGCCATGCATCTGGTGTACGAGGCGTTGGATAAGCGCGCCATTCCAGCCGTACTACCACCGCAATTGCAGCGTAATTACAGCTCACAATCGGCACCGAACGGTGGCGGGTTCGATGCCTTCGGTAGCGGTGCTGCTGACGGAGGAGGATTTGTGGCCAATTTTCCGACCGACATTGCACCACCACCGGTAGTGCCACCGTTGCCAGCCGCCCTTGCCCGACCGCCACCGATGGCAGGAATGGCTCCTGTTATCCCACCCGTGCCGATGGTGCCGTTGATTTCGGGATCCGGTCCGTTGGAGGTGACCAGCTGGGTCGTATCTCCGCTGGAGCGCTGCAAGTACGAGGAAATTTTCAACAAGAGCGACACCGATCGAGACGGGCTCGTGTCGGGATTGGAGATCAAAGACGTGTTTATTCAATCTGGAGTTACACAAGGCAAGTTAGCGCATATCTGGGCGCTCTGCGATACACACCAATCGGGCAAACTGAAGTTGGAAGAGTTCTGTTTAGCCATGTGGTTTGTCGATCGCGCTAAAAAGGGCATCGATCCGCCACAGGCACTGGCTCCGAACATGGTTCCGCCGAGTTTGAGAAAAAGCTCCATCATCCAACCACAGGTGCGTAGAGTATTGATGTATTTTAATCCGGATAATCTGTTTTGGGTATTTATGATTATTTTTTTGTCCTTTTAGGAACCGGCACAACCGACATACAGCAACCCCGAGCTCGAGATGATATCCAAAGAAATTGATGAGCTTGCCAAAGAGCGGCGTCTGCTGGAACAGGAGGTTGCCCAGAAGGAGGCTGACGTACGAATCAAGAGTGGGGAGCTACGCAGCTTACAAGTTAGTAACATACGATCTAGGTTATTTAGAATCTGGCTAAAGCACGCTTGTTTTATCGTCAAATAGAGTGAACTGGACACGTTAACGGCAACATTGAAGCAACTGGAAAACCAAAAAGGTGAAGCACAAAAGCGTTTGGATGATCTTAAGAATCAGGTAAGTGCGGAATAATATCCTTTCAATGGTGAATTAAATTCCTTCCTAACCAACAAACAAAGGATTTCAACTCCGGATAGAGTAGCTAATATTTTACGATCTAACTATAGCATTCACGATCTAACTTTATTCACCCTTTGCAATCTATGAAACACTTTCCAAATTTCAAGAATTCTGTCTGCGTTTTAGTTATATTTATTTAGTTTGTCATGCAGCACATTTGCTATACATAAATCAAACTTTTGTCTTTGGCTCATATTTTCGGTGCACTCGTATGCTTCTGAGCTTTGTATCATATATCTTATCAGTTAACATCCGACTATGCTAGAAGGTGACTAATTGTACAGTAACGATAACGGTAAGCGTTATTTTTAATCAAACAATTATTAAAAAAACGAGAAGTACTTCAACGCTTTGCTATTCAAAAAATGCTTCTATTCTGTATTAGTTACTCATTTGCAATGCAATTCATTATCTAGACAAACAAAATCTATAAATTACTAATACAACTAATTTAAATTAAATTCGTTTATCTATATGATTTTCAGCTATCATTAAAATTATTTATTATTTAATTGTTTACATAACTTTTTTTATCTTTTACTGTACTGCTAACTAATCTTTATATTTTATTGCGTTTGATTGACACAAGTCTAAAAAACAATGGATATTCCTGGCTATGTAAAAAATGTATATGCCAAGTCTATTTTGATCGTATACCTACTGTAGCTGTCTGTACTGTCGTTAATTTTTCGCAACTCTGCTCGTATTTTCTTTCGCTAATGTTGGGTTGTTAATACTGCTACATAATTGGTTGTGCTTGTTTCAACACATCGTGAACAAAAAAATCGTTTGGTGTGTCACATTGTTACTACTAGCAAGTAGATGTAGATCAGGCCCTGCAAGGGGTAGTGTGCAGCATTGACGATGCCCGTCAACAGGTTCGTTTATTTTATGATTTTATTTATTTGTTCGTTTCTTTGTTATGTTTCATAAAACAATGCATTTGTTTCATTTTGTGTTTCGTCTCGTTTATATGTACTTCCACTCATTTCAGTAAAAGTTTCATAAAACGTTTTCAAAAATTGCAATTCATTTCTAATTCCCATAAATTGTGCACTAACTTTTCAATAATCAACCCTTTTGCACTCAGGTGGTGACATGTTGGAATTTGTTGTTAATTCATGTGTTTTTTTATTCGTGATTCCCAAGTCCGGTCATAATGGCCTCAAGTAATGATGTTTTAATATAATTTCTTGATATATTTTATTATAATTTTTGTTTGCTTTTGTTGTAATTAGCTTACACATATTTTTTTATGCGTTGGTTTGTATTGGAAAAGCTTAACGTTCTATTCACGTACACCGATTTGCACTATAACTTTCACTGTTATTAAAATGTCCATTGGGTTTTTATTATGTTTCGTTTAGTTCAATAACTTCTAGATAAAAATATTCAACGATCAATTGAGTTTCCAAATCAAAGGATGAAGTATTTATCATGTTTCATTTTTATGGATATTTATGAACTTTTCGTTAGCTGGTTTGATATATATTAGATATATGAACACTTCCGGTATTTTTATGCTATAAACGTGGTATTAGATATGAGTATGAAAATGCAATTAAATATATAGCTTTTTTATAGTAAATGGTTCATCGTTCAAGAGTTTGAACGTTCCAAAACTAACTAGCTATCGATGTTGTTGGTACTTTCAATGAAGATAATTGATTCAAACATAACGTGGTATTAAAAAATGTTGTTAACTTTGGCCGGACAGTTGGGAAACTAATCCTCTTCCTTGTGTATCCTCCATTCCTTTTAACGATCCTCTCCCCGTTCCGAACCATACATTCAAATACAATGAAAATGTGTTAAATGTTTTCCGTACGCAAATACACGAGAATAACTCTAACTAAGCGTGTCTTTATCTGTTCTCTCATGGTGCAAATAATTTGTGAATGAATCTCACAAAGGTTAACAAAATTCGAGAACAGTGCCAGAAGCAAGAAGCAACGCTCAAGGAGCAAGAAGGTGAGCTGGACTCGCGCCGTTCCGAGTTGCAGAAGTTAAAGGATGAGGAACAATCGCTTGAAAAAGAGTACAACGCAGGCACCAAAGAGGTCGACAAGCTTACGTCACAGCTGCAAGATACGCAGCTAGAGATTAGCCAGGTTAAAGCCATGGTTACACAGATCCAGGAATACCAGCGCCAAATGACGGATGCCCTGTCGATGTTCCGTTCTGCGATCGATTCAAACGATCCGATTCTGGTGTCCGATTACTCGCTCAAGATCGAACCGGAGTTCCGTGAAGCCAAACTGGCGCTTGAAGAAAAAGAGGTAGAGAATGCGAACAAGCGTGATCCGTTCGGTGACAACAGGTCGAACGGATTTAATCCTGAGGAAACGGAAACCGGCTTCGGGGATGATTTCAAAGCCAACGGTTTCACCACCCAGTTTGACACAAGTTCGAATGGAGGCTTCCACCACGGTACCACCGGAGGTTTCGGTGACGAAGGATTCGGGGCGTTCGGTGCGAAAACCAACGCCACAGGTGCGGATCCGTTTGCGTCTGCTGCATCCGATCCATTCGGCGAACGGAAAGGCAGTGGAGTAGAGGTGAGAAGGTTGTTAATGCGAGAGAATGTAGAACCGATTATGCTCATGGTTTGTTTCACATTTTAGCCCTCCAAAGATGAGTTCGGATGCGATCCGTTTGCCATACTTCACGCTCCGACCACTGCCGGTCAAGCACTGTCACCAAGTCCCAGCAAATCCACTGCTCCGCCTCGTCCGGAATCGCCGAGTCCAGCCTTGCCACCTAAGAAGGCGAAGCAACCGCCACCGCGGCCGGCTCCGCCACGACCAATGCAGGTGAGTTTGAACAATTACATTTGCTTTAGTATTCTATCTGGCTAAGGCTGGAATCAAACCCCAAAACTAACCTAGCGTGGTGTGTAACAGTTGAATTTTCAATACTATTCTATTATTCTTCTTCTATTCTAACATCCTACTGACACATTTCTTCCGCCCGTAACTCCTTCTCTACCAACACTATCAACAATGGCAGGGTCCTACACCTACCAAACCTGCACCACCGGCGTCGGATGCTTTCGGTGATAGTAGCGGCGGTGGCAGCTTTGCCAACTTTGCCGACTTCGACAATAAGGTAGTTATCAACAATAAGATTACCTATCATTTTGGCACGAACCCCCGGTGGACTTGACGATGTTCTGATCCGAACTCGACCTTCTAGTGTCCGCCATTTCCGTTCTTTTTTTGTTTCTTCGGTTTGGCTCGTGTTTGCTCCCCTGTTTTAAGTTGTTTTCTCTTCTATCTTTTTGTCATTATTCAGTGTTTTCATTTACAATTGTTGCATGATGCTACCTTACTGTCACGACAGTGCCCATAAACAAATCGCTTACGTTGTTGCTAGTATTCCCGTTCTCTTTAGAGTACATGAAGGTACAAAAACAGGTCTATGACATTAAGTACTTTCGTCTGTTACTGCCTGTTGCATGTTCATGTTTTCCTCAATCATATTTCCATTGTTCATTTTCTACTGTATTTTGATAAAAGTACTGTATGCCCATCTTCCAGCTTAATATTAATAGTTTAACCTTACCTTATAACCTTAACATTAGCAAATAAAAACTTTAAATTTCTTTTGTTGGATTTCGTGTTTTTTTGGTATTTTTTAGTTTTAGTTGTATATTACATTTCATTACCTTTTCTATCAATCAAAAGTTATACTTTCGTTGTTTTTGCCGTAGTGTATTGCGCTTCTTAAGAATGATATTTAGGAAATTAATCAAGGCACTATGCTTGTTAGGAGTAGCTCTGTAAAATCTTTTGTGAAAGATTTTTTATTTGTTTTTTTTTTTGGATAATGTTTGGTAAGAATGATTCCACTATCTGCTATAAGAGTTACATAATTTGAGTTTGTTTTTTGAATCATATTATGCCACATATTTTGTACGCTAAGTATACTAAGTGTGCACTTCACATTCTACACTGGCTGTTCCGTGATAATATCTAACATTCTCTTTCTTCTTTTGCACTTCTATCGTTTCATCGTGCATTTCAGTGAATATCATCTAATAGTATTATTAGAAACTAACAATTAACCGAAGCAAAAATGATGCAGATGCAAAAGTTGTAGTAACGTCGTACTGTCTAAAATAATCGAAAGAGTTGCACGAACATGTCACTTCAACAACCGATATTACTACCTATGGCGTAAAATGGGCTACACATGCTATATAAAGCAAATCGATATTAACCATTTCCCTGCAAATCTCGTTAGAAAAGATGCTGCATATTTTATGTTTAAACATTGGTCTGTTAACCTTTCATCGCCATGTTGTACCGCATATGATGTGTACAAAGAGAGTTTTAATGTTACGTACCGGATTCAAAATCGAATTCGTGCTCATAAAGAACATTAAAAATGCTTAACAAAATTAAAAACAACTCGGCGTAGCAATGCTGTAGCAATCGATATTGCGATCGTTTAAATAGTGGTATTTACTTCTATCATAATGCTATAATAATACTGATGGCGTGATGTATATTCTATTCATATAGTTTACCTGTTTGTTGTTAATATTTCATGAAATCGACAAAAAATACGATCATTATTGCATGAACGACGATCATAGATGAATGGTGAAAAACCAACAAACACACCCACTATGCATTTTCATGCTGCGGAGGGTTTGAATTATATTATATTAACGTAAACGAAACTCTCTTTGCATTTGCCATTGCCTAAATACAAGATAGGTATTCTGCAGGCGCCTTAGGCAAATGTTTACATAATTTCCATTGGTGGATTTGTATTTGTTGAATGCCACTTCAGATAACAGATAAGATAACATGCTTGCAAGGCTGTATTATTTTATTTAATAGAGTTTCTTAGGTCCATTTGACTGGCCTTTTTTATGGTCAGATCTTATTAAAGGTGTGTTTTTTTTATAATGTAATAATGAACGTGATTTTTTCATTACATGGCTGTACAAGAAAGAGATTTTATTTACACTATTCACATGTACATTCAGTAAAATAGACAAACATACCTTTACACTGTTACCAATAAAAAGATTTCTTTTCTTTTTCGACGAGCGTAAGTGAAATTATGTTCGTTATTATGTTCAAATAAGCTTTGGGAGAACTATCCTATATCTGGGAATTGAAATTTATTTTACTAAACCTATGTACTCAATATATAAAAAAACTTATGAGGTTTTGCTGTCAGTTTTCAAACTGAAATAAAGCACGTTATCAGTTTGCTGGATTGTAATCTTCTATCAAACTGCCCTATTTTTGGTTGCAATTGTCGAAATTAAAAGGATTCGAGGACGTTTTTATCTGCGCAAGTACAAGTACAGCGAATAGATAATTTCATCTCCATGACTTACTAGACAATATATTAAATCAATCATATGAACTTGTTCATAAAATCTATGACCCATGGCATGTCGACTATATCTGAGGAATGAAATACACGTTGAAATATTCTTTAATGATTGAACTATAAATAAGAAAACAAACAACGGTCAAGGACGATCTCTTTACTGCTGTGAATGGTAGCTTAATGCGATTTAAATACATTGCAAGCGGATATTTTATTTATTTTTATTCAATATCTAAGCCATCTATTTCAGCATATCACAAACAATAGTCCAGAAACACACTGTTATGAGCTTTAGCGAACTGAGTTCAATTTATTCGCATAATGTTCCATAATGCAATATTAGTGTAGCGTGCACTTATGCCATCATACATTCACGCCATAAACATCACCTTGATCATCGAAAAAAAACAAATCATTTACATGAGCAACTAAAAGGAAGAGAGCGAAGAAAGAATCTTATACAATTTAGAAGTTACTAGTTCTACTCTAGACAAGCGAATCAAAATACAGATATTAACAAGCACGTACTAACTCGTTCCTGTTTCTCACTTGGTATCGTTTGAAATTCATCTATTTTTAGTGGTAAAGCGTGTTTGGATGACGTTCGGGGACTCTCTGCCATTCCGGGAAGAGGTGTTCTGTTCAGCGTGTACTAACCACTCCTAAACATATCCGAACTCAAACTAAATCGCGTGCAAAGCAATGCTTAACGTTAAAGCGTCACACTCCAAAGCAAAGGTGTTGTGTACGAGTGAACAAAATTAATCTACAACTAAACGCTTTTACATCAGCTGATAACCAAAAGTATTAACCATATTCTTCTGCACAGTCAACCTATAGCAGACCTATGTATATCGGGCATTCGTTTTTCCATGCTCCTACGCTACGTGCTACTAAACTTTATTCTATACACTTAAAGTACACTTTCAAATTCACTGATTTACGAACGTTTTGTTTTTGATCGTGTGAGCATCATTTTCCATTTCCACTTTCCTTTGTTGGTGATTTGTTCGTGCCAAAATCCACTGGCTTTTCCATTATTATTTCTCAATCGCTCTCCTTCCTCATTGACTAATGCTTGGTTTGCAATCATTTCATATTATTTTCTCTTTTTCTCTTTTTCTTTTTTTTTCAAATCGATCTTTTTTTTCGATTCCATGACCTTATTTGTTTTCATCTGTTTGAACCTCTCAATTACGATTGCATTGATTTCAATCCACCAATGAACGTAATGTCCATGAATCGTTGGGTATCATTTGGAAACACACCGTACAAATGGTACGACACGAATACACAAACACTGTTTAATCCCGATCCCGGTAAAATTTAGAATCTCAAACCCACGAGCTCACAAGCGCAAGGATCTTTTGCATCCAGCGATCTCGCGTTTGGTAGCAACCGGTCGTTGACGGGTAATTCATTGTCGTCCGTCTCCGGAACACCAACCGCCATGATAACCATCGAAGCACCCACGCCACCAGGGCCAGTCGTCTCTCCAGTCGCAATGCCAATTGCTGCGGTTCACCTTTCGGCTGCACCAACTCCCACGCCGGTTGCTGACTTTGCGGATGATCCGTTCAAGGACTACCGGTACGAGGATCCGTTCAGCATCGAGGATCCGTTCGCTGACACCGAGGATAATGCAACGCCATCC
Organism: Anopheles nili; assembly: GCF_943737925.1. NCBI lineage: Eukaryota > Metazoa > Arthropoda > Insecta > Diptera > Culicidae > Anopheles > Anopheles nili. The sequence continues at coordinate 6,366,656 of NC_071292.1, forward strand.
GATGGTAAGCGTGCTAACGGTTCCGCTACAAACGGACAGCAAACGCTAACGTTCCGATCCACTCGTAGATCCTTTTGCATCCGTTTCCAATCCGGGAAGCAACAACAACAACGTCCTATCGAGCGGATTTGATGCCAAGTTCAGCAAGTCTTCCAACACCTCGGTGGAGGAGCTGGACGAGTTGTTCCGAGGTGTCCGTATGGAGGCAGATGGCGCACACAATACCGGCACTAGTCCTTTCGGGTTAAATAGCAGCAACAACCGACTGAACAATAATACTCTCTCCAGCGGGGGGTCGATTGAAAGGACGAAATCGTCAATCTCCCATACCGGCCCTGCGGCAGACCCGTTCGATGCATTTAACGATAACTTCACGAAGAACACCAACAAAACATCCGATTCGTTGTTCGGTGCGTTCGGTAATGGTAGCGGCGATGTGAAGAACAAAAGCAGTGCTAGCAGTGACATCCTGTTCGATGCATTCCGCACTACGGCTACCTCTCCGGCGTCAGTTCTTTCCGTAATGGCTGTCTCGTCACCTGCTGTTGCGGTGACATCGGCGTCTTCGGTGAAATCCTTCGAGGACGAGTTCTCCAAGATGGACACCGCAAATGTGCTCAACAACAACACGAGCATGGCGGCCGCGTTTGGCAATGGCAACGAGTTTGAGGCCAAGTTTGACGATGCGTTTAGTGCATTTAGTAATGGCAATAATTCAAACAGCAATCACTATGGTATCGCATTTGGGGCGACACTTCCGCCTCCGGCTAGCAAAACGAAAGTGACAGCAAATGGGCCTTCGACGGGTAGTTTAAAGAAGGTACCCAACAGCGTCGATGCTTCCGGCACACAGCCGGACAGATTTAACGCTGATTACTCGAAAGGGGACTCATTCGATGCGGATCTGCAGGCGGTGCTGCAGCGTTCGCTGGTCGAGAAGTGATCGCCAGGCGACACATGATCCGGTGATGTCCACCAACGTATTACCAAACAGTTTTATCGCTCTGACTCTCTCTCGCACAAGTTGCTCAGTTCGATCGAGTTGTGGTGCAGAGTGTCGAGTTTTTGTTTTTTTCACCATCGAACGATTCCAATTTAGTTTAATGTTCTAAATGTATGTATACACCACGCCCGCGCAGGGCAATTTATATGCATAAACATATGGGGCGAATATGCAACCATACATCACACAATCTCGATAGAACGTGCATGCGTACAACGATTAGCGATTTGTTCTGAGGAAAATCGATTACTGAGAGGCAACGAGAAACGGATCAATTCCATACGAAATTAATTTTCTACAGTTAGCTTTAATTTTTGCTATTTTTTTCTTCGTTTTTCGTGCTGTTACTAATCTAACCTCGCATCGTCTTGGAGGGTGCGCGTTGATTAGTTTAGAAGTATAGAAGAGACATATAATATATGATATTTAGACAATGTTGAAGAAAGCTAAATAGTGTCTCCTTAATGAGTTACTGTGAGAGGGATAGCCGGGAGGCTTTCGCTTATTAGCAACCAAGCAGTAGAGCTTCGGAGAAAGGTGTACAGAAAGCAAACGTGTATATACTAAGCAATATGCTACAGCAGTGAAAAATAATTACTTCCAACCCCCATACAGTGGTTGAGCGAACCGAGACGAAGATTTCATGTACTTTGTTGCACCATCAGGTGGAGATATGTAAACCTGCGCGTACAAATTCACTATTTCACAGTGTAGTGTTGTCGGTAGAAGCACCAGCTGTACGGTGTTTTTTCTTTATCACGGTGCGATTATGCAACCGGGTGTCGTCGATGGAATAAATGCACCCCTATGTCATCGTGTGAGGCATGTCGTCAAGAGAGCATTCTTTTTCTTTTCCTTTTGGCGATTTTTGGGAATAAAGCAATTGCTGGATGAACCGACAGTGTTAATTAGGAGACAAAAACTGCAGTCAATCTCGAAATAGGTGTCGTTGACGTGAAGTTATTACTCATGCTAGGCTACGGCCATGCTAATCCATATGTTATGTTCCACCGAATGATACTCCTTGACTGTATGTCCAGAACGCACCGAAGTGTCCGCTGCGGCCGGTTCGATGCGTCAGAGACAGTAAATCAATTCTCATCGATTAAGGAAGACCGCGCCTCTATTCACGCTAGACAGCGAATATGTATCTCAAGGCAAGCACAATAAAGAAAATTAAAATTAAACCAATTAAACGCCGCGGAAGCGTCTTTATTGGAACCGACCGAACAGAGGGAATGTGCGTGATCGCCTCCTAGATCCTAGAGGTTAATCGTGATGCTCAGCATTTTGCGCATCTTCTCCAAACCGGCACTGTTCTGCTCGCTGTAGTAGGGAAGCTTTTGCATTTCTTCGAACCACTCGAAAACACGTGGCCACCGTTCAGCGGTAACCGGTACCAGGAGATTCAGTGTGCTGAGTGTGGCCACAATGGAGAAATCGGCCACCGAAAGTCGATCGAGCGCGGTATATCGAGATTCTTTGAGGAACTGCTCGAGCGCGTCAACCGTTTCCGCGATCGGTTGCAGGTGTTGTTTCACATCGGTGATCTCCCTGCTGAAGATTCTGCGCTACAAAAAGATCGATAAATATATCGCTCCGTTAGTTGCAAGCTCCTGTTCAGGCAGTGTTAGATTACCATCACGTCCGCATCTCGCTGGAACAGAAAACCGTTGTTGAAACAGAGCCTGTTCAGTACCTTTGCCCGGGTTTGTGTGTCACCTATCGCAAGGGGATGTCCTTCGGGAGCGAACATGTCACAAAGGTACACCAAGATCGCGTGGCTATCCGTGAGCTTGAGATCGCCATGCTGCAACACCGGAATCGTGTGCATCGGGTTAATCTGTAAAGGCACTTTCCAGTTGGTTAGTGATTTCGTTTTCGATTTCCGCTGAAACGAAAAGCCCTACAATACCTTCAAGAATTCGCTGGTCAAGTGTCCTCTTCGAAACAAATCGACGTACTCCAGCTTGAATCGATCCTTTATGCCCAAGGCAGCGATCGCCATCAGAACACTTCGAACTGGAGGGCTAACCTCGTCGTAGTACAACACCATGCTCGATGAGGCCATGCTGCTGATGAACGTAACGTTCCTTCGCCAGCCAGCCCCAACAACCTAATGCGGTGAATAGTGCAAGCTTCGCTGGAATCACGTTTGTGGTTTCCCACCGCGTGGGGATGGGAAGGACAACCTGCTGCGAGCTGAAATTTAAGCCGAGAAAAGAACACGACAGATAACTCCATACAGTGCGTCATATTATTATGGGAACGGTGCACTGTCGGAACATTTGCTCAAACATTATTACTGCGTGCTGCGTTGTGTGTGCGCTGTAATATTAAGCGACCGATCAGTTAGATAAAGTGGGTGATTTCGTTATCGGCGTGTTTCCTATACCCAAAAACCCACCCCGAAAATCGTAACCGGTTCAAAGTGCGAGCTGTGGGCTCGAGTTAGCACTAACTGCCTGAAACACCAGTTCAGGCCGTTCAGTTTCACTCGAGATGTCCAACAAGCCGGTTCTCTACACGCACACCATCAGTCCCGCCGGTCGGGCGGCTGAGCTGCTGATCAAAGCGCTGAACCTTGACGTCGAGATTCGGTAGGGGGCAAAGGGCACGCGATCGCAACAAAAATGCATCATTTGTCTCGCTCTTTCTCTGCGGCTTCGTTTCGCTTCGTTTTAGAGAGATGAACGTGTTCAAGCGGCAGCATCTGAGTGCGGAGTTTAAAAAACTCAACCCGGTTCAAACGATCCCGACGCTGGAAGACAACGGTTTCGTGTTGTGGGATAGTCATGCGATCCTGATCTACCTGGCGCGTCGATATGGCGGTGGTACGGATCTTTACTCGGAGGATTTTGAGCAACAGGCACGCATTAATGCGGCCCTCTTTTTCGAGAGTTCGCTGCTCTTCGCTCGGTTGCGCTTTTGTACGGACAATCTCGTTGTGATGGGCCGAGCAACGGTTCCGGAGGAAAACCTTCAACGAGCGACCGAAGGATTGCAGCGTTTCGAGAACATGCTGCAGGCGGATTATGTGGCCGGTGAGCATATGACGATCGCCGATCTGAGCTGCATTGCCAGCGTCACAACGTTGCACCTGCTGTTGCATCCTTCGCGAGAGGATTTCCCGAAAACTTTCGCCTGGGTGGATCGCATGACGAAGCTTCCGTACTATGAGGAGGTTAACGGACGTGGTCTGATCGCAGCTGGTGTGTTGATGCAAACACTTGCCGCAGTGAATGCCGCAAAGTAGACGCACTAGACGATCGACTTCTACGTACCCGCGATCAGCTGCTGTCCGGTTCTGGGTTATCGTTTTGCTCTGTGACGTTGGTGAAGAATTTGGCCCTCGCCACCCGACTGAAACCACCCCATCTACATTCGGCTTATAAACCGCGAGATCCGTCGCTGCTGGATTATGTTCACGAAGTTCTGTGTGTTTGTGATAAAGCGCCCATGAGCACATGAGCATTATTCAGCGTGTTTTCGTTTCATTTAACATCACACTAGGGGTGGGAGGGTTAGATTGTTGCGAATGGATTCGAGTTGAGGGTTTAGCGGCGATTTTCTATGCTGCAAATGCTACCCTGTGGCACGTGGAAACAATCGGTTATTTTAGTGTGGAGTTGCAGTTGGTGCAGTTTCGAAAATGCACATTAAATGGCCATTCGAAGCGATTGTTTAAAAACACTGTGTCATTTTATGACCGACGCCTTTCCGAGTTATCTTGCCTCAAACCACACATGTGTAGGTGCCCGTGAATATATCTAATTATAGAAGCTAGTAAACAAAACGCTTGGTGTGCGTATTTCAACCCCCTCCCCCCAATCTGCACAATGGGATCGAATGGGGTGGTTAAAAAAATCACGCCCCCCTGATTTTTATTTCACTTTGGTCGCATTTTTAACACGCAACGATTCGCACATTTCCGCAAACTCCACAGCGCCCGCTTGGTTGAGCTGATCGTACTGTGGAAAATTGCGGCTAACCCGGTCAATCCAGGCCACCAGCTTCGGGTATTTGCTGCGTTCCATCGGGAAAAACTCCTCCATCGTGGCCACCGTCGCAATGCAGCTCACATCGGCTAACGTTAGGGTGTTGCCCACGATGTAATCCTCCAAAAGGGCATCATTTAGCAGCTCGTAACCCTTCTGCATGTACTCGATCTTCTCCTGGGGCATCGCAGAAGATCCTTCGTACAGTATCGGCTCCTACGATCGAAGAAAGGAAGCAATAAGTCGTCCCATATTGACCAACTGAGCGTGAAAACTTACGAAATAGAACCTCAACCGGGAAAACAACACCCCCGAATCGAAATGTAAGGCTGCATTGATCCGTGCCCTCGTGACCGGATCGTCCGGATAAAGTCCGTGATCCTTGCCGTACTTAAGCACCAGATAGATGATGATAGCGTGACTGTCACGAATGATCACACCATCGTCATCGATCACCGGAATCGTGTGCTGAGGATTCATCTTCAGGAACTCGGCTGTTCGATGGTCACCAGCCAGCAGGTTGATCGGGATGATGTCCAGCGGCAAGTCCAGGAGAGCTGCGGTTAATTCCACCGCACGTCCTGGTGGACTTAACCTGGCGGTGTACAACTTAACGTTCGGCATTGCGACGATGTGGAACTGTTCGCGGCCAGAGTGATTCTAATCGTTTTGAACGCTTGGTTTCAAGTGGAATCACGTCCGATGCGCGAAAGTAGTTGTGTGATCGTCAAATTTGTCTGCCTTCTATTAACATATCAGTTATGAACGCGCCGGAACGCCGGTAGCATATATGTCATCCACGGGAATGCGAAAAAAAAGCCATAAATCGGTGCTTACCGAAGAAGTTTTTATTGGGAAAAAGTGATCAAGTGCGGCTCAACGTTTACAAACGGGGAAAGCATGCAAATAAACTGCTATTTGCTCAACAATTGCTTTCACAAATCTGATCAAAGTGTGCCTTGAACTGGTGTCAAGAAAGTTCTATTTTTATGATTGTTTGCCATGTTTTTCGCTCCTCAAACGCGATGGTTTTACTTCGCTTTGGAGCGGTTCTCGGCCAATTTTGTGCGGTACAGTTCTGCCAGCTCTTGAGCACCCTCGAGGTTGGTTTCCTTGTAGTAGGGCAGCTTTTCCAGTCGCTTCACCCAACCAGCTAGCTGCGGGTATTTTCCACTGTCGATCGGGAAAATTTCATGTATCGAGGCGATGCTGGAGATGCAGCTTAAATCCGCCAGCGTCATCTGATTACCCGCAATGTAATCCCCGGTTAGGGTGTCATTTAGCAGCTGATACGCCCGGAACACGTTGTCGATCTTCTCCTGAGGCGTTTCCGTAGATCCGTAGTACAAGATCGGTTCCTAGAGAAGCAGAAGATCAGGTTCGTGAAAAACAACGTTTCCCAGTTGCGACCGAGCACTCCACACACTTACCATGTAGAACCTCATCCTGGCAAACAGAACACCCGACTCGAAGTGAAGACCTCCATTGACCTTGGAGCGTGTCACAACATCCTCCGGATAGAGCGGATCATTTGGCTTGCCATATTTGGTCACCAAATACACAATGATTGCGTGGCTTTCATACACGATCGTACCATTATCGTCAATAAGCGGGATCGTGTGCTGAGGGTTCATTTTCACAAACTCCTCCTTCAGGTGATCCCCAGCAATCAGGTTGATCGGTATGATGTCGAGTTTAAGCCCCAATGCCTTCGCCGTTAGCTCCACAGCCCGGCCCGGTGGGCTGAGCTTGGCCGTGTACAGCTTAATGTTCGACATGACGTTCGATAACTTGAATGTTTTCCACCGAATGCACGTCAGTGACTAACGGCTGCTGAGAGAATGCAAACTCATTTCAATAACGCCCTCAGGACACACCCAATCCAAATTGGAAATTGTTTTTGCTATTCGCACACATACACGCTGCTGGCAGGGGGCACATTTGCAAATATACGGCCTGTTTGAGTGTGCTTGTTGGCTGAGCAAACACCGGCAGCATTTGATTAGATAATAGCGCGTCGTTAATGATGTTGAGACCGGACAGGCGCAGGGATGAAACGATAAGCCGGTGGGAACGAAAAATGGCGTGAGCCAAATGTCCATCCATTATTTTTCTCCGGGCATGCATTTGATAATTACTAAATCGATCGTCACTGCGAACCACAAGCTTGAGGTGGTTTTTTCTTTACAATTATCTCTTCAGCTGGTGCTTTGCGATTGTGTTATCGTTGTCAGGCATGTTTTATGTCACAAAATTAAAGCAAACACACGATTTGTTTGATTCAACGCATCCGCACTGTCATGCATGATAACGACAGCTAAAGGTTACAATTTCGGACGTTCGCTCATGTTTTATTGCATTTTTAATTAGAAACGAAAATGGACATCTCGTCGATGTTGATTATCAATTCTCCACACGTTCCCGCCAACTGCACACGTTACGCCTTAGCATTTTCTTCCTTTTTCGCCAGCACAAACTTGCCCAGATCGGTTCCGCCGCTTCCGTTAGCTTCCTCGTAGTACGGCAGTTGCTTCAACCGATCGATCCAGGCATAGATGCGTGGGTATTCCGATTTTTCCATCGGTACCACACCCATGATGGATGAGATCGTCGAAATGCAGCTGAAATCGGCGATCGTCATGACCGGACCGGCAACGAAATCGTCCACCAGCGTGTCCTCTAGCAACCGGTACGACTTTCGCACGTATTCAACACGATCTTCGGGAATATCTCCATGTCCGTAGAACAGGATACGCTCCTGAAGAGATCGAGAAGGATGATGTAGGAAATTACGGTGCATTTTTCGGGAGTTTTCTCACGCGGATACTTACGAAAATGAACCTCATTCGTGCGAACAACACGCCGGATTCAAAGTGCAAAGCAGCATTAACACGAGCCTGTTTGACCGCATCCTTCGGGTACAACGTGTCATCTTTGGCGTACTTCGTCACGAGATAGATCATGATCGCGTGGCTTTCGGTGATGATCGTTCCATCATCATCCAGCACCGGGATCGTATGCTGCGGGTTTAGCTGTAACACAAAAGCCCATCGATCGTGTACATTTCTTTTCCATCTCTTCCATCAATCTTTCACTAACTCACCTTCAAAAATTCCGCCTTCATGTGATCTCCAGCGAGCAGGTTGACATTCTTCTGCTCCAGCTCCAAACCGAGAGCTTTCGCTGTCATCTCCACGGCCCGGCACGGTGGGCTCAGATGCAGCGTATGTAGCACGAGCTTAGGCATTTTCGTAACCCCCAAACAAGCAATGCAACCGTCAAGGCGAAGAATCTCAACCAAACTGAGGGAAAACTGTTGGCGTTCAGCTCAACGACGGACACAGCACGATTCCGGTGGACAAGTATTCGTGTGAGGGGACCATTTTTTGGACCATGCGTACGACACACAGGGTGAACTTTGGCTGTGTGCATCTTTTCGCTTTTTTATCTCCACCAGGCGACCGGTTTTCTGTTCGAGAGTGAGGCTCGATATGATGCGATAGGAGGCAAATAAGGGGTTGCTGTTTTATTAATCAAAACATGTACCGATAATGATGATGTGACAAAGTCTCTACAATTTCGAGTTAGCTGCGTTTTGCGATACGATAAACCGACCCAACTTAGTGGCACCGATGCCGTTGATCTCTTCGTAATACGGCAGTAGTTTCAAGCGATCGATCCACGCATTAACACGCGGATATTCCGTCCGGTCCAGTGGAATGAAGCCCAAAGTGGAAGCGATCGTAGAAATGCAGCTAAAATCGGCAATGGTCAAGTGAGGTCCAGCTACATAGTCGTCGTGAAGGGAATCTTCCAGAAGCTGATAACCGCTCTGGACCAGCTCGATGCGATCCTCGGGAATTCCTGGTTGTCGGCGCAATAAGACAAGCTCCTGTCGAAAGATGGACGTAATGAGGCTCATTCCTATTCGCATATGGACATCATTAGGACATTTTTTTATACACACGGTAATAAATCGAAGCCTGGCGAACAGCACGCCTGATTCAAAATGCAGAGCAGCATTGACACGCGCCTGTTTCGCGATATCTTCAGGGTAGAGCTTATCGTCAGCAGCGTACTTTTTCACCAGATAGATCATGATGGCGTGACTATCGCTGACAATCGTCCCATTATCATCCAGAACCGGTATCGTGTGGTGCGGATTCATCTGCAAATTAAGTAACCTGTGTACTAGCACCCATTAACCTTTAACCCCCTAAAAGCTCACCTTCAAAAACTCCGGACTCAAATGATCGCCGGCCATGACGTTCACATTCCTGCGCTCCAACTCCAGCCCGAGAGCTTTTGCTGTAAGCTCTACGGCCCGGCATGGCGGGCTCATGAGTGTGGTGTAAAGCACGGGTTTGTTGGCCATGATAACGGAAGTACTATTCGCGTGAGGTACAACTGGTCGGCTCGAAAGCACAATTTAAACTGAATTTGATAAGCCCGCTGATGTTGGGATTACGTAGCAAAACGGAGCTTATCTTTTCGATACATTTATCCGATCAAGATATGTTAAGAAGAAGCACAGAAAGAAAGCATTAGATTGATCTCAGTATAGGGAGGAAATCTAGCTAGTCATTCTACTTCTACTACTCGTCGTGATGAGTCAGTCATTTTATAGAACAACTTCCACGTTCTTCTTTACTGTCTCTATGGATGCAAAACAATTACTCGAATACAATGATAATCTAGGTTGCAGTTATCCACAGTTAGGCAAGTGGAATTCTGAGATAAAATCATCTGGTTTTATTACACGGATAACTACTGAACTACAATTCCACTTATCGCACTGAACGTTTATCCTTACGAGATGAAATCTCTCGTAAGCAATTTCAAACACCTTATCGCGTTATCTTCCATCGTTGCTTCCCGGAGAGTGGAAATCTTTGGATAACGAGATCGTGGAGTTAGTTAACGCTGGACGAAACCACACGAAACATGGACAAATTGGTGCTGTATACGAATAAGAAAAGCCCACCCTGCAGAGCGGTGAAGTTGACCGCGAGGGCCCTAGGAATCGAGCTGATCGAGAAGGAAATGACACTGATTCGTGGTGACAAGCTGATGGAGGAGTTCATGAAGGTACAGCACTGAAACAATATATGTTGCGATTACACCATTGTGGCATTGTCCGTAGGTCAGCCCACAACACACGATACCAGTGCTGGATGATAGTGGAACCATTATCACGGCAAGTCACGCCATCATGATCTATCTCGTGTGCAAGTACGGCCAAGATGACAGCCTGTATCCGAGTGATCTCGTACGGCGGGCTCGCGTCCACACGGCGCTTCATCTGGAGTCGGGAGTCATCTTTTCGCGGCTAAGTTTCTTATTCGTCAGTACCGGAGCTTTCTAGTGGACATCGTTTATGGTTCCCACTCTCATGAATTCCGTTCATGATGCGCTCGTTCTTGCAGGAACCGGTAATTTACGCGGGTAAATCATACTTCCACTCCGATCGTGTCGAACACATCCGCAAAGCGTACCAATTGCTCGAGGACTCGCTAGTGGATGATTACGTGGTCGGGAACAGCATGACGATCGCGGACTTTAGCTCCATCTCGAGTATCGCTTCTTTGGTGGGTGTTGTGCCTCTGGATGAGGTGAAATTTCCAAAAATCGCTGCCTGGATCGGTCGCATGAAGGAACTTCCGTACTACGATGAAGCCAACGGAATGGGTGCTCTGGAGCTTGCCGATTTTGTGCTGGGGAAGAAAGAAGCAAATGCCGCACAGTACTTGTGATACTGAGCAGTCCACTTAACATTTCGTTGAATAAAAGATGCACAGTTGCGATTGACGTGGAACGTTTATTTGTGATCTGAAGCACCAGCAGGATCTCATTATTTAGGCCTTGCCCAGCTTCTGGTTGTACAGCAACAACGCTTCATTAGCGCGATCGGTGTTGATCTCCTTGTAGTTGGGCATCGTTTGCTCTAGCCGCTTCAGATAGGCCAGAACCTTCGGGTGCTTGGTGGCATCGGCCGGGAACAGCACATTAAGCGTACTTAGTGACGTACTGACGGAGATGTCAGCCAACGTGAGCGAGTTGCCAACGAGATAGTCCGTTCCGGCATTGGTAAGCGTGGCCTCCAGCAGCTCGTAAGCTTTCAACACCGAGTCGATCTTCTCCTGCGGTATCTCAGTCTGTCCCCAGTAGAACACCGGCTCCAGGATCCAACGCAATCTCGCAAACAGCACACCGGACTCAAAATGCAGCAACGCATTGATATTGGCCTGTTTGACGAGATCCGTTTTGGGATAGAGACTGTCATCCTTAGCGTACTTGGACACAAGATAGATAATGATGGCGTGGCTATCATACAACGGCACACCATTATCGTTGACGGTCGGAACGGTGTGCATCGGATTCATCTGGAAGCACAAACGAAGAGTGGGTTGAATCATGCGCTTAATGCACGATCAAACACAACAAACCTTCAGAAACTCGGGTGTCAGTTGTTCCTTCTTCGCAAGATCGATGTACTGCACGTCCAGTTCCAGGCCAATCATTTTGGCTGTCAACTCCACGGCCCTGCCGGCCGGCGTACGACGCGTACTGTAAAGGACAATCGGTGCCATGATGATCACTATGCGGTGTTCGTTCGACGCAAACAGACTGAACCATTGGGGCATTTATTTTGAGGCCGTCTCCGGGCAAATGGGACTTAAGCGTGTGCGTTCTGGTTTGCGATAAACCGGTTCACGATCGTGTTAGTGCCACAGTTGAACCGATGTAAAAAGCCGGTTACAGGGTTTGGATCACAGTCAAAGGAGGCCATGCTCTGTCTCGTTTGAAAAATAATATTTATAAATTTGAGGAACAGTTTTTAAATTTAAAATGTATTAAAATATCTCTTATATCAAAAATTTTAAAAATTTCGATAAAACTTTAAGTTTAATTTTCAATTTTAACTCCATGTTTAAAATCGAATAAGATCACTTGTCAAGGCTTTTAGCTACATGCAGAGATCCACCAATAGGTCAGATTATAACTTAACTTCTTTGTTTTGAAAACACTTTGGCGGGAAAAGCTAATTTATGGACTTCGATCTGCGACACTTTCATTCTTTCCATCCTGCTCGTAGACCTCCCCCGAAAGACGCATTGTTCCGCTCATTTTTCCCACCGAACTGCGACACTTTCTCCCCGAAAATGGCGCTCTTAGAGGTGAGACCAAGCGCGTTAACAAAATGCTTCCCATCGTACGCTTGATGATAGCTTAAATTCGTAACAACGTTTACAATTGTAACGCATCACAAGCCATGGCCGAACAATCGGAACGCTCGGACCGTAACCAAACAACCTTGGCAAAAATGTTGTTCCGTCCGTTTAGCGGACTTGTCGAATAAATCTGTTTCTACCGTTTCGATCGTAGACGTGAATACTTCCGTGGCCCGGTTAGGCGCAAATCACCGCCTGCTAAGAGGGAAATGCATTCGTGCCAGCCAGTGACACACTTCTCATCTACAATGACGATTTACGATTAATTTTATTCGCTTTCATTTTCCACCGGTCATCGTACAGCTTGGCCTTTCCGTGGGAAGTTGACCATTCGCTGGAAGAATAGAAGCTCTATTGATTGAAGCACTCCCGTTCTGGCAGAAGAATCATCCACGCGGAGCACGCCTGAAGCTGTCACGCTCCACGTGGCGCAGTGTTACCGGAAGCTCAACGTGCGCGTAGGCGAAACTGTCGAATGCGAGTGTGGGTTGCTGTTTTTGGTTGACGGTTCCCTCGCAACAGGTTGAATCCCTCATTCAGTCGGTACGATATCCGCTTCTTTGTTTCGCTGACTTCATATAAAGCCGTCACGAGCACACGACATTGTGATCTCGAAAAGTGGCCCCATCATGGCGTTTCCCAAGCCTAATGTGAATTGTTTTTAATCTAACCTGCTTCACGCCAGCCGACACCAATCGCGAGATAATGTTTTCCCTCGACCATTGGATGTAAGGGGCTTTATCTCTTGGGCTGTAATTTTGGATCCCAACGACTGATATGGATCTTTTTCGCGCACATGAGATGAAAACGAGTTAAGAGGGAACAATAAGGGGGTTGAATATAGGGCCCTGTAATTTGACCACCCACTTTACAATGCCCTAAAATTTGTGTGTTGAATATATCTCTTTTAACGTTCGAGTATTGCCTACGAGTCGGGCAGTTGACAATACTGGTAATGCAAAAAAAAAAAACGAGCTTTAAAGTGCACGTGCCACAGAGACCTTCATCTCGATGGAGCTTTATGCTGCGTTTGTGTGATCGCAGGCATCCCTTCTTCCACTGGCCAACTTCAGCCCCATAACTATCACTCTCGCGCGAACAGCACTCTCTTCAGAGGCACTTCAAACTGTTGGTAGGAAGAAACGGTCGCAAAACCAGTTTTTGGGACGTCCTAGCCTCCCCCTGCGCTCCCTGGCTCCCCTGCTTATGCTGCTTGGCAAAGTCCGCTTTGCCCTCTTCATCATCGCCCGCGCGATCTTTCTCGCGGTTATGTGAGCAAATTAGACGAAGCAAACCAACGACCGGATCGGACTCGATGGGATTCGACACACAAACACACGTTTGAAAGCCATCGGGATCCTTCAGGATCGTTTTCAGAACGATGGCTTGAAATGGAGTCGAAAAGAACGGAAATTCATCACTTAAGACTCCATGTGATGCCAGTGGCATAATTCCCATTTCCCATCGCCTACTGTGAGGGAGAGAGCGAGAATTTCAAAACACGCCGCCACGTGGAGTTCCGGATGACTAGATGAGCCGCATGTAATCTCCTCAACATTGTAAAGCCTGTGAAATACGGCCCCGATTGTGGTAATAAGTCAAAATTCTTGCCACACCGCAACCGGACGGAATGCGCCTATTGGTAAGCATGATTCATAGCCCCGATCAGCAGCGATCACACACAGCCAAAACGCAACCCCAACATAGGCATGCGGGCGTTGCATAGAAATGAGAGGGGGAGTCAAACATAACAGAACAATCGCTTACATAAGGGTGGCAAACGAAAACGCGGGCTCTCTCGCAGTGATCGTAGCTACGATCGTGGTTTTTTTTCTTCTTTGACTGCTTGCTGTGAAGAGATCACGCCAAAAGGTGGTGGCGGTATCGGTGGGTGGCGACAAACTAATCACGCTGTTAACTGTATATTTTTACGACGATTGTCTCCATCGCCGCCATCGCTGACCACGAGGCTAGTGGGATTTAAAATGAAAACAAAGCCTAGATTTCAGCACGTCCCGCCTGGTAGGCGATGGGGTGGTTGGTGTAATGCACCCCCGCACAAACACACGGATAGCCATCGCATTTATGCTGCACGATGCTCCCGGGGGTGACCGCACAGTTTTATGGCCTCGCGGAAAAGCGAAACGCGGCAGAACGGATGGGACGTTTTTCTTTCGTTTTGCAGGCACTCTACCGGTTGTTGGGACAGTTCAGGGCAGGAAAAAAAGGTTTTGTGTCAGGTGGAAAAATCGTGCTCGCAAAAATCGCCATCCAACGCGTGTGCAATTGATGAGGGTTGGGTTTTTTATTAATTTGTACACACCCTTCAGTAAGGGAAGCTTTTTTTTACGTTCGCAACTGTACCGTGCGTTCACCCGCTAAATAACAAAACACACAAAACGAGCATGGAAAATAAAAGCTCAACGACGCAAAGCTAAAAGCCACCTGAAGAAACAGGCCCCACGCGCGCGTTCTCGCTCCCGCACGTGGCCACTCGGGTTCTCTCGCTCTCTCGCTCTCATCGAGGCACTCCTACGAGTGCGCGACATTCAGCGGAATCAGGTTCGGCGAAGGTTGCACATGGTGTTGCCCGTGTGGTTTTGGGAGAGTGGCCACGGGCGGGCGCAATTCGAACAACAACAAAAAGAAAAGCCACTAACAACAACAAACGGAAAGTTCAGCGTGAACCAAGCCGTTGGTGGCTTTCGTTCGTTTGCGGATCGCCCCACGAACGCATTCTCTCTCGTGACGCGGCCAGTGACGGATGCTGGGTTTTTGTGATCTCCGTCGAGTGATCTTTTTATGCCCGCGCGCGCGTGTGTGTGTGTGTGTGGGTCCGGCAACCGAATTCGTTTGGATTTTTTGAATTTCGTAGAACAACACCGTGTTCGTGAGGTGAAGTGATATCGCAGGACGGGCTCGCTAATTGAGTGATCGTGAGGTGATCGTGCGTTTTAAAATCCCTTCAAAATCGCTCTTTGACAACGACAGTGAAGTGTACAATCCGTCAAGGGGCAATAGTGCTGCGTAAAGTCAGCCTCGAGGATCGATCGTGGTACCTGTTTGTGGCAGGATTCAACACAGAAAACAAGGAACAATCCTCTTAAACCTGCACACCTCCTTTCCGGCTCTCTTTCGTGCTCATATTCTCCTGGTGCAAACAAACGCAAGAAGGTCCGTTAAAAGGACCCGCGAAATGGGAGGAAGGTAAAGCGAGCGGAGCGAACCGTACAAACCGGACCCGCGTCCAGACCACGGAGGAGTTTCTCTCCCAGCACAAAATGATGGTCGTGTCGTTAGCGAAACAGGATTCCAACGTGAAGTTACGTCCGTCGGCCTGCTAAAACGGCAGCTGGCTTCGTTGGGAAAGTCGGCACGCGATGGATCCACTCTCGAACCGTAACCGCAAGAACATATTATCCCTGAGCGCCTCACGGACTCCGCAGACGGTACAGGCAACGATTGAATCATCAGCAACCGGTATGGCCACGCATCTGCACGCTCATCGTCAGCAACAACCTCAGCAACAGCAACAACCGTTTTATCGTCACGGGCAGCAACATCCACTCACACACTCAGCCTCGAGTCCGGCTGTCCAGGACAGTCATCTTCACCAGCAGCAGCAACAGCAACAGCATCAGCAGCAGCAACAGCAACAGCAACAGCACCATCACCATCATCATCATCAGCATCATCAGCAACAGCAGCAACACGTCGAGGGTCTACCGAAAGCTTTCGTGGCTGCCATGCGCACACTTTTCGACATCATGGACGATCGGAAAACTGGTTTCGTGCGCTTAGCGGACATCGAGGAGCGTTGGCAGGACGACGGTTCCAAGGGGTTGCCGCGTGGAGTCATCGACAGCCTGCGTAAGGTGACGCCCCCGAATGGTTTGCTATCGTTCGAGCGGTTTTGCGGTGGGCTGAAGATTTGTCTGCTTCGCAACCAAACCACACTCACGTCGTCTTCTCACATCCATTCGACGTCTTCTTCACCGCTGGCACGTGATGGACCGCCAGATTTGAAGGGTTCCATGGCGAAGTTGTCGTTATCGAGGCCTCCATCGGCTCCACTGCTCGATTTGGACACTGGTGGAGCTGGAAAGCTTGGTTCGTTGGTGCCAGCGTTATCCTCGTCGTCATCCTCGTCGACATGGGCCACGGCAGGACCCACCAATACGGCCACGGTGCGTCCAAACAACGCCATGCCGGCTCAGAAGACGCTAAGCATGCCACAATTACTCAGTCCGGATGTTGAGCTGGATCTCGAACCACCACCGATTATCCTGCCCGGTGCATTTGGTCCTCCAAAACCACCCCGAGTGTCATTGAACCTTGACCGAGCTGCAGCACATTCGCACCAACAGCAGCAACATCAACCTCCACCGCATCACCACGTGACTGGAAGCTCAAGTATCGATAAGGCGGAAATTCGGAACGCGCTGCAAAACTGGCAAATGTCACTGCTCATGGGTGAAGCCGGTGGAGATAAGGCGGGTGGGGACAAGGGTGGGTTACGGCCCCTTGCACGTGGTTCCGCCGATGGTCAGACGGATCTTTCCACCTCATCACCGTCGCTGCAATCCATCAACCAGCTGGATGGAGCACGACTCGGTTCCGGTGGATTGTATCAGAAGAAATCTCCGGCCACGGCTGGACGAAGACGGGAACCACGACGCCACACGCTGCAGAACGGCGTCGACTACAACATGCTGAAGCGGTTGAAGCAGATCGAACAGGAAAAGGACATCCTGCTGCAGGGCCTGACGGCGGTCGAGAAGACGCGCGATTGGTACCTCAAGCAGCTGACGGTGGTGCAGGAGAAGATGCGGTACCTTGGCCGTCCCGGATCGCACATGGTGAGTTGGTGGGGAGATGGTTTGGGAGATCTGCGAGAAGTGAATGGATATCCCGGAGGGAGTTGCCCCTTTCGCGCCACGCTTCCCGGATGATAAATCTATCGATCATCGATGCCGTCATCCGGAGTGAAATACTTTCACTTACCCAAACAAGGCCCCTGGGGCGGGTTAAGTGTTGGCAAGCTTTTTGCGAACCCGTTAAGTCGATTAAGATTGTTTGCACCGCCAGGGGCTGAACCAACGGGCTGGAAGGAAATAAATGGCCCCGTCTAATTTACACTGGCTGTTTAAAGAGCTAGCGCTAATGGCGGTGGTAATGGGTGAGGGGTCTTAAACGCACAATTACGCACGCTTTGCCTTCCGGCGGGTGTGCTTGGGTTGATTATACGAAACGTGAAAGAGCACATCCGGAAGCTGGAATGCCGTGTGAACACTTAAATGAGTTCTGGCACACAAGCTCATCTTTCGTTGCTGGATTGGCTCTCTAAAATGCGTAGAAAAATAGATCCTTTTAATGAACCGTACACTCGCATTTTGCAGGAAACATGGACTGAAACACAACAAGAACGGCTGGATCTACAGCGAGCACGTGTCCTCGAAGTGAACCGCCATTTAATGATGTTAGCCGAAAGCTGGGAACGCGGTGGATTCCCGATGCACATGAACCTTGCCTTACGGCCACTTCCCGGTACATTTTCCGGTCCATCTCACTACCAGCCACACCTCCGGCAGCACGCCCAACCGCAAACATCGGGAACGGGGCCACCGGCCGTTCCACCACCTCCACCATCCGGAAGTTACCAACCCACACATCCGACCGGCCAGCCACACCATCTCCAGCAGCAACCACCGGAAATGGTTACTCATCTGAAGCAACAGAACCACCAGCTGGTCGAGGAGATAAACCAAAAGAACGAGAAAATGTCACTGCTGGAGCGCGAAAAAGCCGCCCTGATAAGGGAGCTGTTGCAGTTGCAACGGGCAAATCGGAACAGCAGCATGATATCGAACACGGAGGAGCTGGTGTTCTGATCGATCGATCGTTCCGAACCCCCCGTGGTGCCATGCTGTTCGAGCACGAAACAATTTTAGCGAGATTTCCTTCACAACGCTAGTCAATGCAGGCAGCAAGCAAAGAAAAAACGAACGCAGTAGTTTTCTTTCGTGACGAATGCAACGTGCGATTGTGTGTTGTGTAATAAAACTGGTTCTTTTTTGGGTGACGTTACCTTAAGTGTAATGATGGCCGTTACAAAAAAAAATGCGAATTAAACTACCTTAGCTTTATGCAGATGCGTTCGGGCATCCATTGGTCACTTGCTCTTGATTGTCTGCTTCTGGAGCGTTTCCCAGTTTACGCCGTTGTGTGGGAGTTCGCTCCGTACGAAAGGCGATAACCATGCGATGTACCATCGTGTTCCGAGCACCATGCGCATGTTTTGTGCCCATCCCAGATCGTACTCCGGTGCTTTGCGCTCATGGACTACCGCGCCACTGAGGATGAGCCGCCCGTGGTAGATTAGCAGGACACCGGTGAACATCACGCCGATCATGTTGATGAGGTAGATCACCAGATAGTACTGCTTCGTCGACGTGTCGATGACGAGCATGGCCAATGGGAATACGATCTTCACGAAGGACGTCCAGTTGCGGAACTCTTCACCACGCACGAACCAGATGAAGTAGTTGTTTAGCACACTGGCGTAAAGCGTGGAAACGAACAGGTACGCTACGAACAGGATGAAATAGCGGTGGTTCTTGTGCCCGATGCAACATCCGGTGAACAGGCAGTGATGGTCTCGCTTCAGAATGCACGTGCGGCAGCTGGTGCAGTGCCAGGAACGGGGTGGTGCGATGAACTCGCACGTCGCACACAAGTGCCATGATTTTGAGCCCAAACCTGCCGCAGCACTCGACGCGTTCGGAGGCAGCTGGATCAGTTCCGTCGAGCAGCTGGTGTCGCAAAGGATTGTGGCCAGCATGTGCGCGGTCACGTTGAACAGTAGACAAACGGCAGGCACAAAGTGAATCCAGTTGTAGATTGAATCGGCCCCGTGAATACCCGGCATGACGACGTACACCTCGAACCAGAACGTTATCGGTATGATACCGGCCATGAACGCAGTTGCAACGACATCCTGTAGCGTGCGCGGGAGGAATCGTTTTCGTATTTTCATCATGGTGTCAGCATACGTAGCATAAGTTTCGTTGCTGTAGAGAAACCAGAAATATGAAATTAAAACAGTATTAAATTAAGCAAAAGCAAGTGGTATATGATTTCCTGTGAAATTGGAACAGACAGTTTGTACTCGAAGAGCTGTATAGGCTTGTAAATATATAATTTATGTAGCTTTCTGTCTTTTCACTACCATGGCCTATGGGCAAATTTGTAGTGAATCACCCCACATGTGATTGATAACCGGCTGGTTCGATAAAAGCCTCGAGTTTAAGATCACATTCACCTTTGTACGTTTAATGCTTGGTGTTCCAACTCGCGGCTCTACACGCAGATTTATTTAAATGGCCCCGACTCGGTGAACTAACCTAAATTGATTTATAAATACTCTTGGGGAATCTTCAAGTTCCGATGCTTGTGTGTAAACAAGAAACTGTCAGTTTTTGTTATTGTTGTGCACAGCAACGCTGCAAGGTGACCAGCACGTGCAATGAACTAATGACAGCTGGTTACGAAAACAAACATTTTGACATTTGACGAAGCAGCAATGTTTACTTTTAAATGACCAGTTGCTCATTCGATCTTGTGTAGTCAAATCATGGTTTTGTTGGTTTTTCATCGTCAACAGTTCTTTCCTAACAATTCATAGTGCTTTTATGCTGTTTATTGATCACTGAGAGTAAGTAAAAAGATGATATGGGCGTGCCATTGCGATGCATAAAACGGTGCCACGTGGTACATTTTATTTTTTCT
Organism: Anopheles nili; assembly: GCF_943737925.1. NCBI lineage: Eukaryota > Metazoa > Arthropoda > Insecta > Diptera > Culicidae > Anopheles > Anopheles nili. Next base: position 6,386,677 of record NC_071292.1, read on the forward strand.
ATTTCTGATCCTATATTTGAACTCATTCATCGCATGGTTTGGTTGGTAAGACGTTTATTTCATCTTCATTATTGTTTCTGTTATGTTACATTTATTGCGCATTAAAATTAAAACGAACTAATCAAACAGTAGAGAGAAAGTGCAGTTGCGACGTTCTGGAAAGCCGTAGAGCTTGAAGTGGTTTCTTGTCGTAATTAAACACTACGTTTGGCTTATAATTTCGTTCATTCGAGTTCTTCCGGAATTGCGAAGGCTAACGCGTATAGAATTACTACCGGTACTGCTTGTATCTGTTAGTACGCGTGGGAAATGGTTACGTTACTTGCCGAGAACGATGTGTAAGGGGGTTTTGCGTATGCATGGCACTTTTGGGAGTTCGGGTGTGCATGCACACCCTTCTTCTACCCTAAGGGAAAAAGCTCCAATTATCCTTACAAGACAAAAAAAAACGTTGGCAGTTTCTGTGTTACTTCTTTATCGCTTGCCTATGCTTTGCTGCTCTATCTAATGAATCACAAAATTGGAACATTCAAAGATCTTACTTCCGCCCTTCGGATAAAAGATGAAGACCTGTCCGGTACAGGTGCCTTCGTAATCCTAGCTGTGTAGACATACACACGAACAGGTGGAACAGGAGTATTACAGAAACTATCTGAGCACATACATATAGACACACTTGTTTAGTCTTGTTCCGAAGAAAACCGTCCCGGGTTGCTATTGAACACGTGTGGGAAATGGCAACGAGAGTGATTAGGCTCCTAACAACTGCGCTCGGGAAATAAGATAGAGTTTATATCATTAGTATTTACCGTACAACTACTGCAAGCCGCGTGCTTGCTTTCGCTTCTTACGGACCACATTGCACGTCCTGTCGGTTGCTTAGGTTTTTGGTGTCTCAAACGGGTCTGCTAAATGCACAGCGATGCTACATGTTTGCTTTGTTACGTTTGCTCTCTCTCTCTCTTTTTGGTACTTTCTAGAAGGCGGCACTTCGAATCCTTCTTTCCTGACATCCTGACAGCTATGCTCCCTCGCCCGCAGTGTGTGGCACTGGTAAGTTGGTTTCCGTGAAGCGGCTCTGGTATTACAATTTATCCTACCTCCGTTACAGCTACAGCTACGGTGCTATAAGCATTTTGGTTCGATAACAAAGACCTTAAGAAGCACGCGAGATGATGGATCAACCCTCTCCCCTGCTAAAGGACGTGAAAGCTGAACTTGGTTGGAACCAAAACAAACAAACAAAAAATAATGTCATCTACCCTCGGAACACCCGGAACACGGTGTGTGTGCCGCTTCCGGGTGGGTGAAAACAAAAAGAGGTAAAAGAGGACGCCCGGAAACAAACTCCAAAGCGACATCTCAGCGGCGGATGCACACCTGGCACCGAGATACCCGGCTGAGCAGGTTGCCGGCCTTGAGCGTTTGCTGCTCGGGTCGTTGGAACTGCTGGTGGTCCTCGAGTGACACCAGCCAGAGGGAGGTTTGCGTTTCGTAGTAGTGGCAGTGACCCTTAACACCGTTACACTCAATGAACGGTGTGGCACGGAAGTCCTCAAGACACGATCCTGCACCGGACAGAGACTGACCACCTCCACCATGGCCGACGGCAGTGTGCTGAAAGTTGAGAGAGAGAGAGAGAGAGAGAGAGAGAGAGAGAGAGAGAGAGAGAGAGATGAGTAAGTACAACCAATTAGTACAGTCAATTAGTGACAAGAAACCACTGTACAAAATGTAAGCTTATCGATTGGTTCCTTCGGTTCCATCCTTCGAACGTGGAACCGATTGGACTACTACATATACATCTGTCAGTTGCGACTGCCTTATGTGGCAGAGTCCTGTAGGTTCCAAGGTTAGTTCCAGAACTCAGGAAGATGTAGTAGCGCAGTTGGTTCCACGTTCCTGTTGTACCGCAGCAAGACACCAACTGGCAAGCCTTCAATCTGCAAGGTTATTCCTTCAAATCGCTCCACAAACGGATGATCACTTACCATGAGGAAACTGTAGCCGATCCAGAGACCATCCCACCCAGACGGACATTCCGGAATGTGGAGCGTCTGGCTGTGTACGGCGATGACATTTGTCGGAGCTTCACAAACCGTGCACCGAGAGATGTACGGTCGCATCTCGTTCTCGGCCACCGGCATCATCGGAATAGGTGCCGACGTCGACAACCAGTACGTTCGGTCGTTGCGTGTTGCATACCCACACACATTGTTCTGGCCACAGCTCATCACCGGAAGTGTGGAGAACTTGCGCACACACGAACCAGCCGATCCGAGGTCTTGATTGTGTGGGAAGTCGTTGCCATCGACGTACAGCAGCGAATAGCCGTCCCAGAGCTTCAGATGGCCAGGTTCACACATTGGCACCTCATCGGACTGGCTGTGGCGGACAAGCAGGATGCCGGTGTAGTACGGAGCTGCCTCACAGTCCCGTCCTGCCTCACCCTTTGGTCCCGGTAGACCTGGTGCCCCGTCTCTACCCGGTCGTCCCTCAGGTCCAACGTCTCCCCGTAGTCCTTGTAGTCCTCGGGCACCTTCGAAGCCCCGCAGACCCATCTCACCTGGTGCTCCTGGTGCGCCTGGAATTCCCGCCGGTCCCGCCAATCCCGGTGCCCCCTTATCTCCCTTCGGTCCATTGAAACCCGGAGGTCCTGGTGGACCCTTGCGTTGCGGTGGAAGAGCAGGTGTTTCACCCTTCTGTCCCTTCTCACCCGGTGCACCGTTCAACCCGGCCATTCCCGACAAACCTCGCTCGCCCTTCTCACCCACCATTCCCGGTAGCCCGGCCACACCCTCCTGTCCTGGCATGCCTCGTTCGCCCTTCAACCCTTGCGGTCCGTTCAATCCGTTCACTCCGTCCCTTCCGCGCTCGCCCTTATCACCCTTGGGGCCAAGGAACCCGGGTGGACCTTGGTCGCCCTTCTCACCCTGCAGTCCCGCCAACCCCCGCAATCCCGGTGCCCCCGGGAACCCATCCTTACCCGGGCGTCCCACCAACCCGGAATCACCACGATCACCCTTCTCACCCTGCCGTCCCAACGGACCCGGAGGTCCCGGAGGTCCCATTGGTCCGGGGAGCCCTGACAACCCCTTGTCACCCTTCTCTCCCACCATTCCCAGTGGTCCATCGCGTCCCGTCTTACCCGGTCGTCCTGGGAGACCCTTCTCGCCCTTCACCACCGGACAGGAGTCACCCTTCTCTCCCAGCAAGCCCATGTCACCCTTCATGCCCACCAACCCGTTCAATCCGGCCGGTCCAGGCAATCCCGGAAGTCCCTGAACACCCGTTTCACCCTTCGGACCCACGTCCCCGGGCAGACCAGGTGCACCGACTTTTCCAGGACGTCCGATTGCTCCCGGGAAACCTGGTTCACCCTTTTCGCCCTTTATCGCGGACACCGACGCCGAAAGGCCAGGAGCACCTGGCACACCCCGGTCTCCCTTCAGGCCCATCAAACCGACGGGACCGGTAAGTCCAGCGTCACCCTTCTCTCCACGTTCACCCCGCTCACCGATGCGTCCCGGTTCGCCCTTAAAGCCCTTCTCGCCATCGTATCCTCGTGGTCCTGGAGGTCCTTCCAGCCCCGGCAATCCATCCATGCAAGGTGCTCCAGGGACACCGGGAAGACCGGTGCCTCCCTTGTCACCCTTCACACCCGGGAACCCGGGCACGCCCATATCGCCCTTAACGCCATTCAATCCTGCGAGTCCGTTTATGCCCGTCACTCCCACATCTCCCTTCTCACCCTGTGGTCCGGGTCGTCCGTATCCGGGCACTCCGGCGTCTCCCTTCGGCCCTGTTGGACCCTCCAACCCGGGAAGCCCGTCGTTTCCGCGCAATCCCGGTACACCCGGTTCGCCCTTTTGGCCCTTCTCCGAGGCGGCACCTGGCTCTCCCGGAGGTCCTTCCGGTCCCGAGTAACCCTTGTCGCCCTTCTCACCCGACAGTCCGGGGAGGCAAGCTGGTCCTGGAAGCCCCGCAAGTCCTTTGTCACCCTTCGGTCCTAGCATTCCAGGAGGTCCTCCCGGACCTACCATGCCCTTCATTCCGATCTCACCCCGATCACCCTTCTCACCTTGTTCGCCCTTCGTACCCTGGGGTCCTGGTAGTCCTTGGATTCCCGGTGCTCCCATCATACCCTTACGTCCCTGGAAGCCCTTCAACCCATCGTTACCTGCCTGTCCCGTTTCGCCCTTCTGTCCCGGGAGTCCAATCACGCCCGGTGCCCCAATGTCACCCTTCAACCCTCGCAACCCCTTCACTCCGTCCATTCCCGGTCGTCCTGGTGCTCCCGGATGCCCCGCCGGTCCCTTCGGTCCTGGTTCACCCTTCGGTCCTACCTCGCCCGGGAATCCTGGCTGTCCTGCAATGCCCGCGTCACCCTTCTCACCCGGATAGCCCACCGAACCGGGCAATCCTGCGTCACCCCGCTCACCCAATCCACCCCGTTCACCCTTCGGTCCCCGCAACCCCGTGTTACCCTTCGGTCCCGGTGGTCCCACCATCGACAGGCCCGGATCACCCTTCGCTCCCTTCGATCCTGGAAGTCCGGGTGCCCCCGCCAACCCATCGCGTCCCGGTGCTCCTGGAGGTCCCAACGCTCCCGTGTTACCCTTCTCACCCCTTTGGCCCGTCAAACCACGTGGCCCCACTGGCCCAGCTGCTCCCGGTGGTCCCGCATTACCCGGCATACCCGTGCGTCCCAGCTCACCCGTCTCGCCCTTGTCCCCACGGATACCCTGCATGCCCGGTGCGCCCTTCTCACCCGGTGCCCCCGGTGGTCCACGGATTGCCTCCTCCAGGTTGGGTGGAATGCTGGCGCATCGTCCCGGTTCGCCCTTCAACCCTCCGAAGCCCTTGTCGCCCTTTTCACCCTGATACCCGACGTTACCCTTCAGACCCGCTTCACCCTTCAGCGTCTGGCCGTGACGTCCCGGTAGCCCATCTTTTCCTGGTGCTCCTGGTGCTCCATCGATGCCTGACTCTCCTGGCCGGCCCTTGTCACCCTTCATGCCACGCAACCCCACCTTGCCCTCAGGTCCGACGGGTCCCGCAAAGCCTTTCTCGCCCTTAATGCCCATCAACCCACGCTCACCCGTCTCGCCCTTATCGCCTTTCAGGGGTTTCAGTTGATCCATCGGAATCTCGGCATCGCGTCCCGGTTCACCGGAAGGACCCGGCGGTCCTAGCAATCCTGGCTCACCCTTTTGACCTGGTTCTCCGCGCAACCCCGGTGTACCGTCCTCACCCATCACACCCGGGTAACCCCGCTCGCCAGGTATACCGCTCGCACCCGGTCGTCCCGATTCACCGTCCTTTCCACGTTCACCCTTGTCGCCCTTCAGCCCTGGTCGGCAATCCGTACAGCGTCCGCCCAGCTCGCCCTTCAGACCACGTTCGCCCTTCGCTCCCGGTAGTCCTGGTCGGCCCGCTTCACCCTTCTCACCGTCGCGTCCCGGCATACCGGGGGATCCTGGTCGGCCTTCCTTGGCGTCACCGGGCGTTCCCATCATGCCCTTGAAACCGCGCTCTCCCTTTTGGCCCTTCAGTCCGGGGAATCTGCAATACATCGGCGTGTGTGTGTTTTTTTTTTCAGTTACAAAACCAGCCACCAGAGGGCGAGGAGAACGGAAAGTCTTACTTACCCTGCCATGCCGGCGTTACCCTTCATTCCTGGTGCTCCATAGCCGGGTTGTCCCGGTTCACCTCGCAGTCCCTCGAGTCCTTGCTGGCCTGGGTATCCGCGAGGTCCTTGCGGGCCTGGCATTCCAACCGATCCGGATTCACCCTTATCGCCCTTGTCTCCTGGCATACCTTCCGGACCCGGTCGTCCTGGGACTCCTTGACCGCCCTTCGGGCCCATCTGTCCACGTTCGCCTTTCTCACCGTCGAATCCGTCCATGCCCTTTGGTCCGGGCGGGCCCTCGTAACCACGCGGTCCCTTCGGTCCAGGTGCACCAGGTCGTCCTTCACCACCTCCGGGAGCTCCTGGAGGTCCTGCAATACCTGGCTGACCCGGGAATCCGTCTCGTCCTGCGTCGCCCTTCGGTCCGATTTGGCCCTTCAGCCCGTGCAGGCCCTCCGATCCGCGGTCTCCTTTTTGTCCTGGCAGTCCCACCGGTCCGAAGTTTCCATCACGCCCCTAAATGTAGGCAATCAGGTGAGACACTTTGACAAACAACCGCTAGAGGGCGCTAGCTGTACTTACTCTTGGTCCCGGCTGTCCAGGCAAGCCCTTCTCGCCCTTGTGACCCCGCTCACCCACTTGTCCTCGGTCACCCGCTTGGCCCTTCTCCCCCGCACGACCCGGCTCTCCCGGTTCACCGCGGTCACCCTTCTCGCCCTTCGGTCCAGTCGTTGTCGTTGGCGTACCCGTCGCACCGTACATCTCCTCACCCTTCGGACCCTTCTCACCCTTGGCGCCCTTCACACACTCACCCTTGTCGCCGCGTTCGCCCTTCGGACCATGCATACCAGGAATGCCCTTTTCACCAATCCTTCCCGAGAATCCTCGCGGTCCCACCTCACCCTGCGGCCCCGGCAAACCCTCCAACCCATCGTTACCCGGTTCACCCTTCTGGCCCTTGTTGTAGTTCTCCGGATGCCGTGCCGGTTCACCCTTCTCGCCCTTCGAACCCGGCATACCGGCGTATCCACGTGGTCCTGGATTTCCCGCCAACCCGGACAACCCCGGCACACCGTCCGTTCCGTTGCAACCGTCCCGTCCCGGCAATCCGGGCGCGCCCGTCGTTCCGGGGACTCCATTCGTTCCAGGGATGCCAGGATAACCGGGCAATCCGTCTCTTCCACGGTCACCCTTCGGACCCTGCAGTCCCACCGGTCCCGGTTCACCTTTCGTGCCTTTCTCACCGGGCAAACCCTCCGAACCGGGGAATCCACGCACACCCTTGGCACCCTTCAACCCCTGCGGGCCCGGCATACCCCGAGAGCCCTTTTCCGCGAAACATTTCGGTGTGCAGCAACCCCCGGAGGTGCAGTTCTTCGCCGGAGGTCCTTGTGGTCCACTGGCGGTGTCGATTAGACTGTAACTGGGATCGATGTTTTGTGGCAGCTGGCGGGGATGATCCTGTTCGGGGCGGTTAAACAACCCCACACCATTTGACTGGTCTGACCAGAATTGCTATGGAGCGGGAATGAACAAAAAAAACAACATGCCACACTTTCAAGATGTTTGACCACTTTCAAGGTGTTCAAGGACTTACCGCGTACGCATGTTGCCCAAACCAAACTATCAACGAGGTAGTGATTAACCTGCAACGAGAGGGAGAGAGAGAGAGCGTGAGCGTTACTGAGCACATGACACATGATGAACCGCCATTTGGGCGCCATATTGTAAATGTGCCGATGGAGAGCTGCCTCAAGCCGCGGGACGGCTTATCGGCACGTCGAGGGACCTCCTGATAGCCTTTTCATCGCGTTCGAGGGTCTCCATCGTCTCTGGCGGGATGTGACGCAATGATCGAACGGACACACATACACACACCCGCGCACACACATGCACACAACTGCTTTTTCTGGGTCGCAGTTCGAGACGGCAAGACGTTCAGGAAGTGAACTAAAGATACCAGCCGTTCGTTCTCGTGTGCAGAATTCGATAAAAGCGCTCCAGTTCGTTGACCTCTGGCTGCGGATGTATGGAAGTCGTTCATGTGATTGTGGAGGTGAAAAATGTTCACGAATGTGGTCGGGTTTGTGTTAGAAAAAGCTCCGATCGCAGGACCTCTCTTTGGTGTGACATCATTCACCGGTGATGACTTCATGTCCCTCTTATCTGGTGTTTAATGAGACTGGAGCTTTGCATGGCATCGGAGATCGCGTTTTGGAATCTTTAATCTTAGAGTTTGATAGTGACAAATTAATTTTCTCGATCACCTTCGGGTTGTCGGAAGAAGTGGGTGGGAAATGTTACTTTAAAATCTTCAAAAATATCAAAGCCGGCAAATTGAATGCCTTGGCATAAACGGTTGAAGAGTGAGAAGCATAACGAAAAAAATAATAATTAAATCTTTCCACTTTTACCGCATCATTAGCTGCGAATTGGCAGCACAAAAAAGGGCACTCAAAAAGAACATGATCAGTTGAAAATCACGCAAGGCGACGCACTGAAAAACGCACCGTAAGCACGCGAAAGCACTCTTCGGTATGCCCAAAAAAGGAGTGCAACATTGGCGTTTTACTGCACCAGTTTCGGCTGCGGCTGCTGCTCAGATAAATCACTTCATTTATCACTCCATTAATCAACGAATTACCGTGCGTTGGCACAGACTGATTGATTCGTTCCAGCTATCACACGTCAATTTGTCTCGCGTAAAGGGTTTTATTGCATCTCAAAGGAGACAAAAAACACTAGCAAGCCTTCATTTCGAGCATTCCACTCATGCGGGTTTTTTGTGGAGAATTCCAAGTTGCTAATGGAAAGAGAAAATGGCGCCCTGGTTTGTGGTTTGGCTGAAACATATCGCACCAAGCGCACATGGAAGTACGCGTAGTGACACAAAACGCATGTCATATGCAGAAACATGCTCCCATTTCATGATCCATCGCCACAAACGGATAGATCTGCCAAGCCCCAAGCCCTTCGGCACATTCAGCGTAATCCGATCGTGGTGAGAGAGGCGATGCACCGACGTCTCAGCTGGACACAAACCGCCAGGTCCTGCCCGGTCAGCGTGGTTTAACCCCTTCTAGAATCGCGTGTAGGCCCGTCCATCCATCGTGCGAGTGGCACAAAATTAATTTTCATCGTTGGCACATTTCTCACACCTTGCGCCGGTTCCTTACGCTTACCATTTTAATCGGGTTCCCATTGTGATGGTGGCCCTTACGGCACAGCCCTACCAGCAGGGCTGACGGCGAACGTTCGACTAGCAGCGAGTATTAGCCAGTTTGGCCGTCAAGAAGGACACTCGGATTCGATCGAGAGCAGCTCCCACGAGGCCGAGAGCTGTCGGGATTAATTTTCAATCACTCACTATCGCTCGTTCGACGACACAACACTTTCGATCACACTTTTAACACTTTTTGCAATGGGGTCGTACACACACACACACACACGCAGGCTGCTCCTCGGCGGTCGTAAGGTTTTCGCTGATCTCTACCGTATTTTCCCGCTCGGGGAAAACGCACGTGAAAATGGCACTGGAATCCTTCACTGGAAAAATCAATTACATCAAAGATCATGTGCGCGATCGCAAACGTCCGTTACCGTCGGGGTTCGGGTGCACTGGGGTGGGAAACAGTGTTGCAGTTAATTATTAAATGTAGGCAAAAATTCAAATGTATTTTGTAAAGGGAAATCTTATAAAGGAAAACTTCAAATGGTTAAAAAGGGATATCGCTTGTTATTCCATGCAAACTAATTGCAAGATCTTATTCACTGTATTTTCAGGTTCCTATTGGTGCGGTGTTAACGGAAGAGCAGCCCTTTTTCAAACGATCACTCGCGAAAATGACGAATCGTGCGATCGACCAAAGAAGTCCATGGAGCCACTGAACGTTCGAGATCACTACACCATTTAGACGAAAGATCACGGCACTGAAACCAAAAGCACTAAAAACGCACAGTTCTCGATCTCGGTGCTCTTCATCTGCCGGGAAATCGCAGCGATCCCGACGATCGCTTCAATCCACTCGGAGGAAAACCGGATGCGCCTTTCACCAGACACGATCGTTCGCGCTCCCGAAGATCACCCCACCCTCCCGTGTGTGTGTATGTGTGTAGAAAAAAATGTGTCCAAAAGTTGTGCCTTACGGGTCGGGACCACCACCAAGGCGCAGCAGTTCGACGGGACCACAGCTACCGATCCGGCGCTAGCGATCGTTCACAGTATACTGACTGGCAGCCGTTGTCGCCGATTTTCTCGAGCTCTTGCGCGCGTCTGGAGGCGCGCTCGAGCTCCCGATCGCCGGTCGGTTCGCGATCGGTCCGAGATCGTGCCGTGATCGTGTTAAATCCGTGGGTCCGGCTCGCGGTGGGACGGGATGCTGGCATGGTCCGAACGAGGGCGGCCTTTGGCAAAGATGGCAAGCAAACGCTGCAGACCGGCCCGGCCCGTTAGTAGCGATTCGAACGCTCAGAACATTCGATCGGAGCGCGTGTTGGCTTGCGTGTTGCGGGTTTTTAGCGGCGATCGCGCGTTTGCGTTTTTCCGACGGGTGCGCACGCGTTCGTGTGGTGGTGACTTTTCCCGATCCTTCCGACGCTCGTGAGTCGCGCGCGATCGATTGGTTCCGAAAGTCCGTAATCGAGACCCCGTTTTGTCGAACATTTTAGCACCCTCGTTAGGACACGCACGTGTGTGTCAGGATCCTTCCGTGCGTGGAAGGATCCTTCGAGGCAGCGTGCGGTGCAACGTGTGCATGGTGTATCGTGGTGATCGATAGTTGTGTTGTGTTTCGTGAGGAAATTGGAATCGTGGGTGAGGCGTAGTGTGGCGCAACGGAGAGCCATGCTGCGGCCCGCGGACCCCACGCTCCCGGGGGGTCTGGAAAATAAGGACACCGTCCACCGGAAGCGCCCGAGTGTCGTACGCCAGGCGACATTCTTCACGACGGTGCTGATCCTCGTGGCGTTGGTTCAGCTTATCCAACCATCAACGGCAGCGGTAAGTGTTTATTGTAATCGATTAATTGTTAAATTCTTTGCCATTATTACTTTTAACAGTCATTGTTGTCGCGAGGTACAACATGACATGACATGTAATATATTTTTTAGGGTATTATTTCTGTTTCTAATAGCCTGTTACGATTTTTCCTATAAATTTTTTGAATCATCTAAATTTAAAGCCTTCTACCAATTTTTGAGTGGGCTATATTTTACCATTTATTGAGCTGTTATTTAACTGAGATGGAAAATCTAGATAATGCTGTATAGTAACATTACCAAAAGCTGTGTAAAACTGATAAAACAAAGTGTATGAAATATGTCGATATGTTTTTCTACGATTTGATTATTGTTTGTCAAAAACCATCCATCGAGTTTTACAAGCAATTTGCTGCTATTTCGGAAATCACATAACGCATGTTCGGTCATTGTTACAAACCGAACTTCCTGACATGCTGCCAGGTGTAATTGTTCCACTTTGCCGCCTTAATTCCCACCTTTCATTCTGCTCAAGGGATTTTCCCTCGCTGGAGCCCTTGTTTTTTTCTGTCTCGTGCATTTTACCACCAAGCGCGACTTCTTGCGTGCGTTGCTTCCTTTTTCCTGGGGGCGAAATTTGAACTCTTCGCGAAGCAGCCGGCGCGAGCAATTCGCCTTCGCCGAGCAATTCGATCCTCTCCACCCATCCCGCCAGTTTCGCCATCCCCACAGGTCCCTCCTTCCACTCTTCACATCATCCCCAACCCACCCCGAATGCCCGACACCGCACAATCACATTCGGATGTCCATTCAGCGCTTCGGGTCCCGGTTTTCTTATCAAACTGGGAAACGGGTTGGCAAGCGGCGTTCGACCCAACAACAGGCAACTTCCCGACCATCCGGCACTGTGCTGGCCCTTCACAGGCTCGTCTGGGTGTGGCTCACCCCTCAGACACTGCCCTCGCATATCGACGGCAACGACAACGACGACGACGACGACGATGGCCTGGTATTGAGGTTAAAGTTGAAGTGTTATTTTTAACGCCTTCCGTTCCGAGCTGAACCGAAGCGTGGTTGTGGTTGCCTTTTTGGGGAAAGGGATGAGGGAGGAAAAAGCAGTGGGGTTAGAAAGACGAGAAGGAGCTCGGTTTTGCGATAAGGACCCACTGGACCAGCTGGAACCGAACGAGAGAAATATCGCGGATGTCGCACCGCTTCCGTCCGGATGTCGAACGCAAAGTGCGATCGTCGCGATCACTTCCAACTCCACCAGAGCTCGGTGGAGGCTCGAACGCCCGTTTTATGAGCTGGAGTATGCGAGCGATTCTTGGAACTCGGTTGAACCTGCCCGATGACATCAATCTCGTCGGCGAACTGGTTGTTCCACGGACGTAATACATGCTCCAGTGCCGGGCTTGCTTCACTATTCACCCGTGGGATGGTCCCACAGAAGTCCGGCCAAGTCTTCGACTTTGTGCCGATGGTAGCCATTTTTTTTTTGTACGTTAAAGCCTTCATTTCCCTCCTATTCTCCTGCGGGTTCGCGATTCTTGGAATTCTAAATGCACAAAATGCACAACCACTCGAGCGTGTCTAGTGTCCCTCCGGCTGGCCCACGGTGTCCGATGGTTGTTGTGCAAAGCAGAAGTGCAAAGTGCAGATCTGTTGCATTTCACGCCGTTTTCGCTACGGGCTGGGAAACGCCGTGGGGCCCCATTTTGGGGTCCGGAATGTGCTCACGCCGTCGTTGGCAGCGTGGAATTTGATAAGTAGAAATTAACCCAAGACGGGACGAGATTTTAGAAGCCGACCGGAATCAAACGACGGCTGGCTTCAAAAAAAAAGGCGCACATCTTCACATCACTCTCCGCAGTATCAACCTTCAGATTGCTGGCGTAATTATTTTTAATTCCATCGTTTTCGTGACCCTCGGCGCGGGATTTGGCAATGAGCGGATCGATAGAAGTGTGTGTGCTTTTTTTTTTTACTTATTTCGTTTAGTTTGCGCCTCGAAAAGCCATTTGTTTTCATTTCATGGAGCACCCCCAGGGAGGTTATCGGTGGACGAATGCTAGTGCGTGGTTAGCTTACCCCCGAACCACGATCGTGTCAAGGTTTAGCCCCGAATAACCAGCACTGATAAGCGTCCTGTGCTGAGGCAAACGCTTAAACATTGCGAAACGACAATGCTTCCCTGCTTGAATGAAGCCCATTTGAGGCTCATCTCGGGTCTCCCGGTGGATGTTTGAGCTTGATCATTATCCTAACTTTGTCGCCACTTCCGCATGGTGATCGCGTGGCCAATTGGACGGGATTGAATTGATGGCACAACACGACAATGAAGCGCTTTCCAGGTTTTTCTTTTGTTTGTCAGCAGCCAGGAACTAGCTCAATAACTGGAGCGAACTGATTTACATCGTTTTCATAAAGCCTCATAAAAGCTAACCGAATGCCTCACGACACCGGGAAGCCCTTTATAAATAAGGGGCCCTTAACAATCTTGCTCTATCGCACCAGACAATCGGCTGGAAACACGTCGAGAACCGTGTGCACGGTCTAATTTCGCACCACGCTTGTCGCACAGCGCCATCTAGCGTTGTCCGCGTGACGGAGGCCAATTAATTAACGCGTGTAAATTCCATTCCATTTCCCGCGGGCCAGCAATTGCATTAGCGATCCTCACCCACACATCCCGGTACAGGAAGGAATCTGTTTAAATCATTAACAAAGTAGCACAATGGGAAGTGGCGGCAGCGGCGCCGATGTGAAGACGATTCGCGGAATGATTTGGAAAAGGACCATTTGTTGTTTGGAAAACGCGCAACTCGATCGTTGCACAGGATCTGAGTTCATTCATACTCACTCTACTGATAGTTTCGCCAGTGCAATCGCTAAGGGATGCTGCACCACCAACGCAAACCCGCGGCTGACATTCTACAGATATGAGAACTCGAGGGAGGCTCGCTGACATCATCCGTCCGGAGTCGAGCGGTGTGTTGGGAAAATATACACACATAAACTATCGCCATTCATTGGCCCCATCCTGCGAGTCAGTCGGGCAATATTTATTCGCTCCTCGTTCGAGTGCATTCAAGCCGGCCGAGGACGGTTGCTATTAGCACGAGGAAATTGTGCTTCCAATGCTCGAGTACGTGGTCCGAAAATACACTTCCAATCCAACCATATGTGCACACGCGGCTTCGTGCACAATGTTGCCGGAGTGAGCGAACCATCGTCAAACACCCGGACGGAAGGTTATCAGTGTCGGTGTGACCCCATCGTGGGGTGGAAACTCCGCTAGCACGCGAAAGGATGAATGGTTTAAACGTGGGGTTCGAATTTTTCGTGCCCCATGCCATCGTTGAAGTCCTTCTGTCGTTGAAATCCTCGAGCGGTCGCTTTTATGCGAATGATCGGGGTGTTTTTTTTTTCTTTCCTAGTGTTGTTCTGAGTGTCTTATCAACCAACCGACCGACTGGAATGTGCTCATCTCGCTAGCTCCCGAGAACCTGAAGATTGTGTCTTCGAGCTTCGGGAACGCTGATACGAGGCTGCCCTGTCCGGCTGTGGTTTTGCGGTTCGTTTGTCCCAGCATTTGAACGTGTTTTATTAGCACCAGTGGTTGGTATGTTTTCTGTTCGATGACTGCGACACAGCGAGCCGCTGATTACGGCACGTAATTCTAACCTTTCGCGGTGAACCCTCTCGAGCCGTTGATAACTCCCCGATTCCGTCATTCACAGGGTTTCCGGAAGGAGGCCACCGTCTCGGGTGGCCAACAATTCGTTTCGAGACGCGAATTCTGGAGATCTTGCGCATGTTGTGTTTGTGTGGGATTCGATTCCGTTGATGTTCGGTTTGATGTCTGCATGAAGAATTAATCGAATGCATGTCTATCTGTCGACGATCTCCCACTTGCTTGGGTACTGCAATTATGCTGCCGTCTCGACAAAAGACCTCAGCACCCCCGGCAACATGGCTGGGGATCAATTTGTGGCTCAATTTCAAATAGGGGCGATAGAGATCTAACCCATTACACCCACGAACTCATTTGCTTACGCTAATAACGCAAACCCCCGTCCTAGAGACCTCCCGGATCAAAAAAAAAAAGCATCCCACTTCGGTCCAATGCACCCGCGACGCCAGTGCAACTTGCATCGCTTGCTGCGCTCGAGAAGACGACAATAAGCGAAAACAAACCACACCGACCCGGCACGTTCATTCGCGATCGCTGCGGTTTTTTTTTTTCGCTCGCTCCAGTTTATTTTCGAACCATGACGTTATGCTTCCTGCCCAAAATGCTTCTGCCGCCCATGGGGCGATCGTGCTGCAGCACTTTTCCCACATCTGGGTGGGGAAAAAGCGATACATCTAACGTTTCCGCAAAACCCACATGCACATCTCTGAGTGTGCACTGGGATGCTGTTGTTCTTGCTGTGTGTTCGGAATGATTGTTTGCAGCTGCCGTTAGCCGCGACACCGACACCATCAATATTATGCTAACGTGCAGCACGATGAAGAATGCGAGCAAGGATGCACATGGGCCGCGAATAGAGGGTGGTCGGGAGCGATTGGCGATCGATTTCCGTTTCGTTGTCTACACGGCCAGGCAGCAGCCGGGAACACACCATTCGGATTTGTTGGTAATAAACCCCTTTTAGTAAACGAACTCAATCCATAAGCGCAGGTCTGGTCTGGATGTCTGTTTTCATAAAAACCCCATTTACGTGGGTCCTTCCGAAGCGTAAAGTGTCAGGTTTCTTTTACGTAAATCCCTGAAGCAGGACGCACCCGAAACGCAGGAGGGGCCTTCTGGTTGGCGTTTTTGGGAAAATTTTGAGTTGCCCTCTAGCGCCCTGCCCTGTAAGAAGGCAGCATAATAAGTCATTACAGCTTCCTTCGGACTGCCGGAACAACGAATCACCGGTGTTACGACCCGCGAACGGAGTGGTTGTTCGCTCTTTCGAGCCATTAATGTGGAATAAATTAGACGCCTGAAAATCGAATGTAAACACTTCACAACCCCAGGGGTGGTTCTTGAGCATGGCGCATTCCCAAAAATGGATCGTCCTCTAGCGATCAGGGAAGATTAGTTTCGATCGGTCGGGGAATCCGATCTGGCGGAGGCGTTTACGGGGATGGGATGACCGGATCAGCTGTTTGAGAGAGGCGTCAGTTTTCGGTTAATTTTTCAAAACCACGTCACGGTGGGTCGCGTAGGCCGTCGGAACTTCCTGACATTCTCGGACTCTTGCGTCTGCCTGCCGGATGCGTGGTGGTTTCTTAACACACGCGTGTGGAAACAGAACACCCTAAGAGTGATCTTGTGGGGGTTTGGGAAGGTGTCGGCGTGAAAGTTGTTAAATAATCGCTCAACGCCGTAAACGGACGCCACTTCCATCTATCTTATCCCGAGCTCGACAGCCAATTGAGCGAGGTACCTAGCGATAGCCTTCTATCTCTGGTCTGCAGCACTACAGACTTACCAGACATTCGCTTTGATCACTCAGGCATTCTCCAGCCCGGAGGTTCTACAAAGGAGATGCAAGATCGAAGACGGTCTATGCGCCTATGACTGCTCCACTTTCGACCGAAGGCGACTGCATATTTATAGCTTCAAAGAAGCGTTTTCTTTTCCGTGGTGTTGGCAACGTAGATCTCGATTAGATGGTTTGGTTTTCGGAGGCGCCTAAATTGCAATGAACTATGGTTAATCAAAAACACCTTCGTGAAGATCTCCGACATAAGCGATCAGCATACTCGAGATCGATCAACCAAACGTCAATTCGTAAAGCAACTGCGACAAATCGACAAGAACCAGCAGTTTCTCACAAGTTCATCACTTCAAACCGTTTGTTTCGTGGTGCACCGGCACCGGCACCGGATATTTATTGCGCAACGAGTGTCTACCAGCTGCAGGCCTATCAAACGAGCACGTGCGCTGAAGATTCTTCACAAGTTCCCGAGGAATTGTTTGTGTGTAAACAGGAGCGAATGGGAAGAGAATAAAACACACCGAAAAGTAGATCGATCGTGAGGGAAGACGGTCTCTTCGGTGCATTTACTCACAGCACAAGAATCCGCCACACGGTACGGATACAATGCCATGTGTGACGTGCCGTTTGTACTTCTGGTACTCCTGACCTGCCGCCATTTCGCGCGACGTACGATCAGCATCAATGGCGTGCCGTTTTGGTGCGAAAAAAAAAAACCCGTACCAAAAATGGTGCTGGTCCAATTTTATGCATTCTCCGGTGCCCATGTATGGTGTGCGTGACGGCGTAAAGAGATCATTCATGTCGCTGTACTCGCGTGATGCAGATTGAGCTGATTCTGATGATGTCAGCACTGGGTGGAGTTAGTTCTACAAATTTTGCGTACACACAGAGTTCCTGGAGGTCTAATTCACCTGTCTCAGTCTCAGAATGGGTCATCACACCACTCCAGAACATGTTTCCTGCCTCATAACAACGATCACTCCAAACGATCGTACAAGATCGCTGTGCTGAGTGATGGCACCCCCGAGATACTGCCTGTAGGCATCAGTTCGAATAAATCGTACACACTCCGACACACCGACCAGGCGGGCCAGAGATGGTCCTGACCAGTGTCGAACTTCTGCTACCCGTTTCGAAACGGCTCCCCCGAGGGTGATGGAAAAACGCCACATTCAATCGAACCAAACGCGGGGGCCCAGTCTCGCCCCGGGGGCACCAACCAAGTCCCGCATTAGGTGTAATAAAATATTTAAAATTTCCATCCCATCCACAAGGGCGGGACACAGACGCGCGGACAGAAATAGCATCCCCGGGACGCGTGTGGGTCGGCTCCAGGCGGGCGTCGGGTTTTTCCATCTCCCGAACGGATCCGAAATATTCGGTTCGTTTCGTTCTTCATTCATGACTCACATGTGGCATTTTCTTCTCCACCGGCACCGAGCAGTTGAGGGCACCGTTTGTTCAGGCGATTTTTGGCGACTCCGTGGATAAACAGGCGGCCGACTTTGGGGCGACTTAGGACCGACGTTTGGCACCCTTAACAGATGGTGCAATCAAATGCGTGAACGATTGATCGACTTCAGGCAGACTGTCGCCGATGCGATCGTATTGCGCTTTGTTTCGGGTGTTTTTCCACCACGTTAGCTGCCTCTTATGTTTGTTATGTGGGCAAGAACATCCTGCGTCTAGTGCTTCAAAGAAAGTTTGCTCTACACTGCCTGCACTAAGGGTGGAAATCGCAGTCCGTTAGAGGCAGTGTTATCCTGACCACACTACTCGCGCTTGGGGAAACAAATAAACAGCGTTTATTTCCGCCCCAAGCATTGCAAATCTACGAGTACGAGCACAAGCAGACGTCGCCAACGCCAACCTGAGACCCAAGATTAGGTGTTTGAAATGATGCAGGAATAACACAGATGGTTCTCCCTTCTCGCCGGAACCAGGGAGGTCTCTTTTTCTGCCACCCGCCAGTGGAGGTCCACAACGAACCTTTAGCCCGGTTTTCTCGAACCATCGGTACACGGTACACCCTAAGCCCGGTTTGGGTTGTATGCAAAAGTAGAAAGCATGAAAATTGCCACACCATTGCATCGTGCTGGCTGGCCTGTCGGCGAAAAGGAGCACATTTTCTGGAAGCGAGTGAGAGCGAAGAAAGTAAGCGAATGGAATGGACCGAGAAAAAAAAACGCCACCTCCATGTTGGCGCGATCTGCCTACGGGAACGACAAAATATGCCACGTCAGCGTCACGGTGCACGGTGCAACTGCAACCAGATCCACCGGGATGCCGTTGCTAGCGTGGAGTTTTGTTTACGGTGGAGAAATTTATTTTCAGCATCTTTCCTAGTTCGTTCTATTTTTACACCCAACAAACACCATTCTTAGTGGTAGCCCTCCCCATTTTATAATTGTTGTCTTTCTTTTTCGCCCTCTCTCTCTCTCACACACACTCTCTCACTGTCTCTGTGGGTCGTTTTTCGTTTTCCCGATGCCCTGATACCGGCGATGGCCCAGTTGGAGTCCGAGTTGACGGCACAATCGTCGTCGTTCTTCTTCTGCTGGTCCACCGAAGACGGACAATCGTGCGGCCAGTTTAATCCTGTGCGCAATGAAAATGCTGCTTGAATTATGAGCTCGTACCGCGTCCCGATGATGGTTTAATGTCCGGAACAATTAAAACGCGTTTATTACCAACGCGTGATTTATCTTCTACGGCCGCCAACATCCGGTCGATGGGAGTCCCATCTTGGTAGATCACTTTTCATCGCAACGATCCACGATCCGGGGCTGAGGAAGCGCTATTTTTGAGGCAAAATCCCCATCCCAACTGGCTGTCCCTTTCGCAACAAGTTGCCAACGATGGCTTCAGACAGCCATCGTAGGGGATGAAGGCACGCACTAATTGGCGTTTCATTGCGCCGTTCCATCATCGCGGGAGTGCAAGACCTTGCTCCCAGTTCTTCGCCGTCAGTCGGGGGGCCTGATTTTTCGCTCTCGTTCCCAATTCCATCCCCAACGCTAGGGCGGGAAGGTCACCCTAAAAGGCACTGCTCCCCATTTCCTACGGGCCAATGTCGCATTATGCAAGATGCCGTCGGTGCGCCTCAAAGCGCCACAATCGTTACGGTTTCGGAAGCATCGTTTCGCGAGTCGGCTCTGGGGCTAGAAGATGAACTCGTCCATAAATCAAAACGAGAAGCGAACGAGAAGTGCACCTCGCATTCGGTGCGCTTCTGATGCACTTTGTTGCAGCGACGTCGTTTGAAACTCTCGGGGTCTATGTCAACTCTCTGACATCACACGAACCTCGGGGGACGAGATAATTGCCCCGGTAATCGTACGCCTGGAAACATGTCCTTGGTGTTTGGTTCGCGCAAACCAAGCGCTGATTTGGGGTCGGACAAATTTATGGACCGGACATCACAACTCCTACACGTGGACGCACACACGCTGACCTAATGCGCCTGCGGATTGGACGCGCTCGCGGGAAAGTTCACCCCGTAACCGGAGAGTTTCTTCCCAATCGTCGTTTCGTCGATTGAGATTTTACTTTTTGCGAACAAAAAAAAAACCCTCCCCAGCCGGCCTAGGAGGAGATGACGCTGGTTTGTCGTGGGCAAACTCTGGCTCTGCCCAGAGCTAGCGAAGGAGTTCGAACGTCTGACCGGTTACCGCCGGCGGGCGTTGGCGTTCGAGTGAGTTTTTGATCGCAAAATCCGATTTACGATCCTGGCCGTCGGTTGGTGCGTCGGTTGAGCGGTTGGAATGATGTCCACCAGGACCGGCCACTTGTTTGTGTTCTTTGGCTTCTTTTCTGTGAAGCTTGAAAGCGAAATTCGCAATCCCGAAAGTTCATGCGTGCCTGGTCGTATATGGAGATGTTGATTTAATAAAGTGAAATAATCTATGAAAAGATTCGCTCGTTCGAGACAAATTGGAAGTGCTAAACGGTTTACGGTTCTTCGTTCGACCGGTGGTGTTGAAAGAGTATAGCAATCAGGTGGATAGGCAGATCCAATTAGCCACCTGGGCATTCATCACATCCCGATCTCAACGGTTGCTTGGATTTCTGCGCAAATTTTGATTCCTAGCGCTATGACAAACGACATCAAAGACACTTTGAAGTGTTCAGCGAAATGCGCCGTCTACGAGTTATTTCCCCAAAATAAGCGTAACGTGACAGTTAAGCACAACATGGTCTCGCAGAACCACAAAAAACGCCGACGCAGCACGATCTCCACCGGACAGATGGACCTGTTCGATTCCTCTGATGGCGAGATCAGCTCCCAGCTTCCATAACTGTCTTTCAGCTGGCCATGTCGGCACCTACCAAGCTGTCGATCTTTCAATCTCTCCTTAAATAAACAGCCGCTCGAATGGGGCAGCAGAAAAAAAAATCCACACCCTCACCGGGGAGCGATCGAATAAACATCGATCATATGTCCGTGTATGCTGAGACACTGGGATGGTGTGGCGCGTAATAAAACACTGCCGGTAGACCCTCATTACCGCATCAACCGCAGCGGATTCAGTCCAGATCTTGGGTGCGATTGCATAAATCAATGCGCATTGGCGGGATTTCTCAAAGTCTTTCCGGGACCACCCGCGAATAGAGGCGATGAAGTCTGAGATACAGAGACCCTGACTCTGGAGTTTGTGTGCCCGCGGTCGGCATCACATCCTGCTGATCTTGAATCCGTTTGGCACCCAGCTCAGCCCGTTGGTTTGGCAGCTTGCCCAAAGTTCTCGCCAAATGTCCATCATTCCAACGGCCATTCCGTTCCAAACATATGAGCATTTTATGCGAGATGTACAGAAGGTTCTCCCCCCAAGCGCAAGAATGTTGATGTAATGTCCAGATGACACCAGTCGCAGCGGATGCCCGCAAGATGACATAATTACTGATGAGATCAGCACGAAACCGGGCCGGGTCTAGGCGTCAAGCGGACTACCGCTGGGGTTGATTTGTAAACTAGGTTGTCAGGCTTCACGGGACGGTTTAATTGTTTAATTTACGTGTAATTGCGCCCGGTGTACATCAAAGCGAGTACGGAGTGCAAGTGCTATCCCGAGCAAATGAAGAAAAATCTTCCAATTTACGGCTGGCGACCGAAATTGGCGAGATTAGTAGGTTTTAAGGACCCTCCACCGTGTCACTGCTCAGCTGTGTCGTTGTGATTTATTTTCCACCATAATGCACCCGAAACCGTACACCCAATTTGTTTGCGTTACGACCCCATTGGGAAACGCTCGCTCTCCGGTCGGCCGTATCAATGAAGCATGAAGTCATTTCGGTGCGAAGAATAGAAATGGAAGTAAAAAGTAAATCTGATCGCACTGGATCGGGCTGATTTATGGCAGGTCCATAAATTGCCGCGCTACTACAACAAGAAGTGGGTAGTTTCCAGCCACCCATCAGCTTCTGCAGGCGAAGATCAGATCGTAAATGGGCACGGGAGACGGCACGGTACGTTAATTTGCCAATCAATTTGTACCCGTCGAGAGTTCCGGAAGCAAGGAACGAATATACAGCAAACGCGCAACGCCATGATTTGACGCGTTACATTGTAAACCATTGCGTTACATCGCTATCGAACGCGCACAGGACGCGTTGGCACATCCGCGTGCGTTTGATAGCCCACGATGATAGCCTACTTCCCCATGTGGAGCAAGTCCTTTGGAATGGAAATGGGGTGGCACGTGTCGAAGCTGATGCCGCTTAGCGGCTAACCTTCAACTCTGGGCGCGGTTGCTCATATCCTGCCCTGTGGACCATAAATACGTACTCACCCACGCGTATCCACAACCCCAAGCTCGGGTTTGTCAATGGTGAGTTATCAAAATCGTAACAATTTCAACCCCAAAAGCCCGCGATCACTAGGCGACCAGCTGGGGAGAAAGAACCGCTTGATAACAGGAGCACCCGTTCAACGCAGCGCTAATTCACTTGGTTGGTTTCCAGGGCGAGAAGGTTTTTCTTTTTTCAATTTTTAGAGCGGAAATGCCTGGCTCCACCGCGAACCCGGGTTGCCGAGGGGAGAGTTGCGCAAATCGTTGAGGAAGTAGCGCGATACGCACCCTATTGCGAAGAGACTGCAGCGATAAGGGAGGCGTTAAGCTGGTGCAAAACAAGCGAAAAAAAAAGCACTGACATACCCCTCCCAGTCAAACGGACACGTAAGTCGTCGAGCCTCCAGCGACAACTTCGCCCACGCAAACTGGTCGGCAACAGCGTCGAAAATTGGCGCGCAAATGATGACAAGCAGGCACGAAAAATATGTGTGTATATATATATCGTGGTCGCATGAGTCCGACGACCTAATCGGTGGGTCGGAATCACAGAAATGGGAAAAACAGCTCTGATACGCTGCGTTGGATTAGTCAAACCGCAACAACCGAAGCCATTCAGATTCCGGTGCCGCTAATGAGAGGCGGTTCATTCATCTGCGTTGGCTCTTTGGTGGTGAGGGTGTCTTTTTCATGAGAAAATCGCAAAACACCCCTCGCGGTTTGGGTGAAAGAAGCAAACAATTAACGCGGCTCTGCGAACGGATGTCGGATGGAGAAATGCTGTTCAAGCGGGAAGCTTCTTCTTGTGCTGTGCTGTGGCTTACTTTCCTGTTACGGTTATGAGGGTTTGGGCTCTTTTTTTTTGCAACGAGAAATTAAACATACCCTGCTGCCCGCTGCTGATGAAGGATACGTTCCGGATTCGTTTTTCTGCCTTCCGGGCTCTCCGTTTGATGTGGCCTTTGATCCGCATGCCACTGCTGTTTATCGTCCAATCTGGGGCCATTTTCCATCCGCTAGCGAGTGGTTCCTCTCGAGGAAGTAATTATTTACATTAGCCATTTCAGTGCGAACTTGATTGATCACTTTTGCCGGAGATGGCGGCGTGTTTACCAACGGTCACTTGGATTGTGATCGTTTGGTCTTTTTTTCCCGCTTAAAGCACTGATTTTCCGCTGTATGTAAGTCCCCCTTGTGGCAAGCGGAATTCGCGGGCATTCAAAATGGCTCGCTCACCGCGAAGGATCGGTTCTATCAGCAGAAAGCGAGGTGTAATGAACTCACCCGCTTTGCAACAGGAAACCTGCAAACGTGCGCCATTCTTGGCCCGTTTTGGGGCTCTTTACATATATTGTCCGATACCGTTCTACATTGCTTATGCTGTTATGCTGTTTTTGGGGTCTGTTTTTTTTTTGTTCAACAAAATTCCAGAACCTCCAAAATGTAAAAAAACCCACTTGCCACGTGGTGCAACGGCGCGTAAAAGGCTACAAATCGGCACAACCCAACTCCGGTCGCAATGGTGCGGAAAATTCAAGGAAAACGCATCCATCTTCAGTCCGTCCGATTTTTCCCCCTTCTGTTAGCTGAGCCAGAACCAGACCGGGAGAAAATCCGCACCCAAAAGCGCACGGACCGCCGGGATGGCCGAGACATGTGTTTTTCTCGTGCCACAGGCAAACACATGGGCGATGAAAGGCACAGCGATCCGTGCCGATCGGGATCACGTATCGGCACGGATCGGTCTTCACCGTGCATTGCCGAACGAACCAAGCGAAATGCTAAATAATAACAGAACGGGCTGGGACAAAAAACCGCACAACCAACGGGTGCAAACGAGACGGCAAATGTGGGCCTTTCCTTTTGAGCTGTTCGGTGCTCCGATACGCCACCCCGCCATCAAGGGGGATGAAAAATGCCGATGATGCAAGATTTACGCGATGATCCGCTCGCGCCCGAACCGCAGTTCCGCGATCCCGAAAGGAGGGAGTGTGTGCGTGTGTGTGTATTTATAAATGAACTGCATGCGAACGTTTTTCCCGCGGTTCTGGGACGCGTGTAAAACACACATAATACGCGCACCATTCCATCGGGCGCAAACGCTTCAATGCAACATGATGCCTACCAAACGCATGCACGTTCGGTTTTGTGCCAGTCCATTCGCGCAGGACCATCTGCAGGCATGATTCCGTGCGCTAATTATCAATTTAGAGGGTATTTGTTTTTATTGCCCTCGCTCGGGAGATCTGCATGTGCAATGGCGTTGCTTGCCCTTTTCTCACACCCCACTCAAGATCGCGGCTGTGAAATGGATTCATTTATGCAATAACGTTGCAGCGGCAGCGTGGCACGTGGAGCAAGATCCGTATCGTGCTGGAAGCTGGACATTTTAAACGCAATTGAGATGGTCCAGTCCACTTTGCTGGAGTCAAAATTGTTGGCAACATTCCGAGAACGCTGTTGAATTGATCGCGAAATGCATCTATTCCACGCAGCGATCGTAGGTGTACGAGATCAAGCTACACCTGTTTGTGGGTGCGAAAGATCGCAGCCCAATCTGTTACTTCCATCATCGAAAATCCGCGTCGAATATCACCCCGAATGGACAACTCATCAGTACGGTCGCGTTTGTTTATCCTGCGCGGGAAGATCGACCGATCGTGGTGTAAATATCTCACACGCCATCGATCGATGAGCCCTGGGAAAAGCGTTTCGTTAGATAAACACACCGCTTGGTTCGTTCCGCTTCGACGTGCAGGGACTTTGACACCAACCGGAAACGTGATTTCTGTGAGGAACCATCCCCGAGTACACACCCGGTTAACACATTTCGATCGCGTGACCGAAACGTCGAACGAATGGCAAAAAGTCCGGAGCCGCAAATCTCAACCGAAGGGCACGAAGCGTTGGGCCTGAGCTCTGTAAACCGATATAGCTAACCTCCGGGGGTTGGTCCCTGTTGAAGACCAACTCATCATCCTCGGATGTCAAATGGCCGGAACGGAACACATGTTTCATCGTTTCACCGTCGGAAGTGTCAGCAACGCGTGTGTTGCCCTGCCGGGGTTAATAGATGCGTGCACTAATGGGCACACACCGCCATTTTGGGCCACCGAATCGATGGCAATTATCGGTAGGTCGCCTCCGACGAGTCTAGGCCGGGTTTGGGATGATTTACGGCAGTGGATCGGAATTAATTGCTACTTTTGAAGCGCCGTCCGTGTAGCGATTCTGTCTCAAAATATCGAACAAGATAGCGAGTGACGTCGGTGCATTCGTAAATGGTACCGGAAGCAAATTTAAATGCCAGTAAAAAGTGGAAAAACATTTCGTTCGATTGCAATTTTGGCGTATTAAACTTTTACGCCATCCAACCCACCTCGTGTTCTTGATCACAACGAGATATCACTTATTTATTGAAATGGAAATAATCTGTCTCGATCTTGCGATCAACGCCGCGAATATGTTGCGAAAAGAAAGGAAAACTGCAGTTGCAAAAGTGAAAGGAAACGCAGCAGGATTGATCGCCAGCCATTAAACATCCTTGCGCCAGGAGAAAAGCAAACGTGACGCCACGGTACAATGGGAGGGCATTTTCAGTTCATTTGTTTCGCGAACCACAAACCCAACACACACGGTTTAAACACGACCAAATGTGCCGTGGACGTCCTCGATTCGGTCGAAAAATTTGCCCAATCTTTTGACTGGTGGGCAACGGCACATAAACGCCCCTTGTACTGGTAATCAAATAAAAGTTTTCAAATAAAAACGAAAAATGACTGTACCAACCATGTCGACACGTTCGAGCGTTTGGGGGTTTGAGGGAGAAAATTATTGGCCACTTTTACTGCCGCTCGGGAACGGTGTTTGTTTCTCAATTCCGCTGAAGCGCCTTTTTCCAGCCATGTGACGGCGTTTGGCTCTTCCGACGCTTGTTTTATCCATTAGCTCCGTTAATGATCATCTTCGCGAAACCGCCAGCCGGTCATTAAGCGAACCGTATCTTCAAGGACGACGCGCGATCGAGCAGGAGAAAATGTGTCCCTGGAACATTGCGTTTTTTGCGCCTCTCCCCAACGGGGCCATTCGAGAACTCGAACGAGGCAGAATGGCACAAGAAAACGCATTTAAAGTGTTCGTTTGCTTTTTTTTTTTGGTCGGTTCCCTTAAATTGATTAATTTTAACCGTGGCCCGCCCGCCACAAAAGGCCAACGAGAAGCGCACGGGAGAGAAATTTCGCCGTTGCACTTACGCTAACTGGTTTTTTAAAGGTCCCAAAAGCTCCCATCTTCCCTCTAGGGGGCGCAATGCAGCAAAATTCTCGCCCTTTCTGGCTGGTTCCTACGGGAACTGGTTTCGAACCGGGCTGGCTGGCCCTGTTTTTTTTTTTCGGCCCCCACGGAAAAAAAGGAGAATGTGCATTTTCTTCCCTTTGCTCGCACTCGTGCCCATCCCTCGAAGAAGGTCCGAAGGACAGCTTGGAACACCGAATCCACATTAGCGATTGCGTTGTATGAGGCAAGGGATTGTACCAGGCTGCGAGAGACCCTTCGTGACCCATCTCCACGCTCACCCTGAAAAAGGGATGCGAAATTCCACCCACCTCCCCAGGAAGAACAGGGTACCTTCGTGATATGGCCCTTCGCGTCGTCATTTCACGCCAATCTCGCGTGGACAAATTTCGCGTCACGAACCCGGAGCCAGAGTCGGAGATGCTAAGCATTCATGAGCACAATGCCGCCCTTTAATGATAGGCGCAACCCCCAAGGAGTGGGTCATTATGCAAATCCCGCAAAATCCCTTCCATTCCTTCGGTGCCTTATGTAGAGCCGCTTTCGCGGCACGTGTGCTTCAGAATTCCTTCGAAATCCAAGCGCCATTGGAGGGATTGAGATCACATTCCCTTGGGTAGATCAGCCAGCTCAAACACCATGCCATTTCGATACGTTCCAATGGCGCCCTTAATAGCGATTCCTCTGGCAGAGGAATCCGACCCGTGTACCGTGGTTGAACGGAAAGCCCCATAAAAAGCGTGCAATGGAAACGGTTTGTTTGAACAACCCCAAACGTCCTGACGACCGCGCACGAATCTAGTAGGCCGATCGGAAGAGCGAGCTGTCAAAAAATAGTACACCATTGAGCAATAAAACAAACACCCGCCCCGGGCTGGATGCAGCAAGAACGATCGGTTCGAACGAAATTGTGTGCATTACCGTGCGAGTGCACCGTTCGTATGGCCAGGCGGGAAAATCCCTCATTTTCACGCCACATGTGGATCGCTTTTCCACTCGGGGTTTGGGGCGAGCGATACGGGTCTGGAATCGGGACAGTTTGTTTTTTCTATTTTTACGACAGCACACCCCCACCCTGCGACGATTGCCACACCCTGGCCCTTCGGTCGCGCGAACTGGCCCTTGCGCCCTTTCTGAATTTAGGTCACCCGTGTGGGTGCTTGCGTGTGTGTGCGTTTGTGCGTTTGTGTGCATGTGGAATTTGTGGTTTTGATGTCCTGTTTTCGCGCTCTCTCTCTTCCCAGGTGTGCAACCAGACGGCGTGTGATTGTAAAGGGCTGAAAGGCCAACACGGACAGATCGGTCCACATGGCGTGCCTGGACAAAGCGGAGAACCTGGCGATATTGGTTTCGATGGACCACCAGGAATGAGTGGTGAATATGGCAACCGTGGTGAATTGGGCACTGCAGGGCAGAAGGGCTTCCGGGTAAGTACATCATTACGGTGAAGTGTCTTTTGGAACGCATTTTATGCATGCAATTCCGTTCCAGGGTGACACCGGTGAACGAGGACCCCTGGGAGCGTACGGATACCCGGGAATGCCAGGTGAACCGGGTTTCCGCGGTCCGTACGGTATCGATGGATGCAACGGAACGGATGGTGCGATGGGTCCACCCGGATATCCGGGTCCACCAGGTGAACGAGGACCTCAGGGTCCACCTGGGCTGCTAGGACCTCGTGGCGACTCCGGTGAAGGAGGCATCAATTCCAAAGGCACGAAGGGTGATCGTGGTGTGGCTGGTGTACCCGGTGTGATGGGCCAACAGGGTTGGCAGGGTGGCCGTGGCAGCGATGGATACGACGGAATAACGGGCCCACCAGGCGATAATGGGGTGCCAGGAATGAAGGGTGATCGGGGTGAACCCAGTGATGACTTTTGCCCAGGCGAACCAGGTGATCCGGGTGAACCGTACTATTACTTCGTCGGCAAAAACGAAACGGTTAACATCGGTGTGAAGGGCCCCAAGGGCGATCGAGGATACGACGGGTTGCCTGGCCAGCACGGAATGATGGGTGACTCGGGCATGCAGGGTGATCGTGGCCAAAAGGGCTTCAAAGGCGAAGAAGGAAAGCTTGGAGATCGTGGCAAACAGGGCAAGGAAGGTCCTCCAGGTGCGGCAGGTGATAAGGGTGAAAAAGGCGCGCCAGGATACGCCGGTCGTGATGGTATGTCCGGTGACAAAGGTCTCCCGGGTGACGATGGACGCTCAGGACTCCCGGGTGTGCAAGGACCCCCGGGTGCGAAGGGTGAATACCGACCGGAACTGGCCCCAATCGTGATTGGACCGCAAGGACCTCAAGGTGACATCGGACCACTAGGACGACCCGGTATGAGTGGCATTCCCGGTAATAAGGGGCTGCGAGGACCGATGGGTCCTCCAGGACTACCAGGTGATGCGGGTTTAAATGGACGCCCAGGACCAAAAGGCATTTCCCCCGCCGGACAGCGAGGAGACGACGGTGAAGGAGGTCCTCCGGGACAGCACGGACCCCGTGGAACACCGGGTCAGGCAGGCATCAAGGGCCAGGTGGGCTTTGCGGGCCGCAATTTCCCAGGCGCAAAGGGCGAACCGGGCACGAACGGTGTGAATGGAGAGTTTGGTGAAAAGGGCGATCAAGGAGACGATGGATTGTCCGGTGATAAGGGCATGCCCGGTATCGGTGTGAATATCACGGGTCCTCCAGGACCTGCGGGATTGCCTGGACGAGCCGGGCCTCCTGGTGATTGGGGCTTCAACGGCAACAATGGAGTACGAGGTGATAAGGGCTTCCGTGGAGAGGACTGCGGCATGTGTCCTCCAGGACCTCGTGGTACAAAGGGCGAAGATGGTGACATCGGACGACCCGGTTTGGATGGGTATGATGGTAACCGGGGCCTTACAGGACCACGTGGCTACCCGGGTATCTCAGGCAAGCAGGGTCTAAAGGGCTTACAAGGCCGTAAAGGTAAGAAACCTCCCTCCAACCAGCACACACATCTCTCCGGAGGACTAACAATGGACCATCTTTCGCAGGAGACCACGGTGATCTTGGTGAACGGGGTGCACCGGGTGAACCGGGCCGACCGGGTGTCCTGCGAAGGGCGAAGGACTTCATCGATCTGACACCGGAACAGGGCGATCGTGGTGATCGTGGACCACGCGGCGATCAAGGTGCGACGGGTGATTTAGGTGATTTTGGTGGCTTCGGTTATCCGGGACGTCCTGGTGAACCGGGAGAGTACGGTGACGATGGAGACGCTGGTCGACCCGGTTTGGATGGCCGACCAGGAGTGGATGGGCGTGATGGAACACCGGGACGGGATGCGTACATGAACGAGTACAACGTGTGGTCGATTCGTGGCACACCAGGAGTACCAGGAGATAAGTAAGTGAACAGGAAGAGCCTTTGACAATGAAGAGAACTAAATTCTCTCTCTCACACACACTCAGAGGTGGCAAAGGTGAACGCGGTGATCAAGGCGATCGTGGTGAACCAGGCGCAATGTCCGAAATGACCTTCAGCATCACAGGAGCCAAGGGCGTTAAGGGCGAGTTTGGTTTCGTGGGTTTGAAAGGCGAGAAGGGCTACAAAGGCGAGATGGGACCGCACGGGCTGCGTGGTATCGATGGACCAGCCGGTTTGCCCGGCATCAGCATTCAAGGGCCCGACGGTTACAAGGGCTATTACGGTGTGATTGGAGACCACGGGCAACCAGGCGCGCCCGGTGAAGACGGTCTATCCGGACCGGATGGTATGCCCGGACTGCAAGGGCTCCGTGGTCAGCGTGGTGATCCTGGCCGACCGATTCTGATGGGCGAAAAGGGCGTCGAAGGTGAGGGTGGTTTCTACGGCGAGATCGGTGATAAGGGCTTCAAGGGTCCGGAAGGCATCCGCGGCCAGTACGGCGTACCGGGTGTGAAGGGCGAACGTGGTGACCCCGGACCGTTCGGGCAAACAGGGTTGCGAGGAAATAAGGGCCAAATGGGTGACATCATCTACGGTGATCGTGGTGCACCGGGATTACACGGACGGGATGGGTTGCAGGCACCGTACGGTGATAAGGGCGAACGTGGTGACTGGGGTCTTGAGGGTATGCAAGGGCCGAAGGGCGAACGGGGCGAGATTGGGCGTGACGGGTTGCCAGGATTGCCCGGCGACGACGGATTACCCGGTGAGCAGGGTTTGCGAGGGCGCATGGGGGATATGGGTGAGGAAGGGTACCAGGGTGAGCGCGGCCTGTTCGGTGATCAAGGACACGTGGGGTTGACGGGTAGCCGAGGTTTCCCGGGTGTGCGCGGTCCTAAGGGCTTTATGGGTGATCCCGGAGACATGGGATACCCGGGGCGAGATGGAGCTCCCGGGCGGAAGGGTGAGCGGGGTGACTTTGGTGAGATGGGACCACGTGGGCGGAAGGGCAGTGGATCGTTTAGTGGCATGAAGGGTGAGGAAGGGTTGACGGGAGCGCGGGGACCACCGGGATTCAACGCGCGACCGGGTGCGATGGGTCGCAAGGGTGAGGAAGGTGACGCAGGAACCGTGATCGATGGATACCCGGGTGTGAAGGGTCAAAAGGGTGCACCAGGATTCCCGGGAATCCCCGGTCGACCGGGGGCGAAGGGTGAACGTGGGCTAGTGGGTGTGTTTGGTCCGAAGGGTATCGCGGGAGATAAAGGACGCGATGGGTATCCGGGTATGGCGGGTCGTCCTGGTCGCACTGGTCCTCGGGGACCTCTAGGACAGGTGGGTGAATCCGGATCACGAGGTGAACCGGGTGAAGAAGGTGAATTTGGACCGGTGGGATTCCCGGGAGAAAAGGGCACGCGAGGGGACGTAGGACTTCCGGGTTTCACGGGAGTTCCCGGAAATCGAGGTGACCCCGGTTTGCCCGGTATTCCCGGTAACCTGTTGATGCAATCCGCTCAGGTCGGTGATCGAGGTGATCCGGCCCCACAAGGACCTGAGGGCGATGAAGGGCCACCAGGGTTGAAGGGCCAGAGAGGCTATCCGGGACGTAAAGGTGATCGGGGAGCACCAGGATTCGTCGGTATGGGTGGTATCGAAGGACACGATGGACCGAAGGGTCAACGGGGTGATCCGGGTCGTAAAGGACCACCTGGTCAGATGGACGAGCGGCCGGAACGAGGAGATCAAGGTGAAGCAGGTTACGACGGATTCACGGGACGTCCAGGACTTCCGGGAAATAAGGGCGCACCGGGTGATTACGGTGAAAACGGACCGACGGGACTTCCGGGTATGGCTGGCCAGGTGAATGGTGCTTGGAAGGGCGTAAAGGGTGACGTCGGGTTTGAGGGTGCTCCGGGGGCTGATGGGTTACCGGGAATGCCGGGTGAACCCGGTCCGATGGGTCCCGTTGGTCCTCGAGGGCTGCCCGGTAGCATTGGCCCAATGATGCCTGGTTTCCGTGGTGACCTTGGAGAGGATGGACTGCCAGGGCTGGAGGGAATGCAAGGACCACCTGGGTTCTTGGGTGATCGTGGAGCACCTGGTTTGCCAGGGCTGCGTGGATTACCGGGTCCTAAGGGTCTGCAAGGTGAGCAAGGCCAACCGGGCTTCGATGGATTGTACGGGTACACAGGCGTGAAGGGTGAACCGGGTGATTTGCCACCGCTGAACAATTGGAGACCTACACAACCCGGTGATCGTGGACCGGCTGGATTGCGGGGAGAACTAGGAGACGAAGGTGACCTTGGCCCTCCTGGTTATCCAGGTTCGCGTGGTGTTAAAGGTTTGCAAGGGTTGCAGGGTGAACAGGGCGCTACGGGTGAGGTCGGTTTCAAGGGTGAACGGGGTATTGCGGGTGCGCCAGGACGCAGCGGAATCGAGGGACTTCCGGGATTGCCGGGAATGCCAGGAGAGTCCGCAGGTCCTCCACCACCGCCCAAAAACCTTGGGTATCTGTTCGCACGCCACTCGCAGAAGGTGTCCATCCCGGAGTGCCCGATCAACACGCATAAACTGTGGGACGGGTACTCACTGGTGAACGTGATCGCGAACAGTCGATCGGTGGGTCAGGATCTCGGTACGGCCGGGTCTTGTTTGCGCCGGTTCAGCACGATGCCTTTCATGTTCTGTGATATCAACAACGTGTGTAATTACGCCTCCAACAATGACGATACGATCTGGTTGGCCACACCCGAACCCATGCCCATGTCGATGGCTCCGATTCCGGCGGATCAGGTTGAGCGGTACATCTCCCGGTGTGCCGTCTGTGAGTCGAACACACGCGTCATGGCTCTTCACAGTCAATCGATGACGATTCCGGACTGCCCTGAGGGTTGGGAAGAGCTTTGGCTTGGATACAGCTACGCTATGGTGAGTGTTGATTTTGTGACCACGTGGTCGTAAGCACGTGGTCACAAGCACGTGGTCACAAGCACGTGGTCACAAGCACGTGGTCAAGAGCACTTGGAACAAATCAATCAAATCAATTTTATTCCACGTTTTAGCATTCATCCGATAACACGGGAGGTGTTGGGCAGGATTTCGTATCACCCGGATCGTGCATGGAGGAATTCCGAGCACAACCTGTCATCGAGTGTCACGGGCATGGAACGTGCAATTTCTACGACGGTATCTCCTCATTCTGGCTCACGGTCATCGAAGATGCGATGCAATTCAGCAAACCACAGCCGCAAACGCTCAAAGCGCATCAAACAAGCAAAATCAGTCGGTGAGTGTCGAAGGTCCTGCCGATGGCTCTGTCATGTGATAGTGTGACTGATGGGCCTTACTTTTCACGCTCTATCTCTCTCTCTCTCATCTACAGATGCATCGTTTGTCGCAGGAAGGCGGGCATTATGCGGGTTCTTCACGGTGGCAGCACGATAACGGCTTCCGCCCTGCGCAGACCGGAAATTTCGACCGTTTCCCGACCACGGTACCCAGTGCCACAGTCAAGAAATCGCGTTTCGTCTTCGAGACAGCGCAGCCGCTACCGCCATCAGGGCTAGTTTGGCCATGCTGGCCAACTTGTTAGTATATAAGCGTGTTTAAGTTTAAATGTGCCATCATTGCCCGCTGGAGGTGCACTAAGAGCCAGAATCAACCTTTCTTACTTCCCCCCTGAACAATTCCACAACTCCGTTTCCTAACGTATCCTTGACCCTCCGAGACTTAGGGCGGGCGCGTACACGTCGTGTTCTAACAACAAAACTGCCATGCAACAATCGCAATTCCTACGGAAAGCATCTGAAAAAAAAGAAACCCAGCTTTACCGTTACCAGCAGCGTGGATGTCCTTACAGCTCCAAAGAGACGTGCGTCATCTGTACCGGTACTGGTCTTCTATCCTCACTAACGTCGGACGTGGTTGCCTGCTACGTGCCAGTGGAACGATGACCGTGAGCCACCGCAGGTTCGCTTGCTAGGTTTATCGTCACAAGCATCAGCTTTATAAGTTAGAAAACCAATGAAACGAATATGTATGCGAGTTGCTCGATTAATAAAACTAAAACTACAAACTCTAAATCCATTAAATCGGTTTCATAGAAGCTTATGAAATCACGAAAGTATTGCTATTCAACCACGAAGGATAACGGTCGAATTAGCAACTTTATTTGAATGGCCGCACTCACGCAGCACAACACAAGGCTCTCACGGTTGTTGTCAACAATTTGACATTTAATTCCATGCAAGCTGCGTCGATGAAGCTCCCAATACACCGTGCTTGGATGATGCAATTTTCGCAGTCAAATGGGATTCAGCAGATTTGCAAACTTATCAATGCTCAAAGTGCATCTATTTCTCGTATCACGTATGCTTGCATACATTTTGAAAAGCCTCGATGATGAAATTTCAACGGTTACGGAGATTGCAGCCGGGACAACTTTTGAAAGCCAGCTGACGGGTGCCTTCACCCATTTGACATTTGATGTGAGAAAGTGTATGTTTGTGTGTGCGCACGATTATTTTGATCGGTATTTTTGTCAGCTAAGAATTTCACTATTTTTTCTGTAAAGAATCGCATTACAATCGAATTTCTCGCCTTAAATCAGCGGTAAATTGTAACCATGTGACAAGGCTAGCTAAAGCTCAGGGATAGTTCAAGTCGTTCGCAAACATAAACGGCCATATCGGCCTACATCGTAAAACGAAGAAGAAGAGGAGGCAAAAACTAAGCCATAGCACATAGCCAAAACGCGAAGTGTGGAGATTGACTAGAGACCCGCATTTACTAAACTAATTAGAGTGGAAACGTTGCCCCGATACCCAATAGATATTACCACGTGTAGGTAAAATGTTACATTCACTGATAAGAAGGCACTTTAAGCTTCTGGCCGTGGTGCTGCTGGCCGGTGTGGCTCTGAGCACGGTTGTGGCCGAAAAGGAAATACCATTGACCAAGTTCAGCCAGGATGTTGGCGGTTACGGTGCTACGATGACGTTCCTCTACTGGTAAGAACAGCTACCGTTCCCCAAGCGAACGATCGAACCAAGGGATAAAACATTCCACAGAACCATGGCATTTATTTCGTATTATTCCTCCCCAGTTATTCCTGCGGCTATCGCAAAGCATTCGATGATTACTACAACATCATTCGCGAGAAGTATCCTGAAATTACGATCCGCGGTGGAAACTATGATCCGTCCGGGTTCAACATGCTGTTGTCGAAGGTGTTGCTGATCACCAAGCTCCTACTGATCATCGCCCTGATGTCCAACTACGACATCAGCCGCTACATTGGCAACCGGTTCGCCCCATGGTGGCAGTGGTGCTTCAACAACAAGCTGTACGCATCGATGATGATATTTTTCCTTGGCAACACCATAGAAGCTCAGGTAACGACGACCCTCGTACTCGTAATTTTACAACCATACACGCGGGCAAAGGCATTATTAACGATGTACATTTTTTGTTCTCCTTCTCCCTGCACCTAACATAGCTCATATCATCGGGCGCTTTTGAGATAACGCTTAACGATGTGCCCGTGTGGTCGAAGCTAGAGACAGGTCGATTTCCAGCACCACAAGAGATGTTCCAGATCATCGATAATCATCTCCAGTTCACCAATAAGATCGAACCAAATCCAGATTTCGTTAAATAAGCGACGGCGGGCGATGTAAGGTGATTCGTTTATTTCGTTCTCAGTAGTTGTTTTTGTGTTCTTTTAGTTGATTTTGTTTTCGTGTCAACAGAATACACATGTATTCTGTTCTGCAATATTTTTGTTTCGTTCTCCATGTTTCTTAATTGTTTTGTTGGTGTCGTTTTACGATGTAAAGACAGTTACATTTTACCGGGAGAAAGGACTTGATCAGGGGCATTTTTTTTCATTTCTGCAAGGGTTCGTTCACCTTTGAAAACACTCCTTTTCCTTTTCCCTATTCGTCGACGCCGCAGTATCGATAGATATTCAACATGTTTTACCAGTAACCGTGAACACAATAAGATACAAAACACGCTGAACTAGACTATAGGTGTAAGGCAATCTATTCGGTGGGTAGTATGGTGGAAAGTGTGTTGTATCCGTGCTGAATTGAATAAAATAATTTACCAAAATGATAATTGATGTGTGGGTACGGTTTACTAATAAGTCGCAGGTTAACCAGTAACACATTTTTTACATCGAAACGAGCGATATGCAAATGATTATTTGCTCAATGATAAGAACCGCTGTTGCATCGTGCGATAAAGACCAGGCTGGTGTATCTTCCCTCACCAAACGATTGCAGGGTTGTAGCAGAAGCCACACACCGTCGTGAAATGATTGTTCATACCAATCGAAAGGAAACTAACATTTTCCAAGTCCTTATTTCATGTTACGATGTACGTTAGTCATAACTTTGCTGGTGAAGGTGTTCGTTATGTGTTTCTATTAAATAATATCACTAATTAAATTTCCAAATCATATTCAATTTATTTTATATTTTTCAAATCGAATTGTACCACCTGTTCAAATCGATCAATATCAGCAAAAAAACTGAACGGAACTATTTCGCCAACGCTATCGTGCGCCCATAGTGCACGATTTTCCTTCCCATCCAATGCCTCTCAGCAAGGAGCCCTCTCAGCCGCCCGTTTTCCCTGCGTTCGTACGTACGCACTGTTTACGACCCTTCTTTTTCCTTCCAAAACAAATCTGTCTCACTTGCGTTCGACCCGGCGCAAATGCGGATCGATAGCGGGAGGAAAACACGGCCACACGCCAGCCGTCGGAGAGCAACACAAAAGCCTTCTCAACCCCCGCTCGAAAGAAGGGTGCTCGCGAAGTGCGCGACCGCGGGCAGGGAAGCAAAGCAAACCATTATTCTCTCGTCCCTTCGCATCGGGGTTGTTTGCGAGCACGTGTGTGTGTGTGTGGTGGAATTGGTTGGGAGGGCACAAACACCAAGGCCAGATGGTCCGGCCTGCTTAGATCCTTATTTTCCACCTAAAGGACTGTTTACAAGTCGAATGGAATCGTATGGTGAATGCTGTTTTTTGCCACACGAAATACCCGAACCAGGACATTAACGATGAAGAATTCAAGTATCTTTACAAAATTCAGCCCAGATGAATATCCTAGTGAAGGACTATCATATCTATCTCCCATATTTCGAACAGTATCCCAACTGCGCACATTTCGTTCGCTGCTGGATATCCTGGATGTCCTGCCAGCTGATCAATTCTGCGCCCCCATTTTAAACAGCATCAGGGGCGAACTGTAAACTGGCCTTAACGAGATTTCGCCATCATCACATTGTCGTCAGCAGGGTGCTTATCAGCAACGGCACTGCCTACTAGGACCCCCTACATCAGACGAGTCTGTTAGTCTGTGTGTGTTTTGTGCAGAGGATTCGAACCTCTTTTGCTGCCATTTCCGGTGCAGCCTGTGGTGTAGTTTTCTATTTTTTTTTGCATAATCTCCAGTGCAAACGTTGCCTCCCCACACCCACAAAGGACGATTCAACCCCCACGGGGCTTTCTCCGACAGCAACAGCAGCAACCCGAGCGTTGCATTGCTCCGGATGAATCAACAGCACGGCAGTGCGCCGTCGCAGTAGCCCGAACCCGGACGGGGACGGGAAAAACCACACCCTCCCCCCCCGTGTTTTCCCACAGCCTGTCCGTGTGCGTGTGTGTGTGTGTGCGGTGCAACTCCGTGAGGCACAAGTGCCACACAGCGCAAAGGAAGACGGTGGTTGCGCTCTCAAACACGCAGCGCCTGCCTACTCGGATGGTTGTGGCTCGGTGAACGTGTCGCTTGGTCGTGTGGTCGGTCGGAAAAATCGCACCAGTGAGTGAGTGGAAAACGGAAATCGATTGACGCGAAACGAACAAGAAAAAAAAAGTCGGCAAAATGTGCACATCGTCCGGGCAGCGTGCGCCACACTGGTGCCCGTAGCCTGCAGCTCAAAACCGTCGTGAAACCCACCACCCGGAAGGAAAGGAAAATCGCACACACAATCATCCCTACGGTTCTTACCACACGGGGGTTCTGGCCTGCCACTCTTCGGCACGGCATCCTGCGATCCTGCGTGGTTTCCACGCAACGACGGTCGGTGCGAAAATTCGCTCCCCCCCCCTCCCCTCCCGCCATCCGCTGGGCGCTTGTTTCACGAGTGTGCGTGCGCGAGAGTGTAGTAAGGGTTGTTTAACACCCCGCCCGGCCCCGGTACGTCGCGTGGGCTGCGCAAAAAAAAAACCACCCGTAAGGTCTCCGCATGACTCTGATACTGATACTGCTGTTCCTGAAAAACATTTGCGTCTTCCTGAACAAGCTCGTGCTGCGGTGCTACAACTCGTTCCTCATCCACCCGAACCACGGCCATCTGGACGCGGGCAAACACGGCGGAGGGGGAGGCGGTGGCGGCGGCGGTGGTGGTGGAGGAAGCGGTGGCTTCGGTAGCCACAGTGGCCACGGTGGCCACTTTGGGACGGGACTCGGGGTGCGTCCGCGTCGCACGCGCCGCAACCGAGCGGAACTGATGCTCCACCGGGGGAGCGAGGGAGGAGCGCACTACTACAACCACTACTGAGGCACGAGCGGGGCACTGGCGGGGCGGGCTACCCCCGGAGAATGCATGAGTGTTAGACCGCCGTCACCGCGTTCGCTGAGGGCGAGAAGTCGTTGTGCCGTTGCATCGCGGGCCAACTCCGGCACCGGAACAAGGACGACGACGGTCGTTGTCGGTGACGACGAGGACGAACTGATGACGATCAACGAGGGCCGGAACGTGGGTGGAGGAAGTGGAAGTGGTGCTGGTGGTATTGGTGGTGGTGGTGGTGGTACAGGAGGTGTCCATGGGCCATCACTGGATGGTGGAGGGCTCGTTTCACACGTTCACCAACCATCAGACTCGTCATCGTCATCGTCCTCGTCGTCCAGCTCGTCGGAGAGTGGTGGTGATGGGGGTGGTTTGATGCGGGGTGCTGAGGACGATCGGTCCCCAACGGATGGAGGCGATGGTTCGATGGAAGCCGGAGCGCTGTACAGCGAAGAGTACCCGCAGGCACCGTACAAACCTGGCCACGAGCGACCACTCGTGAACGGTTGCGAGGATCTGTGGGTCTGGAATAAGCGTGACCGATCGAAGGAGGCGTGGCTCAGTCGATCCGACAACCGGCGGGTGTATTTTCACCCAAACTGGAGCAAGGGTACGGCCGGGATCCGAGGAACGCGCGTGCTAAACAACGGCCGCTACTACTGGGAAATCAGTCTATCGCATCGCGTCTTCGGCACAAGGTAAGGAAAATCGATATTCGCCAAGGGGCGAAAACCTGTTATCATTCCACCAACACCACCAGCAGCAGCAGCAGCAGCAGCAGCAACAGCAGTACGGCGGGCAATCATAAATCCATCCCAGCAACCATTGCCAACGGTGTCTCTGTCTCACGCACTGGACGCGAACTCTCGCTCTAGCAGACGTCAGATCCTTTCGCGTGCTGCAAAAACAATCCCCCTAGTGTCATCGCGAGGCGAATGTGGGTTACGTCAAGCACACACACACACACCCACGCACCGCCAGTCGGGAACGGCGGGTGGCATGGAAAAACGAACGCGAGGGTGATAATGGAAAAAAAGGGCCCGAGCCCACGCGTAGTCGAGTTTTCCCGTCTGACAGCGAACGCCACCCGAAAAATATGACATCGCCCGGGGAGGGGGTGGAAAAGTGAGCCAAAGGACGAACCAGGAGTGTGATGGGGGGTCAACTTTCCACCCCTCCCCCCTCCCCCACCAAACACTGGGTGAAAAATGCTCCAGTTGTAATAACGCGCGCGCGGACAGCGCAACGTGGCATTTTGTGGTCCGGTTGTTATGTCTGTGCGTTTCCTTTTTCCTGGCTTCCGTGCTTCGTTGTTTTCTTGTCTTTTCTGTGGCCCCCATTCCCCTGCGACGCCATGGGTGGGCCACTAATTGGAAGCATGCCACCGCGGGTCGGGCGGGTTTCCTTTTCGCGATGGGACAGCAACACAAAAAAAGGGCTGGCTGGCTCATTTGTTGATTCACCGCACTTTGCCCTCGGGCGGGGCGCCATTTTGGCCTTTGTTTTTTTTTTTTTTAGGAGAGGGCAGGGGGAGTAGGTCCTTTTCTCCAACGTGTGTGGAGCCGTCATTGTTGTTTCCTTCAACGCGCTTCATTGTTGTGGGATTTCATTTTTCCTTTTTTCCAGCTCTACGCTGGCATTCTTGTTGAAGGAAAACTGAGTCGTTTTCCAGCAATAGTGGGAATTTTGGAATGGCCGCTCGATTCCACGGTGAATTATTGAACTGACACGAGTTCCTTACTCCCTTCGGCCGGTTCCTCTCCGCCGCACTAATGTTTAACGATTAACCTCATCAACCCCTAGCAGGAGAAGAGCACGAACGAACGAAAGCAAACAAGAGTACATGGTACAACTTTATTTCGGGACTATCAGGACTCCCGCGGACTGTGCCGTCGCTCGTCTCGACCGTCGATATAATGAGGAAAAAGTTTTCCACGCGCAGTAAAACTTACCCCGGCGAACCGGTTTCGAGGGCCACGGGAGAAGGGGAAAATAACGAACCACCCGCGCCGAACGGAGGGAAAATAATAAAAACGCCACCCAAGCAGATAGCAGCAGAGAGGATGTGTGTGTGAGTGGTCGGGTAATAAACTTCCTCCCACAACCTCCCACGGGGGTGGGGGCGGTTTCGCTGTGCAGTTTTCGCTGAATCAGCAGGAGCAGCAAAAAAAAATGGCGAGCCAATTCGTGGTGTGCGCTTGTTTGCTGCTCGAACAGGATCGCCTTACGCCGGAGTGGAGCAAGGATGCGAAAAACAAGAAAATTCCAATAGTTTATCGCCATCAGCAGCAGCAGCAGCAGCAGCAGAACTAATAGCGTAATCTTCGTGCGATCGTAAACAGGGGGACATGTTCTTTGCACGCTTTTCCACGCCCGACTCGGAAGCGAAAGTAGTTTGCCGAAAGGACTTTCACAAAATAAGGTCCTTGCTGGACCGTAATTTATCATAATCAATTGTCCCCGCCGCCAAACGGTACATTCGCTTTTTCCGAGACCGTCGTTGCTTGGGTAAACACTTTCGTCCTGCGACACCTCGACCGTGTCCTTGGGCAGGTAAAACGGACAGGATAAACGCAGGACGCAGAACACACGCACATCGACCGCCGGAAAGTTGCCATTTCCGATCGAACCATGTTTGATAGACGGTCGAGCATCCCGGGGTTTCCTTCCACTCGAGTTTTCCCACCTCTCCGGATCGTTACATCAACCCCTGGGAGGGTGCTTTTCGCTTTCCGGGAAATTATTTTAATGACCAGTGTGTCGGTGGTGGTGAGTGGGTGGGTGGAAGAATAGCGGCGACGGCGGCGGATTGTGGTTTAGCACTTTCCAGACGCCCTAATTGATGCCATAAATCGTTGTATTTTCGACCGGCCCTTTCAGCCCCGGCCCAGCGCGTGAACTCGCGTGTTTTTCCTCGAGAGGAGGTCCTTTGTCTGGTGCACACAAAAAAAGGCCACCTCCACCGGAAGAAAAAACCCTCCCCGAGGAGTACGTGTCGCGCGAGGATGCTTGGATGGATGCCTCACCCACACTCGTCTGACGCTGGCAAAGGACTACTTCGGGGCCCTGGAATGTGAGGGACGAATTTGAAGGCACCATGTGTGTGTGTGTGTGTGTGTGTGAGACTCTGAAGCACCCTTACACGATGAGGGAAGGTCTTTAAAAAATTCATTTTGATTTACAACCGGTCGGTGGATCGCCAGCGAGTGGCTGAACGCGAAGTAAATGGCAGGTCTTGGCGCATCGAGAATCAAAAAAAAACGCCACCAAACAAGTCGCACACGGTCGTACCGCAAGTGCCTTGCAGGAAGAGGTCCTCGAGGTTTCAAGGATGTCAACCATGTGCCCTGGCGGTCTGTGTTCGTTGTCTTTCGTTCACACTCCACCGCAATTTATGGCGCGACGACCGGGTTGTTTCCTTCCTGCAAAACGGTGCCGGTTCATGCGACAAAAATGTCCCTTCGAGAGTTTCTGCTCGTTTCAACGGAAGTTCGTGTGTGTGTGTTTTGAGACAGTAAAACGGTTTGCCCTTTGGCGTTGCATAAGTAAGACCGGTGGACGGGTTTTTCACTGGGCGCAAATATTTTACCTTCTCGAACTGTTAATGGGAGCAGAGCAGAATTTGTCATCCATTTTATGGGCACATTTCTTCACCGAAGATAACTCTTCGAAGGTGCCTTATGTTAAAAATACCACGAACTTCAGTCAGTCCTAAATCTGATCAGACGACCCGGTGGGCTCGGATAACACATTTCTCGATGGAAGAATGTCGATGTGAACCAAAAAAAGGGACAAGGAAACGAACATGCAAGAATGAGAGAAATAAAGACAGAGAGAGAGAGAGATGATCTAATTTTTAATTAAAATTACAGCGCTCACTCCCTTGCGTGTCTGCGTTGAAGTACCGGCGCAAGGATACGCGTCTGAAATAACAAACAGACCATTCCCCCAGCACGGGGCAGGCAAGCACAAAATAGGGTGCCATTTTGGAGCAAAAAAGGGGCTGGCGCTTTTCTTGGGCGTTTCGTGCCGCCTCATTCTTTCGGGGAAGATTTAATTTTGTACCTCGCAAGGTTCTCTTTGTTCATCTCTCTATTAACCGGAAATTACTCGATGAAGCTGTAGGCTGATTTGATCCTGGTGTCCTGCCGAACGTGGCCACGTTCGAGAGCCCTACCGGCTCACGGGAAATCCATGGGCTCGGCACTAAGCCTTTTTGGAAAATGGCGGCACATTAAGAACCACTTTTGCCGTTTTGCTTATTAATAAGTGGCTTCAACACGTTGGGGCCAGAGAAGGAGCAGATTGAAACGTAGCGACAGACAACTGCGAAATGGGAGGTGTACTTGTGGGTGTACTAAAGGTACCTCCACCTCAAAGTTCGCTTAATTGAAGGAGCGTTTTGGGTTGAGATTTGGAGCACCGAGATGGTGCCGTTCCACGGTGGGGAATTAATTATTCTGAATGGGTTGTTCAGTTTCCCATTTCGGAAGCGAATGAACGAATCGGATGCCCTTGCCCTTGCCCTTGCCATGTAGAGCAGCGACACAGCCTTTTGGTCCCTTATTTCCGTCACTTATCTAAATGCAGATTTATGGCGGAACCTTTCTTCGTCTCAGCCGTTTATCTCGACGGTCTGTTAGGAAAAAGCGAGTTCCCCAGACATTGGGTTAGAGCGAATTAAAGGTCCAGTTTCCTACGCCACCATTTTATCTCGTGCTCCTCACGCGGCAG
This sequence comes from Anopheles nili, assembly GCF_943737925.1. Lineage (NCBI taxonomy): Eukaryota > Metazoa > Arthropoda > Insecta > Diptera > Culicidae > Anopheles > Anopheles nili. The sequence goes on from NC_071292.1 coordinate 6,429,570, forward strand.
GATTACGCCAGTACGTGATGTTTGCTTTGAGCCGTTTCGAAAGTGGTCTGTGCTTGTGGAGGGATTAGTTTTATGCGGTTCGAAGGCATCCCATGTCCTGACCACACGGATTCCACGGTAAAGGTTTTTTTCCCCACCCAAACCGAGCTCAAACATTTAAGTTCCTTCCCGGCTGGGTCGGCTGGGCGAGATTTATCACCATAAACCGAAAGTCCACTTCCGCTTTTAGGGGTTTATAACTACTGCTGTGTGGCTTCACTGCTAGATCCTTATCGCGTTTTAACTCTCTCCTTTCTCTCTCTCTCTCTCTCTCTCTCTCTCTCTCTCTCTCTCTCTCGTTGCAGCATGATGTTTGGTATTGGCACGAAAAAAGCCCGGCTGCACGTCAACATGTTCACGAACCTGCTCGGGGAGGACCGAAATGGGTGGGGCCTTTCGCACAAGGGGCTCCTGTGGCATGCCGGCGTCGCCCGGAACTACACCAAGCGCTTCAAGGAGAACCAACCGGCCAAGATTGGGCTGCTGTTTGATGGCATCGCGGGCACACTGACGTACTACAAGGACGACGTTTGTCTGGGTGTTGCTTTCCGCGGGTTAAACGAGGTAAGATCCATTCTTTCGACGACTCCAATCGAGAGACTAAAAGACGGCTTTTTTTCTCATCCCCACGTCCCCACCAACAGGTACGAGAACCACTCTACCCGATCGTTTGTTCGACGGCGGCCAAAACGGAAATGATGCTGTCGGAGACGCGGCGTGACTTTGTCAACCTGCAGGACCGGTGCCGGGCCATCATCATCAAGCACGTGAACACACGGGAAAAGCTCGATCGGCTCGCGTTGCCGTACTTCATTAAAAACTACCTTGCGGAAGCCGTTACCGAGGGCAGCGCCGTCATAAAGGTGCGCAAGTTGCAAGTGATCGATCAGTACCTTTTCTAAGTGACTGAGCGTGCTCGATACGCTTGTGGCCGCCTCGTGGTTCACAGTAGCTCAATTTAATTTGTTAGTTCTTTGCCACCGCACGTCTTGTAACGTTTAGGCCCTATTTTTAAGTTGTTATCACACGCCCGCTAGCTCGTGGTAGGCGGCATTTCGTCAGTGCATAGTCAGCAGCCGGTTCCTTAACAAGTGCGTGTGCTAATTTATTTTTTGCCACAGGGTGGATTCACCATTCGGTGAGATGCACACCCTACAAGACGAGTCACTCTAGTCAGTCTAGTCAGCGGCGAGGTATGGACGGCCGTCACGACGGCGTTCGCCTCCGGTGATCATGATAACCAAAATTTAGTAAAAACCACAAAGACATTCGTATTGTGAAGTTTCTGCTCTAGACGTAAACCTCACCTGGAGCTGGTTTTTAGGCATAAGACGAAAGCGATCGCCATGTGCGGCAGGGCTTTTGACCATTGTACATAGTCATCTCTGAACGGTGAAACCGCTGGCCACAGGCAGCATATGGCAACATAGCATGTAAGGAGGAGCAACATAATGTGTGGCAACATTCGTAATCGTTCGATTAAACCAGCTAGGCTTAAGAAGGTTAGATGAACTGAGGTGTGAATGTGGATTCCGTGTGAGCTCGTGGCATATGCTTAGGAGAGGACGTTGAACGAGTGCGAACAATGAATGGTGGCATCGGAATTGAACTGTGTGCATGGGAGAACAGGTCTTTGGCGAGATGTGACATCAAACATGCTGGTGTGCGGCCGTGGGTAGAATGTGATTAATTGCTAGTCGTATTTATTGTTTTTTTTTTTAAACATTACCTCTATTGTTAATTGTTGCATTGGCATGAAACCGATGTGTCGATACCGCTTATGTTCCTTATTGGGGTATGGGTTTGTTATCATTTGCTAATGAAGCATTAGAATGTGAACTTGCGTTTAAGTTCCTTTCACCGGCCTGCCACCGCGAGTGTTGACCATCTCGATAGGGATTTGTTTGCAGAGTGAACGTGAGTCGATCAAAATTATGAGACTAAAAACCAAAAGGAGATACATTTCGGTACATTTCCGAATCCGCCGGGTGGACCTAGTCGATAAAGAACAAGCAAACAACCAAACGAACAACAAAAAGAAATCTCCTCTTTCGTTGACGTATTCTCTTCTGTTTCAAAATTTTTAACGGGACACGATCGGCTCGATCGGCGTTCGGCTGCATTAAAGGGTGCGGGCATTGCGTCGCACCCTTGCAGCTTCGTCGTCGTCCGGCACGATCTACCCAACGGAGCACAAATGTAAACTATGAATTTTGGAATTTAAGCGATAGAAGAAAAAAGAAACTAAAGGCAAAACTTAATAAGAAACTCATTCGGGTACCTTTTCGGGAGGTTAGGCAAAATTATTAGGATAATAGGAAGCACGTGGGACTGACCGTGGTGGATCGGTGAGGAGGAGCCTGCAAGGACGCCACCCAAGGGTGGCCGATGAAGAGGCGTATCCTCGCGACCACGTGGTCTCGGGAAGAGCGTGAACTAGAAATAACGAACGACCGGGTTCGCGGGGGATACTTTTGAACCCGCGCACGTGTTAGTCTGATAAGAGCTCTCTACTTGTATTTGGCAACTGGTTTAGGCACAAAATTACCACCCTTTCGTACCGAACTCATTGGCAATGGACGTTTTTTGGGCAACAACTTGTGTGACAGTGTGTGCGTATGTGTGTTCGTATAATTGAAAGTGCTTTGAGTAGGGTGGGTTGATACGTTTCGAAAAGGAACTGCATCCTCTATGTATTACACGATACACCCCGAGAACGACAGTATTGTGGTTACCTTATTTGGGCATAAGACTTCCCGTGCTTACTGCCAATCGGCTCACGATCGCAGGTCGTTAGAGGAGAGACGGCAGGAGCGTTAGGTTTTTTTTTGTCCAGCTTTCTTCTCCAAGTAGTGAAACGAATCGAATCATTCCACTGGCGAAGAGTCGATCTCAGATGCGCACAGTTAGTAGAATTATTTGAAGGTACCCCCTTGGTCTTCATTTTCTAGTCAGTAAGCACCATAAACCAACCTTCCCCCCAAATACGTTATTCGCCATTCGCCCGATGAAACCGTAGTATAGTGGAGCAAACTTTGAAACTTAAATCTAAATATCTCATCGTACATCTACGCGCCATAAGCAAGCCTCTCCGAGTGAAACAGTGTATATTACATATATATTAATATCGCTAACGTACGCATCAGCACCCCGACATCCTTGAGGGGTGCCAGGGATCGTACTAAACGAATCAATGTCTACTTAATGGAAAATAACGGTGAGAATAGCGCGTCGGGGAACGTTTGGTTTGGAGGGCGATGAGTAGCTGCTTCCCAGTAAACGATATCCTTGTGTAAAAAACAAAAGGAAACAAACATTTCGCGTTTGGCAACGGGTAGAAGATGAAAGTTTAGAAACCCTTTAACACTTTTCGATAAACGATTAACATGTATTCCAATAAGTAAGCAAAGTGTCAACACATCATCAGCGTTTGGAGGAAAGCAACTCAACGGCTGTAATGGTTTGATTTTGGTGGTTCAACGCAGGAATTACTCTTCCGTTTCCGGTTGCGTGTCCGGTCAGGTGGTAAACAGAGCTTTTCTTTTTGCATACGTGCTAGCTAGTCGATACATAATTTGTAACCCATTCCACCACGTAGTGCCCAACGGAATCGATAGGCCATCGAAAGTGCAATAGCATGAGAAAGTGCATAAGAACCCTCCGTGCGCGGGGAGGAACCCTCCGTGCGCGGGGAGGAGGAGAATAAGTAATTTATCTATGTGTCATTACGCTCTAGTCGTTCGCGTGCCACGTAATTTCAAGCCACACAGGAAACATCCAAGTTTAAGATTAGGTAAATGATCGCGTTCATGATCAAGCGATCCAGATGCAAAGTTTGGGGAAACACAGCCCCGTGAAAGGCTACGTTCATTTGAAATAGATTTTAGAAGTTTAGATTGCTTTTTCACAGGAAAACCTTTAAATGATTGGTAAATTTAACGTATGGTTTGCTGTATGGATTGGTGCAAAAGCCCGCAAATTTATGATACAGAAACGATGAAATACATGAAGCTACGAACTGATGTAAACTGGTGCCGCGGTGTTGAATTTTCAGTGTGAGAATACAGTGGGTCGAGCACGTGTTCACCCGCCACGTGGTAGCGTGATTACCACGTGCTCGCGAGATTGGCTCAATGATTTTTGGGATCCTTTTTAAAACATTCCACAGCATCGTTGTTGCAAATAATTTCTTTACTTCAGTTTGTAACGTCCATTTAATTTCAATTTATTGCTACGTTCGGAGACCGGTGCCAAACCACTGTGCGCGTCTACAGCGCATGTCCTGTCAAATGGCTGTCAGTCTAGAGAGCGAATGTCACATCGTTAACGTCACTTCATTCCTTCTCCATAAAACACGAAAATGGCAAGCCGTGGTGGAAATCGTGGTCGCTCCCAGCCTGTGGATAATACCATTTCTTACGTCCAGTGCGATGGCCTGGTAAGTGAAATTACGTATCCGCGTTGATTCCCGCGTCCTAGCGACTCGCGATGCGTGGTACGATGCCTGGAAAAACGATATCCAATGCCCTCGGTTCGGTGCGGAGGGCCGCAATGCGTGGCTTTGTGTAGTTCCGTGCGTGCGCTTGTGTGTTCATCGATGGTTTGTCATGAAAGTGCTTCACAAATTCATACGATTTTTCTTTTTTCGTAGACGGCAATGAAAATGGTGAAACATTGCCATGAGGAATCGCTGAACAACATGGAAGTGGCGCAGGGTGCCCTGCTCGGTCTGGTGGTGGACGATCGGCTGGAAATCACCAACTGCTTTCCGTTCCCGAAGTCCGACGAGACTATCGACGAGGAGGAGTACCAGCTGAACATGATGCGTCGCTTGCGGCGTGTAAACGTGGACCATTTCCACGTCGGTTGGTACCAGAGCGCGGATGTGGGCAACTTCCTGTCCGTCACGCTGCTCGAGTCGCAGTACCACTACCAGACTAACATCGAGGAGTCGGTGGTCGTGATTTACGACACGCAAAAGTCGGCCCGTGGCTTCCTGACGCTGAAGGCGTACCGGCTGACGCCTCAGGCAATCGCCATGTACAAGGAGCGTGATTTCACGCCCGAAGCGCTGCGCAATCTGAAGGTAGGCTACGAGAACCTGTTCATCGAGATCCCGATCGTGATCACGAACTCGGCGCTGTGCAACATTATGATGACGGAGCTCACGGAAATGGTGCCGGAAGAGGAGGGTACGCACTTCCTCGACCTCGGTACGGCGTCCGTGCTCGAGAATCACCTGCGCTGCATGATGGACCGGGTGGACGAGCTGAACCACGAAGCGACCAAGTTCAACAAATACCAGCAAGCTGCCATCCGGCAAGAGCAGGAGAAGCACCGGATGTTGGCGAAGCACGCCCAGGAGAACGCGGCACGCGTCGCCAAGGGTGAGCAAGCCATTCCGGAGGAGGAAGTCAACAAGCTGTTCCGCCCGATTCCGGTACCGACGCGCCTGAACCCGATGATCGTGTCCGGGCAGATCAACACGTACGCTCAGCACATTTCTCAGTTCTGTTCGCAATCACTGGCCAAGCTGTACATGACGCAAGCGCTCCAGAATGCAAAGGATAACAAGCAGTAAGGCGACGATTTATTGCTGAAAATCTGCATACGACGTTCCATTCGATTGAAGTAAGTAACAGTGAAGGTGGTTGAGAAGGAACTAAGTATATAAGTGTAGGGGAGAACTCGACAGTGTGGATTAAGTATATAATATACGAAAATGAACCACCTTTCTTTCGTGACGATAAAAAGACACGCGAGAACGTGGGACAGACCAAAAGATGCCGTTACCGTTTGTTGGCCTAACGACCTCCGAAATGTGTAGAAGCAATTTTTTAAAGTTCAATTAGCTCTCATTTATTTAGATTTGTCTATTACAAAGGCGCATATACACACACACACGTACGCACATTCTTACCTAAGCTTTAAAACAAAAAAGGCCTTGTGCGAAATGTTACCTCGCTTCTTGATTTAGGCGCGCAATCAGATAAAGAACAGACTTTTCCGTGCAGCGGTAGGAAAGGAGTGCATCCTGGTAAGCGATTTGGGAAAAGGGACCACGTGCGTTGTCGAAGCTGCGTAAAAGAGGAGGAACAAGGAGTTTTGCGAAAGGACAGAGTTATCCTGCCAGTAGGTTTCTAAGCTCGTGCGAATTAGTCTGATGCTCGCGCACAAGATCGATCGGTTTCTGCTGGCGAGCGTCCTCCATGCGACATAGAGTGGGGTCACGTTGTACCAGCAGCTGGCAACACAGAAGGTGTCCATTTTCAGCCGCCCGATGAAGTGCTGTGCGGCCATCGTTGTCTCTATGAAGCGGATTCGCGTCGTGCGCCAGCAGCAACTGGACGATCTTGGAGTGCCCTGGAAGGTGTGGAATGGATAATCGCGTGATAGTAAGCACGGACGGATAACATAGGCTCGGATTAACGGCGCTTACCCATCATCGCAGCTCGGTGTAGTGCCGTAACGCCACCATTCGTCACTTCGTCGACTCCAAGACCACGCGAAAGAAGCAACAGACAAGCATCATGGTGGCCACTGCGTGCGGCGTAGTGAAGGGCGGTGTACCCACAGCTATCCCGGTCGTTAAGGTGTCCTTTGGTAATTAGCATATCCAAGCGTTCGATCTCGTTGTTCATCGCTAACGATAACAATAGGGGAAAAGCAAAGGTATCAGTAGATATACTTGAGATAAGTGGTCCATCCATCGGGCAATAATGGACGTGCATTACCTTACCGGCGCTCCATATACCACGATCAAAATCCAGCTCAGTTAACGACTGCGTCGCTACGACCCCTTTGGTCGAACATTTCGTGTGATCGTGGCAATCGCCATGTCCCCCTTGATCCTTGAGTTGATCATTCATAGCTGCCATTGGGGGATTGGGCGCTAATTGCCACTGGCGTCGTAATCTAAGCGGCCGGTGGTGCAATTAACTTATGCTAAATTTGCTGCTACAAAACGAACTGAAGGCGGTCATTGCACAGAAACTCAGGGCTTTGCAGAACAGTGATGGATGGAACGAAAAGCGGCGAAGTTTTTGGTCGTGCGTGTTTATTTTTAATCAGAACGCCGTTTTTGACGTTTTGCGGCTGTCACGATGACAGCCAATGGCTATCAAAATGGATAAAAAACCAGTTACTACCGGGTGCGATCGGCGCGGACGTAAATTGTAAAACGACCGCAACCCAACCGGCGTAGTGTGTCCCGTCTTTGTTGTGCACACCGTACCCTACTCCGGTAGGTCTAGTTTGCTGTTAGGTCCGTTGAAATTGCCACCTTCCCGGCCGCTGTTTGCCAGATTGTCACGCTCGACCACGGCCGAGGATGTCTCGCTCAGGAACGGCTCTGGGTCGCTGAATTCCTTCCGCATCGTCCACATGTACTCGTTGTAGTCCTGCTTTACGGCCGTGGACGAGGAGGCGACAACGCGATACCCGAGCACCTGCGAAAAGCATCAAATGGAGGACTTATAAACGCCAAAGGACACCACAACATGTCTCGGTAATAACGATTCCCCTAACTAGTATTAGCACTCACAATGAGCATCTTCTAATGGCCTGCAAACCACTTATAGGTTTCTCTCCGTCTGCGTGGTGAGGAACTTACCTCCAGTGCGGTCAATATCACGCACGGATGCTGCAGATAGACGACGGTGGACTCATCTCTGTAGCCGCCGCACGGGAAACGGTTCAGCTGTTCGATATCGGCCGCTGGATCGAACATTAGATACGTGTAAGTTGCAATGCTGGTATCACTAACTCGTAGACGGTCAGCTATAGTTCGTCTGCTTACCTTTCAGGCCGGAAACCAACACCCGGAAGGGTTGCTTGAGACCATAGGACGCAAGGTTCCCGCGTATAAGAACGTATGGCATCGAGAATCGGTCTGCGGAGGTGCACGAATGTAAGTAAATATTTTGTGCTATATACTAGATAATAACAGTTAGTCGCTATAAGAATGGTTTTTAGAGCGGAAAGTGGCCTTATATTGAAACCTAACCTTAAAATCACTTTCCCTGGAAATTGCTTAGACGACTACGGTGTGATTACTCCCAGAGACCGGTTGAAAAAACGGTCAAATGTCGACTGAAAGGTGCAAATTTTGCAGCCATTTGCAACATCAGCTGCTGGGGGTAAATGTAGCAACAGAAATGGCCATTAAAATGCGACATAAACTGTTCGCCGCGCCTAGTCGAGCATTCGTTTGTTTTTGGTGCTAATTTCGATCGGCACCCAAGCAAACCGTGTAGAAACTAGCCGTCCGTTCCGAGCCAGGAATGCGTTGTTTATGAGATGGAGGCATTTCGATGGCAGGAAAATAACGACCCAACCCATGCTCTTGCTCTGGGTTCTGTTTTCCTTACTCCACCCGCATCGGGGCGGTTGTTTATAGACGTGCAAATTTTATGTGCATTACGTGCCGGAAATCGATACCGAACAAACTCCAGTCCGATGGGCATGTACCACGGTTACAGGTTCGTGCTAATTTGCGACTAAAGAAGACGAAGGCGTTTCCCTCCGACCTGTTGACCTCATCCAAACGGTGTGCGAATGATGAAGATTAAAGCGCTTTCCTTATGAGACTCTTGCCACAACACAGAGGAGGTAGAAAAGTACTCAACAAATGATGCCACTCTGCTTGACTGTATGCAAATGATAGACGGGTATATCCGCCTGTGACTGTTGAGGCTTTAGGCCGTTATTTAAATGATCTACTCATGCTGGACATCGTCTCGGCAACAAATTTGCAAACATTACGAGCTATCATGATCGCCATGCCGCACATCCGTTTATTCCTTTTCCCAGTGGAAACAAAGCCACCGCAGTTGAACGGGAAACCAAACAAAGGGTGTTGCTTAAAGCTACCTTCTCGGTTGCTTCCACTATTCTCGGTGCCCTTTACCACGTTCGGTAATAACGTTTCGCTCATCGCGCCGAAAACAAGCCAGGGAATTCATTAGCGCTGTTGCGAGAGGGTTTGTGTTTTGTTTGTTACTTTTTCATCCCCACCTTTCCCGAAAAGAAAGCATAAATGAATGCAATCTTCTTCACGCATTCCAGCGCTAAGTGAATGGAACATCGTACGGAGGAGGGAGGCACCACTAGCCAGGTATTGGAGAGGGGCTTTTTTTTTGTTATTGAGAGGCCAGCAAATTCAGCTGTTGCGTCGTTTGCTTCCTCACGGTTGTTTCTTTTTATTGGCTGCTATCAGCCGAGATGAGATGGAGTTTCGGTTTCACTTGAGGATGTGCTCCAGCGTGAGATGGGGTTTTGAATAATTTCTAACACCGAAATGAGGTAGTGGTAGTTTTTGATCACTTTTGGGCCTCCAAGCCAACGGGTATTAACGCTACAATGGAATGGGAGGAACTAGGAATTTTTGGCCATCTCTTTTCGCGATAGATCACATGTTGTGTATGCAATATTATGGCTCGGGTTTCCAGCTTTTGCATTCACCAGTGCGGGTTTTCAAAGCAATCTCCCCCGAAAAAAACCCACGCACTCTGGCCACCCCACTCTTTCGGTCGGTTCCGGCACATTACGATGCGAACTGAAAGTGAAAACAATTCACGCGCGGCCACAGACCGGAAAGACCCACAAAAGAAGCACCGCGTGAAATGAGATGATTTGATGAAAATTTAACCCCCGCGGTTCGTTGTTCGTTGCGTACACGAGCGCGACATTAATGTGGCGTTTTTCATTTTTTTTTGTACCATGAGATATTCCATCTGTCCCATTTTCCAGAAGCATTTTGATAGCACACCGACCTCCAGAGGGGAGTAAAACAAAAAAAAAAACAACAAGCGAACAAACATAAGCACTCTCTCCGTCGAGAGCTTACGTGAGCATAAACCGCGTGGGCTCCCAAAATACACCCCCCACCATCCGGAACCGGCCTCCTAAAGAATGCAGCCGCACGTTTGTGTTTAGGTTGATATTTACTTTTCCCACGGCCCGTTCTTTGGTTTTCGTGTGTTCGCGTCTTCATCCCCCAACCACTGGAAAAGGTGAAGGTGGCCTTAATTTGTTCGGTCTTTCGCCCATAACAACGGCTCAATTTCGAGCAGCCCTCAGTAGAAATGTTGCTAACGTTGCAAATGTGATCGCATTGCTTCTAATTTCAGGCCGTCGACGATGCCGTCACCACCCGAGGCTCGTCATCCTGTGCAGGAATAGCTTCGAGAACCACTTGTTGTTCGAAACCCCTGGCCACAACGCTGACCGGTTTCCCGGGAAAAAGTGGCAGGTTGAAAATTGCCCTCTTAAATAATGCAACCCTCGAGGAGCTAATGCGGCGACGGTTGGAGGTGAACGAGGAGAAATAGAAGGAAATCGATGGGTTCACTGTGGCCTCGGAAACGGAACCACGGCGACAAACAAATGGACAACAGTTTCAACGGTGGTCCGGTGGGTGCAAAAAGGGAACGCAATCGTCAAGGAAACGCACCATTAGCAACAGTTGTAAACGAAGCAACCTAGGTTAGAGCACCATTCTTTTTCTTCTTTTTGTTCTTCCTCCTTCTAACATCCAGTAATTTCACTTCTAATAATCGAGTAGAAGGCCCTTCGAGCAGGCAACGGTGTGTTAAGCGATTAGCGGCCGTAAGCCGGAAGCCTTCCGGTGCCGAAACGCCGGGATATGGCAATTATGCTTTCACGATGGCTTTGATATCGCCCGTTCTCGTGCTTGCTTCATTTTTTTTGTTTGCTCTCGCTCTCACCAACCAACCAAACCGAGCAACACCAGCTCGGGCTACTTTTCCCAGGCTTACTTGGTTTGTCCTTGACGCCTGGGGATGAAGATCCGTTTCCGTTGCCCGCTCCTCGGGTACCGCTCCCAGTTCGAACTTGTTCCAAACAACACCACGGAAGGGTTTTCTTCTTCTGTTGCCTTTTCTCTTAGATGCCACCAAAGGCTGCTATTTTCTATCCACTACACTGCTGCCCCGTCGTCGTCGTTTTGACACACGGTGGGCATCGCCTTACGAAACCGCCCTACTTCGATCGATGCGTAGGAGGCGGTGAGTTTGTACCGCGTGTGAGAATTGATTTTTTTTTCTCGTACTTTTCTCTTCCAGGAAGAAGGGGTTTTGCAACCCGAAACACACACACACACACACGCACTGCACGGCACCACTTGATATGCCCTACATTCCGGAACCAAACGCCCAAAAGCAGCGGCGCGAACGATGCACGATGAGATCAATTTCTGGAACTGGCGCACGTGTGCGAACGCAAAGGCTCATAAAGAAGGAAGAACCGCAAACACACACACACACACACACACACACACACAGGACAGCACAAAATGGCCAGTGCTCCGGATGCCTGTCTCGGGAGGATGCTGCCCACTCTGTTGGTGGGTTTTTGTGACGAGCTCGCCGAAAAGGACACTTCACGCGCACGGAACGGAGGACGCTACGGCTGGTAAACAACGAACGACGGCTACGGGCGACGTACTGACAACACGCCACCACCACCGGAACCAACCAAGCCAGTCAGCCAGGGCCAGGTCGGGCCCCGGGGGTTCGCTGGTGTTCGGTTGCTCCAACCAAAACGGCAAAGAAAAACCTGTTCCCGAGCGAGAAAACGCCGCGTGCGCGTACGGCGCGTTACGGCATTCGTTGGTTGCGCACGGTGGGCGAATTGGGTGCGTTACGGTGGTCATAATTCGGTGGGACATGTCGGCGGTGGCTAGAGATGTGACCAGAGCGATAAAAGAGCCGCTGAAACGGATCGAAAAAGAGAATGGGGCAATTTGGCCGCTAAGTGATGATGCGAACGCTCACAGGTGGCATGGTCTGGTGTGTGTTTAAGCTTCCCCATCTGGTGGCCGTCCACACCACATCCACACGGGATGCTTGTTTCCCCGGTTTGATGGTCGCCATTCGCATGCTCACTCGGGTTGTGGGTTACGATTCCAACCTTCATGTTCCTCGTCCAGCTGCATGATGATGGCATACGACGGTGTTTTTTTTTTTTTTTGATAGGTCACCCTTCCCGGTGACCACTCTGCGTGAAATAGAACAGTAAACAAGGTGTGGCACGGTCCGGTAACACGAACCGGAAGGAAGATTAGCGGATCTAACAAAAAAAGGGACGCCCAGTGACACTAATCGGCACTCCGGATTGCTCCCAGGAGTGCGGAAGGACACGTGCAAGTCAGGCGCTGATTTTTCATTTTAATGGTGTTTTACTTTTGCCGCATGCTTGAGGGTAATTTTGCGTGCCGCAGAGCCAGACGCGATGTGTGACCGATGGGCGGCAATGACGGCATGCCAGAGAAGGTGTCCATGACATCACCGGGTGTTTGTTGCTTCATCTTCTTCGATTTTAAATGGCTCTCTCACTCGTTCTCTGTCTCTCTCGCTGAAGAGAAACACTTCAAGTTCTAACGGACCACGTGCACTGGCATCTCGATCGATCATTTCCGGCGCCAACGAGGCGTGCCGTGCATGCTCTACCTCGGGAGATGCATCTCTCTCGCTGCATGCCGTTGCACATGCACACCTGCCGGAGGTCAATCAACTGTTGAGCTGGAAAGAGCGGGGAAGGATTTTCTCCTATCGAATGTGGTGAACCATCGATCCGGGAACTATCCGGAACGGGGGAATCAATCGGCCGCTGTTGCGGTAACGGTAACCGGGGGGGGGGAGAGAATCGATGCATTGTACACAGACAGCTTCCAGCGGGTTTCATGCATGATGCATCGTCGTGATTGTGGTTGGTTCGATGCACAGAAGCGGAAAATTTGGCCACAAAGAAGCCCGCCTCATACATCCGATTAAAGGGAAGGGTGCCGGGGATACTAATTACAGGTGGTTTCATGCCGCAAATGCGATGTAAATGTGTGGCCGCGAGTGCGGTTAATCAATTACTTGCGATTCGTCGATAGGTTTGCGGTTAATAAAATGAGAAAATAAAATAAATGTACGAAAGAAAATACCGTTTAAAAACACGAATTATAGAAATGAGAATAATAAATAAATATGTTTTGTTTTTGTTTTAAACCAACATAAATAGCGTTTTATTTTAATTCCCACATCCGAATTGCATCCATGATGCAGAATGCACTTTTTACGGCGGTCGAAATCTCTCCACCCAAAATGCGCAAAAACGTTAAAAACCTCGAAAACGCGCAAGCCGCCAACCAGTCGCAAATTGTCGCTTTTGTAACAGGAGCGCAGAACATCGAGTAGGCTACCGCAACGGTGCCGCGAGCGAAAAAACACGTCGTCCGAAACGCCGTCAGCAAACCAAAATTGGTCGGTTTTGTAACAGGAGCGCAGCACCAGTAGCAGGCTACACCTGGTAGCACGTGCGCGCTTCTCTCTCGTTCTCACCCGATCCGAGTGTGCGGGAAGAGCACGACGAAACACGAAGCCGAACCCGAAGCGGAAAGCACGAAGGCGAAAAAGAGACGCACACACATACCGCATACCGCATGCTTGTGCCGTTATCACGTGGTGTTTTTGCGGGGGGTGGGCTTATCGGTGGGTGGGACCACGTGCTTTTGTTATTGTTTTTGTTTTCGTTTGTTGTGAAGGTCACACGTGTTTACGAGCGGGTCATCGGAAAGCGTGGTTTAAAAAAAAAAGAAGACATTAAAGACGTGGTTTTGTTTTTGTTTGTTTTGAAGTATCTTTATTCGCATATATCGTCTGCCCAATTCGAAAGATTCAAATTTCAGCCCGCCCTTCTTCAAATGTATAATTTTGCGTGTAGATAATCCAGGATGCTCTAACGGTCTATAATGACTGTCCTCCCCCTCTCCCCCCCCCCCTTCCCCTCCCACTGGTGGGCGTGTAAACACGTCACACCGGTCTGTTTTATCGCTAATTAAATTCTGCTCGATTAAAGTAGAAGAAGCCCGAAGAGTAGTTGTACTTCGCCGGCCGTAGGGCCTTCTTCACCTGCTTACTACCTCTGGCCGGCGACAGCGTGTGTGTGTGTGTGTGTTTTTCCCTCCCTCATAACTCTCTGGCTTTTTGGTTGACAACGCACGAAAAAACTCATGATAAACATACATACACGGACATTTACACACATACGCAGTGGTGTGCCAGTGGGGCGATTTAAATGGCGAATGCCGTACATATAATCTCGAATCCTTAGACGCCCCCGCCCCCTTCTGGAGCCCTTAATCTGATCTGCCTGTCTCCTAATTCTCGATGCTGTTCGATGGCTCCGTTCAGCATAATATGCGTAATGCTTTTGCTCCCTCCATATATTTATATCTCACACACGAAATTAAAACCTTATCCTGCTCCGGTTATCGTTCTTTTTTTTTTTGTTTGTTTTTGGTTGCGGTTATATCTCTGCTCCTGTTACGTTTCTATTTTTTTCTTCTCCTTCTTCCAACGCCATACAACTAGGAGATGTGTGTGTGTGTGTCTGTAAAGGGTGTGTGTGTGTGATTTAAACGCTAGTTCCCGGATGGTTTTTTTGTTTGATTAAAGTTTGCTTTTTTAAAATTACACGCAGAAGAAAATGCATACTGTTACGGTGACAACTTTACAAAAACTCAACCCTTCGCCGGGACGATCGATCGATCCTCTTCCTTGTCCTCTGGCAGACCGGGTTGATTGATATCTACTCTCTCTCTCTCTCTCTCTCTCCCTCTGTATCGTAATTTATCTTCCATCCCCGCTTCTCCTGTGAAACTGTGTATATACTAAGAAGGGGTTTTGGGTGTGTGTATTTACGCTTTAAATGTACTAACACGCGCGATAACTCCCACGGCGCGTAACGTCGTCCTCTCACTCACTATCCTTTCTTCTACACTCGCGGCTTGTACTATCCTTGCCCGTGTCCTCGGGCGAAAGAGATCCATTGATATACCTAACACGCAGACCCTCCTGATGTCTCTGCCTGTCTGCCTGTCCTCTACACGCTACAGAGCTTCTAATTACAAAGGGAAACATTGCCAGTTCTTTGAACGGTAATCATATCTGAACATATGCACATACATATTTCTATATATATATATATCGATATGTGGCGCCCGAAAAAAAAAAACAAAACCCCGGGGCCACATGCACACACACACACGTATATACACACATACACCGCGTGCGATGAGTGCGTCCGCGAAACGAACCGGTTGATATAACATTCTTTGCGAAGTGGTACACGGAAGAACATTGATATAACAATTAGATTTAGCGAGAATAATTACAACTATCACACGGCCTCCCGTGTGATATACTGAACGTGTGGCGGCTGTGTGCTTTCCCGAAACGATGATGGAAAAAGGCGAGCGAGTGTGCAACAACAATAAGAAAGAATTGCGTAAGATGCAAAACACCTCGAACCGGGTGTGCCGCCGGTGTTCGCCGGAATCTAGCAACTAACACGAGGATCACGATTCATCATCATCCCCCGGACGGGTCGGGTTGGATGCCTGCTGCTACGGGAAGAACGGAGCTGACGGTTTCGTGCGGTGTTTCCCTCACTATGTTGCGATCTTCAAGCCTCTCTTCTCTCGGTCTGATCCTAACCGTGCCCGTTAAGTACATGTTTGCCAGCGCTACGTATTTGCAAAGCCACGACCTGCCGCTACATTATTTCATCCTATCTAAAAGTCTTCTTATGCTCTCGGGTGGCTAGTGCGGCTGGGCTGCATCCCGTAGGACAGGGCGCGGGGCGTGACGGTTGGAATGATTCCTTGGAGATTTTCGCATGCTTCGGAGAGGGCGATCGAAAAGAGCTACTCCTAATTGGCCTGCTGCTTCATGACGCTTGGCTCCTCGGTTTTCTAACACCTAACCTGCATCCCGGGGGTCTGCTGACGCCTTTTTTCTTTAAACGGTTCGATTAAAGCTACCGCCGAGCGACCAATGCTGCATTGGTGCAACAAGCAGCAGATAATTTACCACAATTTCACCACGCAAATGCGGCTAATTGAGTCGAACTCATGCATAATGCGACATTTAATACCGCTCGTCGAAAGAATGCAGCCACACGCGGCAAATGAACATGGATCGATAATATGTTAACAATTTCACGCCCTGTTGTTGCACTGGTGGCGTTTAATGTTATGCGTGGGAGAAGGCTGTAATCAACTCGCGTTGGAAGGTTCTGGAACTGTTTCGCGATTCGTTAAGCGTTCACATTTTTATCGCCCGTTTTTCATTCCACAATTGTTCCATTGTGAAGCGAAATATACAATGCATAACCGGTGGTTTGTTTCCGTGTGGTTAATTTGCTGTCCTTAATTTGTTCTTGTTTCAACAGGTGTGTTCTGAAATACTGAATCTGTAATGCCACTGTCCACTGTGGATCGGGATATTCGGGCTGCCTCGCATACTAGCGCTAGTGATAGGAGGTCTGATCCACGTTTGGGGTAGCATTGAGAGAAATGTGTTAATTTATCTATCAATGAACTTAAGCTACGGTTTCTACAATTCATTCGCGCGCAAACTCTGTAAGGAACGATCCATATACACTCCTTGCGTACGCCATTTAAAATCGATTCGTGTTGGAATTCTTGAGAGCTTTCGTGTGCATCTCTCGTGCGATCCTTTTTCAATCCCTAACATACGCTCCAACAGCCTATCCAAGGAGGACGATGAAACGGAATTGTTTGCAGCAAATGCCGCATTTTATCTTGATTTCGTTTACACTCAATTCTGACTGATTTGGGAGCTATAATAATTCGGTTCTCTCTTCTTCCCGATTGTCTCGAAGGAAGCTTATGAATGTTTGGAAATTTCGATCGAATCCTCGCACAACTGTACGCAATTGACGCAACCTAACGCAACCTAACCGATGGTAAGACTTACAACTGAACGGGGGATGATGTTGTTGTGTTGTTTAAAAACAAATGTGGGGGTATATTTCGCTAGCTCTTAAGAAAATAAATTGGTTTACTATCACACCAATGCACATGTACAAAACTAATACACCGCCGGGACACCCGAAGGGACAACCTAACGCCACCGCGCAACGGTTCCGAACAGGCGGCGTTTGCCGGATCGTTAGTTAATCGAGTCAGAAAAACAGCGATCCTTTACCAGCTGGCTTTCAGCTGTGCTTTTTTAAATGCCCGCTAATCCCACGCCCCGCCTAGGTCCCCCACTCCGTGCTCCAAACTGCTACAGAAGAAAGCTAAAACTCGCTGCACATCCTCCCATGCTTATCACAAACATTACTCCCCATGAACCGCGCACATCATGCTCTGATACTCTGAATCCTCTTTACATCCTTGCCGTGGGTGTGTGTGTGTGTGTTTTTTTTTATCGCTTTTTCCATTTCCCTTTCAGTGCCGTGGGTGAAACGGGCAAAAGAATACAAAAATTAAAACGCCATAGGCTCTCTCTCTTTCTCTCACTCTTCGCTAGCTAAACCTTCCTGCCGACCGGTCCGGGTGATCCGGAGCGTCCACAGCGTCTTTCTAATGCGAGCTTTGTCCTTTCGTCTCACATCCACCTGACTGAAGGGCGTGTTCGGTTACGTGTCTCTGCTACTTTATGCTACTGCCGGGAATATACACCAACACCCCACTACGTATACGACGCGGCACGCATATGTCCCACAAAACAACCGGCCGGGAACCTCTGCCGCAAAAGGATACGCGAGCTATAGCTGCTCCCCCCGCTGGTAGTCTGCGATCCGCTTGGCTGGCTGGCCGCTGAACGTTGCACGGATAGACTCGGCCCGTTTACATGCCATCCGGAAGGTTCTTATCGTTGTGGTTGATGCGCAGCGTTTCATCGAAGATTAATTGTTTCAGCGTCTCCTTGGGCAGATCATCCAATTCCATCGCGATGCGGAACGGTTCCTCGGCGACGGGCTACAACCGCGCGTTGATGATGGCGTTGACGTCGAGCAGCCAATCCATACCGACCGACAGGGTGGTGGGTGGTGTGCCATTCATTGCAATGAAATTAAACAAAAGAGATGCAAATGATTAATGAGCGCTGGTACGCGAGAAAGAGCACGTCGTTGCGGAAATTGCTGTTCCGCCACAAATAGTACACACAAAGTAAATCCTTAATATCAATCACTTCCAGCATGCGGTCCGCAAGGCTAAGGATAAGGCAGTGCTAACTTGAACACACGTTAGCCTCGACAACGCGAAGAAAGAACGAGAAAAACGAAGTGATCAAATCACCGAACTTCGAAAAGAAATTTGATTATCGCAGCACTGACCTTCTGGCTGTGTTCTATCGCCAGCAAATTGGCCAATGGATAACACGTCCTTGGGGACGATTTTTTCACAGCCACTGCATTTTCGCTTCGATCGTTCGTTCGCGTATCGCTCTTCCTCCGTACAGAGGATTCCTTCTTTTCGTTACATTTTTAACAAAGTTTCGAAGGATCGGTACGTAACCGAATCAGAAGCGGCAATCGTGACAGAGAAGCAATTTGCTGGCTTACGTGCGGTGAGTCTTGTTTCGCGTGCGTTTCCATTCCAGGACCGGCAATCTCATCGTGTCGGTCTCTACCGGAACTGGAGAAGCATCGCGAGCGCAAGGGAAGCTAATCATTGTATTAATGGCATAAGCATGGCTTCGTGTGACGTCAGCACAAAGCATAGACCGCACTTTCGGTGAGAGAAATTTCCAAATGTTTCTTTTTTTTTGTTTGCTCGTAGTAATAAAATTAGGCAACAACATGTTACCAACACGGCGCGATAAAGTGTCGCAGGAACCGAGAAAATTTGTCACGACACATCCTCCCATTTTCAGGCCGGGATCGGGAAGAAAACATGTCAACATCCATGAAAAAGTGGGAATGCAAACGCACGATGGCGTGAGAGAATAGGACACCCCTAATACTAGCTGTTCAATTAACAGAACGGATTACACGCTAAAGACGATCCCCGGTTAAGCCGAGATTCATTCACCGTTCAACCGGATTCCGAATGAAACGAATTTGGATGCAATCCGGTGACGCAATTTGCGCTTAAAAGCTCTCACTGGAGCAAATTGCAACCCACTCCGGTTGGTTCCGCTCTAATTTTCTCTTTACGGATCAATTTCAGCGTTCTTGTCGCGCGGGGAACACGATTACTTCCATTTGCATGTGCGCCAATTTAAACTCTCATTACGCGGCTGGTTGAGCAGGAGCACATTAATTTACATTCTACAGAAAGGATACTCGAGCGCACTCGAGCTGCCGAGACTCGAAACTCCACACGGTGGGAATGTGTGGAATGGAATGTACATCAATCAACCCCCGGAAACACACACACACACACGCGCGGACGGACAGGTGCAACTGACGTTCCACGGGACAGGATGTTCCAGGATGTTCTCGGGACACTCACCTCGTCCGCCGGATCATAGTACTGCTCCAGATACGGATGGGCCAGCGCCTGCTCTACCGAGATACGGTTGTGTGGGTTGAACGTGAGCATTTTGCCGAGTAGATCGAGTGCGTTCATGTCCGCGTTTGCGAAGAGGCGCGACCAGGGAACCTTCGGTTTGTACGGCAGCGACTGCAGATAGCTGCGCGCCTTCTCGTTGATGATGCATTCCAGATCCTCCTGGGATGGTGAGCCGAGCACGCCAAGGATGTGGTTCAGCTGGTCCAGGTAGTGTTTACCGGGGAAGATGGGCCGATTGCTAAGCATCTCCGCCAGTATGCATCCAACTGACCAAATGTCGATCGATTTTGTGTAACCCTGTGGGTGAAGTCGAAGTTTCTTTGCTGGGGTTAGAGACACGTACATCGTACATCTGCTGGTTGAATCGTATACCTTGGAATTGAGCATGATTTCCGGTGCACGGTACCATCTGGTGGCCACGTATTCCGTCAGAAAACCCGTGTGATCGTGCTCGGGATCAGCCACGCGTGCAAGACCAAAATCACAAATCTACGGTAGAGAGAGAGAGAGAGAGAGAGAGAGAGAGAGAGAGATAAAATAGTGCAATTCATTAGAAACAAAAATTCGTCCAACCGTGTGCGGCTAATAATCCGAGATAGCGCGCTTAAAAAGAGTATCCTGTTGTGTGATCTCGCCTTCTCGAGTAGGAATATCTAATTAATTTATTCATCCCATTTCTTGGCATACACAAAAATGGCACCGAGCTTTTTTTTGTGTGTGTTAATATTCATACCCCACGAAACGTTCTAGCGCAGGTCCGCCATACGAATGGCCAGTGCAAAATGCAAATGCCCCGCTTCGTTGACCTACTTGCGGGAAATGCAAAACACCTGAACGGACGCAGGACACGGAATCCCATCAGGACGGTTGGTGGATTTTTACCTTTAAATCACAAGTCGTATTCAGTAGCAGATTGCTGGGCTTCAGATCTCTGTGCAGCACGTTCGCCGAGTGGATGTACTTCAGGCCTCGAAGTATTTGATACAGGAAATAGCAAATATGATCATTACTTAGTCTCTGTAAAGGGGGGGAAAACGAAAGAACGTGTCGTGAGTAATATGCGGCTGTAGCAGTAATGTTGTTAAAGTACAAGCAAACGAAATTTCAATGCATCGTGTTATTCCGCATTCCAGATTGAGGCGATTTTTCTTCGCAGAACCACAATCAACAAGCCCGGAAAGTTTAGCAACAGTGAAGGTACCGGTTTTTTCCGAGAAAGCCGGCGCCTAAAACATCCGGCCCATCTTTTATTTGATGTCAAACGAACAGCGTCTGCAAACATTCGCAACACTCGTGGGACAGCAGATCCATCAATAAATAATCAGTCAATGAAATATACACATTCCAACAACCCGGGGTGACGGATCTGCGCGATGGATCTGTGTTTTATCATGGTGGGGGGCGGCGCCTTTGCTCCTTAACTGATTCCAGCGAGGCAACGAACCACCCTGGTTGAAAACTGGATCAAACGATGTTTTTGCTCGATTCGGTTGGGTCGATTTTTCACACGAAAATTTATTTTACCCCGCCAGGATAAGAGGAGCAGAATCAGCCAGAGAGCGAGAGCAAGAGAGCCGCAGTGTTCGAAGTACCGACACTCCGTTCTTTTGCTGGAGTGATACCTGTTTCAGTTTTACCGTGCACGCCCGCCGCCGGGTTGGAAATTTAATACTGCTACGAGATAAGGGTCATTTAATCAATCACACCTTTCTTTGTTGCGCGAAACCAGCGCCACCGGTCGGCTCGAACCCGCACGAAACGCGTTTGAGCAAGCACGAACAAAGAATTGGTTCATTAAAGATGGAAATTTCGTTCCACCGAGGCTAATGAAGCTTCCAGCGCCACAAACGCAGAAGGTGACCGAGCGCGACCGATGCTTTGACGGTCGAAACGCCCGGATATGGAGGCTGACAATTTTTCGCCATTTTTCCGATCCTTCTCGCAACCGCTGGCCATTCCGGGAATCGATGATCCGGTGGTGGTGATGGGAGCGAAGGTGATGGGGTATGCAAAATACATTGAATTTTCTTACTCCCCTCGAATCCAAAATACTCGTCTCACAAGGGGAAGAACATTATGTAACGACCAACGGGTGTGGGTGTGGTGGCGCCGCGCGAAGGTTCCGGGAAGTTAATTCGATCTGAAGTACTGCCTAATTGAATTCCAACATAGAACTTAGCGCGGAACTTAGCTGACGGCCAAGGATCGGTGGAGGCCATCGAAACAGCAAGCTGGAAGTTTAACGTGAACTCGTCGGCGCATCGCCTGAGGAGAACACGGTCGGAGAAAACGGTACCTTATCGTGTCCTGAACAAGAACTTTTGGCTTTTGACTGCCCGATGGTTGGTTGCTTTTTCGGGACGTTCGTACGAGCTTTTCCGAGCGTATGACGGAAACACACCCAAAGCGAATGCCTCCCGGTGGCAAATGGAGCGAACCGATGGCGATTATTAAACCGTGCATAAATGAGGGTGAACCCAATTTGCGAACCGCTCCAGCGTACGAACGGGAGGACAACCTGTCAAACACATCCATTCGGTTCGGTTGGTTTTGGTTTTCGGGTCAACGGTTCCGGTGAACGAGAGCGCCCCATTCGTAATTAGTGGCTTCGAGTAGGGCAAGGATCGGAGAGACCGGGACTTCAGAGTTTCAGAAAATGCGGGAGGAAAATGGCGTGCGTCTGCGACAGTACTTACCTGTGTTTTTAGTAGTTTGTATAGATCAGTCTCCATTAAGCACTGAACAATATATACATCTTTCATCTGCTGTATACTAGGCACCCGGAGGATATCTCTTATGTCTATTATCTGTGGAAAAAGTAAAAAAAAGGAAACGCAAATGCTGCAATTAGAACCGCCGCTGGAGTAATGTGCTAATTTACGGGGCATGTTGCCATAAAAAAGACTTAGTCCCTGTGCCTATCCCTTGCTGCGGATGAAATAGAACAAGAAATAACAGCGCCGTGGTGCTTCGAAGCATGGTCATGTTTTCGAAACGCTTCTCGTCCTATCATGGATGGAATGTCTATCTCCAACAGCGTCATCGCCATCCCCATCGAGGATTGTGAAGGCTCTCAAAATCATCATCATGCCTTTGCCTCGCCTTGGCCGGGTATAGCGAACGAGCGAGCTTCCGGGGTCAAAGATAAACAAATCCATAAGCCTGTGTGCGGCGGCGCCCAATTCACATCAAGCACGGTTTTCCCCAGCTGCGAGCGGATGCTTATTTTAAGTACCAGCAACAGCAACCTACCGCGTCGGGGAGATTCCTCCGGTCCATTCGCGTCCTGACCGGTCAGAGATGGGAAACTCCTTCCAGCCACACTCTATCTTCGTCATTCATCAGGTTCCTTTTTCCCCGAGCTGATCCGCGATCCCCAGG
The DNA here is from genome assembly GCF_943737925.1 of Anopheles nili. Classification (NCBI taxonomy): domain Eukaryota; kingdom Metazoa; phylum Arthropoda; class Insecta; order Diptera; family Culicidae; genus Anopheles; species Anopheles nili. The sequence goes on from NC_071292.1 coordinate 6,452,329, forward strand.
TCCGGCGTTATGATGGAAATTCCGCACCGAAAAGGGAAATGCCTTTGGCATCGGCGTCACAGGAAAACAAGGGCAAAGTTTCGGACTAATGTCGAGCCCATGCTTCGCGTCTGAAGCAAAACCCCGGGGTGGCCACGTGTTCGGTATGGGATTGAATGAAAACAACCTGCGGTGTTGAGCCGTGAACTTTCCGATCCCGCTTGGTCCGAGAGTGAGAATTGTTTTGCTTCCAAATAGTACATCGTTCCCGTGGCTCATTTCTTGTTTCGGCGTAAGCCAGAGAACCAAAAAGGGGTGGGAATAATAGAAAATATGCGCCTGTCAGCAAGCCTTCCCCAGCGTCGTGTAGGTGTTTGAGTGAAGCCTAGATGTAGAAGGACGTCTTCCGGCTCCGGCGGAAGTTTCCTATCACATCACCATCTTCAAGAGTACGTGTTGGTAAAATCGTGCTACAGCTACAACAACACGGTTGGGGTGTTTTGTGATGGCTAGTTTTTTTTCTCTCTCTCTCCCAAACAGGCGAGTAATTTCGCCACACGAACTAACTCCATCAAGCAACACAAGCCCCAAGCGGTAATCTGTTTCGCTCCCGAAGGCACCTAGTGTAACCTGCGGTAAATTCCGAACGATTTCTCACACGGAGAAGCGAAGGAGGAAGAAAAGAACCAATCTACCCACGACGTTACTTCAGTTACACGATTTTCTTCATCATCGTTCAGTGTGAAGGCTATCCATACGTTGATGGTTCGAACCGGGACGATCAGATAGAGATGTGGTGCAAGGATAACATGTCAGCAGGAAATGGATATCGCTCTCTGCTGGCTCATCATTGCCCGGCAGGATACGCCCCGAGAGGGTGAAAACAAGCGCTGGTCTTTGCAGAACGATAAACCTGTACACTGGACGCAAGGTATCTCAGACATGGAAGCAACAAAGAAGAAGCTTAGCGAAATTATTTAGAAAATCCCATCCAAAGGTGATGTGTAACAACAATGAAAAGCTCAATGGAATGTAGATTTGTGACCGAACTGCTAACAAATGTATCATCATGACGACAATCGTGGTCTTTTAATCTTCACACTCTCGATTTCGCACGCCTTTTATAGTTACTGTCGTGAAAATAGAGCTGCGCAAATAGAAACAATACCTTCCTCCATCAGAGGAATCATTAAACAAAACACCTCCCGCTCCTAACGATCACCACAACCGTGTATCATCGTTTAATTACAGCCTTGAGTGAGATTTTATTGCACGGCCTGATTGTAGTTTAAGGTGACATCATCCAAACAGCACCCAGATAAGTCACTAAACAATTAGTGGGCCGTATGATTCACACGATACTACAATCAACCACTAACTGATACGGTGCGAACCATTTGAAGGTTTCATAAACAAACAAATAAACAAAAAACCTTAACCTTATCTCGCAGACCCCAATAATGAAAACAGAAATTTCTTCGAAAAGAAAGCTGACTCGGTGAGTACAGAAAAAATCCCGCAACGTGTCTTAACGACCTTCGCCCGCTCAATTCAGGTCATTCAAGCTAATCTCTACGCGCGCGCGCGCGCGTGCCAAACAATGAAACGATTGCCGGAGGCACAATTAAGAACATGCACTTGCGAAAACCAGCGATCTGGAGCAACCTGCCCGACGTATTTTGGCTTCATTTATCCCATGACAAGCTCATTTTGGAACAGACTAACCTAAACCGGCACTTGATTGACAACTTTCGGAAATGACATCGGGAGAGAGAGAGAGAAAAAAACCGGGGCGGTAATGTTTCGTGTCCTGTTGGGTTCTTGTGTCTTGAACGATTCGAGGAAGCAAACAATAAATGCGAAAGCAACAACACTCTCTACAGGGAGGGAAAAACATGAACAATACATTGCTGTTCGAGTTGTACGACTCAAAAGCTGGAAGAATCTTCTTCAACGAGAGCTAAAGACGGCCCGAATCTTAAATGGGATGAAAAGGATATTAAGTTTTCAGTGAAGCCTGTTGTTGGTAACGTTACAAGCAGGTCCGCGAAACTCGATGAAAACGAATAGCGTTTTTAAAATGGACATCATCCACCGAAACATGTAAAACATAGACAAAAGTGTATGATTACATGATCCAAACGGACTTGAAATCAACAATTTGTCCAATGGATTTTGTGGAGCAAAAACTGAGAAGCAAAGAGATCAAATACCTAGCTGAGTGTTGAATCAGCGATGCAGGAGATCATCCAAATACGGTTAGCTGGAACTCAACACCCCAGAACCAATGGTTCGCGTACGGGGAAGAGCGTCAGGAGAAGAGCGAAACATTTTAATGGACTTTTGCTCTTGACATTCCGCGACGTTCCATTTTCCCAAACGGTCTATCTCTCGGTCTATTCGCTAGTCTGACTGAGAGCGAGAGAGAGAGAGAGAGAGAGAGAGAGAGAGAGAGAGATCAGACCGATTTTCTCGGACCACTTCAAGTCCGATCGCTTATAATGGATGGTAGGGCAATAAATTGAAACTCCACAGCACTGGCAGCACTTTTGACGCCGGAAACGACTCGACCCATTCAATTATCGTTGGTGGTGCGATAAATCTGTGGAAAAACGCATGCCCAAAAGAGCCACATCACGTCGAGACGTCGGCGCTCGCCTCAGGCGCTTGTTTTGTGGAGTGGAAAGTTGAAAAGTTCTCAAGCCATTTTGTGCTAACCGTATTAGGCGATGCGTTAAACCATTTACCCAGCCGTCCCTGGTGGAAGTCAGGCACTCTTAGAACGGCTCGCTGAACCAGGCTCCCCATTGCCGTTGACATCATGTTTGTCAGTCTCGGTAGCAAATATAGCAAGGAAGGAACGTCCAAAACAATTACAAAGTGTAAAACTTTCACCCTAAACAAACCGGGTGGTGTTTGCGCCGCATGAGATGTAAATATTTGTCCCGAAAATGTAAGACGCAAAAAAAGAAGACGCTAGGATAGCGCTGAAGCTTCATTGTTCGCGCACCTGAAAAGAAGAATGTCCTGGGGAAGTTCCTTTCGGAAAGCCAACAATCAATGCATCGTTTGAGCGTCATGAGCGCAAGTAGCTTTGGCTGTTATTGTCGTACAAAATGTGTTTCTTATAACAAATGCTAGTGAAACAAATTTTGATTTGACAACATACACCCACGAAGGCACGCTGAACGTCGGATCTTTTTTATCCTGATCCATACATGCTCTGCATACTTACGTTTTCATGTTTGAATCTGGTAAGAATTTTGATTTCCCGCAATGTTCGCTGACAGTAGGTCTGATGCTCGAAGGGCGAGATTTTTTTGATGGCAACTTTGGTCTTGGTGACAGTGTCCACCGCAGAGCTGTGAATGAAGGTGAAGAAAAAAAACAGAAACAAACCATTATTATTTTCGTACAAAATGCATTAAGCGGCAGTGGCGTTTTTAATAACCACACCCTTCCGTCTGCAATGGACGGGCGGAAATAGGCAAAAATAGTAATCAAGCGGAGTTGAAGGAGCAAATCACGTGGCTTTTTTTTGTCTCCTGCACGCATTACATCATTACGCGATTCTGAGAGAAAATGGCGCTCATTTAAACGCGAAATAATTGTGTGTACGCCTTCAGCAGCCGTTTGACGATTGTAAACGTTTCATTGGACGTAATTTTCTTCATTGTATATGCCATTTCCACGAGCTCGAGCCTTCGGGGAAGTTTTTCTAAACGATCCCAACACGAGATGCTGCGGATATGATATGCTGTTTTGCGCTGCTGGGAACACTCCCGGCTCCCGGGTTGATGAATCGAAAGCCATTTTGCTGCTGCGCGAGACAACTTCAGAAACGAAACTGTCAAAACTTTCCGCTGGCCAAAACGAGATCTGTGGCTTCTTTTGCGACTCCGCTGCGATGGAGAGAAAAATGGCGAGGATTTTTCACCCGTGCGGTCACAAGGAACGGAGGCAGTTGGAGGGCAACGGAGGGCGATAACAAAAAAAGAAAGAAAGAAGGGAATAATACAGGCAAAAAATGAGTAACTTGATGGAAGCCAACTCCAAGGGTATGACGAGGAAGCGGGCGACGCGAGCGGACGTTACACAAATAGCGTAAATTGATCAAAACGACCGGATGAGCCCACCATTTTGGAGGGATCGGCGTTTGGTGCCGAAGGGGGCGAGGGAGGGGGGGGGAGATGGGATCAAAAGCAAAAGCGAATAAAATAAAATAAAGGGGCGTACCCATGGTAATGGCGCTCGGGACACCCGTTGGGAACATCTGTTGAGACTTGCCCGGGGCCGGTTTGGGGATGGTAATTTTTTTTCGTTTTTCTTATTATTCTAGATAGAAACAGATCGAATATGTTTATTTTTATTTTCCCGAGCCCATGAAGGATAGTGCTGTTTGGCACAGAGCCGGTGCACGTCAGCATGAAGCATGTCTATTTTATCTGTTTATAAAGAAACAACGTTTGCTTCCAGAGGCAATCGTTTCTCTTCTTTTAATTTCTTTCACCAAACATGGTTGCTACGATACTGGTTTTCCGATGAATGAATACCCGGTCAATATCATCCAGCCAGCAAATGCGAAAGAGCAACATGAATAAGTTTTATTTTACCTCAATCGGATATACGTGCCAATAAAAATTGTTCTGAAATTTTCTTCTTCTTCTTTTTTTGCCCGCTCACAATTAATACCATGTGAATTTTTTAGAAAAATAATTAGAATCAATGGTATAAACGTGTCATTGGAATGTTGATACAGAATCAATTCAATCAAATATTCTTCAGAATGATTTACTCCCATGTTATACCAACGTTTTTTTTTCCCGACCACATAATGGAGGCGCCCAGTAGCTCACGGCAGATGATGGTTTTATTCGAAGAAAATATTACATCAACCGTGAAAGCATGGGCAATTCATCTTTCACCATCATTTACTGGACAGCTTCATTGTTCGCATGCGTGAGCACTTACGAGAGATGAAGTAAACAAGCATGCACGAACTCTAAATCGACACATTTCCCGCAACCGAGTGGCTGAGGGCCAATGCAAGGAGTTAGATTCGATGTTATTACAGCATTATGCTGCACCCGTTACTGATGACGGCGTCATGGCCTCAAGCAAGCGATATGATTCCGAGACGCACAAAAACAATGTTTTGCTGCCAGGCGGATTCGGAGAAATGGGCGGGTTTGTTTCATTCGATCTGGTAGAGATAAATATGGAACGAAGGACGTTCTCTTGTTATGGTGGGATCTCGTTCACGCTCTACATAATAATCGGAAATGTCCTGCGGGACGGGTACGACATTCCATTGGTAATGTAAATTTCGGTAAACCGATACATGCTTCGTTATATTCAATTTCATATTTCCATTCAAGGTACAAGGTTTGTGCGTACATAGAAAAATCAAACGAAATATTAGAAGTAGGAAAAATAGGAGCCCCATTCTGCCGGTGAATGAACACCGGTTATTAGCGTTTGGAAAACCACCATAGTTGGGTGGGATTACTCGCTCCACATTGCCACTGAAGTATCCCTTGCTTTCATATCGAATTGAATCGAAAGCGTGATCCGAAAGGGAACGTAAACAGAGAGCTCTTTAACGACCTCCTTTCTCGTGCGGCAGTTAACTTGTTGCTATGTGCGCCAACCAGGTCCATTTCCCAAAGGCGCGTCCTTCGTGATGGTGCGCTGTTCGCAAGCGTTCCAGGAACTCGCTGGTAAAACTACACCAACGCGCGCGTTCGTTTATTTGCTTTATGGTGCTTTCGGGGCGTCGCTGGTTTCTGGTTACGCGCAACCGAGGATCCTGTGAACCAGGACCTCCTTGCAGTATGGTCATCGGGATGGGTGTGTCTAGAAATGCGGGAGAACTTAGAATCCACTGAAGCGCGCACGCGGAACACGACCAGAGTGGATGAATATTAAAGCTCTGCCGAGCCCACGCATCCTGGAGAGAGCGAGCGAGCGAGAGAGAGAGAGAGAGAGCCTGCAACGAGCCTTTGTTGGGTGGGCGATTTATGAGCGTTAGCGCAGTGAAGTGAGGCACATTTCGAACCGGCCCCAGGTCGAAATATTCCAAAAATTCATCAGGAATCTCTTCCACGGTTACCTCGGTTTCGGTGGGTGTGTGCGCTTTGTTCTTTGCGTTTTCGGAAGGCGCTCGAGGGTCGGAGAGCTGAAATGGAATCGCACACCCGTTCGGTTACGCAGGAGGCGCGTGCTCAGGGGAATATCTCGAAACACAAGGGAGGTGGATTTTGATGGTATCATCTTTAAGATCATTTCGGCTCCAAACGAGTAGCATATGATTCGATTTAACGAGCCGTTCTAGCGAAGATGGCCGACGACAGAGGGAAATTCACCACTCATTTTCATCGCCGTGCTTGGGACGTGCGAAACCAACCGGATCCGTTCCGTGTTTCACCACCGACGGTGGTGGTGTGTTGATGCTGTTGTGACCAACGACCTTTTAGCAGACGGTGCTGTACATCCTTCCCTTTGGTTCTTTGGTTACGTTTCATCGAAAAAAGAGAACACGGGCTAGCAATGCAAACACAAACACATCGCCACACCGACGGATGTTCGGAACCATCGTAAAAAGAGGCACCCCATCACGTGACGATTCTCTTTTTGCAGTTGCTCATCTCGATTGCGCACTCCAGGGGACACCAACGACGTCATACCGTCGTCCTCGAACAAGGCCGGGTTTGTGTCCTCTCGACACCGCCAGCAAGCAGCAATCGGCAATCGGATGTAATCGAACTTTATAGAGTGGAACAAATTAAAAGCTAATATGTGAACAGGAACAAGCAAAAATGGAAAAGCTCTTCTAACCCTTGGTTGTGTTTCAGTTTTGTCGTGCGAGCAAAAGGGACACGAACGATATGTTTGAGAATCGTCAACGCTTATTTGCTACCACCTCTCCTGGACGTCCTCCGGTTGCGTAGCTAGACCAGGCACTTTAGTGCGGTGCGCGAAAAGCGCAACAGATGTGATGTAACGAGCGAAAAACACAAAAATCGATACGTCAGACGTGAAGCGAAAGCCATTTCCAGGAAGAAAAACTATTTCACAAATTGAGCAACGTTCCAGGAATAGCAGCAGCAGGAGTGAAATCAATCAAACGGAGAGACAATCGACATGAGTTTTTATTTGCCGCGTAAAAATAGACCCTCGGTTGTATCGCAAAAGCTTTCGGAAATGCGCAATAGAGAGGTTCCATGTTGTTTATGAACACTTTTGCGAGTCCGTTCGGGCGGCGGAATGATAACGTACCACCGCAGTGCAATCTCTTTCCGGTTGTAATAAAGTTACGCATAAACTCCTTACACCGAGCCTCGGGTCAGCGGACGGCCCGGAAGGACCACATCAATCCATCTCACGGTAAACGGAAGCGCTTGCACAATGACAAGTAAGAATAGATGGATCCGCAGGCGGTAATTTAGAAACAGCGCCACAGGGAGGAGCGTGCCACAAAATCAAAGGACAGGGTGGTCACTGATTTGCTCATCACTGGGTGTTTTGCGTCGTGTCGTTGATATTAGCCGTGCGAAACAACGAAGCGCAATAAAAGAAGCACTTATCTTTCTGCCTAAGTGCATCGTAGACGAACGGTAATGAAAGGATGAAAATCTTTGCCGCGTAACTCGGCAACGGAAATTGCCAGTGGCCGGGAGATGAATGCCTTCCGGATATAATTAAGTGTTTTTTTTTATTTTTGCGTCTTCTGCTTTCTTTCGATGAGCATTTCTTTTTATGAGCAACTAAAACATCCTTCCCATTCCCCCCGGTGGAGTTTGTAATTATAGATCACGAAAATTCAAACCATCCAACAAACAATAAAATGTCAATTTGCACGGTTTAATCGTGCCACGGCACACATGTGTTATTTTCGTCACTTTGCAGGCCTTCGCGCTGCCCTCCCAAAAAAAAGGCATTAAAACTTTCCAACCGTACGTTCTACAAATGATCACACTTTCCGTCGTATCGCGCGTGCTGTCCACGCGTCGGTTGACATCGGGTCGCGATAACAACTTGCCCGGTCGACGAGACGACTGGTGAAACTTTGGTAAAAGTTTTCTCCAGCGCTCAACTGAGCACACCCAAAAAATGACAGAACAATAAAAGCTCGGGCCAGGGTGCCTGAACAAAAAAGAGGAATAACGTCCTCGCCCGTTCGGGAACGGAATTTTATTTCGGTTCTGTGGCACATGAATTTTTCATTAATTTTCTACCCAGCGAACGCAAAATGATGCCCTTTTGAAAGGATGGGTAAGTGGCGAAACTCAGCAGACAAACAGTGATAAATTGAGGGCGACATATTAACGCACCAAGTTGCTCATTAATTGTCGTTTTGAGTGCTTCAGGGATTTGAATCCCTGACAAATCGATTCGCATAGATACAATAACAAAAAAAAGGACATAAATCGATGTGTGGCGAAGCTTCGCATCGTTCCTTGTGTCACATTAGCCGGCAATATTTCCACCAATGCCGGGTAATATGTGTGTCGGTTTAGCCGGGATTCCAGGATTTTGGGCTATTCAAATCGCGAAAATGTCCATCCCACGCAAGAGGCGAACAGATATGACGCCAATCCCACACGTCAACTTTTTAGCACGAACGAGGACACAGACATGTGTGATGGCAAAATTTATGTTCGGTTTTCGTCCTGAAACATCCATCAATCGCGATGTAGAGCGCGGTTGGTTGGCATAAATTTAAACACACCCGTGAGCGACACGTTTGGGAGTTTTTGTGCAAAGCGAGGTTCATAAAATATGCTGCATTTTGAAATATATTTCAGAAAAAAAAACGCGACATAAAAAAGATCACATTTCCTGCAGGCATAGTTTTGTTAATCAATAGACCGCATTATATGTTCGCGTCAATTTATGATACACCACACGCTAGCTCGCGGAATTCCGTTTCGCAGGTTTATTACAGAAAAACACGTTATTTGTCCGAAGGAATTTATACACCGATCATTGAACGATTGATGCGAATTTAACATGGACAAAGAACGAGTGCACAACACGTTGAGTTGAATAAAGAATTCCAGCGTATGTTTGATAACATAAGTTTAGCAATACAATGTCGAGTAGAACTTGGAATTGAAATTGTTAGTGTGAGAATAAGGTGAAAATGAAAACCCCGATAAGGTTGAGAGGAGCGCCAAGTGTTTAATTAAAAAAGCTGCCTACTTCACCCCCCCCCAAAACGTATCGGTGCGTGTTAGATCAAACAATGTGCCAGCAAAGAGACAATGAGCCGAAGAAAAAGAAAACACCCACAAACCACTTTGCGTCACGCGTCCTTTTCACAATTTCCTTCAATTCTCCACCACCGGTTTCAAGGTTACCTGGAGCGAGATTCTAACGGTTGCCCTTCGCATTCGCCTCACCGAGGTAGAGAGAACTTTCCGAGAAAGTGCTGGATGTGGCATAATGAAGACAAGGTACCTAACGCTCTTGAGCGACACAGGGCATGTGGCGCAGAAGCTAGCGAATGTGAAGGACACAGGGAAATGGTCGACGCTCTCGGGAGCTAAGACCCCCATCATTTGAACGTGAATCTCAATTCAACTGTAATTAATATCTTATGAGGCCCTCTGGGCGTTTTTACCTGCACGTTTCATTATACTCAGCGCCACGCTGCCTCCTCGTGGACCGCGTTCACGAGCATTTTTCCCGACTTTTCCGAGCAGGTCGGTACCGGCACATATCCTTGCGCACAGGAGACGCGAACCGTATGACACAGCCTCCATGCTCCGTGCTGTTTGCACTCGAGATTGAAGTGACGGGGAAATGAAACGATGTCGTTTGTCTACACTTACGTGTGTTTGAATAGCTTTTAGCATACCGAGCCAGGGTAGCTATATCTGCTCCCTTGCGATTTTCATCCGTTTCTTCGCTTTTACAGCAGCACGCAAACCCTCTCTCTCTCTCTCTTGTTTAACCAAGCGCGGCTCTTTAGCCAAGGTAAACGGAAAGACGTAAATCTGACGTTTTAAGCATTTGAAACACAATATCATGAATGGGGGGGTTTCTGTTTTAGGCACATGCCAAATTGGCACAGAGGTTATCCTAAGCGCAATTTTCATTTTAAACCACCTAGTAACAGATACCATAGTAAATCGGCCCTTTGCCGGAGGCTTTCTAAGCTTCCTAGCTGAACGAGAACAGGCGTCTCTCCATCGTTCAACATATAATATCGGCCATATATGGATTTTTTCCGCTCAACTGATTGATTTCACTGATTGAATAGAAGAACGTGCTCTCGCCGCCGCATCGGATCACCATTGGATCCGTGTAACCATGGGTGATCGCTTGAACAAGGAAAAATCCTTCCTCCCCAACTCCCGTTATCGAAAAATCGGTCCGTTCGATTTCTCCGCCCGCTTTTCAAAACGCACAATGAATAAACGGCAAAACGATGGGATTTACAATACGTGCTTCGAGAAGGATGTTCTCGATTTTTATTCCCCCGAAATTGGGTCGCGTTGCCAGAATGTTTTGGTCTGGAACACTCTGCGTTGGTGAAGCTGAAGCCACATTCGACGTTTGGGTTCAAAATTTTCCGCAACGGAACGAAAGATGCACGTCAAAATTGGAGGACCCCTTCGCTGATAGCTGATAGCACGGGGCAATCAAAACATAGCGTTGGTGGTTCGATTCTTGAACGATTTTTTTGTGGTTCGGGTTCAAAATATCCACGGAACATCATTTTTGAGTGTTAAAAAAACCGCTCCTGATATGAAATCTACGCTCACGGAATGGGTAATTTAGACGAAATGCTTTTTTTCGGTGTTCTTTTCTACTAATGGATACAAAATCCCGGGGCTCTAGTTGACCAATCCTTTCACGTTTTTGTTACCACTGTAATGGGAGGCAGCAGCACGGTTCAGATGCAGCCGGTGGAGTTGAAATGAAAACAAAAAAAAGACTAAAATAAATGGATGCCGAAAGGATCGCTAAGCTGGTTACGGGAATTGTTATGCCTTGCTCTGATGTCCGACGTCGTCCAATCACTTTAGCGCGAACGCTTGATACATTTTGTACAAGATCCAAGGAGCGACGAGTGGTTTAGAAAACGCTCCAAAGCTACCACTTCTTTGCGACTGCGATGAAGAAGTAAACAGCAATTTATCATACAAAGTAATTGCGAATGTTTCTAATCACAAATTCAGAACTTTATGGTTATTTGTGCTACGTGCGTCCATGAGTCGTACCATTGAATGTTACGTTCCTAGATAGTACAGATTTTCCTGGTTTTTGGGTAAAAAACAACCGTCCAGATCCTTTAAGAATTTTGAATTGTGCGGCAATTCAGAAACATTGTTATTACAGTTCTCCCCTTGAAAGTCAGGTTGAACAATACCTGCACGGCTGGATGCCATGGAGCGACAGAATCACAACAACAAAACTAAACCAAAGCCGTGATAAACTGGACCTGATAACGCCAGCTTAACCAGGAAAATCCCCCTTGCTAGTAGAACAAAACTGGAGCCCCCACTGGGGCCGACTAATGATGATCCAACGAGCTAAACCTTTGATGTGTCCAGCATCATTTGCTCAACGGTGTTGCTAATGGTGTAACAACGCAAAAGCACAACTTCATTAAATATGAAGCACGAGTAATGAGCAACGGAGCTGGTGCAACTGATGCCACCGTTACACCTGCTGCACACAAAGCGTTGGTGCACTTTATTAGTATAAAAGCCGGACTCTCCGGACTTGGCTGAGGAACAATGGTTTGTCCTAGTGCGCTATTTAGGTGAAGCTGCACGTAGAGCTTCCTTCTAATTTATTTATTGCATTCTAATTACGATGCTCCGTGCAGAATATTAATTGCCGAACAGGAAATAGAAAACACCAGCTTTTGTGCACAGCGAACTGCAAAGGAAAAGCTACACGGCTGCATGCGAAATACCGATGCATTATGGATGTTTTGGGTCGACAAATGGCGACTAAAATCCGAATTTGATTGGAACCGATTGGCTGTTTGAGTTAGCTTTCGATTTGTGAGTTAGTTCATGCATTTATCATACGAAAAATATGCTTTTCCGCATTAGGCACCGTCTTGCGTTTGCATGCCCGTACACTGCACTGGTGCAGGCGAAAGTTACTCAAACTGTCCCTCATTCCAATCGTATGATAAACTGCCACCGAGTCAGTAGTTCCGCGCATGTATAAAATATGCAGAGCTGGGAGAAGAAGTCGTTAGTTTTGAGCCAAGAACACTAACGATCGGGCCCGGCGTACGAGCGATGAATATAAAGTGTAATATTTCTTTCCAACTCCCGCCCAATGGACCCTTCACCGGGAAAGTTCAATCCGACGGGGAACATAGAGAGAAGACGACACCCGACGGCATCTCTTTGGTCATGGCAGGTGGAACGAAGCGACACGTAGAATGGAGACAAGAGACAGAACGTTCTTCCTCACGTGCTTCCCGTTTCGCGGATTTGAAGACCGGGTTTTATGAATGACACCAACCGTCCCTATTATCATTCCATCGAAGTGCTACTTCGTAAGCATTGTCCAGTTTGCTGCGCACCCACCAAAGTCCGCGTGGTGGTGATTTGAGCATTAGCTTACGTCATCTCTCTCTTAGAAACCTCTACAGTGGTGCAAATTCAGCGCTTTTCACTCTCCGAAACCATGGAGAAAGCATAATCCGATGCGGAGCACAACGAAGTGTTGTATAATTGATTTATTTATTTACAGCGGAGGCTTTGGATGGAATGGAAATAAATTCAATACTCCAAAATGCCGGCCAGCGAATATGAATTCACCAAAAAGCTTCCATCCGCGAACGACGCCTCGATGCCAGTGGATTTTCACACGCGTCACATGGTGCGCCGAGAATGGGATGGAAATATTTAATATCTTTTTGGCTACCGGCTGTAAAAAAGTCAGCCGACCGAAACGTGGCTTCCACATACGCATAAGAGGATTATGATCCTTTTTTCGTTTTTTTAACCCCAACATGGGGTATCATATGTTATGTCGGGATGTATGTTAACAAGCGGCTCACACTAGCAGCTCCTGGTTATTAAAAGCACGATTCTGACTGGTGGTAAAAAAATAAAACACGCACCTGCGTTGACCATCGTGCAACCATCCAAGAGAAGGGGCCAATTATTTTGCCTTACTTTCAATTAACCCTCAACCGACAAAACAAGCCAATAAAGTGAAGCCGTTTTTTTAGGCTGAAAAAGCTGTAACAAACGTTACAGATTTAGAAGCATTTAAACTCAATCTCACTCAACGAGGATTCTTACCACGAGGTGAGAGCGAATGCCGGAAAAAAAATGCTACAAAGCGTGATTGATGTTAGGTGTGTTAGCATAAATGCATTGTAATGCGGAACGGAATCACATTTCGCGACACGAGGCTTGAATTAAAGTGCAAATCTCATGCGGCTGGCTGGCATTGTGACAGCATCCGAAAAATGTATTACACTCCTTATCGAATTCCAGATGAGTTTTCCTCCGCCGAAGCAACAACAAACCCAAACCGAATCGGATAATGCCCAACCCAACCATCATTCGTTCGGTTCGTCGCATTCTTCCATCCTGCGCTCACCAAATCAGGACTCCGTCCGTCGCCCCCAAAATTGAGCCTTTCTCGGGCAAATATAAACGCCATTCGCATTTTGGTGGATGACGTCGGGAGTTTTTTTTTATACCAGTCGAGAGCTGACACACACGTACACACCACCACAAAAGGGTGTACGATGTGAAGAGAAAATAGCTTCCTTCGTTGCTGGGCGCCCAGAAAAGGCATCCAGCCACCCCAAACGGGAGCTTTTGTCTCGACAGTTGGCTGGCTTCCTTGAGCGACGGTTTTACCCGAGCTCCAGAATGTTCCGCTGATGATGGGAATGATGTGTCGCAACCGGTGGATTGCGATGAACCAAATAACACATACATACATACGCAAGGACTGGCTCGGGGTGGCTCCTGAGGGAAATTCAATCAGGCTTCCAATCAATGCGAATAAAATTGCTGCGACTCGCGCTGGAATAGGCCCACTGGAGCCGTACGCGCCTCGTGAAGCCGAAAATAAAAGCTTAAGAACGAGCAAGAATGAAGAAAAAAACATCCCATCTGCCGAAAGATTAACTTTCCAGCCAAAACCACAAATCGGTGCAGATCCGACGTCATCGCAGGAGAGAGAGAATGGGGCGAGAACAGGAGAAGGTCAACTGGTGAGGTCCGTGGGCAGGAATCGAGAGGGCCAAAAGAAGCAAATCGGTGCTATTAATAAGCCTTCCAAAATTCCTGTTCCAAATTAGGTTGATATGTAAGGTTGAAAGAAAGAAAAAGAAGAAATGCGCACCCGTAGATGTGGCGTTTGAAACGAGGGAAAAGCGTCAAGTTTCCGCGTGAACCGGGGATTGGTTTTCCGCGGGTGTTTTGTTGCGTGTGAGAACAAATTCCGCCATTAAGTGTGTGCGTGCGTCGGTGTGCGTTTTGGGGTAAACCACGTTAACCCGGAAACTCTCGGCGAACTGAGAAGCGCGGCATGACCGCAAGAGAAGGAACTTTTTAATCAGTCCTGGTTTACCCTCGCCGGAAAAGCCAACAGTAATCACGATTTTCGCTTCGCTTCGATCGGTTAGATGATTTATACGCACCTTTCGACAACGGGGGGTGGTGGTTTTGGATGTCGGTTATTCGGTTCAAGAATATTTAGCCCACCCGTTGAGTTTTAGCACCGACGCCACCGGCAGAACGGAACAATGCTACAGAAATTCAATTTGTTCAGTTCCTCTCGCAACCGCCACCGGGCGTGGGGAAGGTTGATTACCGGCAAACGGGTTCCACCACTGGAAATGGGGTTTGACAATTTCGGGTCCAGATCGGGCCGAAGGATGGTGGAACGTTTCCACGATGTAGCGCCGTTGATTAGGATTTTCCAGGGAGGTTGAGCAAGCCTAAGGTGGGTCTCTCGATTGCCGGTTAATCTGGCATTTTTCGACAGTATCGACATGCGATCGAGCAGCACCGGCAGTTGTTGACCCTTGTTGAAGCGATAAAATGAAAGTATTTCGGGAAAATTACGACAAACGTCGGAGCTCAAGCTTTGTGCAGACAATAAGCAATTCAAAAACGCAAGCGGCTCTTTCTAATGGATCAAAACCAACCCATTAATGGATGCAATCTTACGGTTGGCAAGCTGCTAGAGAATTTACCACATTATAAACCCCAAACCATAAGACCCATCATCATCATATCGGGCGGGTTTTTTGGGAGATAGCAATTAGCAAAACCCCAACATAAGCCGCTTAGCGCTGGCTCGGTGGAAAACTGACGTTCGAATCAGCTCGTTCGGTTTGGCGAAATATTCAATCCCTCGGCCGGGAATCGGTCGGAATTAGACATCGTTAGCTGCTTCGAACGGTGTAGAGTCTTGGATAAACTTTTCGCTGAAGCCACTAGCTACGTGACCCAACGAGCCGGAGGTCACAAACTGACCCAGAGCGGCACTGGAGCAGCACGAGATTTCCCAACGTTTCCCGATATGCGCGCCATACAGCTTTGTTTTGCCGCACCGAGGAAGATGCTAATCAAAATTTAATTAACCCGTAGAGCGCAGTAACTAATCTCGGCTCGGGGGAGCCGTTAGCAGCGATCAGCAATCGGTAATGCTTTACGCATTTCCTGGAAAAATCGATGGAAGGTTGCTGCCTGGTACACGACGACGTCAAGTGTCCTAGATAGCGTTGGAGCAGGGAAACAATTCGATACAAAGCGATGGTGGTGTGTTTCTGTTCTTATCGTTGCATACTGGAGAGTTAGCAACATTACATCTTGGATGGTAGGTTCATCGGTGCTAGTAGCAATACTCCAGTAAAACCCTGTTACGACCAAGCGATGAGCGTAATTTACAATCTGCCTGTTTCCAGTTTTCCCACAGGGGTGTTCCCCGGAAAACCCAAAGAAAGGACTGCACGCGACCTTGCGCCAGCAGGCATGTTGTTTAGCTGCGAGAAGCATAACACGCAGCATTTCCCGGGCACAAAGTAAATCAACGCAGGGCGAATGAATTAATCATGTTCGCGCACGTAAATTGTGCCGACTCGCGCAAGAAAAATACATCCATCCTGGCACATCCTGGGGGGGAATAGGGAAACAACTCACGCACACAAACAAAGCGCAAACACCCGCCAACAAAGCTGCCGGCATTTTTAGTGAGATAAATTTCGCCGTTCCGAGGGAGCCGTGTTGCTTCTGGTTGGGCACCTTTCATTTTCCACCGCCCTACGCCAAAGCATAGAAAACTCATGGCCGTGAGGCTACGCAAACAAAATGTAGCGTTCGAGTTGCTTTGAGGGGAAAGCGCAAAACGCAAAAAAGTTCCTCGCAGACAGAAAGAAAGAAGCTTTCCGGCGGTGAAAACGAAAACCAACGATCACGACCTTGCGGCCCCGTCCCAGTTTCCCGGAAGCGGGAACGAAACGACGGTAACACGACACAAAGGACGCTTAGCCCCCTCTGCCGGTGGAACATACGCGCTAAGCCGATTCGTGGAAAATTATGGCACCGGGATGCGTGCAAACGTCCCACCATCGTGCCGTTGATCCATGTCAGTCCTTCACCCATCGCGCACAGCTTGACGGCAATGTTTAAAGCGAGAAATGGGGTGTGTGTGTGTGCGTGCGCATTAAATTAATTGTCGTTACGTCAAACCAGCTTGACTAGCACATTTACAAAGGGCGGAGGATTGCGAGAGGATTTAACGGGCCATCACCAGCGTCAGTGTTCTAAGCGACGGGGGGAGGATTGAAAAGTGACGTGCAAAAATGTCCTGCCTTGGGATACCGCTGCATGCTAGCGAACCAGAAAATTCTGCCATTCCTTTACGTTCGGTGAGTGTTCTACACACTTTCCATGCAGTGCTCAAGACTCAACAGGTGAAATCTGCCTGACCTGTTCGATGATCACAATTAAGACGCGAGCGTGGGTTTTCCCGACGCCCGACAAACGAAAAAGGAAAAGCAAGATGAAGCGAATGAGCACACATACACTGAACCGAGCACACTAGCTCGCTATCATCGCGCTTGACGCTTTCAAGGTGTGAGACAACGACAATTATGTTTGCATCAATTTGCTAGCTTAACTCACTTCAGGTTCGCCACGCCTGCTCTTCTCTGCAACCCTTTTTTGGCTCGAATTTCACGTGTTGGCGTTCAAATTTGGCTCACTTCAGAGTGGATTCCTTTACTGCTTCCGTTCGGGCTACCATGGACTTGTACGATCGCGTATGATTCAAGGGTTAACATTGAGGTTCACATTCGATGAACACTTACACATACGAGCGCTTATCTCATTTCATCACATCCGGTTCGCATTTGCCCGTTAGCTTAAAGGACGGAGGGAGTTGAGAGCTTTCCAAACTTGATCCTGCATACTCAGTTGCCAGCTTTCTGTCACTCTTTTCGTCCCTTTCGCGGCTCTCATCTTCTCGCTTCATTGGTCGGTTACTCGAACTAAAAATAGACGCGGCCGACGAGCTGTAATCCAGCACATATGAGGGCGGGTTTGCGAAATAAAAAAAAAAGGAAACCTTCTGTGGGAGGCACTGACCATAAAGGAGTGGCTCGTCGGGAAGGGTTTCCGTGAGAATGGATGCAAAGGTACCTTTTTCGTCACACGATCCACCGACCGTCGCTGACCTCCCTCCTGTGAGTTCCCTTAATCGTACCATCATACAATGATGTTTTCTTTGTATGCGCAGAAGAAAAAAATTAGTATTATACTCTACTATGATAGCCGGGCACGGTCTTAGTTCCGACAGGAGAGGATAACGTTGGCGATTTTTACATCCCCATTACAACTGACGAGGGACGATGACGGTGGTGAAAGGGAGTAAATATTTCATCACCATCATCCTATCCGTTGCCCGTTAACGCAACGCGCGTATCAACCGCAACGAGCTGAGATGAAAAGGAAAATTCCCCCTGCCTTCACGCCGTTTCCTCCCACCACCAGATGCTGAGGCAGGAAATATGCAAAATTACCCGAAAATCCACCACCAAGCGAGCGAGCGAAGAAGAAGACAACAAAATAGGAAATCCGTTGACGAACTATAAGGATACAAATAATGGATAAAATTATCCTCCTGGCAAAAAAAGGATTACGTCAACTCGATCAGCTTGAGCATAATTTGAGTCAACATCATTTCGCTGAAGGTCACCGGAAAGTCGTTGCGGCACGGAGATACTCCCGAGGCTAGTCGAAACAGCTCTAAATTTCGTAGATCCAAACCATCCCCCCCTTGCAGGAAGGGTGTGGTCGGTCTGTTTCTATAATTGAGTAAGCTAAAATACCCACACCAAGTACCGGTGTGGGTTATTGAACGAAAAAAAAAGATGGAAGTTGAGGAAAAAATTAATGTGTAAAAGCGTTGCAAAAGCATTGCCCTTGGTCCGAGAGTAAATGTTCGTAGGCCACCGTCTGTATCGATAACGTGATAAGAAATTACAGCAAACTCCCCCTCAAAGCTACTATTTACCATAGCAATGTAAAACTTTCTCGGTTTGATAAATTTCCCTGAGCAATTATTTATGTGTTTCGATGGCATGAATAATAACCGAATTCAATTACAAACACAGAAAAATCGATAGACGTTACTCGGAGGAAAGAATCTAGCTAAGCCAGCAGCACGTTTCCCCGTCATCGCGGTGGCTTTTAGGTACCGTTTTT
The DNA here is from genome assembly GCF_943737925.1 of Anopheles nili. NCBI lineage: Eukaryota > Metazoa > Arthropoda > Insecta > Diptera > Culicidae > Anopheles > Anopheles nili. Next base: position 6,471,024 of record NC_071292.1, read on the forward strand.
TTTAACACATATATTATGCAGCCATGCCCAAAATAGAGAGAGAGACAGAGAGAGAGCGAGAGAGAAGAGAGCCAAGCCCCATCATTTATGTAAAGGTTGGAGGGCACGACCACGTTGTTGGATGATTAATCACTCAAATATGAGCGCCTTCGTCGGCTTAAACCTACAATTTGATCGAACGATTACCATCCGCCGACACGCACCAATCAATAGAACATCAGTGTCCTGGCAGAGGACGTGAGACGTGGCGCGTGCGGGAGAAATAAGATGAAACATTAAATGGCGGTTATTGGATACGGTCCGTATGTAATGACATTACTGTAATTGAATCCACACGGCGCTCCACCGGCAGCAGCATCATCAGCATGGACCACCGGGGGAAAGTGAAAATACATGAAAATTCGCTTCATTACTCGCACGTTGGGGCGTACAAAACTTCCAAACATGCATTAGTTGATGAGTTTTCCCCGGAACTGGAATTGAAGGGGCGGAGCTGATGCTTCGTGATAAACAATCGATTAATAAAGTATGCATACTATGTACACCCCACGGAACGGCACGTTCCTTGAACGTTGATTCTGAATTTATCGTTTTCACACGATGGTTTGATTTGCCCTATGATGGCAATACGCGGTGCTTCTGTAATTTTGTATGTCAATATCACAAACCGTCGAAACGACCCCATGCTAGCATTATATTTCCATAGAATGTAAATACGTTTATTAATACACTTCATGATTCCATCATGAGCAACAATTTCAAATCGAGCTTTTCTAGTGATAATTCTGATAGCACGACTCTTTGATCAACACAGCGAATTATCTTTAATTTATTCAGGAAAATACATCAGCCGTCGTATCGTCGGGGAAGTTTTATTAAAAAAAAAATATAATAAAAACAAGAAACAATCTATGATGCCTGAAAACCTAATCATATGGAAATTAATGCACTCATAAATACTTATTTTAGAAAAAGTGAAAATGCATCATTCATCAAATCGATAAGGTAGACTGTTGATTTAAAAAACTGAACTATAGCCATCTGCCCAACCGTATACATCTATTCCGATAAACATAGAGGCATGATTTCCAGGCTGTGGGTTTCATAAATATGTTTTGTACGCAATACCTAAATATCAACGCTATCATGCTATCGTAACCCATTTGGTCGTCCAACAAGTTCTCATATTGCATTCCTTCTTTTCAATAATGTGTTTGTTCACTAAAATTCATATAGCCGACTCCATGATCAATGCCAACAAGCGATGTGATAAACATCTACACATTGCCAGGTGAACATTACATCTGCTTTTAAAATTGTGTGCTGAAATGATATGGAAAGCACCGGAAATGGAAAGAAAGAACTAAAAGAAAGCACAGCAAAACAATGATAATGAGCGCTAATCTGCTGATTAACATCCCAAAAAAACAGCGTTCAGCGAATTTCGGTGGCTTTCCTGCATATGACAGCTTCGTATTGTTCCATTATCCGTGAGCAAAACGTTCCCGCTCTGATGTTATTTTCCTTGCTATCCATTCCGTTACGCAATTTTGGGAAAGGCGTAGCAGCAAGAGCACTGCTAGGTACTTGAGCGAATGGTTCTGTTGAAAAGCATTAAGCTTTCATGACACGACTAATGGCGGCAACTTCGGAAAGGTATCTTTTTACCGTGAACAATCCGCCAGAAAAGATCTCTTTACTGATTACTAGAGAGAGAGAATGAGCGTGAAAAAAGGAAACAAAATCACAGAACGTACAAAGTTCCGTGTGAAACATTCCGGATATTTCAGTTACAACTTTGTGACAGTTTCCAATTGCTGCTTCCTTCTCGAGGCAGTGGAACGGATTTCAAGACATATTATGATGCCTCGCACATATCGCGCCTTCACGCTGGGAGCATTAATCTCGCACAAACCCTCCGGAGGAGATTGAAAATTGAATTAAAAGAAATTTTAAGCACATCCCTCAAGGGTAAGTTCCAACGGAAACACGACGAGAACATCGTGATATTGTACAACGTCCACGATGATGATGATGATGAGCTTTCCTTTTCAACAACAACTCAAAGAGATTAAAAAAAACCAATCTTTGCGCCGCATCTCGTTGAAATATTATTCCAGGACCCTCCTAGCCCCCACTTTTCCAGGGAAAGCGTCGTTAACGAAAGCGCGATCCTTATTGGTCCGTGTCTAGCTTTTATTTATTTTCCTGCGAGTGGGACAATATCACACATAAGCGTTCCTCGTTCGGTTCCAAGCCAAGATTGGATGAGTTTCCACAGCGCAAACTAGGCTAATGCTGTCAACGGTGATAAGAGCACGTTAGCGACCGACAACAAGCAGGAGTGGTTCACCAGGCGAGAAGACGGTTTGTCACGACACGGCGGTCAAGCCGGTTAGGAACAGCACTTCAAAACGGTGCAGGAAGAAAAACACAAACAACGCTGCGATAAGATATACCAGCACCTTTTTGCCAAATAGCCCATCCAATCCACCCATCTGGGATTGATAAATGATTGTTCTTTTTCCGTGTTTGCGACCACTTATCGGAACGAAACAAAAAATAATAATACCACAGTGGTGATGAAAGGCTACTGGTTCTTTTGGAGCTACTCGTTTCTGCTCGTGAGAATCGACGAGAAGCGCTTAAACAAATAGAGCACTTGAAACTCGCCACAGTGCGCAATGCTTCAAATGTCTCAAAACCAGAAATTGGTAACGCAACAGCTCTATTCTAAAAAAATTAATTTACACCATCCGAGAAGCTTCCACTTTGTCCACACAAGCCCAAGTATCAACGCTCTTCACTGTTGGGGCTCTCATTGATAACGAATGAGGAGTACTTCCTCATCGCTCGAAGAAGGCGAATGGAATCCCCCAACAATCCCTTAGGAAACCGGTACGTTTGCCTATCTTTACGACCAATAAGTCCATGATTGTAGCTGCACGAAACTCGCGTTTGGTGCACCAGCGCAAGGACGCCAGTACCCACATGATGTTGCTCCCGCGCCTGTTGGACCAAACCATCCAAGGATAACCAAGAAACCTGGGAGTCATTGTACACAAGGTGCGTTTCGTGGTGGATAGTGTTTCTTTATCTACTCTCAACCGTGCCGACAGGGAACCGTTTTTCCTTTCGACATCGTTCCGTGAGTGGACTTCATTTGTCCTGCAAAAATAACGCCATACCAGAACTTCTTGACGTCAGTCAAAACGATGAGCAGTGCTGCCACCGAACAACGGGGAGTCAGTGCATGAAGCGAAAATAAAGCCACATTTTACGCACTGAGCCATAGCCGAAGGGGGCTTAGGTGGATGGTGGATTTGTGTGCAGCATAATCAGCGCCTGCCGGTGAAAGGATTTCTGTCGTCCTGCTTTCAGCGAGGATATGCGCACCATGCTTGCCGGTACACAAACAAAACCCGCGCGCAATATGATGATGAAAGTGCTGCACGCGAGGCGTAAACTGCGAGATGGAGGTTGCCTTTCAAAACCCACCCCAGTCGTGGGAACGCATCAAACACGTTGCTATTACAGCGTGACACAAAAGAGGGACGAAATTGCAACGGTCGAGAAATGGCCGTGCTTTCGCAACCACGAGCGGTTGGATGTTTGCGATTTAATCTAACTTTCTTTAATTCAGCCGCACACACAACCACGCCGCTTTTTCGGTGCCTTTAATGTCTTATCAGGAAAGATAAAAACATCCTGATTGCCGTATCGCGTTTGGCACGACAGTGCCGGCCATTGCGCAATAGCAACGATTAAACCGCCAACCAGAAAGCTATTATCACGAAGCACCGGAATGACCTGAAAAAGTCTAACAATTGTGGACGTCGGCAGAAATCGGTCGTCCCGCGTCGTCAATGTAGAGAAAACATCGTGAAATGCGAACCAGGCATATCTAAAATTCACACGCAACTCTGTCTCTCTTTCACTGTTCTCTCATTCTCTCGCTTTGCATCTTTGGGTCCCCCCTGTTGGGCAGTAGAACGGCGGGGGTCTTATCTCACGCATTGAAAACGTGAAACACGTGATACGCAATCAATCTACAGCACGTTTAAGTCCGAGCGTATTTTAATTGTACATGTAACACAAATCGTGATTCTTTTGTTACAACAATGGCGCAGAACGAGCTGTGCTATCGATTATACAGAAAAAAACACTATAAAGGATCAGCTAATTGCTCATCGTTTGAACAGATAGCCCAAGAGAGCAGTAAGATTACGCAATTACATTCTCCGTTGAAGATCACTGTAGATGATGTTTAATAGACTGTCGATAAATGTACCGCATAATGAGGGTAACATCTCCATCTGAACCTGAATCTGAAAGTTCGATAAGCTGTTTACACCTGTTTGCATGCAGTTTCAGATCTGGGAGGATCACAAAAATAACACTTTCATAGAACTTTTATCATTATCCCTCACTTATTGTTACTGCGACATCATGTCAGCTAATCGTACACACGATATAACTTCGAACGAATGTCGTCCGATGCAGAGCACACTCCGGCAAGAGTAATCCTATTAGTTTTAGCTTATTGTATGGGGCGATTTCGCTAGCATCCGTAACTCCCTTGGAAGCTGTAATTATTCCTTCATTAACCCTTGATTGTATCTTAATTTGACGTTTGTCGCCTAAAAGCTTCGAATATTCTCCTAGCCATCGGATCCATCCATACGTCAACAGGTACGGCGGAACGAAGATAAGGAGAACCTGCCAGACTTTCATGACATCAGGACATGAGTCCACGCAAAAGAAATGAAACAGGAAAACCCGCCAAACTGTGTCCGAAAGATACATCGTTCCTTACTCGTTTTTCGCACACACACACGTACAGTTTGTCGCAAGATCAAACAAAAAATCACATGACAAAAAAGATGCGGAAAGAACCTTAATCAGGGTAATCCTCGGGAAAGGACGTCAAGGTACCGATGTACCGTGTGTACCGAAGGACATACTGTGTTGGAAAAAGGCACCTAGAGTCTTCTTTTTTTGCCTCGCAACGATCCAGAACAGATAAGCGCAAAGCCAACCGTATACAACCACCATGCTCTCAAGCCTAACATGGATGAAAGGATGGGTGGCATATTAAAGTTGACTTGCTTCGCCATATTCTCTGACATAGATTTTTCTTTTACGACAGCTAGGACACATTTTGCTTCTGGCTTAGAATGTTGTACACAAATATTTAAGGGATAAAGAACATGTTTGAATTAGCGTAATAATTGACCATATACAGGCAGTATCGGGTAGTTAGTAGAATAATCCTTTCAAAAAGCTAGCCTGATCATATGTACTAGAAAAAGGGTATACGGGATATGAAAGGGAGCAAAGCGTTCTATTTATTTGAAATATTTGTATCTGTCTAAAACGAAGGATAAAAAGATTGCTATCAGTGAACAGCAAACGTTCAACATCTCTTATCGGATAACATCAATGAATCTCGGGGCGTGTTTCATTTATAAAGTATCCCATTCAACAAAAAAACAACTCTCGACAATCAATCAAATAAAGTGGGTTTTAATCCATTTCCTATTTAATTTTCGAAGTAGCATTTCATCCTCTCGGTGCGAAATTCGTAAAAACAAACAAACTCAGGTTGTGTTTTAGCTTCCAATCTAATTACTACGCGTAAAGAAATAAAACTTTTCATCCCTACGCCGCAGGAACGCTTCAGTTGCAGTATTTCCCTTAAGCAAAAAAGTACCCCTGGGGAGTGACGACTTTAAACGAATATTTGATAAAGAAAAAACAAGCTTGTCGAACGTAAGTTAGAATGCTAGGACTCTGCCTCATCATTCATTGATTCTAATCAGTTTCACACTACTTAACGCACCGATTGAATGCATTTAGCACTTAAAATGTTATCGTGTGATAGAGTTTGTTGTTGATTTGATAATATATTAACATTCTTCGATAACAAAATTAACCGGAAAAAAGTTTTTAATGTTGATTTTTTGTATGATCAGACAGAACAAAATTTGTTATCACGCTTCGTAAAATCGTGAATTGTCAATAGTCTAACATTGAAGCAACGAATTCGCAAGCCGGAAAGATGAAACACAAACTCACCGGATGCTGCAACTGAATCGATCCGTACAAGCAACCCGATAGCAACAGATCAATGACTCGTGCCCCCTCACATACACACACACACGGGGCGGATGCTGATGGACATGTCCTTCCATTCCCTTTGGCCCAACCCATTTCAAAGGGTAAAAAGGGCAGGGCATCGCTATCAGGCGCAGGCTTGTCTGGTACCTCGCACACATCACCAGGCGATCATTACTCTTTGTGCGGTATGGTCGTTGCCTTATCCTTTCGCTGCGCCACATACTGTGGAAGCCACGGCTGCATGCGAATAAAGCTGATAATGCTGCCTCTCCGTGTCGTTCCCCTTTTCATGAACCGAGCACCCCCAGGGGAGGCTCTGATGCAGGCCCCTGCCGGTGGAAAATGCTACAGGGACGACGCGGAAAATATCGAAACACTCCTACGTGCGCGTGATGCCAAATGGCTTCGATATTGATTTCTTGGCTGCGAGCCAATAATAATAACTCCGTGGGCTGGCTTGACGCAGGCACAGCTAGGTCCTATTTGCATCTTACGTGTGGCGTACGTGAGCGAGAGGTATTTTTATCGGCTGGTTTCTATCCTCTTTCCCGTATTTTTTCCCCCATTTTTACGACTTTTCAGCGCTGCTAGGGCTCCAACAGCTAGGGATATGTAGCGTCCCAGGGAACATAATACAACATAGTCGGCACCAGGTGTGAAATCGCTTGAGCAAATCCACTTAAACTTAAGCCAGCACCAACGGTGACCGACTGTTGAATAGGCGGAGGCGTAAATGCTAATAGAGAGGCCAGGAGGAGTACCAAAAAGAGCAGTGCAAAGAACAGCAAAATAAGTAGGTCACGACGTCGACGACAACGAGACGACGATGACGGTGTGTTGAGAAATTGGCAACCTCGAAAGCCGCACCGTGGTATGACCGCGGAGCCCAGCAACCTGATTTAAAAAAGGAACCTCCTCAGTAGGGAGGACGATACTTACACAACCATTCCGTAGGCTCCTTCGCCGATGTAGGCCAGGTTCGTGTACCGGGGCCCAACCTCGAACACCTGACCACGGATGATTTCGGCGTTCGGGTTCGTGTTGGTGATGCCGTTGTTGTTCGCAGCGGATGCCGATGAACCCGTGCCACCAGCAGCAGCCCCGGTGGAACCAGCGGCAACTGGTGCACCGTTGTTTACCGCCTCAGCCATGCTGGTTGTTGCCTTCGGTGTTTCTGGTGACGTCTGTAATCGGTCTGTGGGGTTGGAGATCCACTCGAAATTTGTCTCACAAGTTTTTTATTTTGCTTGCTCACTTGACACCTTTCTTCGCTTGACACCACCGGAAGGGCTCGGTTATGCTGCGGTTGCTTTGATGGGGAGGTGTGTACACGCGTCACACACTCCTTTGCATACAATCGACACTTCGCGCTTCACTCAAGGGCTGATAGCGGAGACAACGAGAAAACTAGACTTACGGGCTGGCTCTTTGCATCAGGCGAAATGATTTCGACTAATTCGCGGACGCTTCACTCACTGAACACCGGAGCGCAGATAGGGCGCACAATATCACACACAACAAACAGACACGCACAGGACGACGGCGATTAACTTCACCCCTGTTGGAGAAACAAAATTACTATCATTTAACGCACGCAAACTACACTGACGCACTGCCAGGCGCAACATCCACCAGAGCCCAACGTTTTGTTGCCGTTTCGGCTCGGCGGACGCTGACCGGGGCTTTGCAGGATTTTGTTTTTATGCACCAGCGGGTTCATATTTTTGCTCTTGCTCCAGACGGGACATAGCTGACAGCCGCTGTCAAATGAACACCAAGATTCCACACTGACGCGCGGCCGTTCTTTTTCACACCCTTCGCGGGCCAGCTACTAGCTGAACGGCAGCGTACGGTAGGGACGCGAGGGGGTGCAGTATTTGCATCGACGGATGGATGATTAACGAATGAACCGAGAAAAAACTTGATCGCTATCGGGCCGTATCTCACTTGAGCAAGAAACAGCTGCCATCAGCCTGTCTCTGGTATGCTGCTTCTTTCGTAGAAAAATCCCAATCCACGCACTGACGCACAATGTTTGGTTGTAGTTTAGAAGTGTGTGAATAGCAGGACCAACGCGCGAAGTAAACTGATGAACTTTCATCACACGGTGGGGGAGAGCGAATGGAGTGCAGTACAAAAAAACAGCTCTCTGACAGCAGCCAGACACAGACGCAACAATCGAACTGAACCAAGCCCCCGGATGGCAGCGCACATAGAACAAGCCGACGGGAAGGCCGGGCCTCCCGAAGCACGCCCAGATGAATGTTGTCACACAATCCTTTCGCCATAAGGCGAGGTTCGCTTGCTAGCTGCGACCCATTTCACTGAGCTGCAGTAGCCGATCACCACCACGCCACTGATAGATTGCTACAGTGAAGGAATTTCATCCTCCTACTGCACGGGGTTGGGGCTCGATTTTGGTTACCGAATCCATCGATCAGGGCACAGGCTCAACGATGTTAGCACGCCTGTGAGCCCTCACCGCGAGGGAGCCATCCACAAACGCACAAACCTACCCTACGCTGATAGCAGGAGCAATGACGGTGACCGCTGGTCTCGGTTTGCACTTGTTCACATTCCTTCAGCCTCCGGACGACTTTCGCTTCACTCGGCACCACAACCACAGGACATTCGATCTATTCGGGCCACGAAAAAGGACTGCGCTTTTTCTGCGAACCGAAGAAGACACGGAACGTTTGCCTGCAGGACGAGTGCACGCACGATTTTACTGACGTTTGGGTTACTGAGCTGTCACTTTTGAGTTGACAGTTCGGAGCGACAAACGTTTGCAAACCACGGCAATTCTTTTTTGTATGTAGATAAATTACACAAAAATACTTGCATTTCTTATGTAAGTCCTTCAAATGCTTAACAGCCTTCGAACAATTTAAGAGTTAAACTCTAAAGCACGACGACAAATTGATCATTTGACCAACAGTCATCCACGCGGTCATGAGAATCGATAGTGGAACAAACCAGTCCCGGACTGCGCATCATCCGAGCTGTCAAACACGCAAACATCGTTTGACAGGTCTTGAGCATAAAAACCAAAAGTGCGGTAAACAATTGGAACGCTTTTATATAGATATTTCGGCATTTGCAGAATCAAAACCAAGTTACTTTGCAGTGTATTTGCGTCGGTGAATCATATAAATCGTTCATCATGAATGCGCCGCCCACCTTCGAATCTTTCCTTCTGTACGAAGGAGAGAAAAAGTGAGTGCTGAATGTTGACACGAATTACCGGTAGATCTTACCTTCTCTCTTCTCGATTGAACAGGATCATCAAGGAATTGGACATGAAAGTGCCTAATGCGGCAATTTTCACCGTAAACAAGGAAGATCACACTCTTGGAAATATGATTCGCAAGTACGCATGCAAGCGAATATGTTACAAAACGAACAGGCATCACCTGCTTCATATACCAACGTTGCTTTCTTCCGTTTCTCTCTAACAGCCAACTGCTCAAGGACCCGAATGTATTGTTTGCTGGCTACAAACTTCCCCATCCGCTGGAGCATAAATTCGTTCTGCGCATCCAGACGACGTCGGAATATTCCCCTCATGAAGCGTTCATGAACGCCATTACCGATCTATTGTCCGAACTGTCGCTGTTCGAGGAGCGATTCCGCGAGGCGATGAAAGAGAAGAAGGAAGGTGGCGACTAGGACTACTCGGGGTGGAAGATTATGCACACGCGGCGAATGGCGACGAGAAGGATTTTCGGATTCATTTGCAGTCAGAGTTTGTAGGAGTTATTTTAGAATTTAAGATAAGAGACCTACATTTGTAACAGTATAAATATTGAGTTATTCTATCTATCATACTTGATATCTTGTGGTTGAAATTATCCGAACGCAACAAGCTGTTGAATCTAAAACAAAACAAATGTGTGACATTTTATGAAATCTATCCGAGACAAAAAAACATTCGAACTAGTCGAGTTTAAGCGTTGCCACTATCTGAATAAATTAGGTACTGCCTATCAATAGAGCACATAATCATTAGCACAATATTGTGTACATTTAAAATTCTAAAAAACAATTTAAAAACGAATATTCAAAGCTCAAATAAGGGGAAGCCGAAACTTCGTCGAATGATAACTCATGCGTTAGAAGCGTTGTTGTATTAGGCCCTGGTCTTCATTTTAGTACGTCTCATCATCAGGACATTCACCGATTTCGTGCCCAAAAACTGGAAGAGGAAGTAAAGTTAGTGAAAAAAGTTAACAAATGCAACATCAAACCACCGTTACATAGAAACCCCCCAACGAGTGTGTACCCAATTTAAGGAGCTTCACAGTCTCGTAAGCCCTGGAATTAATTACTTTTCACTGGCATTTATTACTAGTATATCATGAAAAAAGGATTGCATGGTGAATTTAGCCACCACCCCCCCTTTAAACGCGCAGTGAAGCACAACAAAACTAGTTTACCAAGTAAATGAGCCTTGGTAGCATGTGCAATAAACGACCACACCATGTTCAAACCCTATCCCGACCCAGTCCACCCAAGCGATATATCTGTTAATTGTGTTTCGAAGGGAAGCTCCTTCTAATCCGTCTGAATTTACGACTCGAATAGCCTTCCCTTCTCACACTACATCCAACCGGTACGATCCATGGTCTGATATAAATTGCATTTCATTCCACTTTTTTCTGACTATCCAGGGACACAAATTCCCCGACAGATAGTAAAACTGCAACACGCACATTGCTATGTAGATACACACAGCTGAAAAAGAAAAAGGAACGTTCCTCAACTAAGCAAGTCTTATCTAGCGCTCAAGTCATGTTGCTCGAGGCATGGAAAACTACAGAAAAAATGCTGACCGTGAGCTTGAGCACGGTGCGTCTTAATGTTGCCTGGTTTTCTAGCATGGCGAAAAACCTAGATGTACTGCTTTAGATAAAATATAATGCCATCTTTTATATGTACATTTTTTGTACACGAAACTCAACCAGCTTTGCTTGGTCAAAATTTTTACGCTTTTTACCATTTTTCAGTGCCCGAAAAAAGATGGTCTGCAATTTTTTACGCAACGAGAACATTTTTTGAGGTTGGAATTATTTGCAATCTAAACCAAGAACCTGGGTCCCTGAGCTGTTGCATAAAGGGACCACGTTTTTTTTCCACCAAAGACACTTTACTAACAAAAAAGCGCTTTGTGTGCGGCCAGCATTATCTTTGCCTTTCGCTAAAACTTTTCAAATCCCTGGCACACCGCGATAAATAATATAAGGCAAAATTAACATCTCTTTCCCATAATAGCGAATAGCGTAATTGGCTCTTCATTATCAGCACATGCTTACCTTCGCAACTTTCGCAATATTTTCTAGGAGGCGGTACCTTACGCTCCTTGCCATCCGCGGGATGTTTGAGCATTTCCGGTGGACTGTCGGAGGACTGCTTCGGGCAGTCCTCGGTTTCATGCTGGTCGAACTCATCGCAGATATCGCAGAACACACGTGGCGCCGGTTTGCGCTTCTGTATCTCGAAGCTCATGTTTTGGCTAAAACGACAGAACAAAAAAAAACATCCCCAGGGACTCAGCTTGAAACTGCGCTACGTGGAGGTCCAAAAAACAGCCTAACGCTCTTACCTGTCCGCACTGGTCGACTCGAGAGCTTGTATCCGCAGCGTCAACTTTTCGTTTTTCCGTTGCATGTCGACTATGATCGAGTTGAGGAAATCTATCTGAGCGCCGGAATCATCCTCCTTGGTTTCACTGGTGATCCTGCCCGTCAGTGAGCTATTTGCTGCCGTTGCCGCAGAGTTGGCCGCCTTAGCCAGCTTTGCTAGTTCAGCATCCTTGGCCACCATCTGCGCACGAACGTGTTCGTTTTCCTTTTCCAGCCGCCGGTTGGCTAGCTGCAGTTCGGTTTCTCGTAGCTCCAAATCTTTCTTTGCGCATTCCAGTTCGAGTTGCCGTCTTTCCGCGTCACGTTTGCTTGTAGCGGTTTGCGTCGTTTCAGAGACCTGCGTTTCGAGTTTCTGTACTATCTCGGATAACCGTTGCTGCAGCTCCTGAATTTCTTGCTTTTTGGCACTCTCCAGTTCCAGCAGCTTCTGGGATAGCTCGTGCGTACGATGCGAATACTCGGTCTCAGAAGTCTTCTTTCGATCGAGCAACTCGTCAAACTGGGTCGTTTGTGCTGCCAGTTTCGTCTCCAACTCGCTGACGCGGCGCAGTTGTTCCTTCAACCGTTCATCCTGTTCCTTCTGGGTGGCACGGGACTTATCCAGCGATCCCTTTAGCTCATTTACTTCGCTCGACGCACGATTACCACGCTCAGCACTTTCGCTTAGGTTTCTTTGCGCGGCTTCCAACTGTTGCCGAAGTTCCTTGAGCTGCGAATCCCGTTTAACCTCGCGTTCTCTTAGCTGCCTGATCTCATCTTCTTTCGAAACGATTGCTTCGCCTTTCGACGCAGTTTGTGTCTTATATTCCTCTAGCGAGCTTTTGAGCTCGGAAATTGAAGAATCTTTGGCTGAAACCGATTGTTCAAGCGTTTGGATGCGACCCTCCAAGTCTGCTTTCGTTTGCAATAGTGGACTTAGTTCATCGATCCTTGCTTGCAGTGCGACCATTGCTGCTGACTTGGACTCAATGTCTTGGTTCAAAGTGTTTAGACCTGTTTCTGCAAGCTGCCTAGCCGAAGACACTGCATCCAACTGCTTCGATAGATCCTCGTTTTTACTCGAGAGCGTATCGAGCTGTTTCTTGTGTTCATCAGAAGCATTTAGCAGCTGTTCTTGAAGCAGCACCAACTCTTTTTTCAGTGTTTCCTCTCGACTGACCAGATCAACCTGCTCCTCTTCCATCTCGCTGTAGGAACTGTTCAAATCTTGAATACGCTTTTGCATCTGTTGACAATTTTCCTCCGAATTCAGCTTTGCCTTTGTCAACGTTTCAATTTGACTATAACAATCTTGTAGCTGCTGCAACATTTCTGCATGTGTTTTGCTGTTTTCCTGGAGTTTATCAACCATCTCGGCCATCTCGGTGGATCGTTTCTGTAGCGAGTCTTGTTGATCGGCAAGTTCCTTTTCCAGCTCAACGATACGCTGAGTCTTTAGACCGATTTGCGAGGACAAGTCTTGGCTTCCTTGCTCCATAGACTTACGAAGTTCCTCCAAATGCTGCTTCAGTGTGTGTGATTCTGCTTGACTTTCCTGCAACTGTTTCAGCAATCCTTCTTCACGCTCCAAAGCTTCACGCGTTTTGACTTCGTTCTGCTCGCAAACTTGCTTCAGCTGCGACTGCACCTCCTTTAGGTTTGTCGTCAGCTCTTCGAGCGTTTTTTCGTGCTGCTTTTTCGTTTCCAACTCCTGTTCGCTGAGCGACACGTGTTTAGCTATCGCCTCAGCAAGCTCATTCGACAGCCGTACGCGTTCTTCCTCGAAGCTTGCACGCAAAGCAGCAATTTCACGTACCAAATTTTCCTTTTCCTGCTCAGAAAGCTCCTTAATCTTGCGCAACTCCGTGTTAAGCTCGTTCTCTTGAATAATCTTTTGATCCGACAGCTGGTGCATCTCTTGCCGCAGCCGATCTACCTGCTCCTGCAATCCCGTGTTGGTTTGAGCAGTCTCATCGGCACGACGCTCTGATTCGATTTTCAGCGAATCGTAGCTATCACGCAGCTCATCCAGTGCACGTTGTTTCGCTTTGAGCTCATCGTTGAGCTTCGTCAGCTCAGAGTTGGAATCAAGCGTACTAGAGCGTTGAATGTCAAGCTCCTTTTCCAAGTCCATCTTTTGCTGCAGCACTTGGGCAGACTTTTGCTCAAGTGCCTCCATTTTCCGGCGCAAATCGGCATGCTCGATCTCGAGTTTACCATGTTGTTCTTGAACCTCTGCAAGCTTCTTATCCCCAGCCCCCAGTTTAGTCACACCTTCCGTAAGCGCAGCGTTTAGTGTAACAACTTGCTCGTCTTTCGAATTGATCTCCGACCGAAGAGTAGCTATCTGCTGCTCGGAATTTTGTGCTTCTGCTTCCTTGGCTGCAAGGCTCACCGCTGTCTGTTTAAGCTTATCTTGCACGTCTTTCAACTGCTGTTGGCAGGCAGTCAGCAGTTTCTGCTGCTCTTCTCCAGTGCTTAAAATTTGAGCTAAGTTTTCCTCTTTCTCTTGCATTTCTTTCTGAGCAGACGCGAGAATTGATTCCATTTTTTCATGCCAAGATGCTTTACATTTCCGCAGGTTGTCTTCTAGTTGCTGAATCTTAGCTGCTCCTTCAGCTTTACTTGCTTCTAGCTGTGACTGAAGAGCAGATTTCTCCTGCACCATCCCTGCCAAAGTCCCGTCCTTGTCCGCAAAGTTAGCTTTTGACACCGTTAGTTCCTGGTTCAGGTTCGTATTGGCCACGTTCAGTTCTTTCAACTCCTTTTGCAAAGCATCGACCAACACCTCATTCTCTTCGAGCTGTTTATCTTTGGCAAGATTTTCATGTTCGGCCGCATGCAATTGCTTTTTCAGCTCCTCCATCATCTTCTGTTGGGCATCTGCCTGCGCAAGTAATGTGGCCGTTTTGGATTCCTGTTCAGAGTGCGATTGCTCGGAATGCTCCTTCAACATGGCAAGTTCTTTCTGTATCTTCCCCTTATCCGATTCTACCTCATGCAGTTGTTTAGATTGATTGGTTAGTTCTTCTTGTTTTTCAGCCAGTTGCTTAGCCAGGCTTTCCCCACTACTGATGTTAACTTGCAGCTCTTGCTGCAATTTTTGCACCGCAGATTCTGTTTCCTGACGCAGAGTAGCTTCCTTTTGTAGTAAAGCCTCATTTGTGGTCAGTTTGACTTCCAATTCATGCGCTATTTTGTCTTTTGCACTCTTGTCGGCTTCCAAACCTGTGATGATCTGCTTTACTCCAGTTAGTTCCTGCTCAAGTTGGTCCTTTAAAGTGGTGAGCGATGCGAATTGTGCCTCCAGCTGCTCAAGCTTTTGATTTTGGCCAGCGATGAGTGATTCTTTCTGCTGAAGTGTCACTTTTAGGTCGCCTTCAGTTTCCACAGTCTTGAGGTCTCGCTGACGCGCTTCTGCCCGAAGATCCTCTACGGTCTTCTCAAGCGTCTGCATAGCCTGCTCTCGCTCGGTGAGAAGATCCTTCTTGGTGCGTAGCTCTTCTTGCAAAGCTGCAACGCGCTCGTCCTGCTCGCTTTCGACATTTTTCAACGCCAAGTACTGTTGCTCCAATTCGCCATCCTTCGCCGTCAGCTGATCGCTTTGCTCGTCCACCCGGTGCTCGAGATAGTTGAGCTGCTCCTTGAGACACTCCTCTCGGATCGTAAGAGCAGACACCTTGCTGTCGGCCGACCGTTCCGCATCGGCAACTTTTTCGTGCAGGTTTTGGATCTCATTTTCGAGCGATCTTTTCAGTTCCTCCGTGAGATGTAACTTTTGATCTTTGGCCAAAATTTCCGCCTTTAGCTTGTCAATTTCAGCATTCAGTTCAGTTTTTAAAGCTATGTTGCAAGAAGGTATTTGACATTTGAACATTTAGCAATAGAGTAAGGTTATGTGGCATATGGTTTTGGCTACAATATGGTTAAGTAATTCATCATCGAGACTTACCAGTGATGTCCCCCACCAGCGCACCCGGTTGCGTAGCTTCGTTGTTTTTCGCTGAGCCACCTCCTGCTAGCTGAGTTTCTAATTCGGCAATTTTTTCTTTGTACACCTGTGTTTGAGCCTGGTTTCATGAGGAAAAATCCAATTCAATATTAAAGCAAAAATACGGGTTTCAAATGAAATAGAATCTTATGCTAAGAAGGTAGATAATGCACGCGAAAAAATTACACCGTTGTAAAGAACGTTTTACGCGAGATAAATAAACGTCAACAACAACATATAATCAGATGCAACATGCAGAATATAGATTCTAACGACATGCACAGTAGCTAAAATGGCTCAACAACATATAAAAAGAGACAGACATGCTCTAAAATATCAGAAACAGATATAAACACATGTAAAACATTGGACACAGTAAAATAGCTTCTCCTTTTTCAAAAAGCGCTGTCTAAGCTGTAGAGAATAGCTATTTCGAGACAATCGTGTTAATTAAGAAATTGAATATTTTGCTTCATAACGAAAAGGTGGAAAATATTAGATTATAGTTGGAGAAAAATATAGGCGTAAAAAGGAATATCTTTGGTTCATCAATTTTCAGTTGGATCTTAATACGATCAGTTTAATACTTTCGTGCACGAAACACACAAGAACACAAAAACAGCAACCAATCACGAAGCACCAATTTACGAAGTAACCAATTAGACCGAGAGCTTGCAATCGCATTTCGTTTGCCAATACTACGGACCATTTCAGCAAAATGTTCTCGACAAAGCACTAAACGATTGCAACTAGAGTGCATGCAACACATAAAATCAAGTTGGCAAAGGAAAGGATGGCAGAAAGAACGATTTTGTAAGCATTCTTTCGCGCTCTCGTAAACATCTGATACTCACATTTACAGAATTTTGAATTTTTCCCTGAAAATATTACACGCAACAGGTGAAATGGATTAGAAATGATGTGATGAGATGGTGGGACAAATCTACAAAACACACGCTTTAAGAAAAACAGTGTGCTAAAATTCGCATACTGTATTTTTTGTACATTGCTCTGCCCTGAAGAGCGGCAAAAATATAAGGACAATCCGAAATTGACCTTTTCTCATCCAATAAACCGGCACATCACACGTAAAACGCGCTAGGCCTCGTCCTCCGTCCATCGACGAAGCACCCATCCCAGCCCAAAGTAACTCGAACCCGAGCTAATCGTAATTTATGCTTCAACCCACGAATGGCCGGATGCACTCGAAGGGCACGTACGTGCGACAAGTGTGTACGTGCCGGGCCCGGCGATTGGACCACGCCGGGACCATGTTTTCCCGTCCACCTGCACCTGCTTCACCTGGCCATCGGCCCACGATCGGGGTGCCAGTGTGCGGTCGTGTTTGAAGCAATCCTTTATCCCCGATGGTGTGTCCTCCCGGTCGTAGCATACTTACGTTTAGCTCCTCGCCGCAGAAGGTGACCTCGTCCACGCTGAATTGCAGATCCTCGTTGCGGCGTTTCTCGTCGGCCAGCGATTTTTCCAGTAGCGCCACTTTTTCCTTCAGCTACGCTCCAAGCAGCACATACGAAAAGGAGAGAAAAAATACATGGGACATCAGGACTGTGACCACGGCAACAGAGTCCTCCGTATACGCCCCGAACGGGGATATAAGGAGGCGACGTGTTTTATGAAGCAAAAATTGGAACCAACAGCGAACACGACACCAACCTGTGGGAAATGATACGGTAGGATATATAGAGTGAAGATGGTTACGATGGGCGAGTAATATACCGCACAGCACACTATGAACTTTATTGAGAAAGTGTACCCAAGCCCCTTAGAATAAGGTTAAGATTAACTTTTTTTTATATTTAAGAAACTGATTTTGACATCATAAGCTTGTTAGGTGTATCTTGGCGGAAAGTTATTACTAAGAATGATCCTAAACGACACGTTCACTTTCTTAAGCATCACTCATAGCCTCATCCCTTGTCACGAACAATGTCGCTTTTCTGATGGCAAAACTAATATGCCATTGAATGCATTATGCATGACTGCAAGTGAATATTCATACTCCTCAGCAACCCACCGACGACAGCGCAATAGCACCCAGGACGACCATGGAGCTATGGTTTCTAGCCACACCGATGAATGCCTACGCTCTACAGCAAGCTCACGGTTTTGAATACCATCGAGCAGATTTCCCACTCGCCCACAAGGAAACGATGGCCCATGCCCTATGCGATGCCAATTTCAACAATCTATTATGCGCTCCCGGAAGCTGCTTGCTCAGCAGACGCGTTATCCATTCATCTTCCCGACCGATTCGCTCTACGCTTGCTCGCGTAGCAAAGATAGCAAGAAGCATGGTCGGTCACATAATTTGCATACACCCTGCAGCCGATCGAGAGCCCACCGGTTGAGCCATCCCAATCAGTTTTTGTTTTAACCCGATTCGGTCGGGAGGAAGGAAGAATTATAAGCAGTTCGATTCCATCCGCACGCGAATGTGGAACAGTGACCCTACCCGCTTTGGGTGTTGGCTATTACATGCGGAGTATCCCATTACCGGCGACAACCTGCATTCGTTGTCGTTGGACTAAAGCCATATTTGCCCAGCATCGTCCGGTTAGCCTTCCGGTGGGGGCTGCACAATTCCGGACGACCTCGGGCTATCTCTTCTCTCTCGGGAGTCAGGTTAAGGTGTACCGACATTCCAGACCCATTTATTCGAAGACAACGACAACACACGCTGTTACTCACCATTGGAACGGCCGGATCGTGCAAGAATGCAATATCCATCGAGAAGACAATGCGACGGACAGTTCAGACGATTAATTTCTACGTACGTACAGAGCTGACAATCGATTTCCGAGGACACACCGTGGCCGGTTTGTTCTGACGTGCATTGTTTTTAGTTGATCGAACGAAAAATCCCAGAAACAAACGGGGAAATCTCAGTCCTGTCGAAACGCATGTTCCAGAAAAGGCGCTTTCTGGTAATGAAAAAATAATTCTACGAGTCTCAATCTCAATCAAAATGGTGCAAAACAAAGGAACGGTTAGATGTCAGGATAAAATAGAACCATTCCGACCGGGAAGCTAGGTGTTTGACAAAACAAAGCAATGAGCAATGTTTGGCGATGTTTGGTTATTTTGACTGCTATCATTTCCGAGGCAGCATACTTAAAAGCAGTTAACTTTTCTCAATATATTTTCATTCCCTTTGCAAGGGATAGTTAATGGGTGCTTTGGATTTAGCAAATAAAAAGGCTACAGACAAGTATCAAAGCAAGCAAAGTTGTGGCCTCGCCACAGAATCAGTAATGGATTGCTCAATATGTGACAAAACACGTCTCAGATCCCGCTGCATGTACCACACGCCCGCATCGTATCTAAGAAGCATAAATGTCACGCAAACCGGAATCGGAATCGATTCGAAAAACAAACTCATCCTTTCCGCAAGGGACACCCACCTTTCCTTCTCAGTCGATACGACGAACGCGTCCCAACAAGCCAGCAACAAACGCAAGCTTGCGCTCCTGGCAACGCAGTAGATAACAGCCTTTTTTTGTGTGCTTGTGCTGCTAGTGCTCTTCGGAGAGCTTCAATCCCACATCTCGGTTATCGTCTGGCATCGTCCAGACCCAGAATCCACTGCCGTTTCGATCCGGAAGCGATACAGGACGACAGCAAACTGCATCAGAGCTCAGATGCACCAGCTTGACTCGACCAAAACAACAGCAAAAAAGTTGGATAGCGAATCACGAGTGTTTGCGGAATCGCGTTTATTTGCTTTCGAATTGCAATATCATTCTTTTCCCAGCACAGGCGAGTGGGCTTTCGGGTCAGGCACATTTCCGGCATGGTGGCGCAGTATTTTTCCACCCACCCACCGAGTGCTGGATGCTTTGCCAAAACGGAACAGTTTCCCGGGCCGGTTTAAGCATGGGACACACAACACACACCCTCACACAACGCTGCGGTCATCTGTGGGATTCGCAAGAGCTGCCGGATTGTGGAAGGATGCGTAAAAAAAAAGCGAAATGCCATTGCGAAACGATTCGCCTCCGGACACGGGCACGGGTGAGATCTGCTGTAATGCCATAATGTGATGCCCTTTTTGCACACTCCGTTAGCTCCGGGCGATGGTACAATGGATGAGGATCTGCCGAGGGTGTCGGTCACATATTGAGGACACCGCAAAAGCGCCATACGTGGGCATCGTAAACCGCAGACACATAAACCGGCGTGAAGAGGAGAAAAGCACGGGTTGTGCGATGAAAAGGCCGTACAAAATCTCCGGTTCTGATCACAACTTGGTTTGTAAAAAAAGGAAGCGGATATGGAGGGAATTTCATGCACTGGGTTACCATCAGTATTCTCGTGCTCCTCTAGTGGAAAGGATAGCAAGAGAAACATAACAAGCACCGACTGGGACGTGGAAAGGCATTATTCGATGCAAGGTATATTTACTCAAACTGCCATCACTAATTAGCATATATATCCTTCTACCCGTGAAATCATGTACTGAAATACTGCATTGTGGTATTGCTACAGACAAGGCACGCGATCAACATCTTCTATAGCGTGTTTCCTCAAAATTAAAGTATGAAAATGATAAGACATTTCTTTAATTAAACCTAACCAAAATCGAGTCGAACGCGGTTCGCAATTATTATTTCTCGCTTACCCATCCCTGGAGTATGTCATCAACGAGAAAAAAGTGCGCCATGTTGCATGCGCTCCGGAAAAGGGGGCGAGTTGTAAAATGTTCAAAATTAAGCAAGCTTCGTTTTAATTGCCGCATTTATAAAATGTCGCCATAACAGTAATGTTTTCCATGAAAGCCTTAAAATCTACCTTAAAAACTTGCCAGCTGGTCGGGGCATGTTAGCAGCCGCATTTTTTTGTTGTAAATAGGGAAGTTTTCGCGTACTTGTATGTCTGTTGTGTCAGAGAGATAGAGACAAGGGAATGATGCTTTCGAATGTCAGCCAGCCAAACCGCAACGTTTTCTGCCGTACTTTATTCTTCTGCCCTAATGCCCATGGCGGCTCCCTCTCAATTTCTTTCGCGGGATTAGTTTGTGACCGTGGAGAAGAACGTTGTCCAAACCAGCTGCAAACGGTTCGATCCCCAGCCACAAACGTCACCGTCTGTGTGTGTGTGTGTGTATGTGTCTGCCGTCCTCTGGGTCTGCACGTCAGATTGGGTGCGATTATTGTATGCTCGATGGTCGATACACGCAGCCAGCTAGCTAATAGGGAGCCGACTCCCGCCGGGCAGGAAAAGCGCCTCAACCCAGCAGACCTACGTTCCGCCCTTAAGCCAGCAGGACGTCGTGCAGGATGCAGTGTCGCTCGTGGTTTCCATGCCAGCCTTGGAACTCGCGTCGGAGATCGGCAATCCGGAGGGCGCGCCGTCGTACCAGCTCGGCCCAGCGGCCTACCTCGCTGTCGGTGGTATCGCGCTGGAGTTGGTAAATATCAAAGTTAAACATGAACTCAAACCGACGGATAAAAGCCCTATATGCAAGAACGGGAGGATTAACGGAGGGAATTGAGGAGCAATAAAAGCGGGGGAATTGACAGACGAATTCGCTCATAAGAATAGGTTTTTGTGTCATGTTCGCTAGTTCCTTATTTCGTGCATCACCATGCTAGCCTAATGCCTCCAAAACCACCTGGTGAGAGGTCTTAGAGCACCGGCTGGTTGCCTTAGTTACCTGTGTAATGTTCTTCTGATACATAATCGATTGGTTTGCTGTTTCCTCACGATCAATTTCCCGCTCCTGCATGAGCTGCTCGATGTGGTTTTGCTTCTCCCGGAGGACATCCTGAAATAGAGGCGAAATGAATTTATTTGATTATGGCATGCGAAAGTACTATCAAAGGTTCAAAGCGCCCGCCATATGAAACGCCATATTATAGCTCCGTTTTAATTAGCTCCAAATGGATGTGCTGTATTAGCTGTACATTTGACTATCATTTGTTAAATACATCGAAAAATTATCTCAAGAAAATAAAAAAAATAACTATTTACATATTCCTACCAATAATCATTCGCAAACATATGTATCCATATTGAATTGTATGGCATAGTCGTCCATCGAAATTAGCACCTAATTTAATATGATTTATTTGCATAGGGCATTGAGGTTGAGCAAACTCCCATAAATAATGATGATACGAATCAACAAGACATATATACTAATCCCAAAAACCCGTAAAACTCGTTTAATATTGAGAGCTTTGAAATTTTCCCATGCAACACACGAGAGGGAAAGTATGCTAATCGGCTTTAATTATTCGCAATACATCACGTCTGCCAAGCGGTTGCCACTCTATACTATCCCTTTCCCGAGAAGTAACACGGTACCATTTCGCAGGCCTCGTTATAGTAATGAATGCCAGAAACGAGACAATGATTAACAGGATCGCAACGGAAACGGATGCTGTCTGCTAATCCGGCTCCATAAACACTAGTTAGCATAAGCTTTGATACGTCAGCCTGCGCTGCAACAGAGCCATTGCTCAACCTTGGCGATGCTAACCGCCGGGAAATTCATCATCGTGACGGCTCCCATCGCTAACCCTCCCCAGAATCCCTAGGACCGAGTGCGAGTTTGTCTAATTGAGCAAACGAAAGCAAACAAGCAAACCCTCCCCAAATCGGACAAACAACAACTAACCAATTCCAGCTATACCGTGGTGGCGTTGTGACGTCTTTCAACGACAATGGCGGCTTGACGCGACGTGGTCCAAAATCCATCATTCAGACGGTGAAGCCATTTCGTGTAACTCTTATGCCATCAACCGGCTTCGAGGCATCGACAGACTACTTAATGAATTTGCTATTCATTCCATCCGCAACAAGTCCGGAGCCCAGTGGCAGCAGAAAGGACACCTCTTCTAGGAAGCCCAGAGCCCAGAGGAAACAGCCAAACCGGGGAAACTTTGTCGGAACTTAATTGCCACGCCAAGAGAAATGAAAAGCTCGTACATTAAGTGCCGCAAGGCTCCACCGCACCGGGGTGGCATTGTTTCAGCAAGATAAATGAGCATTGCTTCCGAACAGCTGCAGTTTAGCGTTAGCTTAGCTTACTAATGTATTTCTGTGGAGTGCCTGTCAGAATTTGCAGATGTTTCTCCTCTTCGACTACCAACCACCGTTTCATTCGTTCGTTACGCGCTCTGCACGAGTGCGAATAATCCTGCGTTAGAGCCATGTGTTTATTTACACACTATCAGACAACTAACTAAACAGATCTAGCAGTGTGGAATGGCTCTAGTCATCGCATAGGACACGTCAATCGTGAACGACACTACCACGCCAGCGGAATGATAAACGGTTTCGCTTCATTGCCAACCAATCAACTGTTCAAATACATCAACGTCATCACCATGACCAAACAGCACCATTCCAGAGCAGCACCGCAGCGCAAACGTTCGACAGCAAAGAGTGACAAAACAAAACTCTCCCAGAAAAAAGGGGGAACGTTCTGAGTTCTCGATGAAAAAAAAATTACGAAAATGCAACAACCCCACACAACCAACCAGAGAGATAAGCTTTATTTTGTTGTTGTTAAATATCCCTTACAGAACACTTTTGGGGATGGAACTGCAACAGGAACAGGTGAGTATCTGCCCTCCTTTGCTGGGTGGTGTTGATCCTAACCACATCCGATCGCTGTCGACTTCGACGTCCAACCTTTACGACTGATCGCTTCAGACTCCGGTGGTACAATGCGGTACACCACAAGAGCGAACCATCGCACCCTGAGCGATCACCAATACAGTGACGACAGGAAAATTATAGATTAAAGCTATATCCACCCGCGCCATCGCTTATATACAGCGTGGTGGAACCAAAAGGCTTCCTGCTTCGTTGGCACGCTGACCAAGTTTGGCAGGCGCCTGAGATAATCGCCCCAAGACGTAAAGGCGCTCGCCATCAAACGGTAATGGTCTTTGAGCTGCCAGTTCCGCACCCATGAGAGCGTTTGCCAATATCAGATTCCGCCTCCGCAACATGCCACACAGGAAGGTGGAGATTCCGAAGTTATGCACTTGACAGGTAGGCAGGTATATAGAAAATTCCCCAACCCCCTGTGTGTGAGTCTCGACCCCATGTGGCACCGTGGAAGGGTTTAGACATCGCGTTGAAGGGAGTCAAACCTACTCGAGATGGAGATGCTTCGTCTCCCGCAGTCTTCCATCATCAGCACCTTCTACCGGCACGCCACTAGCATTCGACTGAGTCACCTGAGTGGCCCAATAAACGAATGCATAAACGCCCGCCATCCAAAAGCACCTGCGAGCATGTGATGCTGATCCGTTTTTGGGTATACCCGGCGTCGCTCGTTCTCTCGGTGGGCTTTGGGTTTTGGGGTGAAGCTCGTAAAATCGAGCTCGGGATCAGGAAACGAGGTGAGTCGCGCTTTTAACGACCAAAAGTTGAGACGGAACCTGTTTACTACACGTCTGTGGGTCTCCCGCGTCCACAAGCGCACGAACCGGAACAATTAAGTACCCATTTAAGCATTGTTCAGGTTTTCCTTTTATAGTGAAACGACTGTCAACTCGCTCCGCATCTCCGGGAAGCGTTTTTTGGGTGGCAAATGGCCGAAAACTGAACAAGCGGACACTCAAAGTCCCGGCAATGTTGAAGATTCCCACCACAAAAACTACAGCGAACTCTCCACAGCACGACCTAATAAATTAAAAAATCATCAAAAGGTCGGCATGGGAGAACAAGCCAGCTTCAACAAGCAATGAGCAAAAAAAAAAACACTGCCACAACTTTGTTAGCGACTCTCGCGACAAAGTGTCACAAACCACGAGGTCCACAGCCCAACGGAGATGATCTCGCCGTTGGTCGGTTGATGGACCGCATGACAAACAGGCAATACAATTGACGGCCAATGAAGAACGATGAAGCTTTCGATGAGGTTGGAGAGCTATCGACAGAAACCACTTTACGTCGGTACGGTTACGGGCAATATCAGATACGACGACAGGCTGACCTATCGCACCGTGTTACATCAGAATTACGCCGACGTTGGCGATGTCAGGTAAGGGTCTTTCGTGGAGGAGCTATGAAGTCACCCACCATCACCATCCATTCCGGGTGGGGTTAGATCCCGCGTTAGGGACGTGCGATACCACATCTCCGCGAATGTCGCAATAGTCACCTGATGACTGCAAAGCAACACCCGACGACCGATGCCAACCTACGACACAAAGCTAGCACGCTTGTGACCCGCTCTAGCGATGCATTGGTTCTGAGTGTGCACCCAATGCAACGCGTGTATTGAAACAATTTGCATTTGCACTTCGCTTCAACCGTCGGTCGGTTGGTGTGTGGGTTGCACGCTATCGCGAAAAGGTGATCGATTACAATGGAAGTGCACACTTGCTCGCACGTCAGCCCAGAGTTGGTGTGGTGTGCATCGGAAAGGCGCTCGGATGTAAATTAGCGCTTGGGAGCGCTTGCAGGTTTCACTTGAAGCGATTCCCGGGCGGCGCATGCTCTGTCGGTGAGCAAAAACCGCATTAAACGCCGCCCTCTGGCTCGGGTGGTGCACAACAAATCGTAATCGCCATCGTCGTTCTGCTGCCAAAAGGGCCTTACGCGGTCTGGGGCCTGATATGGTAACTGACGACCGAGTACGGCCGTATATGGCATCTTGATTGTATTGACCAGCGTTTGACCGCCTCTTGATCACTGCGGATCGTTCGATAACTGGGTCTCTCGTTCACTCTGGGACGAGGCAAGTTCAACCGATATCGATTGTGCCGTAATCTGCCAATTAAGCTCCCTTCTGAACTGTCGTTGTTGTCATATATGCTCTACTGAGTTCAGTTTGATGTGATGATTTTTCGATTAAAGCCTCTCGGTTCTTTGTCGGAAACTCAGGCTATTCCTTCCTAGCCTATTTGTGGATGTCTCTCTATAACAGACCTGACCGAAATGGCGAAATTGTGCCTTCTGGCCACGTGTCGACCATTACGCGTGGAGCAGAATTTTCGGTGTCGCTGGACCGGCGTCAACTCGAACCCGGACCGAACACAAAAGTAATGAATGCACGTCCGTTATGCTTCATCATCGTGGAGAGGCCACGGTCAAGATCGCACCAGCTTCACGCGACAGGCTGTCGTTCAAAACAAACCCACCCTTCAACGAGCCTAGAATCCAGCTGCCAACAACCACCCAACGAGTTGGTGGAGTTTTAGGTTAATGAGAAATGATTGTGCCCGAATTTTCATCGCCAGTCGTCGCCTTCCGGTGACCGCTTTGGTGTCACAAACAATCGTGCCCGCATTGCGTCACCCTGTGACCCTGGTGGGGTTAACCGTGGCCCACCCGAGTGCGTTGGTGTTGGTCTCTGTCCTTTTCCGGACCCTGAGAACATTAAAGAACGGATCTGCCGATGTCGGAACGGGACGAGGGAGCTTTAGCATAAATATTCATCCCCTTGCCGGGCGAAATGAACCGTTTTGTATTCCTCTTCCGGATGCCACTCGACGAGCCGGAGCCGGGTTTAGGGGGCTTTGAAATTGCTCAAACAGTTAGCTAAGAGAAGCATTAGATATTTCGAGAGTCAATATTTACACGGCAATTTTGCCTATTAAAATATTCATAGAAGCTGATTGATAAACCATGGCGAGAAATAAGCAATAATTGTGTGTTCAAACGATTCTGAACAGCTGAGCGGAATGTTCTATAAATAACAAATTAAATGCATTATCTAATCGTCCTTAAACAGGAAGGTAACTACTTAATTATTACTAGTAACTTAATTTACTTATTTATGTACACAAAAATGCACAATTTAAGCCCTTTCATAAAATCCCACTACACTCGAAAACAACAAACAATCACAGCACATCCATAAGTAGCAACAATTTATTCTTTGTAACCTCTATTAGCATCACCTCTTGCCTAACTGGCGGTTAATTAGGACGGGGTTTGATTAAAGTCAGTCGTGTTAGTAGTACACTTCCGAAAAAAATGAGTAAAATAAAACTCCCCCCCCCCCCCCCACAAACACATCACTCACGTAACGGTTGCGAAATGAACCCGAGAACATACACCAAATCATAAACAGGGTCCTACCTGCAGCGAAAAGGAAGCTTTCGGCGTCGACGGCACTGCGCTGCTGACCGTTGATTTCCTCTGCAACAAAGCGGGCAAATCGGAGATGGGAGTGGACATTTGGTTAGCATTTTGGAGGTTAGCTTTCGTCCTGTTGGCGGAGAGTTGGTGGAGTGAGAAAAAAATGAACCCCTACATGCACCAACCGGACGCGGTCCATGTTGGGAGGGTTCATTTTTCTCTCTCTCTCTCTTTCTCTCCCTCCGGACAACAAAACTCCGGAAGTTTGATCTATTTCGCTTCCTCCTCTCCGACCACTCGGGTGGCTTGAAATTATTCCACGTTAATGGGCTCTCGCAAAAGTTAGAAATTAGTTCGAAAGAAATGAAACGAAACAAAACAACAAACACACACTACGGTATCGAAGCGATAAAACCTCCCACGGTATCCTAGGGACACCTCGAGCCAACGGGAAGGATCTTGCCACGCCACGCAGACCAGTCCTGTCCCAAAAGGACGACGGTCCTGCGTGTTGCCAGTTCGATTCTACCATGCAGCCAGCGATACCTGTGCACTCATCCGAAGCCGAGAAGTGGCCGTGGTGGCGATCGAGCTCATCGTGGCCATCGAGTTGAGCGATTCCTTCGAATTGGCCCGGGACAATCGGGCGGACGTCTTGCGGGCTGACGGTGACAGCGTGACCTTGGCAATCGGCACAAATATACCACACTTGGCCGGACACTCGAAGTACCTGCAAGCGAGGGAAAACAAGCGCACGAATCACGATTAGCTACACGTCACCCACGCAACGAGCTCGGCGGTCGATTTTCTTCGACCAAACGCACCTGACTCCCTCGACTGTGCCATCATTCTTGCCGCTTGCCTCATCCAACTGTACGCCGCACCAGGTGCCGCTGGAAAATTGCGTTTCCCCGATGAATTTCAGGATGCCCGGCCGGGAACCGAACCCGGACGATACGATAACTCGGTCGCCAACGTTCAGTGTGGCCGCTTCTGCCAGGCACACGGAAGCGTGGAAAGAAAAACGAATTCAAACGCAATTAACACCTCACTCTTCCCTCGACTGGCGCGCGTGTATGTACTTACTTCCGGCGATGGCCGGTGATTTGCTGGCGTAGCTCTGGACGCTGTGCGTTGGCGAGACGGTACCGGATCGAGCCGGTGACGTCAGCGAACGGAAGCTGGCATCAAGTGGTGTGGTGACGGCGGAGTCTCCAGCCCCACCGCTGGCCAGGGCGTCTCGGGTAAGCCGAGTAAGCCGTGAGAAGACGCCCTTCTTCGGTTCACACTGGAAGTAGCGCTTTCCGGCGACTGAACCATCATTCTTGCCGTTCGGTTCGTCCAATACCACGCCTGCCCATTCGCCTGGGGCAAAATGCGTCTCGCCGATGTAGGCTATCTGACCTGGGCGGATTCCTCCGACCCAGACACGCTGGCCGATGATGAAGCTGTCGGTATCCGTCGTCAGTACGGCTCCTTGGTCTGTGGGGGAAAAAAGAGGGTGGTTTAAAAAATGGTACCGATTCTTGGAAAAGCAAGCACGCCCGAGGACGTCCGAGAGTAGGTCCTGCTGCCGAAGCGAGTTAGGAGTTAAGAAGCCGGGAAGCCGACGGTTCCACGAGTTTGAGGCTATTTTGTTTCGCCCATGAACATATTCGCATCACCAGGATTGGCGAGAAGGCGATCATTATAAGGCTTAATTGGACGTGATGATTTATTTTCACCTGCATTAGTGAGCTACGGATTAATTTTTTTCATGAAGAAATATTATATTGAATTACATTATGTTTCACGAAGAAGTATTATCACTGCTTGGGATGCTTATATAAGAATCAGCCTGCCACATCTACGAAAATATTATGTATTATATAGGCTTATGGTAGGTAGAAGCATCAAATTGGAACATCGTAATAACCAAAGAAACGAGGAACTTAATAATTAACCGAACAAAAACTTTCACCACGTTGTACTCTAATAAATGAACTTTCAACTTTTGATTTTTGGTGCAAACATGCAGAATAAAAGGCAAAAATGACTCACAAACACACCACAACCACCACACAAACCGTAAATTTACCGCTCTATCCCTGCACCAAACGTTATAAACTAAGATACGAGGGAAAAACCCCGCAAGCACATGCATGTTTAAGGATGCATATGAAGCATCAATTAGTGAGAAGCATGATGGGCACTTTTCGAAGTCACCAGCACATCCACCGAGGTGTTGGTGACTCCCATAATGCCCAGGCACGCGTATTAGTTTCCCGTTTCACGCTTGGCAGCAAGGATTCGTGCGGTAAGAACGCTTTCCCAGGAGCCGGCACTCTTCTTGCGTGCATGCACGTAAAACGAGCAGAAAATCAGCGAAAGCGAAGCATGCCGATGTTGGCCCGACATGCGATGTTGGCTGTTGTTGGGCGGCGCGGATGAGAATGGGAAGCAGAGGTACCACCACACACCACCAGCCGGAGCAGACCTCGATTTACCTGAGCTTCGGCGTCTTCCGGTTGCCTCCCAGTACACATCGGAGCCGGTGGAGGCGCCTGCATCGTGGAAAGGGAGCAATGGTTTGTGCCATAAATACCAGCGAGTGGTTTGTTTTCCCAGCAACGGTGATACGAAGGGATGTACGTGCACGTGAGACAACACACAGGCAGAAAGGCGTAACGGAGAAGGCGGGAACGTAATTTGCAGCCGCCACGTTGATGTGCATTTCAAGTGTTGTGTGCCGCGAAGAAAGAATTTCACCAGGACGATGGAAGCGCCATGCATGCCGCAACACACGCGTACACAATATGCAACCACACAAACATACACACACAAACATACAGCAATGCAAGGAGCGAAATCGTGTGCATAAAGCGACGTACGATGCAGAGTGCAGGGAATGAAACGAACAAGACAAAACTTTTAAAATATAATACAATGTTACGAACAAAGGCCTACTTAAATAATTGCTATACCCCAAGGAGCGGCTTAAAACTAATTCCACTACTAACGTCATTAATTACTCGAATTATAAAGGCATGCAATTATGAGTTCCCTAATAACGTCTACTAGATGATGGCTTTCATTCAACAACAAACTACATGGTTCACATGCACGGGAATAAGATTACCGAAATAGAAATAGACGGGATTTTCGAGGAAAATGGATTTCAAGGAGCATGCAGAACTCGTTATTCAGACGCGAAACGAAAATCCTAACGATGGAAAAGAAAATCCTTCCTGCGCATAAGTCCCACACATATCCTGACACTCTCTTAATCCGCGTGGATAGAATTTTGAAATGTTTCTGTCCCTGTAATGGCGCTGGCTGTATATCATAACGCTACTTACTGGAAGTCTTGCGATCGGAACGGAAGCTTTTGAAGCCGGAATCCGGCGAGTGGGACGATCGAGCCGACACAGGCCGCTCGAACGCCAGATCGGTTTCGCTTTCTTCGTCCACATCTGCTCGGTTGGAAACGGGTATTGAACGTTATTTTTTTGGTGTGTTTGAAAATTCATTTTTCAATTCCATACGTTTCACCCGCGCAGTGGGTCAATCGGTCGGTGGGGCAATCGGGTGGGCCAACACACGGGCCATGTTGATTTTGTTTTATTGCGAACAGGTGCCACACCAACCCAGGCCAGTCGACACGATGCAGGTTAATTCCCGAGCGCGAACAGCGCGTTGTGTTGCGCGTGACATGTGATTGACACGTTGAACGATGATTATTATTATTTCGATTTGTTGTCACGTCGAAATAACGTGCATTACGTGAGTTTGCGATCGGGGTTTTTTAAATACGTATTTACGTAGGCCAATGCAAATAAAAATTTGGTTTGTTCGTATGACAAATTGACGCGTTTGACGAGGGGGTAGTGATTGGTCGTTAGTAGAAGAAAAAAAAACACAACAGGAAGCCAATACAAACCGTACGTGTTAAAGATTGATGGATGGGTGGATGATCGAGTTTTCGAATGGGTCCAGTATGAGTATGTGATAAATACAATTGTGCATTTGATTTGTGTGCATTTTCGATCGAAAAACACCGGATACATCAAACAATAAAAAAGAACACAAGATATACAAAGAAAAGAATAAAAAAGAAGAAAGAAAATAAAAGAAGAAAGAAAAAAAGAAATCAGACACATGCATAACTACAATCTACAAGCATAACACTACAATTTAAATATACCATAATTTGAAAATATTCAACGAAACCTATAATATCTCTTCCACCTCTTAAAGTATCGTGCAACTGTTCAAACTTATCCTATAAGACTTGTGGCTTTAAGATCAGAGATAACACTCCTTGCAAGGAATAAACGCTTTCATATGTAGGTCAAGAACGCACTCCAACCATAACGAACCATTACACAATTTCGAGGCGGGAATTCTCTACGTTCTACGTATTTGTCGTTTGACAATTCAACCCGTCAACGGCTACTGAAACCATTCTCACAAAGACAAAGCCCGGGACAAAGCGTCGCGAGCGATCCAATTTCATCAGCCCTTCGGTTAGCGCCAAAGGGTTAGAGCGAATAATGGGCGTAATTCGATCAATGTTCTCGCCTTCGGCGGCTCCAGCAGGTGGCTGTGGCTACGTTTGCCACCTGAGACCCTCGTCAGTCCATCAATCACCGTGGCGATTACAACGATTACAACGGCAAACGTGCTAAAGAGACTGCCGCACGCGATATCAAATAACGTGGTGATGGAATAGGGCATTCGCTTCCCTCCTTACTCATAGTCGGGGCTCGAAGTTTCATGGTATTGATCAAAACTCATAACTTTACCAAAGTTGAGAGTTTTGGAAACGTAATTAAACTTGCTGATACCAACAAAATAGGCATTTGTTTGATTTGAAATTGTAACAGAAAAATGAAAGAAAACTTCTCAAGAGCGGCGATATCGAAAATGAACTTTTTTACGGCTTCGCGTGCGGCAAAAGCAACAAACAGCAGAACAACTTTCAAATGCAAACGTGTAATTCTTCGCCATTGTGCCGGAAACGAGCATTGATTGTAAAGTGAGAATGGCAGGAATTATGCGTTTCGGAAATTGAAAACATTGACAGCGACGACGAAGAGACTCGCAAGGCGGCCGGATGTTGGTTTTGAGCTTTCAGCCAGTCATAATCACTTCGAAAAACGTTCATTTCACAGCGCCTCGATGAAGGGCAAGGAAATGGCTAGGGAAATATCTCTTTCAAACCGAATGAACAGCAGACGGATATCTCAATTTAACGATGGGAAATTGCTCTTCTACTGCGTTCCGTTACACTTTAGATACATTTGAAAGGAAGAGCTTTAATGTTCTGTGCATAACTTAAAAAAAACAACACACACTCGCTAACAAAATATAAAAACAAATTTCTTACCTGGTAGATGTGATTTGTTGAAATCGGATTCGCTCGGTCGTCTCATTTTACTTTCGGGGGTAGTGTCTGATATCGTTGTCGCGAGTTTAGTACAGAGAGTTTTTTAGGGGATGAATCATTTTTCCAGTCAGTGCAATGACATCCGCACACACAAACACGAACAGCAAGCAGAGGGTGAGTAGCATAAAATGAAAATGAAAAAATTGAGACGAAAAAAAAAACACATAAAACACACATGCAAACTGAAGTAAGCTTTGCCGACGTTTGGACACTCTAAATGGTACACGCCAAAATTAGTGAACTAGTGTCAATACAGAGCCCCAGCTAAAAAGGGGAAAATAAAAATCCCCCCACTGAAAGAAACACCAAATATCGAAGAAAGAGCAAATCGAAAAGGTGCGAAAAGTCATGCTATGGAAACAGGGGAAAAATCGCAAAAAATATAAACGAGGACACGATAATGGCAAAGCAAACGTTGCAACGCTGAACCTGGGGTCGTGAGTGTACAAAAGCTCTTGTGTCGAGAAATGTGGAGAAGAGCAAATGAACAAAAAAAAACTAGAAGTTAACTGATGTAAAATACGATTGCTTAACCAATTTTATAGTGGCTAATGAATTAGAAAAAATAGCCAAACCCATGAGGACACCTTTTTCGCCAGTGCGTTCTGATGACTATATTAACCTGTGCATCCAAAAGGGAAGCATCCAATATAAGCTTATCGCTCAATTCAATAAAGATTACCATCATAACCATGCGCAATAAATCACCGGTGCCATTGAGCGAACCGAACGAAACACACCCAAACACGAACCATAAACACATGTTTACCATTCAACAACCCTTTCAATGATGCAATATACGCTGCGATAAGAAAATCAGCGCTCAAAAGCTCCCTCCCATTTGGAACTCCCACACTTTGGCACCTTTGGTTGTAATAAATTATTTTAAAATGCGCGCATTTGGAGGATTCCACCGTTCAACAAAAACACTTCACCCATCACTTCGATGACCGCATCGGATCACCGTTTCGAGGGAGTTTTCAAACGATGGACGCCCTACGATACGGCACCATTAGTCACTCAATCTCGAACGGATCAAACAATCGTAAACTATTGTTACTAAAGTCCCATAAAACCGAAGCGCCCCACACGAGAGCGCACAGATTCCAGCCAGAGAAACCGCTCGTGCGGTCGTCATCACCTCCAATTTTGTGGAACTAGTGTTGACCCATACATCACGCCGTCGATAGGGATTTTTTCACCCTCTACCCTACGAGAAGTCAGGCAACGTTTCGTGACGTGGCTCTCGAGCGGCGAGCTTGCGTAGGAGTTCTTGGCCGTCGTGACCGAGCAAACGTTAGAGCACAGCATGCGGCGGCAAAGGCGACCCATCGAAGGGCAACCACATCTCCGGTGGTTCGCTATGGTAGGCTTACCTTCGGTCCAAACACCAGGTACCGTCATTCCCAGTCGTCAATATCTAATAAATCGCCGTTCTGGAGCGCACGCAAAAAATGTCATATTTTTCATGCCCCACCAAGCACGCACACGGGGTGGGTGAGCAAGAAAAATGGCTACCGGAACTGGGGGATCGTAATGTTGGAGGTGATCGTGTGTACAACGCTGTCGCCCGGTTTGCAGAATTATTATAAATGTTTCCGTCCCAAATCCCTCACGGAGGCTAACGGATAAAGTTTTGTCACTGTCCCCTGCGGTTGGGCCGACTCGGTAGGGTCACCGCAACACCTTCGCACCGATGCGATGCTGGTGAACCACGGGGGGGAGTTGAATAGTGTGCTGATTCACCATAAATTACAACCGGCGTCATAATTCACCATTCTCTGCCAGCGGGTTTCCCATTACCTATCTGACCGCTGGAATAGGAGATATCCGGAGCAGGCAACCAATCAATAGGTGCGAAAGTAGAGCCGTGACCGTCTATCGGATATACAGTGCAGTGCTAGTCTGCCAGGAAATGTGAGTAGAGCCAACTAGTGTAAATTATTCCACGATCGATAATTTGGGAGCTGCTCTAACATCCCACTCAAAAGCTCAAACATATGCAGCATCCAGCACCGATTCTCCGATCTGTGTCACATGATGCTTTTCAATTACACGCGTCCGTCGTCGGCTAATGACCATCCGCAGCATGCCTAACTCCGTAACCAAATTGATGGGAACGAAAATATGAAATACTACCTCCCCAATCCAGACAGCAGGTCTCCGGACTTTCGGTCATCAGTCACCGGACGTTGGTCTCCATGGTGTACGCGTTGTTCATTAGGGTCTGAAGCCATTTTTACAGTTTTTTTTCTCCACCACATCCACGTATTCGCATCCATTCGTCAAGAGGAGCTTTCAAAAAACGCGCCCCAACACTTGAGTTGCGGTTCGCTTTGCGAAATGCGCGCGCCTGACCGAAAAGGGGGCTTTCTAGTTGACAGTTGTCAAGTGGCATCAAACTGGGGTCTGCAAAATGTGTGTAATGGTTGGCACAACAAAAAAAACCTTAAATTTTGCACTTCACTCCAAAAGGTGGCTTCTGAAAGCACCCCCAAAGCGACGGAAGCCCATTTGACCGAATGACATCAGAAAACGAACTCGAGAACTATTCACATTCCACAGAGACCGGGGAAAAAGTGCCCGCGTGTGTGTATGGAGAGTTATTTGCAGATGTGAACACTGTCACACGGACCCAAATAAATAATCAAAAAAAAAATAGCAAAACCTGAATCTCACTTCCAGAGGCTCTTCAGGCAGCATCTGCAAACCGGCCGATTGTTTGAGCCCAATGTAAACAACCGAAACGATGGCAGAAGGCTCCCGGGCTCAATGTTCGTAAACTGGTCGCGGTGGAACAGGTTTTTTTTTCTTCTCGATTGCTTACGAAATTAGCATGTTCATTTTGTTACATAACGCGGACTTCTGCATGAACTTCACGCTAAATAGAACGCTTAACGCGTTCATCGTTTTTAACAGTCGCCCTTTTAAAATGCTTACCTCTATAGCATAAATGTTTTGCTTTAATTACCAGCAAGACCACCGCGAGCGCTTCACCACGAAACATGACCCTAATTGACTCCGGTTCAATTAATCAGCGTATGTTTGAGTTGGTCATTAAATTGCCTTCGAACGGCATCACCACGATCGACAATATGTTTGCCAATCAGTGTAGCATATTTTGCCATAACACACGGCAGCCCGGGTCGTAACACAAACAATAATATGGTAGCCACCGATACCGAAAGCAGTCGCACTATTGAGCTGACATTGGTTTGCCATTTTCTGCTAGATCCTCTCCGCACAACGTCCACATGCGACGGGGACAACCATAAATTACCATTCGCCTGCCAGCTGCATATCGAGTGCATTGGATGACCCATACACACTCGCACGCACGCACGATAGGCATGCACCTGACCCTAGCTGAATGTAAATGCAAAATGCCATTGCCAAGTTCAGGGCATGGATGTCCTCAAATGGACGTGGGTTCCTGCTGGTGAGTCGTTTTTCCTTTGCATAACACCGGCTTTGCAACACGGCGACGGAAAGGCTCCAGTGGCACCTGAAAGTGGCCGAGCTACGAGGCAATTGCTTTGAATGTTGCCGCTATCTGATTTTCTCACACTATCGTCATCATCCCACGTAAAATCGTTGACCAGAAGCGACAACGGAACGATAAAAAAAACAGGTGGGAAAAATTACCTCTCGTAATCCAGCGCGCACCGATGATCTGGAAAGGATTGGTGCTTTAAGAGAAGCGTGAAAAACACACACATACAATTATAGAGACAAGAGTAGCACCAGTGAACGGAAGTGCACAACCACAGCCTGGTGTTTGTAGACTTTGTGGACTTAATTAGTGTAATTGGTGGTCAGGCTACTTGTATACTTTCCAGATCTTCAACAAACGATAGTACTTTGTTGTGATCGCTGGCATGTGCTGACGCAAAATGCTAGTACGGTTGCGAAAACATCGGATCATAAATTTTTCATTTCAAAAGCATTCACCAGCAAATCTTTGTACTAACCAGCCAGTCTTACATAATCTAAACCCAATGTTCATGAGCCCAATAAAGAGGTTAATTTCCTTTATCCTCACGAACATCCCTACAGATCTCGTTTCGTTTTTCCTCAATCCGTTCCAAGATCGACGCAGTCATTTAGCCACACAACCCAAAACGACCTTAATGGGAGTAGACACGTTTTTCCTGGCTTCATTGTATCAAATAGTGGTGGTTCCGCATTTTTCTTAAAACAACCGTTCCATAGCAAGCCAACCGGCGTTTAGCAAAATCGTTGGCAATTAAAAGCACGACGTGTTACGCTCCCCGAGCGCTATTGCACCATCCGGTAAGACTATCATTACACTCGGAACCGGCCACGGGTTCTCTCGTGCTAGTGGAATGCATTTTACGCCCGCTTGCATCTACGTGTGGGTGGTTAGTGTGCAACTAGTGGTGGTGGATCTCGTGCAACAGCTGACTGAATTTCCAGGGTGTGCATTGAAATATTGAAGTGCTGGTACCTTTGAAACTTTTCACTTTTTGTTGCTTTATTTTCCAGCAGCTACTAAATGCTTCTGCCAGTAACGTTTCAGAGGATTTTCTTTTTCGCACAAAAGTAAGCTGTACATGGGAAAAAGCAATCATCCGAAGCGTGCAGGCCAGCACGGCAAAAGAACCATAGTCCACCAGAGCACGAGTCCTTGGCAGCATAAAATAGAATTCGTTCACTTTTATCGACGGGGTCAATTTATGCGGCTGGCCATGAAGCAGTTGATTGTAGAGCCTGACCAGCTTTAACATCGTTACAAGAAACATTCCTAACTTTACGTAGTGAGAAAACATCAACAAAAAACCCCATGGTGCGTAAAAACATAGCTTATAGCTTTATTTCTAGATCAAACATTTCTCACAATCTTTAAACCGTTGCAAAGTAGAGATGTGCTAGGTTCCATCAAAAAAGCCCAGTTTTATTCGCACACCTGTACAAACAATCGCTTGAAAAATTAACCATTCTCCAAAAGCACCCGCCGGTCAGCCATTCCGACCCACAAATGCGCCCCACAGTCGAACCGAACCGTCCGGAAACGGCAAAGGGTTGTGCCAACAGCACAATGAAGCACACAAATAGCACAAGCTCATTGTGGATGAAGTATCACATCCTTCAGCGAACGAACCCGAGCGTTCCAATCTCAGCCACGACTCTCTTCGACCGGTCGCTACCAACAGGTGGGATTGCTCGGCTAAAGCTTAATCTCGATGGACTTTCGACGCGAAATCCGGTCCAACGAATGGCATGGCGTGGAAGAAACGCAGTACCATTCCGCGGTAACTGCTCGTTAATTAGAGCAGATCCGTATCTTGGCTCTGTGTTCTGTCGTCGAAGGTAACTGCAGCTCAACGCGGAATGATTGGCAAATTCCGTCCCGTGGAAGGTGAAATGATGAAAGTGAGCGTAATTTATTGTGGTCGCATTCGCACAGCCACGAGGGAAATGCAGGATGCTGGATATTATCCCATCGAAGCACGGCTCCCGGGTGTTTTACGGGGTAGATTTAATGAATCATTTTTTGTTTGAAAAATACCATATTTCCTGCGGTAAAAGCACATCCACACATCAAACATGGTTTGAATTCGGTGAAATTAATTACTGCAGCATTACAACATTCTCGCCTTTCAGGCCTAACGAGCCGGCAAACAACTTCAAACATTATGATTCAAAGTAATTTTACAAAAAAAAGACAATTTGGCATGCTCACGAGGTTCATCAACACAGTTTCCATTCACGCACCACCTGCAGTAGCAATTCGTCACAGTTCTAGGTAGCATGATTATACGCAACATTCATTCAACGTGGTGAGCGTCTCTTTTTTTCTACCGATCTTAAACCGTTTTTCGAGAAAAGCTTCGAGAAACAAACAGCTCGCCGTCCCACCCAGCGAGGTGGCGGTCATATCAACGTCAAAGAGGCTGTTGAACTGGGGAAAAAGTAGCAATTTATTGCCCTCCGGCATGCGGCTGGCAGGCTCGATTAGCACCAGAGCACGTGTAAAACAGCTCACCCAGCCACCCAGCTATCGTCGGCCGATTATTCTAAACCCGTCAAAGCAATTAGCTCGCTCGACCACGGCCAGTTCATGGTGTTTCCCCGGCTAATACACTTCCCTTGCATGCCGAGGATTCATGTGAACTTCCGCACATGCTATGTTAATGAGGCGACTTTTAGAGTAAATCACGTACCCAAACCGTTAGCCGGTTCCGATGTGTCGCTGCCACAACCGGCGTGCGTGTACAACACTCAACTAGCAGGGCAACTAATCTGTATTCCAGCAGTGGATGACCTCCGACCACGATCGGTACCGATCGTACATGGCGTTTGTTCTCGCGTTTGCGCGCGTTGTCTTTGCATTTAGCCTCGATGGGCACAAAAACTCTCCCAACGCGTACGGCCATTTTGCACAGGTACGGCCAGAAAAAGCGCACACTTATCAGGCACGATTCTGACACGGTGTCAATGTCAATCACGCGCCAACACGGAATCACGCACGCGGCCTGGTCAAGCTGAGCCGCGGCTAGGTCAGGCAGCTGACGGGAGCAGAAAACCGTCAATGTTCGTCTGCAAACGGTACACCCGAAAGCGTTTGGACGTACCGTGACAGGAAATCGCCGCATGTCGGTTGTCTAACAAGTGGCAGGTCCGGTACGTTTGGGTGCGCATATCCGATGTCAGGTGACGTCGACCTAAAAGCCGTGAGATGATGCACGGAAACAGTATCCGCCAGCTACTGAGGTGCTTCATTAATTTTTGTGCATTTTTTGGGGGCATGTTTGTCCAGTACATTTAAGCAGGGTAGAAGTTTAGGATCATCTCCTCCACACCAACTATATGGGCCTATAGAAGGGCAGAATAACGCGAAAAAACACGTACTCACGCTAGACACAATCCTGAGACTTGTTCAAGGCCGCATATAAACCCACAAAAGCACCCACGAAAGAAAAAACAACCTTTTTCCGGCAGGGTGAAGGCAACGCACCGTCAACTTTTCGCGACGGTGTGCTTGCTATTGTTTTCCCTTTCGGTTATTGTTTTGACAAACTCTCCTCGCGTGTGGCCTTTCTCCTGTCTGGCCCGACCGGTGGAGGCATTTTAGCACATCACCATTCACCATTCTTCCGAGCCATTCGCCGGAAGATTGAGTGGCTTAACTTTTTTTTTCATGATGGTCTTCTAATTTACGCGAGCATTCGCAACAATCGAGGGCAACCTGGGCGAACGGAACGAGCGACAAAACGACCCGCAGCTAGTCGCAACGACTTGCAGCCTAACCGGTGGGATAAGGCCATAACTCAATCGTGGATTTATCGCCTGCGTTCGCGGTGCAGCGTGAGGATCCGGGCGAAGGATTCACCGTCACGATTGCAGGCAGCTGAAAAAGGAAACCCCTGCGCGTCCGTTCGCGGGGCACGAAATAGCCCATTGTTGTTTTCACGCTCCGGCAGGTTCCCATGGTGGTCCGCGACACCGCCGTAGTGGTGGGTTTTTGAATGAGTGGTTAGTGAACTTTTCGCACAATTCACCTTCCCCCCGGCGAGCGGAGGGAGAAAACAATAAAAATAATCCGTAACGCCACCATATTAATTAACGTTCGGATGGGGCAATAAAGGCTGGCCACGACGGGTCGTGCTGTGATGGAGAATCGTGCCTCGACTAGCCAAATGGTAGAAGGGGCTTCTGCTGGTGTCGTGGCTGCAAAGTTTTTGCCTCGAAATGGGTCTTTCCCTCCCTTATGGGGCTCTGTAAACAAAACAAAAAAAAGCGCGACAATAGTGCTGGTTGGGCTGATTGGGGTGCAGTGAAAAGGTTGAGCAGGTTCGTGGATTCGATCCACGAGTCGGTTCTTGCAAATGGTAACAGGTTGCGCACTCCAGGAGTAAACCGATAGCCATCCGACGACCGCCAATGCCGAGCTGGTGGACGTTCTCTTTCGTTTTTTTGTTTGTACCACCGCCTAGCAGAAGGCCCCACCAGAAGAGAATTACGCTCAATTGCGGCATTTGTCACGTTATTAAAACAAACACGTTGCCATCAGAATGGAGGCTTGGTACGTGCCAAGGACAGACAAGAATCGGATTACAAATTATCCCGCAACGAGCTGTCGTAAAATTCTGTTAAATTTCAAATATCACATTACATCGAGCCAGCAGGTTATGCTGCTAAGCGGCGTCGTGCACAAAGCAAAAAGCACAGCCACAACAGACCGAATTTTGACAACACCAACAGGGCTTCAGGCTCTGTCAGATCTTATCTCATCGTGTTACAATCCACTTGGTGGGCTTGTCGAACGCGAGAAAGCCCCAGCAGCCCAGTTCACCCGTACCGGTGAAACGTGACGATATCACAATGACACCATTCCTT
This sequence comes from Anopheles nili, assembly GCF_943737925.1. Lineage (NCBI taxonomy): Eukaryota > Metazoa > Arthropoda > Insecta > Diptera > Culicidae > Anopheles > Anopheles nili. Next base: position 6,511,612 of record NC_071292.1, read on the forward strand.
CCCCAGCCGTTCGAACTCCGGCACTTTCATGCAACACGCGGTGGAGTATTTTGCCTACTTACGAACCATTCCAACTACGGGGCTAAAAGTGTTGCAGCTCAAAAGAAAACCTGTACCCCGATGTCCTCGATTTTCCAGACCCCTTGTGCTTATCTGCGTTTTCCTTTCTCTCCCCCATCGAAGCTAGTGTTATGAATGCTTATGGCAAAGATACCGACCAGCAAGTGCGCCGTACGAATGGCGCTTTGCGTTTGTTTGTTTGTCGAGCAAACGGACCGCGTTTGTTTGCTTGCTTTGCCATTTTCGCGCACCGCGTCTCATCTGCTGGTTCGGACAGTCCATCATCAGCAGCTTCCGCTTCGTCACTTTCGAGAGCGATCACGTGGAGGAAAGCAAAATTGCACACTTACCTGAAACGAAAGTGAGGAGAACGAAACGAACGAAAGACATTCGATTAGGCAATTGATTAGGTACTCATTAGGGTGCTTCGAGCCATTTCGGGACAAGCGTTTATTAGCATAGTGTATACACTCATATGAACGAGACAGGAAACCAACAGAGAAAGAGAGAGAGAGAGAGAGAGAGAGAGAGAGAGAGAGAGAGATCCGTCCACAAACATCCGCATATCGAGGTTAGATAAAGTAAACTAATTCCAGTACACCTCACGATTCCCCGCGGACGTCGAACGCGTGCGCGCGCGCGCCGAGAGTCGGACGGATAAATCAATTTCACTTTCGGAACGTGACCAGCGAGGCGGCAGAGCCAACGAAACCGAAACACGGACGTCAGCGTACCTCTGCACCCACACAAATCGTAGGACCACGGCTAAAACCGCGCTCAGGAGGTGGTCCACATTTTCATTAGTCACGATTATGAGAGCTCTGGAGGGTTTTCGGGCGGAACGAACTTCGCAAGCGCACGGTAAAAGCTTCACGATCATAAATTTATACCCTTTTCCCATCACCACAGAGCCGTACGTTAGTGCAACGAAAGGTTTCACGTGCACTCTACTTGGCGCCAGAGAAACAGATAGAGCGTTCGCGAACTAGCACAAATGCAAAATGGAGCAAACGGGTAAGAGGTCGGGAATAAAGCAAATCATCAAAATGGAAGAAGCATGTAGCTGAAGTCGATTGCGGTTTGAAATTGCGAATAAATCCCTATCAAGAATCGCGGACCGTTTGCAAATGGGGTAGATTTTATTGTGCACAGTTTCAGCGGCTTCTTTAGCAAACAATTCTTATTTCCAACGCTTTCTGCTCCAACTCCACACCGGCAGTAAGTTTCCGAGAGCGAAGAACTTAGTTGATATGATAATAATTTTCTCCACGAAATCTGATGTAGTATTTGCGCTAGTAAAATTTCACCCCTCCTCAATTTGGTGCTACAAAGTCGTCCGCATTTCCACCGGAAACGAATGCTTCTCATTAGCGAAACGATGAATCATTTCGCACTAGTTACAAACGAGGTTTATGGCTTCCTGCTTCCATGGGATTGTTGGAAACCCCGACATCCAACAGCACCATCACTCCAAAACTAGAATTTAGTGCATCTCCCCGTTGGGATGCGTTACTGGAACCGAAAACTGAATGAAACGCGCAACTCCAAGCGCGGCTGGTCCGTATTTGCATCAATTTAGCATTTAATGACAGCTACGCGGAAGATCTGGCTGACGAATTTGGCAAATCGTCCAGATCAAATAACCACAGTGCCAGCAGCAAGGAAAGAAACAATTTTCCGCTCCGTCGCCCAGCTCGCAATTATTTCGACGCGTGGCGTAGTTTGTGTTTATTTCGAGCCTGTGTGCATGTTTTTTTTTCTACCGCAAACATTTATCTCCTGACGGGGCGACCCTATGTCCGTTCCGCAGCGGTGCTTTCGATTATGGAAGCCTAAATTTATGGCCACACAGAGCGACTGCCTCACGTCATTTGAAGAGGAGTACAAAAAAAAGTCCGTTATACAGGCGACAGGAACCAGAATTTAAGTCAGAAACCGCCTGGAACAAAACGCAAATTCTGGTCCATGTTTTTCGAACTGGTTTGCATCGTTTTTTTTTTGAATAAACAAAAAAAAAGCCACTCGATCGTGAGCTGCCAAAATGCACGATTTGGTTGGCGGTGTGTGTGTGCGTGTTTTATTTTGCCTTCGTGCCCACATTTGGCACGATTGATAATATTCGCTGTTTAAGGAGGCGCTTTCCTTAAGACCAACCGACAGGCAACGCTGATTTGCCTACCGAAAATGTGCCGTTGACCAAAGCCGGCTAATGCCATTAGGCCAAAAGCGGACGGGATGCCAATGGCATCGGGTTTAATTTGCAACCTAAAAAATCATATTCGCCAAACCATCTTGTCACGGCGATAATGGACAAACCAAGTACGGTTCTGAGAAGAAATACGATACGTGCATGAGTTCGGTGCTGCCATCGTTAGGACCGATTGCTCAACTTTGTTAAATGAAACCGCAGAAAGTATGGTCTGGTTTCGATGTCTCTATCGCCCAGATGAACCTATGAGAGGAAATTATAAATGATCCGAATACTCACTACACTACTTAATATAACATTTTCGTTTCCATAGTACCGTGTCGCTCAAAACGATAACTACTCATGTCGTACAATGTTTAACATGAGACCGCTCGAAACGTTCCAAACGACCCATTTTAATCTGATCCCTAATTTTCATTACACAGGTCAGCAGAGCAATAAAATTAACAACGGCAATTGAGAAAGCTCGTTTCTCTGGTGAACATCCCTACCATATATTGGGCAGGATTCGGTCATAAATTGGCTGGTCTCCTCACGAGTGGACGTCAGTTCAGACGACGGCGGTATTCCATTCCCAGTGGAGCGGAGTTAATGATGTTCGCGACATTAATTGCATTTCCTGCCTGCGAACCAGGATAGTGGTGTTATCATTCACCGATTTTCGACGGTTTCATGTCGCAGGTGTGGACCTGTGCCACATCCCCAGCTATTGCGCATCTAGTGAGCAGTCCTCAACTAAACTCCAGCGTCCGATGACGCCAACCATCAAGCCCTAGGCCAGCAAACATCGCATGGACTTACTGCACCCCAGATCGCTTGAGACCGAGGAACGGGGCAGAGATTAATTTACAACCAATTATCGTCGGGGCACAACAGCCGACCCATAAAAAATAAACCCCGGCAGATTGAGGTTAGGACGTCGCCCGGTGACGTTGTCTGCCTTCATCCATCCCATCGGGAAGATGACATCAGTGGAAGTAATTTGCTACCAGCACAGCACAAACCGCGAAGCTTTGATCTTACCACACAGATATACAGCGTCACACCTACTACCGAACGCCAAACGAACGATTTTAATGTACGTAGGAATTTTTGCGCCTCACTTTATTTGCATTAAACGCCATGCAAATACAGAACACCGGCAATCGGGATACCTTCTCGGAAGAAGGAACGCGTATTAAACAAATTTTGGAGGCACTTCGCGGATGGGCAGTCATTGAAGCGAATGAAAGTTAGATCAATCACATCCATTCGAATGGCTCCATGTGACACTTTCAAGTGGCACTTCAAACGCGAAGACATCACCAATGTCCGCCCACGAGACTGCCAAGCTCCGCGGTGGGCTCGGTGCGTGACATAAAGCAGTATTTATCGATCGACGTAAACCACAAATTAGCGGATTATACAAATTCCCCACGTTGCGCCCAGCCTCGGTTCTCTTCGATCCGATAACTTTGCCATCGAGTTTGCCAAAGGCAAAGACAATTAATCGATTAGAGGGATTAACGCTCACATTTCGACCGCTCTATCACGGGTACCCGAAGAAACCGAGAAGCCTCGAGGGAGCTGCTCTCGAGCTACTTGATGTTTATATTTACTGCCACCGACGGGACCGAGGAAATCGGACAATTTGTCTGCGCAACGTACGTGAGCTGCGAGGCACAGAAGGCGAGCAACAATTAATCAAGATTTTGTAGTCGTTTCTCTTGAGGCCGCTATTTGGTTACGACATGTTTCACACTTCTTCGCCATTAGGACGATGGATTGTGTTGTTTTTTTTTTGTTGCTTTTCGGGCGATATTCGAGAGCACGTACGAAGAGCCCGAGTGGTTGTAAATCAAAAGATAATGAAATGTCTGTTTTGTTTGATCATTTTTTAAAGTTTCCTTTCCGGGAAAATTGATACCATAACCTCACCGATGTGCGCCGATCCCCGGTAGGTTATTTTTCATCGGCAAACGGATATTTTAATTTTTTGATTAACATATTTATTTCCGACAAATGATATGTTAATTGAGACCTATGCTCTTTTCGTCTGTGAAGAAAAAAAGAGTCTCACACAACCAGCTCGAGCACTACATCGCCACGCGTTAAATAGGGCAATTTGCGAGCAACGCGCACCAGCGAACTCAAAATCCACTAAAATCGCTCATGAAAATTATGGCTATTATGATAAAATGGCTAATTTATCGCCAATTTTACAGCAATCCCTCTGACCGAGCATCGGACGAGAGGCGTTCGGGTGGTAATAAACGTAATATAATGACCGACAACTCGTCCCAAAACACGGTTGAGTCATTTACACCGACCGAAAGTGCATCGAACGCCGTATTACATCAACGCAGCTTCCCATACGAGAGAGGGGCCAAACATGATACACGAGACCCTCGCAACGCAACAGCGAGCCCGGTCGAGGCGTAACGAGGCGGAAAAAGCTTCGCTTTCGATCAGCGCAACTACCAGGGTGCGATTATTTTGCTTTTCCCAGTGCGAGACCACCGCCATCGCGATCGCACACGGTGGCTTGAGACAAGCCTCAGGGTGCACTGAAATACGCGGGATGCTTCGAACGTGATTCCACGAATTCAAGTACAGCTTCGCGGAAAATTGCACAACCAGTAGTAGAGGGTAGCGAAATCACAACGGCATTGATTCCACATGCGAACGCGGGTTTGACTGACAACGTTCGTCATTTTCCCACAATGGTTTGTTGATCGAAGAATAAAATTCCTTCCGCTAGCTGACCCCAACATTGTGTTCCATCAAAATGCCCTAAAATACATCACCCAACTGCACTAAAGCAGATTAGCAGGATCAGCAGCGCGAAGCACGAAGAAGAGTACCAAAAATTGTCTCGCCGCATCGCGGGCATAATATTTTCTCAATTTCCTGCCCATTGAGGCGTTAAGACCTACAGTCAGTGAAATCGCACAAGTAACTTTCCAGCAACCCCCGAAATAGTCACCGATGAGGTTTTTTTTACCTCTCTAAAGCTCATGATCCCATAGCACTCCTGAAGCTGCGTGAATGGCGCTTTCCTACCACGGTACGGTTAGATCAAACCCATCAAATTTACCAACCGATGGGAAAGCCATAAACCAACGCTACTGCCGTTGGACTACGATGGTCTACAACGGAAGCCGGCTAGAATGTGGATTTGGTAATTTTCTCTTCCGCCGTTCGTGAGCGATACTCACGTTTGTTTGTTGGCTTTTTCATATTTTTTTCGTAGCTACCTACCACCAAATATCCGTGGTAGAAATGGGGCCAAAGTTGAGCTATCAATTTTTTCACCTTCGTTAAGGCGCGTCGGTTTCACCGCCAACCCAAGAAGTGGGTTTTACGGTCAGTTGCTAGCGAACATGAGCTGCGCGGAAACCGTGGAAAATTACCATCAGCATCGTTCTCGCCGGTGCATCGAAATAAGCGAACCGAGCAAATGCCGTGTTATGATGGGGTGGAGAAAAGCGAGCTATGAGCTCGAGGAGCGGAAGTAATTTGAAAGCCACTAACGGGGCACGTTTTTCGTTCGCTTCTATTCTACGGAAGTTTGACCGAAATTCCTGCAACCGCTAGTACTGCTCTATGTAAAGAGGCGAATGAATAGAAAAAAAAACCTCTTAAAAAGCTACAGTTCTCGCGTTAGAGCATCGTTTACGATCTTGACGATGACACAAAATTTTCATAACAAGCGCAATTTGCTACCCTCAACACGCAAGTAGAAATAAAATAAACCACATCTTAACTGTGATGTGCCTAATCTGTTTAATGCACAACCAGAAGCACGAGCCACCTTATCGAGGAAATGTTTAAGATTGCCGGAGATATTAGTGCACCGAAACAAAACAAAAAACGCCAGCCAAATGACGCCAACCATTTATGAGCGGTTTTTCTAGAAGCCTCCACCGTGCCGACAACGATAAGATCATCTTATCTGGCGTGTTGGTATTCACCAAAAATACATACAACCACCGGTGACAACATTCCTTCACAGGCATCGTCAGCTATCAGGAGGCCATAGAGAGCAGCATAAACACAACTTTCAATGTGCCAAACTACAACGCCTGATGGGCCGTTAAGATTGCCTTTAAGATGTTTGATCACCAGTGCTTTAGGGGTCGTGATTTGGCGATTTAAACGGTTTTCTCGCGTAAACGGCAAATACCGGACTATCGACAGCTTTTCGAAGCCGTAAATCCGTGCGATAGCTCGAAATATTTGTCTACACACCTTCCAATAAATGCGCATCGTTTTCTAACACCCGGCGTTGACTCATCGGTCGCGATATTACGACTTCATTTACATCCATCAAAGCATCTTCGCGCGGGGGTTGTGCCTCCCCTAGCCGGACTCCCTTAGTCAGCGACCAAATTCATCCGTCCAAATTTGGTGCACCGTGCAATAAAATACGCGGCAATAACGCCATTAGCGTAGAGCGGTTCTCGCGTGCCTTGCCTGCCTCCTCGTATCGTTTATTTGTTTTTCGATGGCATTTTCGGTGCGATTTTGAATAAAGTGTTGCGATTTTGGAGATTTTCATTATCACCTGCACCGTTCCGCGCCCGGCGAGCCGAAACCGATCGAGCGGATCGACGTCGTAAAACTCTTTTTACTGTTCTGCCCGGAATTCGGGCCGGAGCGCTCTTGGGGTGCTACGATTTTGGACCCGTTCGGTTGAAATCCGCTTTAATCTTGCGCACTTTCGGTGGGCTTCCTGCCAACAGCGATACTCCTTTCGACCTTCCATATAAGGATGCCCGGGGTATGTTACATGGCGAGCGGCGAATGCCCGCGCCAAGTCATCCTTTCAAAAATAATATCTAACGATAAATTACTATAATTTATATCTCTCCGAAATCGCTGACGATGCAACGAGTCCGGGAGTTTAACCGAGCGTCACCCGATCCATCCGACTGGAGCATCAATCCAAAACAGGGAAACGTCGTGAAAATCCCTCCCGTGGTGTGTGACACATTTCCGTGTCGTGGTAGGGGAGGTTTTGATCCATATTAGACGATCGTTCATCATGCCTTTGGTCAGCTTTTGGGTGAGCTCCATCGCATTTTGGTGACGAATCGAGTGATTGAATTCCGATCGATCAATCCTCCCATTTTCGTTAATCGATGTAGCTTCAGGAATATATCGGTTAACGAATCAAGCGACACCCATCTGGACGATGTCCGGGATGAGTTCAATCGCCCACAACGCGCCTGTCTATTTTCCAGCGGCCAAATGCGTGACACCCGATGAGTAATCGACCCTCACGCCTGGTGTCACGCCTGGATGCGGTTGAACGCAATTATGAACATTTGCGCGGATGGCATAAATCACGCAACAATTAATAATTCATTCCCAGCGGAGTTGTTGGGAGCACCAGCGAAACAAAAAGGAAGCAACAACCATTGTGAGTATGAAGCGAAACAACTAACGAGCGGAGCTGCGATTCGGGAGCGGTCAAGTAAAACCCAAACACGTTCTGTACAAATTAGGAATACCCAGAGGAGGACTTTAATCAGGGACAATCGAGCCGTCGAATCGAAATCCCCTCCACCAGCTTCTCTCAGCCAGCAACGGACGTTCTCTATCGTGGGGGATTTGATTTTGCTCACAAAAAAAGGTCATACCCACGTCGTAGAATAGAGTAAGACACAAAAAAAGATCTATTGTGCAAAAAGTACCACCACAGCTCGACTGAGATGGTGCTGCTCGTGCTTTAGGCGACCCTTAACCAATCTAACTTTTCAGCTGCTGCGACATGGCTCATATTTAACCCTCCGGATCGTCCAAAGCCAGCCGAAGGAAAACAGTCTTCCACAACCACATGGTCTAACAGGCGGTCTAATAAAAACATTTTCGCAAAACAACTTCGTGACGGACGGAGTTGCTCAAGGTTGCGCCTCACGAAGCACCACCGACCCTTTTCTTCTCTCATCTCTCGCTTGCATGCGTGCTCATTTGACACTGATTTGACAAACTTGGCGGTGGTGCGCTTTTAAAGTACACACTGACATTGATCGATAGCCGTTTGGGACTCGTGGAACCTGTGGAACCTCACCTGATCCCGGGCTCCCCTTTGGCCAGTTTCTAACGAAAGTAACCCACGGCGAAATCGCTTGCAGCAACATGCCCACCGAATGGAACGCAAAATAAACATGCCAGCAGCGTACGAACCAACAGGCGGAAAGGTAGATGGCCGGGTTGGGTGCAACAACCACCGGGCAAATCAATCGCTGCTAGATCGAAGCAACTAGCGCAATCCAGCGAACGCTGCAGTTTGCAATCATGCTCGGGCTTATTGATGTTGATGAATCATGAATTTCCTTTCGCCGGGCCAGGAAGAAAATTGCAGCGGAAACGTGTACGTGCGATTCCGGTGTGAGTTGTCAAAACTTGACAGCTTACGAGCGATTGGCGGCGAACGTGACGAGCATTCATCAGGGTGGCTAGATGGGAATCTGTGTTTAAAATTGATTTATTGTGGAGGAGGGCAAACCAGAAATTCCCCCATCCAATACATGGCTTTGACGGTCCCTAGATTTAACGCATGTGAAGCACGCGAACGAACATTTATGCAACAAGTGCGACGAGCACGATTTACACGGGGCACACTCTTTGCAAAACGCAGAACGTTCTCGCAAACACGCTACGAAACGCAAGCAACGTTCATGTCGAATGATACAGCCGGAGGCTTCATTAATTGCCCCGGTTCGGCCCGGACAAAGCGAAGGCAGGTCGTGCTATAAATTGCACCTGAACGAGGACGAAGAAAATTTCACGCTCAAATGGCGACCGATGGTCGATGGAGGCGCATTTTCCAGCTCCACCACCACGCGTTCGTCGTTTTGGGCCATTGAGCAGCCTCGTTCAAGGATGTGCCACACAAGTGCCCCGTCGATTCAATCGATCGATCGATTGCCACGGTAAAAACAATCGACATACGGTGAAGGTGGCGGCAGTCGGTGCTGTTGGGTTGGATTTTCCCATTGTGAAGGTTAATTGCGAGGCAGTTGTTTAATTATCGCCAGCAGGAGGAAGCGGATCCGGGGCTATGGATTTCAACTGCGTCGAAACTCTCCCTTCGCCGTGAGGTCACACGCCTGATTGGGGGAGGTGTTGTTTTCCTCTTTTTGATCTTTCAATCGTCGTATGTTTGTGAGGGGATTTTTTCACATCCGACGTTGAGCGCAATAAACTAGAAACCTGTCCATCGCAAGGGTGCGACATCAAAATGTGCTAATAACGTATTGTTTAGCTTCCAGAAGTCCCTGACGTAGCGTAGGACAGAATCATTCACGCACATATCGCATTCTATTCTCGGCAGAAGTAGATATCTCCAAATTTGTGAAGTGTTATAGAATCAGTTGGATCACAAACCGCTCACGTGAACTTGGCTGAATGCCGTCGCTTTCTCGGCGATACACCAAACAAACCCCTTTCATGCAGGCGTTGAACGCAGGGCTAACAGGTCGACAGACAGCACCTCAAACTGTTTGATAAACATTGACAGACGATGGCGCAGAAGGCAACCCACCCAAGTGCCTGTGCTCGAACGCCAAGAGCCAATCGCATCTCATCGGGCTATCGTCGCCCACAATTTGCATATCTTTAACAATCGAACGTTCAAACAGAGCAACCACCTCCGTGGGTTTGTGCAGGCAAAAGAGGCGAAGATGTTCCCGTTGCCTTTGCCATACTTGGGCTATTTGGCTTTCGTCACTGTACACAGGCACCGATTATGACAACAAACCGGCGACAACGACGGTCCGGACAACAAGCTCGAGATGTAACCGAAACCATCCGGCTTCGGTTCCGGTTACCGGGCGGCAACATTGGCGCCATTTTGCTTCGCCGGTGCGCAACACGTACCCAGTGCTTGAAAGGAATATTGTCCCAGCCAGTAGGTGGCGGACGAAATTCGAATCCTAACCCCACCTACTCACAGGTCGGGCGGGCGAATGCTTCTGTGCGCAAAATCAGTGAAGTTTTTGCGGTTCGAACTACTCTACTCTTCCGCATTCGGTGTGTGCCCGAACCGTGAGGTAAACCTCATGTCAATTAGGTGTTTGTAAGGGGGGAAATGCGCATTGTAGGCTGGTGGCGGTGCGGTTCCAGCCTTTCGAAGAGGAGACCCTTTCGAAGGGTTGAATTACAAGCGGCTGTGTGACGTTGGTGTGGAAAGTGCAATCGGTATGCATTTTTTTCCACGCTGTACAATTTCCGGCATGTCACATCGGCGATGTCCTGCTCTGAGAGTACTCACATAGACACGTGAGTCAGTTGCTGATTGGCATCCGGCATCAGCTTTTGTTTGGTTATGAATGCGAAAAGGAGACATCCGGATGTGCTGCCTCCGACCAGGAGTTGCCGGGAACGCAATAAATCACGTTCAATTACACTTTCATCCATGTGTGCTACGTCTTCTGAGTGACGTTTTTGTTCACAAATGTAGACGATGGCAGCAAAAGATTGATTGAACGTCGCCATAGCAAGCGGACCATCGGGTACGGGCTCTGCTCCACTAGTTTGCAAAGCGAAGGGAACGGGATAAGCATAATCCTCGTCGCACAATATTTATGGAACATGGAGAAATTCGACTGGAAAGTTGATCCCCGAGAAAAAGGAGAAAAAAAGGAAAAGCGATATTCAACGCCTCCACGCACGGCGAAGTAAAAGCAAATTTAAAAATTACATGCCCATACTAAGCATCCTTTTGCCGCACACATGTGCGTCATTTGCATGGAGCCACCGCAGCGGACCGGTGTGGGGTTTAGGGTAAAGGGAGGCCAAGATAAATTGGCTGCGCATATATTTCGGGGCCTGCATCGGCAACGGAAAAAAAAGAAAAAAAACAAACCCCCCAAACAACTTTCGAGAGAAAGAGTGTCAAAAAAAACCAAAAACAAAACGTGTGTTGGTAAAAAAAAGGAACACAATAATAATAATAAAACACAAAACAACGCACACCTACACGAGGCAATCGCTTGCAAACAGCCGCCGAAACCATCGACCCAGCAACGTAAACAGCTCCATGCAAATGTGCCGTTCCGCAACTCGAGCAACCGAGCAGCCTGTGTGCATGTGCTCTTCATCGTATGCAGCCACAACCTGCGCGAGATCCCACCGTACGGCAGGAGAAGAACCCGGTGCCAGTGGCAGGGATGAAAGAGGCCCGCGACCGAGATTATGGAAAAGCTACCCTTCTCGGTATCTCTAAAGACCAAGCGGCGGAAAGCACGGAAAGAGTAAAGGGGCCACTCCAGCGAAGAGATAACACTGAAGCCGCTGCTATCGAACGGCGGGTCCGTCGGCAGAGCTACTCCTCCTTCAAGGTTGGGATGGTATGGTTTTCACTTTTTTGGGGGCCACTTCATTTGAATTTGGTTCATTTAGTCGCTTTCCAGCAGGTATGAAAGGTCCACATAAACACACGCACACACACACGCATATTGGGAAACTTTCCATCGGTGTGAAAAACGAAAAGATGCCCCGCGAGATTCAACGCAGATACGCCTTCGATTATCTGTTATTAAGCAAACGAGCAAAAGCTGCTAGTTGAGGCTTTAAACAAACGGCCGAAGTAAACCACTGAATACCACGTTTTATAAACTCGCTTGCGTCCACCGCAGTTCACTATTACTTCACCCACAGAACGCAAAAATGCTATCAGAAGAAGCCTCCGAAATCAATCTCATATGAGCCAAGTCTCACCTAGATGTGTTTGCGCAAGATGAACCGCAGGTGTTCAGCTTCAGTTCAGCTCGAAGGTTGACGTCAATAGCAGTCGTCAGCAGTTCCCTTCTCCAAGTTTTTTGCCAATTCGTTGCGGGAGCTATTGTTGTGCAGGATCGAAACTCACGGGTTTGCCTTCAAGCGGAGTTTCATGCACCGGAGGAGAAGACCTACCACAATCGACCCCACCGTTCTGCTGCTGCTGTTGCTGTTGCTGCTTCGAGGGGGTTCCTTGGCAAACGAAATAGATCGCAAAACCTACAGCTAACTCGCTGTGGGGTGTGTGTTTCGCGTGTCCAAGCTGGAGACACCACTTTCCTGTTTTCTAGCGGTTTGTCAATAGCGACGGTGGCGTAGAGTGTCGTGCGTGACCCGCTTTTCGGTTGATTTCGAGAGCCGGCTGTAAGCGAGCGAGCAATGTTGAGCTGTGAATTTCGCTTGGCACTGACACGCGTTTCACGATTCAAGAAAAAAAAACTGAAGGACAAACACAATTTGCCACGCTGATCCGGATCCGTTTTCGAAGCGTTAATCGTCTGTTTTGACGTGCTGCTTTTTCTGGTTGCGCGTCAGCTTTCGGCGCATGTGCGCACGATCCGGGAACCGTTGCGTACAGGTTGCTGGCTCAAAACGAACTGCGCGCCATGTCGACGCTCGCGGATTTGATCGGATCGAGTGCCGAAGCTGGGTCCAGTGCTTCAGCGACTTCGGTCGCGCTCTCTTCACGAGTCTTAGTCGACAAAAGCTTTCAGGTTGTTTAGCAAAAGCTTGCGCGGTTGTGCCGTGGTTGCGCAGCTCCCACTCTCAGCTCAGCGCGAACATTCAGCGTTAAAGCTCACTGATAAAAGTGATGTACATTCGCTGCACTCTTTTGATCTTTCTCTCTCTCAATACATTACAGATCCGATTGTAAAATTCAATTCCCTTCCCAGTTACGGTATCGCACGTTAAAGGTGGCTCCAAAAGCCTCCCTACACTGCGAACGAACAACCATAAATCATCCACTTGTGGTTCATCATCAGCTATTCGCCCTGCCATAAGTTGCCAAACAATCAACGGATAACGAAGCTCCAACTCATGCTAAGTCGTCTCACCAGCGCACGTAAACGGGTGGGGCACAAAACCCTATCGTGAAATATCGAATTCCAACTCCCGCAAACTCAATACATCTTCATCCAAGAACCCAGATCAAATAGCAGCTATTCTTCATCCTAGAGCAGCACATTGTGCGAAACTTTACGTCCGTGTCTCTTTAAGGAAGCGCCTCCGTTAAAGGGAGACGATGGGATGAGTCGCGTGCATAAAATTAATTTCCCTCCGGACAGCAACACTGAGGAAGCTAATGGAGGCGAGCCGGGCCCCATTCATGAGGGATTGTCACGGAAAAGTGAAAAGAAAAATCCTTACATCAGCCCTGCGTGAGGCCCATGGGATCTGAAGCAACGTTCTCTCCAGCTGGGCTCGTATCTTGGAACCTATATTTATACACCGCACACCAGCCGGCTCCAGCGCCCTACGTTCTTGGCACGTGGAATCCCTCACATCGAGATGTTCGATGGATGGAATCGATCGCATTTGGGCATATTGCGCATTAACCGAACGTGAAATATGTGCCGGTCATGATGATGATCGTGTATTCCGCCCATTGGGGATGAGCAGAATGATGAAACTCATCGTAAAGTTATTGTGTCTTGTTTTCTTTCTCGTTGCTTTTTTCATGTTGCTGCGACCGCCTTCCCAAGAACGATCCCATCTCGTTCGCATCGTGCCAAGTTAAACAGGATTGGATCGCTAAAATAACATAGCAAAACTTTGCAAAGCAGCTTCTTCGAGTGCAAAACAAGATGCAAAAGCAAGTTTGATAGGTAAATATTAACCTCTTTGAATAAGTTGGAAAAAATCTACAATGAACCAATTGCTTACCATTGCTCATGGTTTTTTAATGAATGAATATCAGATTACTAAGTAGGCAGTTTGTAAAGATTTGTTATAAAAAGCAACAAATTCTCTCGAAGTATAGCACTTATACTTCAAAATATTTCCAAATAAGCCACTTATTTTCCACGATGCCAATCATGTTTTCGACTACTTTTAACATTGCTATCGCTTCACGGTACAGTTTACTGATATTTATTTCATGACATACATTAGACCCAAAATTAATCATTACAATATAACCGTAAATATATCAAACACGAATTCAACCTATCAGCTTTATGTGATCACTGTGGGAAATCAAACATTGATGTACATTGATTTACAGAAATGATTTGCAACATACTCCATCGTAAATAAAACAATCCACCAAATTCCAAAAACAAACATATCCTCGGTAACGTTAAATCTCTTCACCATGATTTAGGATGTGGTAATAAAACAAGCTCACCACCTCATCCGCCTTCAAAGCCGTCGTCCACACAAGATGCATCAACAATCATCTCTCTTACCAGCATAACATTTATGCGTTTGGCTCTTCTTGTGAGTACGACTTGTCATGTTTGAACCAAAGCTCGACTACATTCGCAATCGATGCACATATGTATCCTCTCGTACGGGGAGACCAACACTTCAGTCGTAACTACAACAAAGTATCTCCGGTTCGAGTAAAGTACGCTCGCTTCCGTGACGAGTGCTATGGATTAATGAATGCAATCATTCCCATAGCACTTTTTGCCTCGAACAAACAAATCCTGTACCGACTTTTCGGAGACACCCGATGGAAGCAAGTGCAATCCACCCCGACACCGAACGTTTGGAGCGATGCAATATTACCGGCAAGGATGGAAGGATCCAATCAATCGAGTGGAGAGTTAGAAAACAGCTGCCATAAATGCGTTTCCCAGCTCTGGGGATGCGTCCAGCGGAGGACTACAATCTCGTTATCTGCCTGAGGGTGTAGTGTTTAGAGATGTACTTTTTTATTGCTTCTCTAATGGTGTGCGCTCGAATCTTGGATGAGAAAATTCAATCCTAATCTCGGTAAATAAGTTTTTTTATAAATTTATACGAGAAGTCCTAAGTCATTTAAGCTGTTGGTAGAAACTTTATTGAAAATAAATTACCACAAGTTGCCAACGAATAGAATAGCAGCAACAGCAAACTCGGACGTAGGAAAACGTGGAACGTAAGTATTTTTATGGCAGCATAAAAATTGCAATTGCAGCTATGCTTCGCGGTTTGTTTCAGGAAAGCAACACAAAGTGTGACATAATGTTGCAGCAATATGGTGCGCAAATTCCTTTATCATCCCGGCGACGGTCCTATATCGAACAGCAACAAATCAATCTGATCCGAACAAAATCGACGTAATCAGGCTAATTACTAACGACTCGTATCGAAATCAACGCGACCCAGCGGCAAGCAACATTTTTTGCCCGAGAGTTGGGAGGAAGTAGACGACAGTGAACACGATTAAGTCCGGTGAAAGATGAAAATTGGCGGACTTTCTCGGAAATGCCAGACGCGACATACAGCTGGGCAGCTTGAAAAGATCGCCGCAGCCGGTACCGGGGGTTATGCAAAAAATACTCTCATCCGTAACACGCTCTAAGGCCTCTTTCGATGGTGGATTGGCAAATAAAACTCTCGCCGATTGGCGCGGTCTAGGACGGAAACGCTTCGAGACAATCCGGTGCCCGGGTTGAGCTCAAGAGCTTCGAACGATTGGCTGGTGAGCAATAGGTGCACTCAATCGAACAGGGACGGGCTTTTGCTTCTGCCGTGCCCCGGAGCGAATGTTTCGGATAATGTCTCCGTTAATTGAACATGACACTAAGTAACGAGGCACGGCGTGGCCAAAACCCTTGCGTTTCACTTCCGCCGACTTTCGTCCCCAGTACATCGTTTGTTGTGGGGGATTTATGTAGCAGATAATAAAATACAGCATAGCACGTGAAGTGGCACGAGATTGGCGATGTGGAAGCAACCGATCATACGTCACGGCGTTCTGAATGACAAGTCGTTGTTGAAATTGATTAACGATAGCAGACGTTACGCTCCGGTACGAGTTGCCGCTCAACGCTGTTATTCACCGAACACTCTAGTGAAGCAAAAAAACATATACAGTGCAAAAGTGCTAGAAGGAAAAACACTTCACTGAACAGCAACAAATAACTTGATTATTAGTACTACCATCGTCAGGGTGAATGCCGAGAACACTTCCGTCAACAGTGGTCTGTTGATGCTATCAACACTGCTACTAGCAATCTACGATCAAGTGTCGTGCCCGGGGAAGTGCTATACTAGAGACATAACGTAACGTTTTCCACGTGGAATCTCCCTCAAGTCCCAGTCCAATATACACAATAACTTTTTTTGAGTTTATAAAAGCTTTCTGAAAGACCTATACTAATATATACCGACAATGATTTTCCTGACAAATGGAACAATTATGTCCCACGTCACAATCTCTAGAAAACACGCTTAATGTTCTCAAGCTATTGCATTAAACATGGAACAAGAATATATAAGCACTCG
This sequence comes from Anopheles nili, assembly GCF_943737925.1. Lineage (NCBI taxonomy): Eukaryota > Metazoa > Arthropoda > Insecta > Diptera > Culicidae > Anopheles > Anopheles nili. The sequence continues at coordinate 6,528,086 of NC_071292.1, forward strand.
ATGATGAAATACCGCCTCAACCCCATAGCAAAGTGCCTGATCGAACAAGAGTGAATTTTCTCGAGAGCCTCTACCACAGCTGCACTCCTACGTGGGTGGACATACAAAGTGACATTGGATGGGTGGACAAATGCGTACGATTCCGGTCAGGAAAGTACATTTATTCAACCGCACAAAATGCACGCCCTGTCACGTGCGATAATTGATTACCACTATCAAATGGTACAGAAATCATCGCCTATGCCGCACGGAGGGAAAATAGGTGTCAGAAATAAACCGAAACGTGTTCCATTTTATAGGTGCTTTTGGCACAAATTACGCACCATTCCTTGCATGTGTAACTCGATAGAAAATGGAAAGGCACGACACTGTTGTGCAATTCAATTAATCCACAATGGAAATAGCTCTCAACGGTTATTAGTCAATGGTACTCAATGAGTAGCTTTCATTAAAATAAGCTACTGAAAAAATATCAACTTATCGGAACAATTAATCTAACACTTTGCTGTAAATATTTCCAGTGAATTTATGAAGTGTTATTTCCAGTGAATTTATGTAAACTTCCATTTACACACATAACAAGAGAGCTCTGGTATCTACCTCCACCGTAAGATGGCGTTAGTTTCATCACCAAAACCAACACTCGCCAATAGATGGCGCTTTTCAGCGCCATGCTAGGCATGAAAAATGATGCAAATTTATAATTATGCCTTTATAGATTGAGAGTTCATAGGAGAGAATTGAGCAGAAACTTACGTTTAGATTCCAACGGCGGAGGTCCTGCCTTCGGTGCGGCATGTCCTAAACACAGCCGTCCAATCCGAGTGGAGGAAGACGTACCGGTGGCGGTACCGGTCGCAGCGGATGCGGCAGTCAATTGCGAGCTTGTGCTGGCAAGCGACGAGGTGGAGCCTCCATGGAGGTTAGCCGATGGAGGCCTTATCCCGGAAGGCTTTGCAGAAAGTGGTCGCACTTTCGGTGCCGGAATTCCCGAACCAACTCCACCACTACCATTCCCCACAGCCGGTAGCACTGTAGGAGCATCAGCGTTGGCTGATTCTGCTGCAGGTGGTTGCATTTGCGTGGATGTTTCCTCCCCATTCGCAGCAGGCGTTGGCTGTGGGGCACTGATTTCCGTTTCCATTTGATATCACTTCGACGCTTCACTTGGGATCACTTTCACTCAACACACCCAATCATACACACCACATTAAACATGAAAACAGAACACAATCACTACGGAACCGGAAATGGATCGAGCGAAATTACTAAATTGCTAAACAAAACCAACAACGTACGATGAGGCCCGGATTTTTGTCGACACTCGAAAAGCAATCACGTTTTGGCGGGAATAACACTTAACATCAACAGATGGGACACTTATTACGCGACGTTTTCCTAGATCACACCCGATAATGGCCACTGACGTCAGAACTTTTCCGATTCCTGTACGACGGTGAAAATGCACGACGTTTTGTGCTCACGATTTAAACCATCTACACAAGACGCACGGTTTCAAATGCGTGAACTATAATGACTCGTTTTCTCGTCTCATTCAATTCTAACGAAATCACTAAGACGCTCTGCTTGAGGTGACAAACACATTCCTTGTTTTTCCTTCCATAGATATTTTTATTTTAGGAACGATACTTTCAAGAGCTTACGCACGTTCACGGTAGAGCCAAGCAGGCAGCTAGTCTACTTTGATTAGCAAAAAAATAGCTACTACATTTAACTGGTCTTTTTTCAAGATACCATCAATCATCATTTAGGAAAACAAAATTTAGGTTTTATATTTTCGAAAATATTCAAGTCCTGTAGCTGCATTTTGAGTATAAAATCGCGAACAATTTTACAAATAAAATACCATGCATCTGGTTTTACGTGTGCAAATTAAATAAAATATAAATAATCCACTTACCTTATGGTTCACTGCTGCTCCCTGGGGAAAGTTGCTGCAAATCTAATATTATGCATAAAATAAATTAATTTACAGGCTATAAATTAATGTTTCAATCACAAAAAGGAAATAAGAAAACGATGAGAAAAGCAAAATTAAAGTAAAAAAGCAGTTTCTAATTGCAATCAAAACGTGCGATCCGACAGTTGAGTATAATTTTCCAATTATTTTGAGTGATAATGATGATAAGTTTAACTGTTTTTCGAAACAAGTTTACAGCATTGGAGTAGGATATATGTAACAACTTGAGATAGCTTCTCAAGTGTAGATTTTCCGTGTTTGATTTATGCGTTATGCATGGTGTGTGAAAAAGACTTCGACCACGTGGTAATATTATTTTGAAGATTATTGGCAAACCGCGAAAACATCGTGCCTCTGAATATTGCAATTTGCCGATCCAACAAAACACGTAAAAAACAAGCAGCCAAGCTACTCGCCCTTGAACTATTTGACTTGAGGGCGCCGAGAGAAATGTATTGCAACGGTTCTCAGTGCCAGTGCCGGGACGAAAATATTTATCAACATCACGCGTCTATTTTTAGCCAAAGCAAATCGCATTTCGCTTCATCTCGCTCACCAATGCCATTTTGCAACCGCCAAAACAAACAATTCGTTCGGCATTTGTTGGCGTAGAAAGGCGTTTGAAATACTCGCCCGCCATAGCACGCGATTTGAAGTTTGCCATCTTCACTGACAGCTCGGGATGCTGGCCATACTGCACTTCTCTGTGCTTCCATGCCTACCCCACGCGCTACGTGATCTGATTCGCTAATCATCTAATTGACCATCCACCATTGCCTTGCGTTACCGATCGCTCTTCACATTCGCATTAGAACTTTTATCTCGATTGTGCAAATTGCGCAACAACGACCTTTAACACTGCCGGCACTATCGTGCTATGAAATGCCACTAGCACACGTTGCTAACACCGCCCGAAACGTAAACAAATTGCGTACACACTCTCCATTCACCACGGTTTGATCAGACCAACCACTCGACGATTAGCCGCGCGTACGAAGCATCCACTCCGCCCATTGATCATGACACGGCGGATGAAAAAAAAAACACACACACGCACCACGAAACACGCCGCCAGCGCGCGCGTTCTTTCACGCGTTACTCCCGTCGCTTACGCCTGCCGGTGGCAAGCGGTAGAATTTACCTCGCACGAATAAAATTGTTAGACGCACGCACGCACAGCACGAATATTGCTTAGGCCGGAGGAAGCCACGAATTCACATGGAAAAAGGAAAACAAAACGACGTTAACACTCGTTGGTCGCGGAAACGTCACCATCAGCTGTGCAAAGTAGTGATGGCAACCTTTTGCACGAAAACTACTCCGATCTATGAGAGGAACGATCCGATCCGATTTGAAATTTTGCAACTGATTTCTAACTTGTTCAGGTAAAATGCGGTAAAATGCATGTTCTGCACTCAAACGGAGAATCAGAGGTATTTCAATGCCTCTAGCAGATAGTCAAAATACAAAATTATCCATATAGCTTAATTCAGCTTTATGTCGAGTTCAGTTTATTCATATGGTAATGCCTTACCGCAAATGTTACTTACAGCAGCTTTGTTCATAGGCCAATGATCCTTTGCTCTACATTTGAAATACGTCGGCCGTTAGCCCATTTCGTAGATGTTGCTGTTCAGGACGCTCATGTCAATATGTTTGCCTCCTGTACGATCCAATCGATGAAGTTGGAAACATTTGCAAACACCCCAGGAGCAATCTTGATACCGCACGTTTTCACCCCAAACGAAACGACTCCTTGCAGGACGAACCTCGTTGAATCGGATATGTACTGCAATGGTCCTCCTGAGTCCCCACTGCAGTGGGCCGATTTGTTGTTTCCTCCCGCGCATACGTGTGCATCATCGAGGACGATTAGCTGGTCCAGTTCTTTGATCCTCATCGCACATTCCGGAAGCGAAAGCGCCGGTAAAACCGCGTACCGCAGCACGGCTGATCGTTCACCGGATTCCGTCATACCCCAGCCAGCAACAAACGCGTCCGATGGTCTATAAGCCCGAAGTTGCTCCGTCAACGGTAGACATATCGGGATAACGCCTATTTTAGGTAATGGAAGCAATCAAATACCAGCCGTAACCGTTTCTAAACCACCTCCTCTATTACTCACTGTACCCGATGATGGCGGGATACTGCAGTCGGATGATGGCTAGATCGTTGCGTTTCGTACGCGGACTATATTTCGGATGAATCACTGTCGCTTCGACAGGAATACGCTGGGCCGGTGGTCCACAGCTGCTGGAGTACTCATCGGCATCTGCCTCGGTGCTGTCATCGCTACCATAATCGTCGTCGGCTGGGAAATGGATCCTCTCGTCACAGTTGCGATCATCGCTCAGATCATGCACTCCAACGCGAACACCAAAGCTGGAGCATGTGGAGTAGAAACCCATTGACTCATTGATGCGCATTTGCAAAAAAGGCCGGTTTTCTTACATTTTGCGCGTCTTGACGCAATGCGCTGCCGTCAGGACGTGGCGATCGTTTATGAGGCTGCCACCGCACGGATGCTCGTCTGTTTTGCTCGATTCGAGCAAAGCCATCCACGGAAAGGCGTAAGCTTGAGCTTGCTGACCATAGGCGATCAGTTGCACTCTTGAAACACCACAAAGTATTTCCTTGCGATTGCAGCAAATGTAGTAGAGCTGGAAGAACGGGAAAAAGCGGAAACGCTGGCTCGCGGAAAAACACACATATGGCGGTACTTTTCTACCGTCTTACCTTCGACCCATTCACGGCCATTTGCACGTCACACAGCTGCTGGAGAGCGTCCTGCCGTACGCTGGGTGGCCAGTACTTTGGGGCTTCGTTGACATAATGAAGGTACTGACCACACAGCGCCAGCTGCACACACCGCTGCTCAGGTTCACAATCCCGGAAGAACGCTACCGATGTGGAGGATTGAGATTGAAGCGAAATTTTACGCAATACATCTTCATCTCAGCGCACATACCTACACTGCAGGCCAGCGGAAAAAGACACACAATAGTGGCAAAGAACTGACTGACGGTAGTGTGAAACGGTTTCATTTCCATTTCCAGCAACTCGCAAACACACGTTGTTAAGCATCTGCACGTGATAAAGAGTGCGATCTGACTGACCAGACGTTACAGCCATCTTCACGTAGACTCGCTGCTTACTTGCATGCCTCGGGGAAACACCCAAAAAACCGACGGTCTCTTTGTATGTTCAACCTTATCTTCCCGATGGGATTTGCGTACATTCACGCCCGAAAACGAAAAGCGAATATCTTCCCAAACTGTGTCTAGGTAAAATCTCGGCAAGAACTAACGCCATTTCGCTGTCGAGCGAAGCTTTTGCTTCGTTTCCTCGTGCAGGATGGCAACGTGCCGCAACGTCGGCGCGCGGGAACATATTTGCACAGCTTTCAGGTTCCTCCCATTGGGGTGGGCTGTTTTAAGGTTCTACTGTTTGTTCCGCAGGTGGACACAAAAGTTACTGAATGAGGAGCGTAAAGTTATTCTGATGCCACGAGTTTGAAGTAACAATGGGCGCTTATGAATATTCCGGTACGGTTTACAGAAGATACTGACTTGGGGAGGAATTTTGTGCTGTTTTTACACGCTCATCCAATCCCATGTTTATTTAATGCAAATTTTTGCTATCTGTGTAAGTAAACCTTACATTCGGAGCTCTTCTAGTACGAATACGAAGAATTTTTGCAACAAACAAGTGACATTGCTCAGAAGTTCTTTCATTTTCGCAAACAAAAAAAAACCCTCCACACTCATGCATATAATTAAAATCAATTTTATTATTACATAATTTAACTCGTCAGCCTTGCAAGCACTGCTGCTACTGGTAAGGAGTCAAAAAATGTAGCAAACAGCACCTCACGGCTCTGAATGTCCCAACATAGCACACAGGATCGCCATTTTGTAGATCACTTTTCCAAATCACTGGGTTCATCAGTCGACGAGAGAAGTACCACCGAGCCGAAGGTTCATGGTACTTGATATAAATAATAATACTTTCATAAATTTTACGCGTTGAGTTCGTTCCATCCTCCAACACAGCGCCGCACAAACAACTAACATATAAATATGCACTCCCTCGAAGAAGCATCACCAGCGTCATCTTCCACACTGTTAATGTTAAGTTCTTTGGTCAATCCCACAATACATTCGCTGTTTAGAGCACCGGCCACGTGTGCCATCTAGCGAGGATCGAAGATGGGACCGTAGAACAGCGGCAACCCGGTGGCATCGTGCCGCAGATAAACGAGGAATGGCGTGTTACCATTGAAGCGCCTTTGCGAGCTAATACGATCAACCAGAGCGGAAGTAGCGGCCGCACCCTCCGTACCCTCCTCGTCGATCGAGAGGTCGATTTTGTGCATTATCTGGTTGACGTACGGTTTCGGACCATCGGTACCACTGTCGACCATGTTCGAGAGATCACTCTTCGCCGGGCTGAGGATCGAGTTGAAACCGAGCTTTTGGAACGACTGCAGTAGATCGACACTATTACGCAGATGCATCTTCGGCAGCCGCACCATCGTAGACTGTAGCTTCATCTGGCCGATCCACGACTCGAGCATCTTGCCGGTCAGTGAAGCCTGCAGACGTCTGATGGCGGTGCGACTTGAATTCGCAGGTTGGATCAGGTACATGGTACTGCTGTCATCACGGTACGGTAGACCCACGATCGACACCTCCATCGGGTCGGTGGCTTTGTAGAACGGCAAACACCCACTGAGACTCATCATCTTGACAGAGAACGACGATCCATCGTATCCATCCGGGAAGAACGGACCTTGGCGAGTTACCATGGGCTCGAATTGCGTCTTCCACTTGCCCTTGAAGTAGAGCGCATTGACGATCACCATGCTAGAACTGCTGCTGAGCGGTCCTTCGAGCATGTTGCGGATTTTACCCGCCGTCACGTCACTAACCCATTTGTTGATCGTCGAGCTGGAGGCAGCCCCATTTCGGGGATCGATCGGTTGGATCAGCGCACCATATAGGCTGCGAGCCAGACGCTCGTACTGCTGGCGCATTTGCAGGTCCTTCTGGTAAAACACCCCATTCGCAAGCCGGATAACTTGGGACCTTGGGAGGATACAATTGAAGGAAGAAGGTTGGTTAGGACCCTGCCAACCGGTATAGTTATCGCTTAATCAGCACTCACTTTTGAGCAGGAGTTGACGACGATCCGTCTTCGTAGTCCTCGTCCTGTGGGCACGTCTGTTGACGCCACTGTTCCCGTCGGGCGTCGATCGGATTTGGAGAGACCAGGTTTGCTAACACACTGCCATAGCGCTGGTGCAGCTGCTTCCAGTTCATGCTGGCCGGGGTGAGCAGTTTGTTGAATTCCGCGTGAGTGGCACCGCTGGACCCAAGGAACAGCAGGTTGGCCACGGTTACAATGCTGACCGGTGAGAACAGCTCCGTTTTGCTTTGTTGCTGTGCCAACGTGCGACTCAGCCGCATCGTCATGTCAACCACGGTCTGGGCGATCTTTGGATCGTTTCCAGGGGTCATAGATATACTGGGAGTCGAAATCTGGCTCCTTGTGGGGACACTCGCAGCTGGAGCCGGTGTATTTTCGAAGCCTTGTCTGGATGAAAATCGCGAGACGATCGCTGGCCGAGTCATCGGTGTTAACCTTGGTCTAGAAGTGCGCGCATAATACCGATCCCACTGGCCATTGACGAGGGCCACCGCAAGTACGCATAACGTCCACAAGAGAGCTTTGGAAGGATTCATTTCTACTGCTGAAATAGCGATCAATAGAGCACGAATTTGATGAGAACAAAGATCACGAAATTTCACCACTCGCCGCGGTGAACGGTGCGAAAACACTAATGGCAGACTCGTGGAGAACTCGTGAACTACGTGATCAGATTAGCAAAGCGTCACGCCACGTTTGACCAAACCAGGCTGTATTCAATGCATGTTACTTGCTGCTACGGGAACAAGTCTCGATTGGTTGGAAATACCCAAAACTGGAAAACCCGCCCGTTTCATCGGCTTACGTTACGCAGATCGAGTCGTGCCCCTTTTTTCAGATGAAAAAATGAAACAAATATCATCCTCAACTCGCATCGTGACCATTTGGATCAGGGTGTTCGAGGATCATAAATCTTAACTCAACACTTTTTTACCACTTTTCTCCAATCCGGCGCCTCCCGCAGGCGTAACGAGCCATTCTTTAATTGACAACGATTAAATAAGCCGCCGACAAAGTGCACTCGTATGCATAATACCGAACGCAACTGCGACGGCAGCACCATGAAGTCAGCTCCCATGCAAATTAATGGGACCGGGAAGCGATGATTTGTCAGAACTATTGGATCATTTGCGCGCCGCAAAGATTTGCGTCACACAAATGTCACCCACAAGGATTACGACGGCATATTGTCACCCAATTCTTTGTACCTAATTAGTTCTATGAGTTACGGAAAGCCCAGTTTTTTGTGATATAAATTTCTTTTCCTGCTTCTCTAGCGACCTTTATAGTTGTTAGCTATATTCCTGTTTCTTACTGATCGCCTGTGCGCGATTGAAAAAACTACGCGATCTATCTTTGATCGTTTCCCCACGTTTCTACTTTGTCGATCGGTGATCGCGTCACGAAAACGACCGCCTTAAGCTAAAAATCGTGCTAGATCGTGGCAATCATATTGCAAAAAGGGGGTAGGAACTTTAGCAAAATGCCAAACAATTCCTACTGTATAATTCTCCTTACGGTAAGGTGAACTTCCAGCCCATAGATCATCGTGCTACGGACGTACCGATAATGCACCTGTCAACGGACGATCCAGGTTCGCGATGTTCTGACAACTGTTGCGGGCTGTTGTTCGGATGCGAATTTACAGCGCTACTAATTTGATGCACATGCCTTAAGCGATCGCCACGTTCACGACGATCGGCTCAAACCGGGCTCTCTCAAAACCGGTTGATTTTCCGTATCTATTGCGACAACTTGACCTTCCTCCATTTGCTCAGCCGCGTGAGCTAAAGCGACAAGAGCAAACTGACGCAGATCGTAGCCTCAACGATGAGGTAGCGTGTTTTAGTAACCATTTAACACCTTTCTTCTGCCAGTAAAGTGTTATCTAAACTTTACTTTTACTTTCATCGAATGGCCTGACGATGACATACACTCCGCGATCCTCAATCATGCCTCGGATTTATTTGTAAACATTTTGATGAAGCACAAAAAAGGGAACCAATGGAAAGCAGTAATCCAGTTGCGCGATCGTGAGTGGGAAGCAATTACGAAAACGGAGCTATAAGCTAAATATAATCACGAGATGAACTCACTGCCAACTGTCAGCGTTAGCGTTCTTGTCGTTTACTTTTTAACGATTTTCTTTGAACACATTTCACTGCGCTGGATGACACCATCCACCAAAAACAAAACGATCATCTGTGACGCATTGCACTCATGAGCACTACGCATCTGATAACTTTATGTCACATATGATATTTCAAACGTTTTCTAATTACGGCGCAGGCACGACTCAATGCAGTCAGCAACTCCATTAAAACCCGTCCCATTCGGTTGTAACCGGTGCTGGGCGGAATAATATCATATAACCTGTTCTCAGCCATAGTACTTCTCCAGGCTACACACTCAACCGAGAGAAGAACAGAAAACACGAATCTTGTGAGCTGAAACTAAATCAACACCTCATCGACCGGGAACACCTTCCAAGCAAACAAACACCCGGCGCTGTACTTGAGTCGCAAGCTCTCGAAACAATTACCGAACGTCGGAGCACTTGCCGAGGTCGTTTGCATCTTAAATGCGTTTGGTCTCTGTGTTTGACTTTTGAGAGAACGAACAAAAAAAGCCACAATAAGCATCACCTCGGTTCGTCCCGTCAATGGACGACGTTTTTCCACTCTTATTACCCTACCAGTTGTTCCTGTTGTCCCCCCAAACGTGGCTCATCTGTGGATAATTTGCCAACGTAAGCTTGTGGCTATTTGTGGAGACACAGCAGATGTGGAAGGTATAAAGCCAATCTGCTTAATGGCGAATCGCGATCCGTCACTGATGACGTACAGCCGGCGTCTTTAATTCAAGGCTGTATATAATAGCACAAAAAACACTTCTTCCCGTTCTAATTCCGACGGAGAAGGCCCTAAGCGTAAACAATTGCAGTTCCATTCGTACGCCATAGATGGTAAATAGATGAAGCTCACTTTAAGGTCGCGCTATTATTCAACGATCTTTTGAACACTTTTCGATTGTCTGTACAGGTCCTGTGATCGGTTCAGATAAGTTAAAGCTGCACTACGGAAATGAATTTACCATCCGTAACACTCCGTGGCAGTTTCCAGAGTTTCTCAGGTTTTCAAGTCACTTATGGAGCTCTCCTTGTAAAACACATATCATTTGCTGAATGTCCTGATTGTCAAAGTTTGCTTAAAGTTAGAGCATCCTCACAATGAATAACGTAACTCAAAACCCCACAGGTCAAACCGATAACAGTCTCCACGCAGATGATTTTGTTAGAAAACAACCGATCAAACTACACCCACGCTATGCTTTCCAACGAACGATCGGCCACAGTTCAGAGCGTCACAAAATGTACGGCGGAACAGACGCAATTATCAATGCGAAAGATCTCACTGCCCAACGGGCTCACATTTGCTCCGGGCACAAAACACTAGCACCGGTTTAGACGAGCTCACTCGCGCCTGCCCTAACAAAGCATGCCAAGGTTTTCCATTATCCCGAACAACTCCCCAGTATATGGGTCCCCCAACTCACCATTAGTTCAAACTTCAACTGAGAGACACTGTTAAATTAATAGATCAACGCTTGCTGAGAACGCTGTATCTGACGAGTGTTTTGAAAACTGTGCGGATCCCGTAGCAACCGTCACGCTGAAGCACGCTCTCGAGACTGATTGCCTCCGTTGGTGAGTGAAACATTTTTATGCGATTTATGCACCAACCGATTACTCATCCGATGGGGCCTCAGTTGAACAGATGCCGTGCGCTGCGCTTCTGTGGGATGTCGAATTGTGACGGCTCGAGTGGAGTGTTGTAAAACCACAAGTTCGCGTTAGCAAAGCAGTACCTCGGCGGGTCTGATAGCACGTCGCGTGTTTGACCGCACGTCACACGGGGTTAGGGTCACACGTTGGGGTTTACAGTACTGGAAACACCTTGCGACCTTTTCTTCATTCTGGGAACGCTCGTTTCTGCGTTTTTTTATTGACATATTTGATTCCTTCTTTCTTCCGTCCCGCCGAGAAGTGGTGATCCTTGACGGGAGTGTCGGGGCGATCAATATTGGCACAAGAGGCTGAAAAACCCAAAGACCCGAGACAGACCGTCAGACGTAGAGGTTGAACTGGGCCAAACACGTGTTTGACCTCATCGAGGTCGTACGTTGGAGCAATGTGTATTTGAACTCGATGTTGTTTCATTTAGTCATTTCGCCAGTTTGGTCTATAAATCATCCCACCTTAATCGATTACCAAAATTCGCTCTGCAGCGACAACAGCACCATGAAGTCACCTGACGTGCAAATTAATGAGACCAGGATGCAATGATTTATCGGATCAATTAGTTTGTTTAACATATTGTCTCCCATTTCTTCACACCTTATTAAATCAGTGAGTAACGGAAAGTCCTGTAATGTATACAATTTCTTTTCCTGCTTCTCTAGCGAGCTTCACAGTTGTTAGTAATATTCATGTTTCCTACCATGCAGTACCATGCAGTCAGCTGCTATGCAAATTAAAGGATTCAAAAAACCGATGATTTGTCCAAGCTACCGGATCATTTGCGACCCAGAAAGGTTTGCGAGATTGTATATTGCCTGTGAGCTAACATTTTACACGCGATTTTAGCAAAATGTGAAAAGTTAGGAAAGATAGGTGTAATATGCGAATATCTATTCTAATAGGATGTTGTTTCATTTCGTCATTCCACCAACATGGTCTACAAAACAACCCTGCTTGTTCGGCTAATTGGTCAAAATGAATTCTAACTCACCGCACGCTTCACTAGACCCCTCGGAAAATGGTGTTCATTATTTTTTTTAGCACCTGTGGAAAAGGTCGTTTAGTCAGAGTATTCCTTCACCTTAGCTTGTGTATCAGTTTGTGCTGTTTTCGTTGCGAAGAATACATTCGTTTACACATGCCTCAACATTCAGTTAGAAAACTGCCGACAGTAAAGATAAAAAGAGGCACGTACGCCATTCCAATGTCGTCACTCGAAGGGTATTTGCTACGTCATGGAAATATTGCACCGTTCATCATTCATCAGAAGAAATTGCAGCGCATTGATAAGCCACCAGCTCCGGATGGTGGTGTTTTTTATGTCTGTTTGAAGAAGTAGCACTACCACCGAAACGATAACGTCTTATCAGGCGCATTTCTGGGCCGATTCATCATATGCAAGCTAAACAGAAGAATCGCCTCCCATTCATGAATACCATGCCCCCATATCAGTTGTCTTTTACTTCAATATTTACCCCAAACGTCCATCCACGGTGAGGCTGGCTTCGCATAATGAGGGCTAACCGTGCACACTCATTCAAAATTCTGAGAATTTTACATCACATCCGCGTCAGCAGCGGATGCCGCGGGTTAGTACCATTTTCAGACAGAGAAGTCACCATCTGCTAGTACGATTACGTTCGATACACGCTTATCGGTTCGGTGATCGACTGACGCGGAAAGAAAAACGAACGCTGGGCCATCCCGAAAAAAAAGTTTTCCGCATAAATCGTGTTAACCAGCGGAGCATCAGCTCGGTTTATGCTGACGTCGGTAGAGAGAAGAACAAAAAAGTTCGATGCTTAAAGAGACAATTGTTAACGATAATTGAGCGTTCAAATATCTATTTGCATCCGTGATGTCTGTCGAACCTATCATCCCTGCTTGTAATTGTTTTATTTTAATTAGATGAAACTTTACACATTTGTAGTTTTACGGCTTACGAGTAGCCATTATTCCACGTTAGCATTAGCATTTCGCACAGTTAGCACTCACAAACAAGTCAGGCTCTAACGGCTGATCGTCAAATGGCTCTTGACTGTAAGGTTTAAACTCGTTGGCTTTTGATCCTTATTTGTGCCGGCTATAACCAGCGAATGGGAAATAAAAAATGATGATGGAAAGTATAAAGCGCTCAATGTCGCCTTTTAAAGAAATAAATAAAAAATGTCATCTCCACAAGCGGCAACTTCTGCACTGCTTCCCGGAGATAAAGTTGCTACACCCGGATCAGTCATCCCGAACGTCATTCGGAGAAGCATGCTGTACGGTACCAAAGTTAAAAATACACTACAATCGTGCTTCCTGCCATCTTTAATAAGTGGGAGGGAAATCCAGAAATACGCTATACCCACCCGCTCCACAAACATCCTTTAACTGATTCCCCAAACACCGGCGATCCTGTACAAAAAATGGGAATCCAAAGTAAAGCATACCGTTGCAATGGTTTTTAGCCCGACCATCTGAATCGTCGATCAACCGATAGGTGACGAGTATTGGAAGATATGACGGCATACCAAAGCACCCTAACCTTTGGATGCGATGTAAATCCGTGAGCACGACACGCCTGCTTCCACGGGAATTTGATTCGTTCTTCCACACCGGCACGCCGGCGCTCCAGAGCCGTTTCAAAGGTACTTTAAAGACTCCCGATGATTCATGGCTTGCGTGTATCCCTCGATAAGCGCTTCCTGGCTGAACTCTGTACCCTTGGCGAGATTTTGCAAGTCACACCCACCGTGTCATTGATACGATGCTCATTGATTCACACCTAATCTGAGCAAATCGTTGGGTCCAATTTAGCCACTAATTGTGTTTTCCCGGCAATCATAGAAACTAGTGCGGAAGTGTCTCCAGCTTAATGAAACCGGAGAATCGACTAATGAGAAGATAATTTAGAGTTAAAGTGCAATCGTGACGAACAGTTCGGGCTCATAGATTATGCAAAGAATGCGCGTATAAGTATTCGGAGGAAGTTCATGTTTGATTCATTCTAGATTCGAGCAATAATCCCATCCCACTGGCATTAGCAAAATGCATCAAACAGTAATCAAAATAAATAGCGAATGTTGAAAACGTGCCACGTGTAGCCGTAAATACGTACGTACTGTAAAATGAGACAGCGTGCAGATTGCATACCTTGCGTGTATCACGGATAGCATACCTTCAGGCGCATTGCGCAGAGAAGCATGGCTCGACGCATTTATTCACAAACATGAGCAGCACGGGTAGTTTGTGGGAAGTTTTCGACTAAAAAAAAATCCCTTATCATCATGCAACGCCTTTCATATTCAGTTTTGCTAAGCTCTCCAGCATCAAAAACGAAATGAACTGCAAAACCCAAACGTCACAGCCGCCGATCGCCTTCGGCGTAACATACCGTATCGACAAGAAAACGGGAACAGCCCATAAACGGGAGTTATCCACCCGCTGTGTGGTTTCGTGTTCGCATATTCAATGACATTCAATACTCCTCATATGGATATGCTTATGTATAAAATAAGTTTTATTCGCTTATTCGTACTATAAACTAGAATTCCGCATTGCACGCGATCGCGCCGTCGTGATTTCTTCCTGCTTTTCCGGTGGACTAACGAGCGGGTTGGTGAGACGCCACGAACGAGCCGTCGGCGGCCGACTCCTGTGCCCTCCGCAACTTCCATCTCCCGTTCGCGATCCTTTAGCCACTGAGAGTGGGAAATGAATGTACACTGATGCCCTTCCTGTGGAAGGAGTGCCGCGATCACCTAGGGCGTAGGATCGTAGATCGTGCCATAGAACAACGGTAGCCGAGTACCATCGTGGCCAAGCAGTATCAAGAACGGTGCATCAACCCGGAAGTGCACAGACGGTAACGCCCGGAAGATGGTCGAAGTTGTAACCGCACCACCCTCCGTACCCTTCTCGTTGATGTCCAACTCCACCCGGTGAATGAACTCGCTCACGTGCAGCTGCTCATCTGGTGCTCGCTCTCGTGCCGGTTCACGAGCCACGTTGTTGTTACCGGCTGCACCGGCAGCACCGGCAGCACCGGCAGCACCAGCAATCCCAGCACCACGCCGGATATCCGCCGGCGATTGATCATCATCACCATCATTCGGGAACACAACCGACGCCGGATCGGAGGGTACGTTTGCATTTGCAGCTCCAAAACGTGTCGCAAACTGCGTTACCGTGCTCGATCGGGCGATCATACCCGTGAGATCACTCTGCCCACGGTTGAAGATCGTCCTCAACCCAAGCCGCTGCAACACGTCCCGCAGGTTGATCGTGTTGGTGATCCGCATCTTCGGCAACTGCAGGTACATCTTGCGCTGTGACATCTTAAACACCATATCACCGATCATGGCCGGCGTGAGACGTCGCTGAAAGTCCTGCATAACCTGCCGGGTCGAGTTGTTCGGCATGATAATGTACAGGGCCGTTTTGTTGCCCTGGTACGACAAACCGACGATCTTCGCATCATACTCAACGGCATCGTAGTACGGGAAGCAAGCGACAGTCGACATCACGAGAACCGGTTTCGATTCGCGCCCGTGCCCGTCCGGAAAGAACGGCTTCATCTCGGTCGACTGCTGCTCGAACGGTTCCGACCACAGCCCTTTGAAGTACAGCGCACTGGCGACGATCATCTCCGCCTCGGCGGCCACCGCCTCAGACAGGATGTCGCGGATTTTGCCCTCGGTGCTACGTTGAACCCACGCATTAATCAAACCCGCCGCTCGCGCTGGGTTTGTCCCAAACGGTACGTTTTGGGCCGTGCTGTTGTAGTACCGGTTCGAGTAGAACTGGAAGCTCCCATCCAGCGGTAAGCCCTCCTGCACGAACACCGCGTTCGTCACACGAATCACGTCCTTCTGCAGCGGGTACCTAGCATCCAGCGCTGCGTCTTCCTCATCTTCATCGTCATCGTAGCAAGGATTCGCGGTACGCCATGGTGGCGGTGACACATCGAACTCGGTCCTTGCAAGATCGTTCAACATCTCACTGTACAGCCGGTGTATGTTGTCCAGGTGGCTCGCAAACTGCTGGAACCCGAGCACCTGCACTAGCTCGTTCTTTGTCTCATGATTCGCCCCAAGCAGCATCAGCGAAAGAGCACACGCAATGCTAACCGGCGAGAAGACAGCCGCCTTCTTCTGCTGCCCCAGAATGCTACCGATCGTGCGTGCCAACTCCGTCACGGCCGCCGACGCTGGGTTGTACTGGAACGGGTTGTAGTTTTGCTGGCGCGTGCTTGTCACTACTGGCGCTGCAACCGGTTCATTTGGGCTTGGAAAAGACGCACGCACTCTCGTGCCACCTATCTGTCTTAACACCGACACCCTACGCTGAGGCGACCCGAATTGCCCTTCAGCTGATGGGATCAACCCTACGCCGAGGATCACCACGAGCAGCGCTAGGGTGCTGATTCTACTGCTGCTGCTACTCCACCACATATTCACGACACACCAAAAGCTTCGAGAACGAAAACAACTTTATCACAACACTGGCAGCGGTGGAGCATGGGTCACACACGTTCAGTAGCGGCCTACCAACACGATCGAGCTGCACCACCACACTGAACTGGTGCGAACGTACGGCAGCACGGTTTTTATACGCCACTACGACGATCGCGGACACTTGGGGACGTTACGAAAAACTGGAATCGCACAATCGGACATCAAACGGGAGCGCGTGGTTTTTCGTTTCCTTCTTCTCTTCCTTTTTTTTTTAGTTTTTTGTGTGGAAGTTGTTCTTTGGTGCACTTCTCCACCTCCAGCTGCGTGCGGTGAGGAATGTCACACGAATGTAGCGATCGCGAGGATCGCAAGATCGAACGATCAACGGTGCCAGCAAAGCTACTACAGGTCCGGAACGGTGCACGTCCGGAGAGCGATTGGCGAAGGCAACCAATGACACTCAACCGCGATGGTGATGGTTGATCAGCAAAGATGTTGTTTCTCCGGACTAGCGTGGAGCGTGCTTTAATTTACATGTTGCCACCGATCGCACGCGTACACACACACACACCGACATCGCTCTCCTTCTCTCTCGGGGGACTGATCAAGCGTGTGGCTAGTGGGTTGTGTGGTTGTGTTGAATTGAGGTTGATACGATCGTGGACGATCCCAATGGCGACTGGTTTTGTCCGAGCGGGCTGCGTTACGCTGGGAAGAACCTGTCCCAAGAACTGCGTGTAGGCGGGTGGCTGCGTGCGAGAAAGAGAGCGATCGTGGAAAGTACGGCGATGTGCGCGGGAAACGGAAAAACCCGGGTCATTGATACGCTTACCAGCAGCGTGAGTAAGTGTCGCTGCTGTTTGTACGTTCTCTCGGGAGAAATTCGCCACGCAAGGTGGCGAAACAACAACACACGCGAGTAGCGTGGGGAGAATCGCCGAAAATCCCAAACTTTCAAACGAGTTTTTTGTTCGAGTGACGTTATTTTGTGTAATAAATTACGTACAGATCTTAACGTTTAACCTTTGCGCCTTCGTTGGTTATATGATCACAGATATACACCTAGAGTCAGCAATTATCAGAGTCAATAGTCAGAGAAGCCTAGAATATAACAGTAGTGCACCATTTACCAGGCGCCTCCATCGTTCCTAATGTATATTCTATGCTGAATAAAGCTGTCGTTCCCCAATGTATTTTTTGATCAAATGATCATACTTTTCAACCCCATGCAGAGCAGAAAAAGTACGTCGTATGTGTGTTAACTATCCGGTAATACACTCATAAACTATCCGGTTAACTATCATAAACTATCCGGTGTTACATCTCAGACGAACAGCGCACAAAAGAATGCTGAGCTAATTGATTGGGGCAGCATTCCACAATCGCCGTTTTGGCGGTTACCGAATGGAAGTTGATTCCAGCAACAGGTTATCTTGGAGTCTAGCTAGAACGGGTAGGGCAGCCCGTTTTAATTGTTCTCACGTAATTGATGCTGTTCGATTGCAACTTGAGAGTGATGCGGAGCTCATTATATAATTACAACGCACAATTCATTCACTTGTGTTCTGGTTGCTGTGAGTACAACAGTAGGAAGGAATTATTGTCGATCAACCTAATCACATCGTTAATTTTAATCAAGAATCCTTCTATAAAATCCACAACCTATGCGCCGACATAAAATCTTCCATATTCATTCGGGTGCTTCCAACCATCACTTGATTTAAAATAAAGTGGGGATGAAAAAGAGTTCAAATACAACCAACACGAAAACAAAGCCGCTCTTAGGGGTTAGGTACCCTTAACCTAACGAAAGATTGGCATGCTGATGGCATTGAAATGTGCTAATTTTTCAGAAACACAGCCCATACACACATGCATACACAAATGATGAGAAGCAGCAAATATAATGCTAGTTGATAAGATTTCTCCAGCAAGGCTCATAGCTTCAGTTGACTTTCGTTTCGGGTCAAAAAGACCCACTCTTGCAACGTGATGAATTATGTACGGTGACTACGCAGCGGGCATTGATGGTGCTTTGAAGTTACATTATGCGTCTGCTGCTACCCGTTAATGTAAAAAAACTTAAACACCCATCCATTAACGGCCGACCCATTACCGATTTAACGAACATTTGGGGATAAACGTGTGGCCCTTCCATTTCAAGGAAAAGCCAACGGTGTGGACTTTCCGTCGTAATTAGCTCAACTCCTCGGGGCGTTAGAAACTCTCGTAACCAGTTCCAAGTGCCGATGGTACGGGTGTTTGGGTGCTACGCAGCTTAGCCACTCCGTAACTGCTTATATTCGGTCATCAAACTTGTTTCCTCCGATGGTGCTTCTTCCTGTTCACGGTCATCTTCTCTACTTCCTGGGAGACACTGGCCACCCGTGGTGAGATAAATACGCATACACACACACACACACGCAGAAAACAAACAAAAAACCATCCTACTCGTAAAGCCCGCAAACCGCAACCGCGTGAAGGCGTGAAAAAAAAAGCAAACGAGCGGGAGAACCAGCCGGGTGTGTGTGACAAAAACCGGAATGCGGATTGGACCGCATTCAAGGCACGACTGAGCGGCCCAACGGCCCGCCCCAGCGACAAAGCAGCAAGGCGCAAAAAGGCACGGTAGGATACTCGCAGCGACGAGAAGGCCGGTCAGTGGGCTAGGCTGGGTTTTAAAAACATGCGTTTTTCACACTTCCGATCTCAGTCGAATGAGCAAGGTTCTGTGAGACGGATCGCGACCGTCAGACGATCGTGTACGAATCTCGACGGCGCACCAACAACCTTACGTTGATCAGGAGAGTCCGCAGAGCACGGAGACTCGCGCGTGTTGTTCACTCTCCAAGGCAGGTTTAGAGCCGACGATCGTTGATCGCGAGAGAGCCGGCATCTAGACGCACAGCTAGCATCAACTACGCCCGGGACGCTGATCAGGTCGTCCATCAGGTGGAAGGTCCAGCGATTAGAGGATTTCCACCTGCAGCTGAGAGTGCGTCACCGTGCGTCGGACTATCGGTGTATCGAAGTGATTTTCCGCACACACAAACACACGTGTGCGTGGGAGACAAAAGGTGTGTAAGAGTGACGTGCGTTTTGGGTGGGGGGTAGAGTCGAGGGCGGATGCATACCGTCGGCTAGTACCCACACCGCTCAACACCGTACAGCATCCGGAGGCTTGTTCGTTCCGGAGGGGGCGCGATTGCGTGCATATAAAAGAAACGGACACTCTGGGTGACGAGCTCACAACAACCCGAGGCCAACGGAACCATCGGAACATCGGGACGATCAACTATCACACCGCAAACACAAACTCTACGCCGAAGGATGTATTCGAGGGCGCTAGGATTAACGGCCGGATTACTGCTGCTGGTTGTGGCCGTTTGCTTCCCGGAAGGTGCTTTCGCGAACGTTCAGGCGGAGATTAGAATGCGCCGGAATGCGCAGGAATGTCCACGATCCTGCGTACCGGTGACCGATTGTCCGATGTTTGCGCCACCATTACCCGAATGGACGCTAAAAACCAAGATGCAATTCAAAAAGCGAGTTTGCGAAAGGTTGGGAAACAATGTAAGTATCACCAGGTCCGTTCCCTTGTCTTGTGGTGATCGTTTTGTTCTAGTAGTGAAAAATAGTAATTCTTGCTTTGTGTTGCTCCACTCCTGCAGCGGTATACGGTGTGCTGCCCTAAGCAAGGACTGGAGCTGCTTGACCTGGAGAGCTGCGGGCCAAGCTCAAGCTACCGGATTGCTAACGGGAAGAAAGCGAAGCTGTTCCAGTTTCCCTGGATGGCGCTGTTGAAAAGTAAAAGTGGAGGCTTCTGCTGCAGTGGCACCTTGGTTAGTGAGCAATATGTGCTCACCGCGGCCCATTGCATCAAGGATTGCGAGCCGTGAGTATAGCTAGCTGTTTTTGCTTTAGATCCGGTGAGTCTAACAGAGATTCTAACTAACTGACGCCTTCCTGGGTTAGGACTATGATCCGGTTAGGCGAGTTCGATTTGCGAAACACGACCGATTGTGACTCGAAGGGTGAAGTGTGTGCTCCACCGCCACAGGACATTCCTATCGAGGAGGTTATCAACCACCCGTACTACAGCAATCGCCGGAAGGAGAACGATATCGGGTTGATCCGGTTGTCCCGTAAGGCAACCAAAAACGACAGTAAGTATCCTCGGTCTTGGGTGTCCTTGCTGCTACAGCAAAGTGCTGAATTTCGATTCCATTTTCTTTTCAGACGTGGCGACAATATGCCTACCAGTGTCCCCAATGATGCGCACCACACAATCGAAGTACGTCGTGGCTGGGTGGGGCAAGACCGAGTCAATGGAGTCCTCCGACATGCTGCTGTACTCCACGTTTAGCTTGACGCCGAAGGACGAATGCCAAACGGCGCTGCGAGTGGAAGACGCCTACATCAAGATCAACGACAATCAGTTATGCGCCATGGGTGACAACAGGTCCGACAACTGTCTCGGCGATTCGGGTGGACCGCTGAAAACGTTCGGCATTTCCGCGCGCATGGTGCAGTACGGCGTGGTATCGTACGGGTTGAAAACTTGCGGCAAACAGATCGCACCGGGAGTGTACGCTAGGGTGGAGAGCTACATCGACTGGATACTGGGTGAGATGACGGAATGAACGACGCCTTTTGGAGTCAGTGAAGGTACTGAGACCTCAACGTTAATCAGGGCGCTGGGCGGCACTACTCTTAGTAGTAGTCTACCTGAGTCGTAGTCCCCAGAGTCGTCGTATCTCTCGTGAACTGTCGCATATATGGTGTAGTTTATCATACGCTTATCGATGTGATCGGTAAACGACGACGGTTGATCGCATGTGGTTCTGGCCTCACTTTAGGCAGACGCGTAGCGATTGAAGCGTCTGATAAGTATGCAAGTAAGCATGTCGATGTGCTTGCCATCGTAGAATAACCTCTCAAAAAAACCCTTTAGTTTTAACGCGCGCATATGTTATTGTAGACAGTAGAAAATAAACTGCATATCGCATAACAAAAGTAAAAACTTGGCAGGTGTTAGCAGTTTTTTTGAGAAGCATGAATTTGCCACACTGTTTGTGCGATGACCGCTCTGTGTGAAAAAATTCTGTTCGCATTACGTAGTGAGCAGGTGGTTGTTCCCCGATTAGTCTGACGGTGGTGACGCATCTCTTCCAGACTCGTCTGCATTTTGTGGGATGTACTACAATTTTGAAGACATGATTCACCATCCCGACAGCGCCTGTTAAGAACCGAATGACTAATGGCGCAAAAACTACGTGTACCTTGCGGGCGAAAAAGTTCCCTAATATCTTGGTATAGAATTCAACGCAACATCAGCTACATTTCTTCAAGGTGGAACTGAAAAATTTCTACGTTAGACCGTTATAGAAAAGCATAGATACTTAGTACACTTGTAGTAACACGTGGCAATTAAGTATATTATATAGCCTTAAATTATATCGAACGCAATGAGGATAATCCCAGCAGTCGTGGGAATTCTAATAAACCTAGGAAACCCATCTGGTCGTCGCCATCTTTGGCGCGGTTCGCTCCGCAGTGATATCGATCATCTTTGGGAATCCAAGCTGATATCATGATCATGACATGAGCTGATTTAATACAGTTAGATTCATATTGTGTGGAAACGAAGATCCTTAAAACAGTTTCTCAAAATGATCCTACATGATCCTCAACATACACAACTAACGATCCTATTGATCATCGTCTCGAATCTCTTTGCAAATTTGACTCGGGAATGATCGTCTGTATAAGATATGTCGGCATATCTGTATGTTGCTAATAGTATCCTGTCAACTATTTCGCCCATCAACTCGCCGGATAGTGAATATTGAGAAAGATCGCGAAATAAACATCAGCCATGGATAAAAAAGCCGCACTGCTGGCATTTCCCTGGGTAAATTCGATCCTCTAACGTGCATCTATCATTTGCCTCATTTATGATCGCCGCGTAGGCGTCAGGATCAATGCTCCATCGCTAACCGTCGCTAGAAGCGTGCCGGTTTAAACAAAACGCCGATCGAGCACGTGGTTGTGTGTCAGAATCACTCACTGGAGACTCACCACTCAAAGCTCACTCACGCCCGGCTAGCCCACGGCACGTACATTAAGGCAACAGCTGATGGATGTACCTCCACGCACATACTGCAGCTGCCAACATAACCGGCCAAACCAGTCCCGAGAGCTAACGATCGCGATCGGATTTCCACGGCGCGATCATACGCCGACGAAGGCGCTCTATTCTCTCCAACACCATGAAGGTTAGGGGCGCGATAAACAAAGCACAGCCACCGAACGACCACACACATAACGCGCACGCATTCCGCGATCATCACGGCCGCGGCAATCGCGATCGATTGGGAATCTGGGCTGCTGGATGCCGCGGAGACGGCGCGCTCAAAGTTTACAAACAATCCGATCGTCCGATGGCCACCCTCGTGAGGATGCACCGTTGTGTGTGTGCGAAGGCTTGATCGTGGATTCTTTTTTTTTTCTTCCACAACCATCTCGTTCGTTCCTTTGCCAAACGTACGGCTATCTCGTCACGGACCGCAATTCCATAGTGCCCCGAGACGGGCGCCGGCCCTGTGACTGAGACAGCCTGGACTTTCCCATAAAGGCGGCTGTAGGTGGCTACGTCTCGCTCTAGGTTTCCGCCCAGCCCAGAGCGGGCAGTTGCGCACTGACCGTCGTACGCGTACGTCTCGTGTTTGGGCTTTCCGCTGGAGCCACCAGCGCTGCCGAGACATTCCGTGGAGCTTGGAAAAACCCCAAATTAAAAGAACACCTCCCGGGGCCTGAGCAACTCTTAGTGCTCTGTAGCAAGTTGGTCACGTCTTTTCTTTTTCATCGGCCACGATGGTCAAAATACCGTACAGGGTATTAGCCCCGGTGAAGCTACCGTTGTTCCTGCCGCGATTGCTGCTGTTCGTGCCGCTGCTACTGCTGCTGCTGCTGCTGCTGCTGGTGTCCAGTGAGGTGTGTAATGCAGCGAATGCTCAGAATTACAACGCTCCCTCGAAGGCCGTAAGCGAGCAGTTGGTGGGCGCCATTAATGATCTAGCCCAAACGCTTGGGCAGCAGCTCGGGACGTCCAGCAGCTCCCGGACGGAGATTTTCTCACCAGTCAGCATCGGCAGCATGATGTTCTTGCTGCTTCGTGCGGCGAACCGTGAAACGCGCAACGAACTGCTGGACATTCTACGCCTCCAACACTTCCGGCAACCGGGCACGGGAAACATTCCGAAGAATTTCGCCCGCTTGCTGAAGGAATTCACGCACGACATCGCCGGAAAGGGCATTCTCGAGGAGCTACCGGGATGGCAAAGTTCGCGTAGCTGCTACCCCACACCGGACGGGGCCGATTACGAGGATGACGACGATGATAGGTAAGCGTCGACCGTGAACAGGTGATAATAGACGTATCATTATATTTGCGTTTTTGTTTATTAGGTTCCTCGACGAACCGATCCAGGCCAATGTGATACAGCTTGCGAATGCGATTTTTCTCCAGCACGGCTTGATAAACAGCACAAACTTTGTGAAGCTGGCGCGGGAACTTTATCAGGCGCAAATTGAGCAGGTTGACTTCAGGGAACAACCTGAAGCAGCCCGGACCATCATTAACCGGTGGGTGAACGAAAGCACCCGTGGACGGATCGAGCAGATCCTGTCAGAAGAGCTGGACACCAACACACAGATGGTCGCTGCCAATGCGCTCTACTTTAAGGCTACCTGGGAGACGTTTTTCAATGAGCCACAGTTCACCCGACCGCAGCCATTTTTTCCCGATGGTGAGGATCAACCCTCCGTGATGGTACCGACCATGTTCTCTGGTGGTTGCTACCCGTACTATTCCTCTCCCGAGCTGGATGCACGCATTATGGCGTTTCCGTATCGCAATCGAACCACCTCGATGTACGTGATCCTACCGAATGTGTCGGATCGGACCAAGTTGCGGCAGCTACAGGCGAGGCTCAATTCGGCCGGACTTGATCGGTTGATCGGACAGATGCGACTGCAGAAGGCTATTGTGCAGTTTCCGCGCATGCACGTTAGCAACACGTACGATTTGAAGCAAGCGTTGCAAAGTCTCGGACTGAGATCGCTTTTCGACAGAAACAAAAACAACCTGAAACTAGCGATGCCGGGCAGGAGTAAGTCTCGATCGACAAAGCTGTTCATCAGCGAGATGGTGCACAAGATCGACCTTTCGATCAACGAGCGGGGTACCGAAGGAGGAGCTGTGACGATCACCGCTATGGAGCGATCTTTGCCTCCAGTGAACTTTCGCGTTAGAGGACCATTTTTGCTAGCCATACGACATGATCCGACGAAAATGTTACTGTTTTATGGGGCGGTATTCGATCCTTCGTAAAGGGTTGAAATGATATTGTATTTTTTGTCTGTGCCGGCTGCCGTTTTCTTGCCCTACTACTGCACTTATACTTTGCCCAATGCAATTGATGTCCTCGATGATTGCACGCATTCGTAGGATTAATAGTAAATAGAATTAAAATTTGTGAACCACTTATTTTGTAAAGCTTTAAATACTCGATTCGATTGAAATATTGAGCGAAATACACAAACTATTTTAAAAATGATTAATTGATAATTGCCATGACTGCATGATTGCCATGATTTTCATGACTGCTTTGAAGAGTAATGCACAGTTAAATGACAGAATTAATTATTCAAATTATCTTGTATTCTTGACGTCGCGGTATGGACAGGTTTTGATCACGTTGTGCTTTCTCACATTTTTGTACCGCACCCATGTCATCTGCTTGATTCATCACTGGTGTCACTGCACGTGCATTTTACAATCTTATATTCTACTAATAGCATAGATTTTTTATACAATCACATTGGATATAAAAAATGAGTGAATAATGATCGTTTTGGTGTGATAAAAGTCATTACCAATTATTTTATTTAACGGCTGCACATTTGACATTGCACATTTGACGGTTCGTACATTCAAAAGCCGAACTTTATTTGACGCAAGCTCCGTCAACGTGATTGTCAAAGGTGCATATGTGGGCGAGAATGATTGTTTTACTGATTGTTATTGTTTGTTACACCAGGAAAGGTGGTCCTTTCAAACTCATCGCTTTCAATTCAAGGGTGATTTAAAAAAGCAAGAATAGGAAATTCCAAGCTTAGCTCAAGTGCTTATTCTGTTGATGGGAGCTGGTGAAATTTATTTTATTAAAATATTTTTAAACTTAGGTTTGGTGGCGTTTTGAAGTGATTTACAAATAAAATAGTATGAACTGATAAGTTAACTTCCCATGGGAACAATGAAAAGGTATTGAATTTTAACTTTTTAAATAACTGTTAGATGATTACAGAATGTATAATTTTATTTCAATATGTTCCAGATGGAAGGAATTGGGACATCACCGAAACTTAACACCGCCAATCACCAAATGGCGTTGAAAAGTATCCATTGCTTCTGTTACAAGTATTCCTGGGTCTATTCAAAAATCGGTTCTATTTTAGACTCTTTCGTACCGAAAGAAATAGCAGGAGATGGAGGATATTATTTGAACGTTTCTCATCATCCCGAGCAACGCAACATAATAATTCAGTATGGCGATATCATAGAGGAAGAGATGGGTTCTGCTGAAGATATTTCCTGGAATGAATGCGACACTTCAGATGCGATTTTGGACTATTGTTCAATCATTGAAGAAGACACATCTATAACAAGTGAAACTATTGGTGTTTCTGATACAGGATTTGAATCACCCATAGAATCTCATGATGTACAAAGTAAAGATTGTACGAACGTGAAAGCCCTTAACGAACCTTTATCAGCACGTTCTACGCTGGTAATGCAAATCTCAAACAGTCGAACGAAAGCAGCAAATTGCAGAAAATGTGAATTTTGCGAAACGGTACTTAATACTCGATTGGTAAACGCCTACAGCCAACACTGCCTGGAAGAGCACGATCGGTCGCTCTTCACATGTCCACAGTGTGGTGATGTATTCCATCTGCAAACGCATTTCAAAGAACATCTGATAGCAGACCACTCTCTTGACGAGGTGAACGAATTCGTTACGCAAAACCTGTGGCGTGAGTTTGTTCATAATGGAGAGTTGATGGCGGAATGTCGCTATTGTTATCTAGTATTTCGTACGCAAAACTCCTGCACTAGACACGAAAAGCTGCATCTAAAGGAATTGCAACAGAGGTGCTATCAGGACGACGGGTTGAGCTCCAAAGTAAGTTACGGCCATCCGAAACCAAGGTGCCCTCCGAATATGGAAAACTATACACGATATTGCAACATTTGCTATCGGATCGTGTCGAAGCGCAATTTTCGGGAGCACATGGCCTCCCACAATTCGGTGCGGGAACACTCATGTCCGGTTTGCAAGAAAACATTCAAAGTTAGACGTACCGCCACCCGCCACATCCAAACTCACGTCAATGCGAGCAACCTTAAACGAAAGTGTTACGAGTGTGACGCCGTATTGAGCAGTGAAAGCGACATCCCTGATCATTACAGCTCGGAACATCCCACGATTTGCCCGTACCGGTGCCCTATTTGTGGGGACGGTTTCATGGATAAACTGCCGCTTAAGAGACATTGCCATACACACACAGATGCTGATCGTCTGGAGGTTTCTCTCAAGCAGCCGCTGATCAGCTACAAAATCGATCATGCATGCATCTACGAGTGCACGGCTTGTTATCGCAGTTTCAACACAAAACGTGCCACCATAGCGCACTGGATCGTGCACACGGACCGACCGTACAAGTGTCCTCAGTGCCATGCGACCTTTCGGATAGAAGACAAACTCGAGCAACATACTATGGATGCCCACCAGCAGCAAGTAGATGAAGTTGAGAGTCCTCTATAGTGAATATTATCTCATTAACAAACGTTTCTCATCTGCAAAGGGTACGTTTTGTAAAATTTAAGCTGACTCTTGTGCTGTAAATATATTTGTTATAAAAAGACTGAATAAAATGTTAAATATTTGTACGAATTTATTACTGACTTCAAACTAAGTGGTTTATCGGATAATTACATAAAATGGTTAAATTTTCAACAATTCTTTGTAGAACAAGATTTGATTTTAAAAGTATAGTAGATTGTGCTCAGAGCTCAAAAAACTTTAGAAAGAAGAGTTGATTTAAGTATTACCAAAAATCCAAATCAATTGGCTGTCTCTTCCAAAATTCAACGCCTGCTGCTTCACGTTGCTACTGTACCTAAACGAACAATAACAATACCGAACACAAGCAATAGCACGTTACCTCGTCCCGTGTCATGGACAGCAACCTGACGGCACAACGTAGGGAAGGAAAAAAAAAGAAAAAAAAAAAACAGGCAAACAATCACGACCCGACCGCGTGCACACGCTAAGGACTTTGAAAGGATACCGTGCACCGTTCGGCGCAAACGCACCACTACCAAAGAGCGTGCTGTTGTCCATACGCGCGCTCGGTGGCATCCTGAACGGCACCGTCAGACGGACAGGCAAACTAGTCACGGTGGGGCTGGTCATACGAAAAGTGGCATTTTCTTGGCGTGTCCGCTCTGCAGTAGTACGGTTTCCCGTTTGGGACAGTGCTTGAGTGCGGTGTTTTAAGCCTGCAATCAAGCCACAACGACCCGGGCCAATATTCGCAGTAGGCCGCGGCGTGCATTCGCCAAATCGTGCCGTCGATTGTGTGTTAATATTTACGAATCGTTAAACGTTTCGCAGGAAAGAAAAAAAAAACGTACGCATCAGTGCTCCCGTGCGCGTTGTTGCAAGCTGGCTGCAGAACGAACTCCGGTGGTAGCATAAAAGGAAAAACTCCATCTTTCCACCGGCGTGTGTCCGTGTGCTCTGTGACCTTCAAACGTGCCGCCAGCCAAGATAGCCGGAAAACTCGTCGGTAACTCGCCGTAAGTACCAGCCGTGTGTTTTCTCCATTTGACTTTCTGTTTGACCTTGGGCCTACCGTGGCCAAGGAGCCTAACCGGGTAGATACGGTTACTGTAGCAAGCTGGCTTGCGGAACTATAGTTTTTCCCTTCGCCCTTGGGAATGGAAAATACATCCTGCCTCGTTTGGTGGGGGGAAAAGCGGACAAAGGTACCCACAGCAGGTTGGTGTACGGTTACGGGTATTACGCAACGGGGCGAGAAAAATGATGCAATTTAAAACATTGTCTATGACATTGCAACTTCGCAGTCGTGATCGATCAATAATCGCAGTGCCAGACACTTCTGTAGTGACCAACCCCAGTTGCCTTCTCATGCTCAGTGTTTGATGATTCATAAAATTCATTAAATTGAAAGCAAAAAAAGGGGTTCATTAAGGCGATATTTTGGAGCGATCGAATAAATTGTGCCTCCAAATGCAAGAAAACGAACACCTTTGAGCTGTTACAAGCCAGTATGAACCACCTAACGCACGACTCGCATACAAAGGGTCAGGTTGTAAGGGCGTTTGCTGAAAACAGGTTACCCGGTGGCCCACATCGTCGATTCCCCCCCTCCCTGGTCTAGCAACAGCAGTGACCTTGCACTCACCATTTCCGGTTCTACCGGCTTGCACTTTCGACCAAAAACCTATTTCGAACCATCTGATCGCCCCGGGCTCTAGGGCACGCAGAATGTTGGTCCAACGGGTTTCGGCTTCAACCACTGGAGCCACCAATACACGTGCCGCTCACGAAAAGTCTTTCCATCGGTGCGTGGCTCGAGACGTCGCCAGACCAAAACGAGCCAAAAGCACACAACGCCGGAACGCAAACAAAAACCTTCTGACCGCTTCATGTGCGATCGATCGATCGTAGTTCAGTCGTGAAGCAACCAAAATCCAGACCGGTAGCCTCGTTTTGTTTGAGCACCGTTAACGTGTGTGCTTTTGTGGCGCTTGTTTTCTAATCACCATCTCCCAAGTAACAGACAAATCACTCTACGTTGCGTGCAAAGGAAGTGTACGATTTGCTGTCCCGTCGCGATTGATCGATCGCTCGATCGTGCCAATTATTGAGACCGATCTTTTGGGCTATTTTCTACCCCTGCAACGGCGACTTTGGCGGGAGTGTGAGCGTTGCATTTTGCCAGCCAGGACCTGAGGGGTTGTTTTTTTTGTGTGTCGAGGTGTGACTCGATTCCCGATCGCCAGTTGTCGGACCCTTCGGTGGGTCTATTCTCGGACCGCGGACCGAAGGAGGAACACAAGCGATCCCCACGGACCAGAAGACCGGCTCGACTAGTCGTACTTCGAGTGTGCTTTCGTGCAGATCCACCGTCAGGTCGTTCCCGGATGTGCTTAGCTGTTCGCGAGCGGCAGATACGCTTCGCAAAGACGTCAGCAGTGCTTCATTAGGTGCCATTTGTAGCCACGGTGGGCTTTGCAGCTGGTGGTGGCTGTAGTGTATCGAGTTGCAGCACGGAGGCGTTGGGCAGTCAACCTAAAAGCTCATCCACGTTTGAGGTAAGATCGGTGCATCACCTTCGTGGCGGCTTGGCACAAGGAAGTGAACAACCATGCTGTGAAAGGAAATTACAAATTCATATTCTCTTGGGCGACAAACGAGGAAGTTAGGCTCACTAATGTTTTGCTTCTTTGTAGCACCGAAGCATTTCCCTAAGGTGTTTACGGTTGTTATACAAGGCGGTTCTTGCCTGCAACATACTCTTCTTTTTTCCAAACGAAGTGCCGATGCACACTGTAAGTGCACGAGATAATGTGTTGCTTTTTTGTTGAGAAACAAACCTCTCTAAACCTTGCTCAAGACTTGCCGGTCACACTGCAGTGCACTTGCGTCGCGTTGGCAGCGTTGGCGTTCTATTTACGGAACCGCACTGTTCCCTTCCGCTGAGAAAGAGAGAGAGAGAGAGAGAGAGAGACAGAGTCTGCTGATCACGATCGAATCAGCTGTTCGGCGATCCTCTGTGGGCAACCCTTTCCCAAAGGGGTGGAAAACCCCGGACGCGGGTTTTGCGGAGTGATCGTTTCTTTGCTAAATTCCACCCTGCTTCCGCCTGCTTACGAACACACTGCGATCGTTGGTTGTGGTGGTGGTGCTGACAGAGATCCCGGCATCTCGACCATGCGCTGGTAAACTTGCATCATGCGATCTGGGAGTGATCGTCGAAACATCACCTGCCCGATAAAGGAGCAATGATGGACTTTCGTTCCTACGCCAGCGTGACATTCCTCGCAGACATCATGTCTAGAAGATGTTCATCGTTTCGAGCACGAGTGAAATGTGCCACTATCACACGAGGCTCGTGTCCAAAGGCAACACTTTGCCCTTGCTTACATGAGCTAATTGCACCCCCCCTAGGTATTACGACCTTCGCTAATAAAAGAGATCCCGATTCCTCACATTCAGTGATAACCTCCCGCGTGGTATGACGAAGCGATGGATTACACGCAATCCATCAGGCGTCGTTATCAGGCGATTTTTTGCTAGCTAGCGATACTTGCATCACACGTTCTAAAGGGAGATCCCTTCCGGCGTGGCCTCTCCTCGTGGTGATAAAGGAGGTGATTCCATCAGGACGGACAGTGACGTAGGAAGTCGCTAGACTTCGAAAACTAGCCTGGTCTACGTGTCTTTGGTCAGATCAACATGCTCTCAAGCTCTCAAGGGATGTAGAAGTGATCCGACCCCGCGCTCTAAATGGAAGGCTAGTGACATCACACCACCCTTCGTAGATAAGAGCAGCAGAAGGGCAGGGTCTATAAATAGCACCGGAACGATTCACGATCCGTTATTTCCGACAGTACGGCTGATTAATTCCAACTATCTGCTACAAAACAACGCGTGCTATCTGCTAATTGTCACTCGGGGAAAATCTCTTCCCTTCTTTCCCTGACTGCCTGTTTGATCGGTACGTTTGATGGGTAACACATACAGCGCAGCAGAGCAGAAGGTGCAACTGATAGTAGCCGTCGATCGACCGGCAAAAAAAAGACACACATGGAATGGTATAACCAACGCCCGATGTCGATACCGGCAAGCTGTTTCTCCCGCTCGATGACGCAGTACACGTAAGTGTGATGAAACACCGTACCGGTACCGGCAACAACGTGTGTTTGGTTGAAGCGCAAACCCGCGCGGATCACGCACTGATCACGCGTGTTCCGATCAACCTCGAAAACCGTCACCTTTCCCGTCGCACAGCGAACGGGGCCCTTGAGCTTCCGTTTCGCGGCTTGTGTGCATCAGACAACCGCGTGTGTTTGGTTCGTTTGACTCAGCAAACGGTATGGCCCATGACGGTTCAGCTTTCAATTCGTTCCCTCTCTGCAAACAGGGCAGGGGTTTAAACTTTGGAAGGATTTAATATCGTGCACAACACGATCGCGATCGCGGGACGAAAATAGCCCAACCAACAAAGAATATTCATGAACTACACCGATTGGCTAAAGGCCGGTTTGTTATTGCTGTTGGGCGAGGAAAACAGATCGCACCGGCGAACTTCCCCAAGGACCTGCGAGACATCTCGAATGGGATGGGTCATAACCAGTGGAAGCCCTTGAAATAACCGGCAGAAATGTCGGAAGATGTTCGTAAACAGCCGCAACAGCCATTGATCGATGGTTTATGGGGTTAAGGAGATCGTGACCTAGCTCGTTGCACTTTTCTCCATCTCAAGAAAGCGTCTCAGAGATTCAAGATCTCCCCTGGATAAACTGAAAAAAAAATTCTAATACACTGTGCAACATGAATTATTGTCTGATATTGCTCCTGAATCGTGTGCCCGAGTGTTCAACACTCAAGGCTACCGTTTTGAGGTCAAACCGGTGGCTTTAAAGATCTTGTTTTTGTACCGACGTGGCGTAGGGACACGAAAAGAAAACAACAAACTCTAGGGGACCGGGGAAAAAAACGATTACAATCGTAAGCAATACACAACCACGCGGTTTGTTTGTTGTTTTGTTCAATTTTTGCATGCTCAAAATGTCTCAACCGCGCTTAGATAAGAATCGGCTCGTTATCAGGCGTTGGGGTTTGGTTTTGTTTCGTCTCGCAAATAGATAAACTTATTGTCAACGAGGAAAACAATTCGCTGATGTAGTAGAATTGTTTGTTTTTACTTTTATTTCCCCATCCCCCAGTTGCACTCGTTTCTGATAGCGATGGTTCGTTTGTGGGGTTTTTTTTTGTGTGTGAAAAGATCGCAGTTTTCTTCCTTTATCTATCGATGGTCGCTGTCGCTCCTTGTTACGATTCAATGGAATACGAAATATTGCGTTTCAACGCAGCAACGGTGCACTATTTGAGTGCATGAGTCACACCTCTTGTATCTGGATCTGGATCTGGCAGAGTAACCAGGACAGAAACAACTAGTAGAACTTTTCGAACTGCTTCTATTATCCCTAGGAAGCTGCTTCCTTTCCGAATTTTAGAAAAGATAAAAAATGAGGCCCTCCATTTCCATTGTAACTATCACGTTCCAGATACGTTGTGGCAAGTAAAACGAATCGTCCCAAGTGCTTAGCAAACAGCACGTTCGATTGCTAATGGGTCATCGAGCCGTACTTCAGGTGATACACTAGCTTGGCCTGAGGGTGGCCGTATTTTTGCGTTGCAGGTTGCCATGTCCTCAGGTACGCTTCCGAAGGAGCTGTAGTTATTTTTACACCACATCTCCTAGAAGCGCCTAGCTGCAGTTGCATCTGCATCATTCAATGCCCCCGTCGGCTGATTGACACCAATCGTTGGAGTTGGTCCCGTCCGCACAACGGATATCCCAGGGACAAATTGGCTCTAATTGGGTGACATCGGCGCTGCTGATGAGATTTTTCCACCACGACTCTAGACGGCATGGAACCTACCAGTTGGCGTCCTCGCAGCTGGAGCCTTCTGGCACTAATTCAAAGTCGTAAACAAACATGAATTCAGCACGACTCACGTCTTGAAGGAGGCGTTCTTTTTTTTCTAACTCGCCAAAGAGAAATGAGCTCACTTCGACTGGGAAGGTCACCTCAGCCAGCTCGTAAACAAAGTAATCGTGTATCCATGGTAATCCTATGCCACAAAATCAATGCCAGAAGGTGTTCCAGCAGTCGGGGTGATGTTGTAGAACGTGTGTGTGGATTTAATGCCACAGCGAATGAACATCAGCTGAGTCTCGCGGGAAGAAAATCATTCCCGTTTTTGCTTGCAGTTTCATTTCCCATCTCGCTTGAGGAGGGTTGTGGGAATTTGCGGAAAAAGGTAGGGGATGCAGAAAAAAAACTGACCCTTCCTTCCGTTACATCTTCATCCAAGTAGGCCTAGAAGACTTTGACCTCCTATCGCCATCGTCGTCGTCGTCGTCGTCGTCAACCACAGCCATGTGGGCAAATGTTGCTGCTTTTTCTCTTCCCAACAATACGCACACGGATACGCGATTCTTTACCCACCCCATTTCCTTCGCGATGGACCCAAAACAAGCCTCTGCACCCTCTGCATCCCTCTAACCCATTGGGGTGGGGGGAGGTTGACTGTTCCATAAAGTTGCTGATCACTCGCTGGCCGCATGATCAGCGGCTGTTTGCATTGGGCACGAGTAGTGCGCGCGCGCGCTCGAACGCCACACAACCCTCTCTACGGGTGTATGGGTGTATGTTGACATCCTTCTCTCTCTCTCTCTCCCGGGTTCGAGACGTACCGCGAAGCAACAAAGAAAACCCACCCCCGGGGCCGTTCCGGGGATGCGAATATGTGAAGGACGACCAAAAGGGACGACGGCATTAAGGGGTGAATTTTTATGCTCTCTAGCGGACCTCATGCCGTATGCATGCAACCCGGTATGGGACCCGTACCGGACACCGAAGGGGTTGCAGCCCTTGCACCCTGTGAGGTTGCGCGAGCGAGAAAGCAACAACATCATCAACCAACAAGGGGTGCGGAAAAGCGAGAGCGAACGGACGGAGCGACAGAGACGCACGATAAAGGGAAAATCGCGTACGCGCCGGCGCGTCCACACGCACACACACAAACGCACCCGCTTGTACGTACGCATTCCACCCTACCGGTTCCACGCAACCAGACGTGCCCGAACGTGGGCACAAAATAAAAATATCATTATTTTATGAACCAAAGCCCCATTCGATCGACGGAAAGCACCGAGTTAAGTCGCAACCCAACCACCCCCGGAGTGAAGAGTTT
This sequence comes from Anopheles nili, assembly GCF_943737925.1. NCBI lineage: Eukaryota > Metazoa > Arthropoda > Insecta > Diptera > Culicidae > Anopheles > Anopheles nili. The sequence continues at coordinate 6,562,661 of NC_071292.1, forward strand.
TTCCCCCGTGCTTGGGTCCCGTGCGCAGTAAAATCGTGTTCGTTCTTATCGTTTGTGTGTTTTTGTTTAGTGGCGGTCGTGTTTGCTTTGTCTCCGCTCTTGGTTCCCAGCGATAGAAAAGTGTGACGTGTGTGAAGGGCATTTAACTTTTGGGCTGTTGCATCAAAACATAACCCACCCCCATCATCTCACCTGCTTCCGCGGGCACAAGAGCGAAAGGATCCCGTCACGAAGTGGCAAAGCGTCGAGTCCTGAACGAAGTCAATAGCACCGTTTCGCCAGGAACCTAGCAAAAATCCCTACAGCGAAAAGCGAAAGGAAACCCTTAAAACGCCGCGAAAACAAACCCTCCTGCGAGCAGCACCAAAAAAAAACGAAGAAAACATAAACATACCAGGACGTGTGTGGGTGTGTGCGCGCGTGAGTGAGTGTGTGCGTGTTTTTCTCGTCGACAGACGGGTGTGTTTGACCTGCGACGAATTTTCAAATGCGAAAGCGTAGCACTGGGAAGTCGCTTCAAGGACAATCGCAGCAACCCGAGAGTGTTTGCCAGACGGAGCGAAAACAACAGGACGTCGAGTACCTGTGACGGCTGTCTGTGGCGATAAGCTGTTTCTGACCCTGTCGAAAGTACATCCCAAACGGGGCTAAGTCGGCGAAAAATTGCGTTTTTGCCCAGTGCCAAATTGAGTCCTAGTGAAGCGGTAAAACAAAGACAACTCGCGAGAAACCGGCTTAGAACTAGAGCCTTGTAAAACTGACAAATAAAAAACCCGCTCCAGTGAACTTTGCATAGTGTTGCCAAGGAGATGGCTGTACAAGTGGATAATTTGTTACTATCGGATATTGGGTAAATATCGGCTAGCGTTACCACTCACTTTTGTGTTCGCTTTTCTCGTCCTGGACCGGGAGGGACTTGTTGCGAGGTTCCCGGATGGTAGCATAATCGCTTGACGACCGCTCGTTCATTCGTTCAGCTGCGTGACATAACACTTTGCGGACCGGTTAATGAGGTGATGCGCTTCTTCTCACTCTCCTCGACGGACACAACCCCGTGGTCGTCACCCTTTTCGGGTCGCTTTTATTGCGAGTTTGCGAGAGCGAATTTTCACCATGTGTGCGTCGTGGGAACATTTTCGGTTCCGTGGGTTGGTCCCCGTGGGATGGCAAGAGGGGTTTTGTTTATAAATACGGCGCACTGGCGAAGCAGGACGAATTTTCTTCCTGCATGGTGTGCTTAGTGCGTGTATGATTTTTTTTGTTGATAATTTATGTTGTTCGATGGCCTCATTTTCTACTACGCATTTTTTCTCAAACCGGGGATAATCCGTCCATTTGGGTCTATAGTAAAGCTGTGTTTTATTTCCTGGTGGTCATTACATTTCCCATTGCATCTACTAGCACTCGATCAACACCAGGAAAGGTCACCTAACGCTAAGTGTGCATGAGGAGCGGCAAACACACGAGCTGAGCTTTATAGTTTCCTGCCTTATCCGTTATTATGGGAGAACATAGGAAAATGACACAGCGTCTAGAACCGGTTTTTAGCACGCCATCGCAACATAGGAAGCTAAACCCGATGCAAAGCCCTTCCTTCGACAACCGGCAGCTTGAAGAACCGTAGCACAACGTTCTCGTGCGATCGTGCAGCCTCGAGAACAGTACCCCTTTTTTGTTCTATGGGATCGTTTCGTCACCGTCTGGACGATTTTCAACACGGCTAAATAATTTTATTCCACGGCCTAAATCGATCGACAGCCATCGCTCGGCGAAACGTCGGTGAAGAGATTTTGTCCTTGAGGTTTCGATACATTTGTTTGTCTGTTACGGAGCCCGATCGTGCCCGCTCGTTATGCATTCAAATCGAGTGACGAAGCTTTTTAATTCTATTCACCACCGGCGCCGTGTTTATTTCGTGCTTCATTTTCGCATGCTTCTGATTTACTACGCACTAGAGCCGAGTGCAGACAATAGCCTTAAGGCCTGCGTTTGCGATCGTTAAACATTTTGCCGTGGATGTTCGATCATTCGAGGGAAAATGCGAAAATCATTTTCCTCGAAAATCACAATCAAACTGTTTCACAAAAGCATCGTCTCCACCATTTTTTTTTCTTGTAAAAGAAGGTTAACATGTATTGGCAAATGTATTGGCCAGAGTTTCATGTCATTTTTAGACATTTTACACCATCATCTGAACTTTGCTTTTATGCACTTTTATGTCGCCGATGTTATCTGACTTTTTGCCTCAAATAATATACATATTTGTTTACGAACCATGGACCATTAAATGCTTCCCAAAAAACTTGCCACAATGCCACACAAACGAACGTCCGTCTTGGTACGATGAAACTGCGTGACAAGTGTCCATCATCGATGACGATCGTCATCGGTCCACTTCGTCACCGAACCGATCTGCATCGCTGGGGTCTGGCGGTGCGTTATCTCTCAGAGTACGACCGTCCATGGGACGGGTGGAAATAAGGGTCGTTGTTCGAAGTCGGTGTGCTTTGTTTTGTAAATACGCCTAGCCGCAATGCGTTTACGTGAGGAAGAGATCGAAACGGGATGTATGTGGGAGGGAGTCGGGGGTGGGAGGTACTATAACAGCTTGAACTAGATTTCTAAAATTAGCCGACCCGCTCGATTTCGCTTGATCGCATCGCCACGGACACACACACACACAACAGGTCAATAAGAAGGGGCCGATCCCTCGGTGTTTGTTGTTGTTATTTCACGCCGATCGGGATCTGGTTCACCCCCGGCGTTTGCTGCACGTGACCCTCGCGATCAGAACCGGACTGCATATGCTGCCCCCTCGCCCCGTAATGAGGCGCCATGTAACGTTATCAAAATGGCCTTTCCTTTCCTTTAAAGCGACCATTTCCGGTTTCGCGCACGACCGTCGGCGGCCATCTTGATTGGTGGAGGCTCCCACGCTGACGCAGTTCTCACGGGCAGCGTGTCTGGAAGTGACGCTGATGGTCTATCATTTTATTCCTCTTTTTTTGTACCACCTTTCTGAACATGTTCCTCGGTGCGGCATGGATTGGAATAAAATTTACGTAATGACGTTTTAAAACCCGCCACCAAACAGCCATTAGCACACGTACTGCAACTTGCAGGCCTACGGAATGGGACACGTGGCAGACGTTATAAAGGTGCTTGTTGATGCACACATCGATCAGTGGTTTTTTACTCTCTCTATCTCTCTACCCCACAAACCGCTTTCCATTAAACTCCCACCGCTCGAAGAGTAGAAGCGTTTCTCTTTCATTTTGTTAGACAATGCAACAACCAAGCCGTATTTCCGTATTTGCCTCTGTGGTCACTGTTTGCAGAAGTTCATACTCCATCATCCCGTCTCGTTTCTGCGTTTGTGCTTATGAGCTGATAACAGTTTTTGCCCTTCACTTCACGCACGAACAAACGTTCGTAGGCTTTCATCATTGTTGCGCTGCTCGTGGCGGATGCCATTTGCGTCCATTTTGCATCGACAAACCAGCCCGAGGTCTCTCGAGCTTATCTCAATGACCACCGTTGTTAGGTGGAACGACCTCCCCGGCTACTAGATGGATAAAAAGCACACGCAGAGAGGCGTATTTTTCCTCGTTTGTTCGGCTTCCAGCTGAGCGGCCTTCTTGGAGAGCAATGGCGTCATTTAGCTGGTGTGAAGCATTTCTGCGTGGATTGGATTTGACAGGTTGATCCGTCGCTGTCGACGGGATGTCGAAGAAACGGAACGAAATTGATATTGATTATCCAAAAAGCGCTCCGACGAAGGGAATCTCATATGCACCGATGTTCGATCGACTTCGTGGTTTCGTGCAGTTGGTTGGCTTTGGTGCTTTAAGCGTTTGCTTTTAATGCCCCTTAGCGACGTTGGTGGGTTTTAAAGAGAAAATGGAAGCTTAGCAAACAAGTGTACGATTGATATCGCTTTGACATGGAGGCGCCTGGTCGATATAACCCCAAGGGGCGCAATCTACATCTATATTCCACGATCGCGGCCATTTGTATTTGCACGACCGTTTAGCTAGGCGTTAGTCAATTCCCATGACGAATGCTTCCTTAACTTGAAGCTGTTTCGTAACCATCAGCTCGTTTTACAGCGCTTTTCCACGACAATGTTGCACAGGCCACTGTGCGTCGGATAAACCCAACCATACACTCTCTCAGCCATTCTCGACACTGGTAATGTGAGAGAATCGAAACCCATTACCTAACACGATCGGGGGCGATCGGTTATTTTTTGTATCGATGCCACGAAAGCCGCCTGTTACAGTAAAGAACCAACCCACCACCCGGTTCGAAAGCACACAATTTTACATCGCACCCTTCGGTGGCTGCTTTCGTACACATCAACCGCGCGCGAGTGTGGATTATGTGCGGCGGTTTGTTTATCTAATAATAAACCCCTTAGAAAGAAACGGACGGACCGTTTTTCGGCCGCTGGTTAGTGACTAAACCGCTCAGAATGGGCACACGAACACCATCCAAGCGCTTGTGCATGTGGGTTGGTGGTTTCCACCGTTCGGACGAGCGGCACGGAAAAGCGTCCTGGGTGGAAAACCCTCTCCGATTTGCGATTTTCCCGCTCTCGGAGAGCTCTGGAGAGAAATGGAACGCGTGAAAATTCATTCTCACCCGAACGCAGCAGGCCATGCTGGAGTGGTCGAAGGCATGTGACGTTTTGAAGCTTAGTAACACCGGGTAGTGGTGTTTTGTTGACAGTTGTCCGACGACAAGTGTCATATATGTGTCGTAGTGAGAATGTGCCGGTGAGGTGGATCGCTGGGTAGCAGAAGCTGAGGGTTTGCAGCTCGCCTTTGCTCTCCGAAACCGTCCGCAATTGGCAAGGTCTTGTCAAGGTCATGTGTGATCGCCTAAAAATTACTTAATCGCTCGCGAAGACCGAAAAGCGCTGCAAAAGGAAGCAATTCACTTCAGGACCATCAGGACGGTAGGGAGGGCCATTCTGTTTTCCCTACACCATCGTCACAGCAGGATCTTGCGTGGGTGCCGTACTTAGTTGTGCCATACTAAAAAGCACCTTTTTTTCTCTACTCTTCTCACTCTTCCTCCAGCCGTTCAATTTCGTTGGACACCGCGACACGCCTCAGAAACGCCGCCATGAGTAAGCTAATCCGCCAGGTGTCGATCGAAACGCCGGCCTCGAAGCTGAAGGACTGCGTGCTGAATCTGGTGGTGCCGGTTCCGGACACACCGGCGCAGGGTGCACGAATCCTGGTGGTGTACGCCGGTGCCTGTTACCGCAAAAACCAGTCGAGCTCGATCTCCTCGATCAGCAGCCAGTTGTCGGATACGGGCGATATCACGACTTCTCTTCACTTGCTCGCCAAGCAGATGCAGAGTGGCAGTTTCACTAGCATCAGCGAGGAAGGCCCGGACAGTGTACCGGTGCAGCATCACCAGACATCGGTGGCGATCCAGCACAACCCACAGTCCCATCAGGGCGTCCGTGATGGAGCGCTGTTTCCCGGCTTTGAGGTAGCCGGTGTCATCGAGTCGTTGGGTTGTGAGCTGAAGGCGGATTGTGGCTTTAAGGTTGGCCAACGTGTGATCCTGTACCCATACGAGGGCGTTCCACACGGCTACTCGGAGTTGATGGTAGTACCGGACCTGATGTATCTGATCCCGATCCCAGATGAGTTGTCGCTGAGCGTTGCAGCAACCCTACCGACGGGAGCCTTGCTCGCCCAGAGTGCCATCATTGCCGCGCACAAGATCGTGGATGATCTGCTCTCAACCCGACCAGCCGAGAAGGTGAAGATACTGATCGTCGGTACGGGCGGATTGGCCCTGTGGGCCGTGCGTATTGCCGCGCAGCATTTCTACACACCAACCACGAAGGACAAGATACAGATCACCGTGGCTAGCCTGCGGGACGAGGGCTTCCTGGTGGCGAAGAAATGTGAACGGTAAGTATTCTTGTCAGCTGACAACCGATGTTTATTTCCCATGTTGATCCTCATGCTGATGGTGTACGTGTTCCGTTCCCATGCCAGAGTAAACATCGTCCAGTGGAATGAGGATCTGTACGAGAAGCAGCTGATCGAGCGCACGCACGACGCCTGCGATGGGTTGGTGGACATCGTGATCGATTTCGGAACCACATCACGCAGCCTGCACCGGTCGATGCAGTGCCTAACGAAGGATGGACACATCTTCATCAGTGACGAGGTGGCAGAGAAGCTGCTGCCCAAGTTCAGCAAGCGTGCCGAGGAGCGTGGACAAAAGATCGAGGCCGTACCGACGGGTACGATCGAACAGCTCCACGAGCTGGTGAAACTAGTTTCTTCCAACGAGGTAAGTGTGCTTGTTGTTGGTTTTTTTTGCAACCACGTAATCAATTGCACGGGCTTTCTCCCGTTTTAGATTGAACCACCGCCACACTCAGTATTTCCCTCGGATCAGGCCGCGGAAGTGGTACGCAAGCTGGCCAGCTCGGAGATTCCCGGGCGTGCCATCCTCAAATTCCATGATATTGAGTAAGCACACATCACCTCTCGGGTCCCCACCGAATGCAGAAGGAGGAACGCAAATTCTCAACCTCTGCCCACCTTTATGGAGGGGGGGCAGATGGTGCGGACGGAGTCGGTTTTTTGTTTAGCAAGGTTTCCCCTTCTTCCCAGTCCCGCAGCGGCTCCCAAACCTCTCCCCTTAACCATATCTTTCCCGCGACAAAAGGATTCATTTTAGTTGTAAGCAAACAGCTGCAGGAATGGAGCTAAGGACAGCGAAATCATAAGAATCGTTAACCCAGTCGAGACCCGCGTAAAGGCACAAGTAGAAATCGCAAAGTTTTGGTTCGTGAAAATTCAAGTATGTTGAGGGAACGAGCGGCAGCAATCTCCTGACGAACATGCGTAGGAATATGATACCGACGGTGGAAAGAAACAGACGTTCATTTGTATCGAATGGATTACTTTAACTGTCGCCAAGGGCTCCTCGCATGGTTAGCTGAATTCACGGATCGATAGGATGGTCTAGCTTGAGTGTTGCGACATGCAAGTGTTTAAGTGTTTTTTGTGTATCGTCAGGAGCCTCAACCGGCTAGATAGGCAACATTTTCCCGCACCACACATTGTCGTCTAGCGATCGCAAAAAAAAAAAAACAAAAGCAGTAATCAATTTTCTCAGCGGTAACCGCGAGGAGTAGGAGATTGTTTTTTTTTCGTCCTTACATTGCCCTTGCCATTAAAAGCCATCTATGTCAAATTGTTTCACACAGTGGAGCCATGTTTACTAATGGCGAACACAAAACTGTGTGACTTGTTGTGAATGTGGGCTAGGGGTAAGGTTTGGTAGTTCCCCTTCTTTAAGCTAGGTTGTTTTGCTAATTTGAATGTGATCTATATAAGATGAGTTTTCTGGTTACTTGTTTTTCGGCAATGGCACTCGCGAAAAAAACCCATCATTTAGTAAGGCGTTTCGGGGTGATAGTGATTGCAAAATTGCAAACGAAGGACCTCATGTGGTGGAGAAACAAATGCTTAAGATAATTAAACCGAAACAAACACATCAACCCAGCAGCATACCAGAATGGTCGATAAACGAGACAAGCCATGTTGAGCGGATGGAAAAGCAATTGTTAATATGCAAAAAGTGAAGCAAGAAACACAGCAATGTATGCTCTTGGTTCGCCGGATGTAAACGAAATTCAACGGTGCAGCAAGGAGCCGATATATAACTAACTATTAACAGTGTGGCTAGAATGTTACGCACTCACGCAGGTAGAGAGACAAGAGACATTCGGAGGACACTTAGTTCGTGCGGTTTTCTCCTTACTTCCCTGATCCTCGGTTTAGCGTTTAGTTGATAACTTAATAGCTTGTAAAAGTGCGAGATAGGGCGTTGAACGAAGCGGATGAAATGAAGCAAGCTTAAGAGAACGAATTAATGCAAAGTGTATTATTGGTAATGAGTTATAAAATAAAGAACTGTATAGGAGTTACAAGACATATGTAAAATAATATGATCGTTTTGGTGTGTTATCTGTTGCTGAGATTAATAGCAATATAACTGTAAAGCGAAAGAACCAAAGAGCGGTCCTTATCTTCTGTGACGTACTGATATGGTTTCTTTAGGTTTCCACTTCATCAAAGTGAGCTTTGATGCTCGTAACCAAGCAACCGATTTCGTTTCTGCCAGCTACGTTGTTCACCGAAAAGATCCTGGGATACTTATATATTTATTTCCTATATTTTTACATGTAAACACACACTCCAAGACACGAAAGCTCAGCTGCCACCTTAGCTCTTGAAGATGTAATCTTCAGGCATCTCGACACCTATCTGCTTCCTGATAGCGTCCTGCACACCGGCAATGGCAAGGCTATCGTTGTGCGACACGGAAGGTGACTCGAGCTCTCCGGCCAAGATTCGGCGACGTGTTTCCTCTGCTTCGTACCGCAGCCCGACGCTGTTGAGCAGAATGCACTCAATTTTGGACGCCGGTAGTGGATACGAGCGCACAGTTCCATCAATATCGGTCAACTCTATCGGACACCAGAAGTCATGGAGCTGTACCGAATTACCGAAGGTGTTAAACCATCAACAGTACGTGAAACAAACCCCGAGAGATCCGCTTGATCCCCACCTACCGTTATGGAGCCCTTCGTCCCGATGATGGTCGCGTTGTTGGAAAGTTTGTCGATGGCACTCGTGCGAATGGAGGCGAAACCCCCACTCGGGAATCGCATGACGGCGGTAATTCCAACATCCACACCCTCCTCGTTAAGATGACCGGCCGCTTCGGTGTGTGTCGGTTCCGCCTGGAACACCCACATGGCCAACTGGATGGCATACACCCCAAGATCCAGCACCGTTCCGCCACCGAGGCTCTTCATACGCACCCGCTCGACATGTGTCAACGGAAAACCAAACTGCACCTCGACCTGCTCGATCCGGCCCAGATCACTCCGATTGATGCGATCGCGCAGATGCACGTAGCTCGGGAAAAACCGTGACCAGATCGCTTCCATGCAGAACCGACCCCGTTCACGGGCAAAATCGAGCAGGGCGCGGGCCTGGCCGCGATTCACGCACAAAGGCTTCTCACAAAGGACGTGCTTGCCGGCGTCCAACATCATCCGACTGACCTCATAGTGCGCGTTGTTGACCGTCCCGACGTACACGACGTCTACGGGGAACAGGGGGAGAAGATTTTAATTAATAAAGGCGACGGGTCGTGCCGGGTGTTGTAGTGAGAACGCGAAACGGCCACCGGGGACAATTATTTATGGGATTTCCTGTTTTCCACCTTCTCATCGGTGTCGACGGAACCTTGGTCGCGTTCTCACACCCTGATGCGCTATTTTTGTGATGGGCATGGGAAGGATCCTTTATGGCTTCATTCCACCCACACGGGACGCTCACCGACTTCCGGATCTTTCGCTATAGCCTCGTAGCCTTCATAGAACCGTGGGATGCCGTGCAGTTCGGCAAACTTTCGGGCATTCTCCAGACCACGTGCTCCAACCGCCACCAGTTGATGGTCGGCCGAAGGCAACGTGGACACGGCACAAGCAAAATCGTGCGCTATCGTTCCGGCACTGACAATCGCCCATCGCAATGGTGCCATTTTTGTGTGCACTTGCAGCAATTTAAGCTCGAATCACTCGAATGCACTTTCGGAGGTGTTGTTTACACTATTTCTCAGCTGCTCTTCTTGTTCACAACTTTCGCTTTCAGCTCGACACTTGCACTGGGAATCTGCGATCCGTCGTACACCGTCGGTTGTTCGTTACTCACGGGCGAAAGTATCGCGCAGTTTGACCATCCCTTCGGTGCTATTGTTCGCCGATCTTTTTATCGGCACCGCACAGGGCACAAGGGTGCGCTCGTGAGTTCTCCCTGCCAAGGGAGGATAGCTTGGTGTGCGCCAATGGCACCTCCACATGACGTCGGGCGTCGGAAGAGTGACGATGACGATTTTCCGACCGTTTCTCGGTGCGCGATGCTGATTAAACTCTATCGTTCTATCTTATCAGGAACTTCGAGCACAACCAATGATGTAATTCACGGCCGAAAGTCTGATTTTGGGATCGCAAAACCACCATTGGGTTCAGCTCCATTCGAGCATAGTTCTTTCCATTGAATCACAAGCCAAACGATTACCGTTTACAAAAGATTTCCTTGCTAATTTTTCGTTTATTTTCATTCATTATAAGATATATTATGTTGCGTTAATTTGGTTCCTCGAGCTGCTCGAGAAACCGGACCATCGCCATGCATGCTTGTGCGCTTCGGCACTCTGCGAAAACGGACGAGAAAGGCGACACGATGCGATAAGGATGGTCCCGCGTACATTTACTTCCTTCGTACGAAATGTGTGAGTGTGTAGGTGTGTTTCTGTTGTTCACAATATTCACAATAACAACCCTTTTTCGCTACTACTTACAACGTCTCGGGACGCGCTAGTTGATTTTTCATGGTACATGTGGTTGGTTTTCCTTTTCGTGCAACATGTGTGGTGTATTTACAAAACACTTAAGAAGACGTCTTCTCTTTGATCGTACAATGCAACACACATACAAAGCGTCCTCCCAGGACGAAGGATTAAGTGTGCAATGGAGTGAACCGGAGATCAACCGTTTCTTGCTTCAGTTCAATGCCCTTTTTATGCGTTCATCATTCCACCCCATGGTCGTCTATTGGTTTCGATTGTGACTTGAGGTTTTTGCACACATATCATCCGCGTGCTGCCGTGCGCCTAACCATAGATGCTAGAATTCGTACGCCGGCTAGTTTAGTCGAAAAGTGGGTATTTAACGTAAGGCGCAATGGTTGACTTTGTACCCTCATGGTTTGTGAGCTCCTCGTGATCGCATTGTCGATTGAATGTCTTTTCTTTGCATATAGAGATGGATCACCGTGCGTTATTGGTTTCAAGTCAACGTCGAGATTCATCTCTTCCAACCGGAAACAGCCATTCGAGCGACAACGCGATTGCAGGAAACTAACAAGAGTGAGTTTTTGGGTTTTCTTTGGACAAGCGGGAACCCGTGTTACTTTAAAACGTAAAATAACCCAACTCAAAGACAACACCTAAAAGAACTAAAACTACGAGCTATCGGAAGTTTCACCTGCAAATTGCTGCTTGATTACACCGGCGGTGTGAAGCAAAGTGCTTAAAACATAGATCAACTGCAGCATGAGTAACGAAAGGAATAAAATCATAACCACTACCGACAGGGGAGTAGCTTTATTCTGGAATCAGCGGGTAAATTTACCACCTCCTACATACATAATATATCCAGCTGGTTCACACACTGCTATTCGGCTGAATCACTCCGATGCTCCGTGTGTTGAAGGCAAAGAGTCTATACGTATCTGTTTCAGTGCAAAACAGCAGTTTCCACGATACTATTTTTTATGATTTCGCATAAATTCTCACTTGGTTCCGGTGATGCCGACGTTGGTGGTGAGTCTGTCGACGACGGGACCAAGGCAGGCGAGTCGGTGGTGGCAGCGTACGAAGAGGATACACCATTGCTGTCTAGATTTTTTTCGAGCAGCGTTCCGAACCTTTTCGAGGCATCCGTTTTAGCTGACGTACTTTGAATTTGCTCTTGTTGCTGCTGCTCGGTAGAATCTTCAGCAATGCCATTCGATGTGTTGGTAAATTCGGTATCCTTACGAGTGCCCGCAGGTGATTCAGAGTCATTTTGTGACAGAGCATCCTTAATAGTGCTCCCGGTGGTTTGTAGCCTTTCTAACCTCACGTTGCAGCTCGATATTACGTCTTGCTTATCATCGTCGCTAATCACGAGAGGTTCCTCTACAGTGCTTGATGGCGGAGGATGTCGGAAATCGCGCAACTCGTCGTCCTCCTCTGCCACAATCGATCGTTGAGCGATGCTGGCAGTGTGCCGGCTGATCTCTAGCATATCGTTGATAGCTTCCAGGCGTTCGGTGTTGCCGGCATGTGGTGCCGTCAAATCGATAAAGCTTGTACTTTCAATGGAAACAACAGGTCGCGAGCTTACTCCGGGCTCCATTGATATTATTTCAACTGAAGAACATGCACTCCTGTCCGCTGTTTTACCATCTCTATCCATCACAGAAGATTGCCCCACCAACGTCTCCAAGGTGGGTGTTTCAACATCCTCCAAATTAGTTACACCTTCGGTTGAATCATTATCCGAAATGATTATTGACTCATCGTGAGGAGCTACTTCTTGTTCACAAACACGCGCAGCATCAGCCGTTGCAGGAGTAGAACTCGCATAAGGTAGCATTGCCAGATCGATGGATCTGGTCGAATCGGTGCAGGCGAAATTAGAACCAATTAGCGTGTCTAGCGATTCCACGGTAGGATCGCCAGCGCCAACGTTAGGCACTCTCGGTACGCCAGACTCGCATGCATCGTTGACACGGTCGACTCTTTGCGTCTGAAGGCTAGGCGGGTGATGGGAATGCCCAAAGGAACTCTGCTGATGATGCCGATCATGCCCCGTTGTAAGCATGTTCTCACGTGCCGCTGTCGTTCCACTACCCGCCGGATCGTGCACATGCAAAGGCAAAAGTGCATCCGGCATCGTGAGATGCTCTTGCCGGTAATGATCAGTCCCACTGGACAGTGAGGAGGAGCTTGGTCCTACTACTTCGAACGCTGCATAATTGTCGCCATAATACGCGCCCACGTGCTGCGTTGGTTCGGAGCTGCTACAAGGCGAGTGTTGTGACGATCCCGTGGTTGTTGCTACTAATTCTGGTCCACCTCTCACTGCTCCAATCCCTCCTCCTCCTCCTCCACTTACTGGATAGTAATTTCTGAAGGCATATTGTACGTCGAGCGATCCCATCGAACTTGGCGAAAGACCAGCACTGAGCATATGCGATGCGCTGGAAACCGAAGCAACTAGATAATTTTGCCCTGAAACCTCTCCCCCTTGATGATTGAGATATGACGAAGCTTGATGTGCGGCGTGGTGATGCTGCAGATGGCCACCTCCGTGCAGCATTGCCATCGAGGGTTGATGATGCGCGAGATGGTTGCCAAACTGTTGCAGGGAATGCGAATGAGAGGCGTGTAGTGTTCCCTGGGACTGATGCATCGTTCCAATCCCGTCGCCCATATCGTTGCTGCCAAGGGAATGGTCGGGATGCATCCCTGCCCCGTAGACCACCATCCCTGGCGGTAATCGTACCGGTCCGTGGGACCAATTTTTTTCACTACCCATCACATAACCGCTTTCAGCTGTACCGCTATCACCTTTGCTTGCACTGCTTGCATTAAGTAGCACGGAAGCATTCGTACCACTTCCACTTGCGTTCCCTAGCAGCATCGATTGCCGCGTATCGATCACGTTATCAATACCCTCCATGCGCAGTCTCATAAGGGTGTGCATGTAGTGCGTCTGGACGCGACCAGGATTAAATTCTACGCGTCCTGCCGTATTCGCACAGCCGTCGTGTGTGCAGCCACAGGGGAAGCTGGGTCGATCCACCTGGCACTTGATGCCCGCTAGACTGCACGGGCAACGATTGGGATCGCAGAATCCACGGCACGTGCAGCCACACACTTCACGCGAGGTTCGAATCTCGCGGCATTCGTCTTTTTCCGTAGGATCGATCTTCCGCACGCCAGCTGCTTTGAGTAACGCTCGCCGTTGACGGGTAGTGACCGGTTGAAGAAACCCATACGATTCGCTTTCGGCCTCCGAGGCACTCTCGCTTGGTTCCTCCTCACTGCTGGTATCATCGCTGGAGGAACTTCGAGGATTCAACTCCTGTAACTGTTGGCGGTGTACCTTACGTTGCTCAGCCGAGTGTTCGGAAAGGGTAAGTCGCCTATTCCAAGAAGAGAAGAATTAGCGTTAATTTAGATTGACACTGAAAATAAGTTTTCGTAAACTGCCTTACCTGGAGTGGACGTGCTGATATTCCATCCCCAACGTACAGCCACCTTGTGACGGGACACAGCCAAAGCCTTGCATGCGAGGAAAATAATACACAGTCACACCGTCGAAGGTAATGCCCTTCTTGATCCGCTTCTGATCTCTAATTCCAATGTCCTTTTCTTCCTGGATGGAAGCTTCCCCTGTGAGACCTAACGATTCCGATCTTCGCTTTAGGCTACTTTTAATTGGAACTCGTTCCAATGGGCTATTGCTGGTACTATCGCCGCACGTTGCCACATTTCGGGACGGTTCCAACCCTAGACCCGAATCAGAACCATCGCTCGCTTCTTCCTCCTCTTCACCGTTGGTTCCCTGTATTTGTTCCACGGTTGTCGCCTCGCCCGCTTCCGTACAAACCGATCCATCCGGCAATTCCACAACGTCAACGAAATGTCCGTTTAGTTGGCGTTTAGTTTGATCGGGTTCTTTAACGGTCACAATTGGGCACGTTTCCTCCAAAGGCTTCACGGTTTCTCCTGCCACTGACTCTCCGGACGTGTTCAACGTTTGATATTCAACCGACAGATCACTATCGACTTGGATGACTTCATTCTCATCGATGTTATCGTTCATGTGGATTATTGTAACACTATCCAAAACATCCACCACCTCTTCCGACGAGAGTAATTCACAGGAAGTATCAGACAGTTCGTCAGCCACCTCTACGACAGCCTGAGCGCAACCCGCACCTGATTCCTGTGGCTCTAAGACATCGTCATCGTCATCTGTGTCTAGCTCATGTTCAGTCAGTTTAGACTTCAGTGAGGTTACATCGACCAGCGTTATCTCGCCGGCTGAAACTCCCTCGTCATCTTCACTGCCAATGCTTCCACTGGACGTGTTTGCGCCCGGAACAGGACACTCATCCACCGCTAGTGGATCGTACAAAGGATCCACATCGTCGGTTGGCAGCACCTCGTTCGCAATCATTATAGTTTCCTCCAGCCTTGGTTGTTCGGTTGGACCCATTGTTGTTGATGATGTAGTTGTTAATCTACAATAAAGTTTTATCGACAAGATTAGTCTCTACTTGCTTGTTTCTCTCTCTCTCTATCTTTCTTTCTCTCAGTCTATGTCACTACTTCGCTCAGTGCAAGCACATACTACTCACCCGAATATGTTCGAACTATTAGCATTTCTCTGCAAATAGGTCAGCAAATTTTTTAACGGTTTCAGCATACTTTGATGTGGCCGTTACTCCTTGCTCCTGTGGAGTTACAGCCAGATCGATTAGTTGCGAAATCTCGACAAACGAAAAACGTACTAGCACTCTTTGATTTCCGCTGGAACACGTGTTCATTCGCGTCGTTTTTATGCACTACACTTCCGGTTTCAGGGTAAACGATAGAACTATTATAGTCTCTGCACGATCGAGACAATTTCAACACAGAGATCGTTGGCGAACAGCGGTTTGTTCGATTATGCGATCTTTCGTTTTTCGCGCGATATTGACAAGAACAATCAGAACTGAACGATCCGTGAGGTGAAGCAGTAAAATAAATAACACCAGAAGGATGAGGCGACGCTGAACGCATGTTTATGCCATGTCCCAGTAATCGTCCCAACGCACCACACACTGCGTCCTCGCGAATGAGTCTAATTTTTCACGGCTCATACGGCGCACATAATCAGCGCACGGGGGCACGGTAGTTAGGGAAAATTGTCACTACGTACGAACGGAGCCGGCAGGGTTTAGAGAGCTTAATTCTTTAGACACACAAACGGACACGCACGAATACTACATACACACACACACATATATATATACGCCTTTACACCACTATTCTCTTTGAAGTTAGTAAAATCCCCTTTAGTTGCAATAGAACGTATAACCGACCCTGAAATAAGGGAAAACATTTTATTAGTATAATGAGCATAACTGCTTGTTTTATTTTATTATTATTATTAGTATAACCGCTAGTTCCCCGTACCCTACGTCACCAAAAGATTAACTTTCATTTTGCCATTGTATATTTAGGTCATTTTTAGTAAAGCCTGCAAATGTGAAACTACAGCAAGTGCACCTTCGTTTGCGAGGGCCATCTGCTGAAGAGTGTATCTTCTTTCTATTTTCGCACTTTCACTACATCTTGGAACCAACATCGATACCTGGGCGGCGTCGGCAGCAGCAGCATTGAGCTGGCATTTCACCCGGCCTTATCATCTTACGGGTTTGATTCAAGCATCCAGCAAAGAAATGTTTCGCCAGTTCGATGGCAACACAATCAAACCTACCGGGCATTCCATTCTGCTGTCGATTTCAGAATTGAGTGCTCCCCAAGAACTTTATGTTCTGAGCAATATTAATACCAGCACGAAAGTGGACGTGAAAGAAGAAGAAGAAAAAAACCTCAACAACTGGATTGACGAGAACGTGATTCTCCCCTCATTCCATCTTTCGTGGTCATAAAAGCTTCAAACTGGAAAGGATAATAAATCCAAAATTCCACTTCGACTCTAGCTCATATGCAGCCGCAGGGAACGTTAGCAATTCCGTTCTTGCTGCAAAGATGCAGGACCTTGGCATATTAAATGCTCCCAAAAGGAGCCCTGTTCAAATCATCCGTCGAGTAGGCTATGATCCTGCGGTGACTATGCTTGTTGCCGTACTACAGCAACCGACGGTGAGGGATTCTCGATCGATCGTGCCAGATTTAGCGGCGCTATGGAGGCGACAAACCCCATCTCATCGATCTGTGCTTCGGAGGAGGGAAGAAGAAAAAAAGCCAAGGTCAGCTGAAGCCTGGCGCAGAAGCCAAACAAAAAATAGACACAAGATCGACACAAAAATCGAAACCAAAGGGTGCACCACACTGAGGTGCCGACTAACTTTCGTGACGCGCTGTAACGTGCGGCGATTTTACTACCTCGCGCGCGAGAGCTACTTCGATACGGGTGATGGGACGTTTCGCCTGCAGTGCGCTGTCGTTGCTGTTGCCTCGATGATGTTGATGCTGATGTTGCTGCTGCTGCTGCTGCTGCTGCTACAAGTGATGCTGTCTCTGTGGTACAACTACTACTGAACGGAACGCCGCCGTACATCTCGGATGGAGGTTCCCTTCGAATATACGCGGCTTACTTCGATCCAAAGAGCGAGAGAGAGAGAGTGTACTCGAGAGAACGAACACGAGCTCCCCATTTTTTTTTCAACACAACCCAGCAGGTCTGGGGGGCACAAGCCATTTGGCCTAGATGTTGGCGGTATGCTCCACACCGGAACCTCGGTCGCTCTGCTCACAACCGTTCTCTCGCTCTCGTGGAGAGCTTGAAGGCTCCCAAATTTCTTGTTTTTCCACCGAGTCTTCCCCACAAGAGCATGATGCGGCTCTCGCACGCATACACTCGAGGCCTACGCGTATTTTTTTTTGCTTTCGTTGCTTCGCCTCTTCGGTGATGAAATGCGCCCCACCGAATGACGATCTGCCTTTCTGCTGGCTCGCTCACACCGCCTAGCAGCAGGCACGACCCCCCAGTATCGATTTGCTCTTTCCTTTTACATTTGCGCCACGAGAAGAAGAGCCTAGATCGCGCTCGGTTGGACCACACGGACATCACGCGGGGATACACGCATGTTTGGACCGTTGGAGAGCTTTAGAGGATCCCAGCCGGTACGCTCCTGTCGTGGAGGAGGTTGACCAACGTTCGGGAACCCGAACAATCCAGGGTGGTATCCTTCACTCGGACAACGCCCGGCGAGGCGAGCGAGCGCGGCACGCGGGTTCGGGTGTTGATGATTCCACTCTTGCCACTCGGATGACGATGGTATCCTTTTTCCATTACGCAAGCACCCGCAAGCTCCCCGTGGGCCGCGGTGCGAGCAAATGTGACCAAGCGAGCGCAAGAAGCGAGCGGAAGCGCACAGGCACACACAGTGTCGTAAAGCAAACCGCAACATGCTATCTTTCGAAACCGTAGTTTAGTATGGCAGAATGGATCGTGAACTGTCGTTGCTGTCGGTCTGGTCGGCACCATGCTTTAATGGAAACGATCCAGAAGGAACGTCGAATTGAATATTATACATCGTTGTCGTTCCAATCTTGTTGAGCTGTTCTAACGGCATCTAGATCTTAATTACGTAAGCTAATTACCACAGCAGAAGCTCATTACCAAAAACCTTTTGCAACCAGTCTTACAAAAACTTTCCTCTTTATTCGAGATATTCAACTTCACTCCATTAATTGTTGGTATCATCAGATGGCGAGCTTATCACGATACAAAAAAAAACCCCAATCGAAATGTTACAAAAAAACATCAGCAGTAGACAGCACCCTTCGGGGGAGAAGTTGCTGAGAACTTGCCGATCCTTCATGAAATATCTGTTAAGCAACCATCGGGGGTGGAGGTTTTGTTCGTTCATTCTGGCACGTTCTCATTAATTTTTCTCTCTCCTCTCGTTTCACGTTCAATAACAATTTCCTAACGCAATGCCTCGTGAAGCGCGATCGGTACCATTGTGCATTGAAGTTTTTCCATCCGGTGTGTTCTACAGAATGAATTGTAACGTCGGTTGTTCGCTACATGAAATGGATGAGCTTTTGTTTCATGTTCTTTCGGCTCATATTCGGCTCGGTCAGTAGAGTGAGTTTACGTTTTCTACTTCACTATCATATTACAATGTTAGCGCGCTCACGTGCACAGCAGTGTTGCCAACCATATGCGATCTCTGGCGGTCCTAGAATCGGTTTCCTTCCACGCGAGGTCGCACCGTTTAACGGTACCAACACGAGCCGGTACGTAGCCGGCGAGGAAAATGAAGGAAACCGGACGGAGAAAGCACAGCCAAACCAACGCACGAACAACTCCCCCGTCCTCCCACTGAATCGTGGTGGCGTTGGGTGGTGGTTGTGGAAAAAGAGAAACTAAAATAATCGACAGCATTCTCATCGTCGAGAAAAGCGGCATCACCGCTGGCGTTCAGCGAGCGAGTGCAAGAGAGAGAGAGAGAGAGAGAGAGAGAGAGAGAGAGAGAGAGAGAGGAAAATCGAAAGGCAAGTGCTATTCAGCTGAGGCAGGGAAGTAGCAAAAAGCAAAACACCACACACAAGCTGCGGACAACTTCTTCCAGCATCCGAAGCCGATTCCCCTTTCGATGGGGGGGATTAACGGAGGAAATCTCGCTGGCCGGTGTGTGAGCAATAAAAGAAAATGTACAACACTCCACGTCCGCACACCGGCTTTTGCTTCGAAAAGCTATCAAATGGTGAAACAAACGAGGGCACACACGGTACACCAAACGGAAACAAGAGCTTTTCCGAACGCAATTTCTCTACGAAAGCTTCGATCCAAAGCTTCGGGGAAAAGCTTTCCCGCTATCTGGCAGTTGAAGGGCATCTAATAGGGATCCGGTTTTTATTGGCACCGATTTTTGTGGCTGTGCTCGAGGAAGTGATTTCCGTGGTAACGAAGGCACGCTTAAATGACTGCTGCTGGTAGTGGCAGAGGAAAGGGAACGACCACCGATGATAAGGTTGACTGGAAGGCGTACCTTTATCGCAACGAAACCCTCCACACCGAAACAGTGTGCTTCTAAAACTTCCACAAAAGCATGACTTTGGCTTCAATGTGGAGACTAGCTTCGCTTATAAGGCGAGTTAAAATGAATAGAAAAAAAAACGTGCGCACACACACACGCGCATGAAAAAGGTACGTTCGGTTTGAATCCTGCAGGGATCGTAAGCGAAGCACAACACGCAACATACCGAGCGGGTTTCAAATCGTTTCATGACATGACGTGGCGTAGCGAAAGAGCTTAATATGCATTTTAAATTGTTTCAACAGCATGACACTTTAACCTTGGAAATTCATCGAATTGTAGACCGTAATTTTTTTCGATATTATTTCGTTAACTGATCGGTTTTAGTGTTTATGGGCAAAATAGGTTTACGGAAGTAAAGGCTGCACTTCAGCACATTATTACCTGCATGAAATGTATCTTCTAAAATGCCTTGTTGGAGGAATTTGTTTGATTTACAAGAATTTTAATCTCCGTTCTACATGAAATACGTACTCTATTATACGCGTGTTGATAAAAATGACATAACTACCACATGATCCACAGGAATACCTTCGACAAGAAGATACGTGGTAATAGTTAAATCCGAGCATGGATAAAGCCCAGTTGAGTATAGATAAAAACCAAACCGACTACAGAGGGGGGACGAGCAAAGTGTGAAAAACGCGATCCATCATGTGTCTGTGCTGCCAAGGAATGTCTGTCCTGGGGGGGCATGATGGAAAATAAATCAATTATGTTTGCTACTTTTCCATGTATCATGCCCACATATATAGCGCCGTTGGACATTCTGCTGTGATATTAACTCGATAATAACCGACTTCTGTCCGCTCTTTCTCCGTCCACCGGTGAGCACACAACCTTCGACCCCGTGGGCATTCTATTTTTGCACCAACAGTGTCCTTTTTCCCACCGCGCACAAATGTGCTTGCTCTCGAGAGACGCAGTGGGTGACCATTGTTCCAATAATGAAACATTAAGCGAGATGTTGAAGCTGCAACAGCAGCAAAATAAAACATCCCCCCACACAGAGAGATCGCTGCCGAGAGCAAACGAAAAACGGAAGAAAATCAACGATTCCGCCTTTGCACCACGCTCTACCCACGGCTTGCGGCTCCATCGCAAGGGTCCATTTTTTCCGATGGAGCCGCACGGTCAATCGTGCTGTCGAACACACGGACGTCAAAAACGCCATTGTGGAAACAAGGGTGCACACGTTGCCCGTGTCATGGCGGGCGTATGTACGTACACGCGTGTATAACGCAGTGTACGCTCCATGACCGAGGAGCAACATAACCAAGAGAGAGTGAGAGAGCGTCACTCTCTCTCTCTCTCTCTCTCTCTCTCTCTCTCTCGCGCGCGCACACATGCAGCAGTAGAGCCATTGCCTTGATGTGAGTGCGCAAGATGACGAAACCGTGCGTGACAAACCGATCGAAGCAGGCGTTGCTGCAGACTGTGGCTGTTGCCTTTTGCTGCCGCTACTGTTGCTGATTGAGACGTCAACATTATTTACCACCCCCACGGCGCATCAGTGGGGGTAACAAACCGGACTTATGCACTTGAAATGGCCGCCACTATGTGAATTCACACTGTGTTGGGCATCCCACACACAGCATGTCGGTGCATCGTTGCCGAATCATTGCGTTTGTTGAGTGACGCATAGGATAGGAAAAAGTAAATGTTTTTTACTTGCTCCTACGTGTCACGATCACGAGAGAGCGACCGCGGAAAACGCTTGCACACTCACACAAACCAACCACGGTCGGCCAAGTAGCTTGCGGGGAAACGCTGATTTAGTGAACCCACGGAATCAACTCTCGCTCTCTGCTTTCTGTGCAGCAGGCCAAGTACTACACAACGACCACTACCTAGCCCAACTAGAGGGCTGGCTTGCAGGAAGCTGCTATGTGCTTACTACCACGAAAACTCGTCTCTCAACTCGATCACTTCATGATCGCCATCACTCTCTTCACAAAGAAGAACGAAACACGATCGTAAGCGTCCATAAATAAGGTCCACGTAGTGCAGAGTTCGCGCACGATGGACGCGGGTCCTAGTAAAATGCGTGCGGCACTGTATCGCACGATTTGCCCGTTTTTTTTTGCTTTTCCGTACAATCAGCAGGAACTACCCTCGGGCCGCTACACCGCTCCACGCACTTTGGATCGACGGTAATCAGCGAAACTCTCACACACCGCACGATAGAGAGCAAACGATAGGCAAGTGAAATTCACCCAGCGTATCTTGCGCCTGCAGTTCCCTTTCCATTACACATTCCTTTGGGGCGATTGGGGCACAGACTGATGTGTTTTCGCTCCCAACATCGGCCGCAACAACCTTCGAAGAGCTGAAGAGTAGCGGGCTACGTCCGGAGCGATCGATGGGGCGAAATCCTGATCGCGAGTTGACGTAATTTTATCCTGACTCAGCAGCGCTGAATCACGATCGGATGCGTTGGAAATCGTGGATCGATGCGTGATGTAAGATCGTCATCGGTGGTTTGCTGATTTTTCGCTCATCGAAGATAGCAATATTAAAAATCAAATTATCTAGGCTTTTCCGAAGATAATATTGAAACTTCGCCAATATTTTCGTACCAATGGTAACACAAATTCTCGAAGCTATGGTCAAATATACCGATGAAAATATAACAAAAAACAATGGAAACGAGCAGATACTTACAAGTAAAAAAAAATGTTCCAATTGTAGAGTTTTGACGCACCCTATCGCATATGGTGTATTTTTCACCATCGTATTCGACGTGAATCATTAGCAATTTCATGATTGGACACCATTTTCTAAATGGCTCATTCTATAACGAAAGAACGTCTGTATAAGAATTGGATGGTGTCCAACAAATGAAAAAATAGCACATACATACTATCTTTATTCAAGGCTATCCTTCAAAATTGTACAGCACACGTACATGTATGATACATGTGCACAAACACAACGCTAATGTGCATTATAAGTGCAACATTGCGATATTCGTTAGACAGACACGAGATTATTTGTTTTTAATGCTTATAAATTCGTTACAAAATAATGCACTGTTTGATTGATAGAGAATCTTCGAAATTGTTTGGATTTCTAGCCATTTTTTGACATAACAAAAAGTAAAACAATACGGTGCATTATAATCATTTAAGCTGACTTCATTTACACTCATGAATTTACAT
Organism: Anopheles nili; assembly: GCF_943737925.1. Taxonomy (NCBI): domain Eukaryota; kingdom Metazoa; phylum Arthropoda; class Insecta; order Diptera; family Culicidae; genus Anopheles; species Anopheles nili. Next base: position 6,585,282 of record NC_071292.1, read on the forward strand.
TTGGATTGATTGATATAATGCATGGTTATTTAAATTCCCAATTGTGTCGATTTGGATACAAAACATCAACCACTAGTATTTTATCAGCCCTGAATTAAAACCTTTTATTCTGAAGCTCCTTTAAACTGTCTTTTTTACAGACTCGAGTAGGAGTAGCAGCCTAGAGAAATTGGCATCGATTGTTGAAAGAGTAACAAAAATTCGATGCTTATCGTTTCTTGAGCCCGCAATTTAAATTCCAAAATTAGATCTATCATAAATCGCTTTTCGAATATATCTATAAAGACTGAGTAAGTTCAATTATTATCTGAATATGTGGCTTGTTACTTATCAGGAACTACAATCGTTTAGAGGTTTTCACCTTCTTTGTGAGAAATGCAACGAAGAATGGAAACAGTCCTTCGTTAATCGGGTGTGATGGGATTGGTTACTTTAGCGGCCACATGGATACCTTCATTCTAGCTAGATTTGTGCACAAAATCTGTCTTAAAAGGATTTGCATCCTTTGTCCTAAAAAGACTTGCATTTTGGAACCTTTGTGGACGATCAGTACACAGGAGCTTGGCGAGCCAGATTCTGTGATTAAGGATTGCTAGTTTAGTAGTTGCATGTTGATTTCAAGTACAAATCTCGACTGTGGTTTCTTCATATGGGCGACTACGTCTACGTGAAAATTGTTCAGTCATAGAATACTTTAACAAGGTAGGCCGGCCGCTCAACATTTGATGTACGCATGACTTCCGTACAACGGTTGATACGTTTTTTTATAAGAAGAAGAGAAGAATTGTTAGTCCATAGATGTTTCCATACTTTTTCCTCTCGATTTGGGTTATCTTAGCTTCGACATTTGATGGACTTCATATTTCTTTTTCTACGTTATGTAGAAAAGAAAATTATATCATAAGGGATGTAACATAGAATATAAAAAATAATCCTTTACCAGCTTTAAAACTTGCTTCGAAATGGTTTTCTGATTCATGTGGGTTTCCGAACATTGATCAATGTGTAAGAAATTTTATAACGACGGTGATGACACCGAAGGGCATATTTGCATTCATTTTTGTCGCTGATCGTCTTAATCTTATGTATTTCTATGAAATTTAAATCCCACCACCTAAAACGAAAACGCATAAGCATAACTTACATGACTCGTGGATAAGAAAAATGTCCGGAGAGTTCACCTCAACTGCAAACAAAGGTAAAAATCGATTATAAATTAGGTATATACGTAATAACGAGACGAGGACATTACCTGGACACGCTTTTTCACGTCTTAGGGATACGTCGGAGTGAAGGATGACTCTCTGTCTGGCACTATCGATAACAAAAGATCTATCACAATAAACACTTTTTCGTTTTCCACACCACGGTAAAACTTTTAAAAGGTCACTAAGTTTTTTTCCCAAGAATTCACGGAATATCGTACCACTGCCCAATCGCTATTGATGTTCCATATAACGGTATCACGGAGGATAACCTCAAAACAGTAATCCAACAAACTTATTTTGCACTACCGCATGCACGAATCTCTGGTTTCATTGCCGTCTGCTAAAGAGGGTAGTTCCTACAAGATCTTGTTCCAGTTGCGGATATTGCAACGCCTAATTTTACACGACTACAGTAATAAATTGCACTATGACGCACTTTGCTAAGTTCTTCGGAAATTCCATTCATCAAACACACCGGAAGTCCTACGCAGTATCTGGTTGGCGTCTTTCGATTTTTTCCGCAGTAAAGCTTCCTCTTCGTGGGTATGAGCACCGGATCAAGGCTTTCTTGGGAGGACAAGTACACACCGCCGTAAACGTAGGATCGAACTGAAGCGCCCAAAACTACGCGTGGTTTCGAAAGTGTTTTGCACTGTACGGTAAGATGTTCGATTGCAAAGATCAACCGAATCCCCTACGACCTTTGAGGGCACTAAGACTTTAGTTTAACGGGCACGTTTTTTAAGATATCGGAACCGAATGCGCCAGCAAGAGGTATCGTCTTCCCCTCGATGTTCTCTCCTCATGAATGGCTTCCACGTTATCGCCGTAACACTTTGCCCGGATTCCTCGGAACGCTAATAACATAGCATGAGATGATTGTTTAGACCTGCAGACACTTCGAACGCATTCCAAGAATCCAAATATTGAACAATATTACTCGTAAAACGTTGTAAAATTCAACCCGAGTGTTGTTTATCGCTCCTTTTTCGCTCAATTTCTGCTGTCAAAGGATGTTGCCTGTCAACGAAATGAATGAACTGAATGCAAGGTTGGTACATACTGATCTGTTGGCGGCCATTTTAGCACGCATTTTGAAAGAAAAAAAAACATTGAAATTTACATGAACCTATCTGTACATTAACTCATGTCAATTCGGATTTCATTTGTAAGATTTGATAGTAGAGAAATTTCAGAAGACATTGAAGAAGATTATGAATTATTATAGTAAAAAGCTAAGCACTCTCTTTCGACGATCAATCCAGTTGCTTAATAAACCTTGGTGGTTTGTTTACGCAGAGGCGGCTAGTTGGGTGGACTGTCAAATTGGCGGCTGAATAAGAATAATTCAAACCACAAACGATGTAATTCGTGCGAGTGGGGATTTTTATTATACAAACTCTGAGATTTGAATTTACTGATGCTACTTTAAAAGAAAACAATTGCTAGCATCAATGAACTGCAACAAACGTTCAAATTGGAATTGGTTGATCAGACGGAGAGCTTTTCGACGAGCTTTGCGGCGAACGTGATAGATGGCGCTGCTCCCTAAGCTTATCGCATGTCCTTTCCATTATCCTTTCGAGTGAAGCGACTCTAGTGTGGGCGATCAGGATACTCAACTAGACAAACGGTTCCTATCAAAAACGTTCAATGAATAACCTGATGAATAGTTAATAAGATTCAAACAAGGTACGAATGTTCTGCCATCATTTCATTTTGCTGTGCATAATTGTAATCCTTGCCATAGTTATCAAAAATACAGATAAGCCGTAAATGGTTCGATTGAATGGGTGTAGAAACACAGAGAATCATATTTGTAAACTTGCTACTCTGTTTTATTTTCACTGTTATTACTTAAACTGGCAACCACACGGGTGCATTAGGCATGCAGCTAAGTACAATACACAGATAGGGAAAGGGAGTGTAAAAACACAAAATGCACCTTCTCAAAATCAAAATGACTAGAGGAAAAATCGTAACCACACACTACAGGCGTTGCAAATCTTAAACTAGTAGTTCGCAAATGGGTGAGCTTTGTCAAAAATTCCACATAGTGACTAGAAAGGAGGGCACACGAAATCAGTAGCCTTGCTGGCGGTGGGTTGCCACTTTTACGGGTTCTGACTAGGTGCAGGCGGTGGTGGTGGAGGTGGTTGACCGGCTGCACTTGAGGACGCGCCAGCAGTTGGCTGAAGCGCCAGGTCCTGATGGGGAGCTTGCAGCAGTTGCTGAAGCTTAAGGGCCGAAGGCATCGTGCGTAAGTCCACCGTTGGAATGCTGGCTCCGGCAGCACTTTGTATGTACGCTAGCAGTCTAGAGGAAATAGTAAAGGTTAGAAATGGCTTCATTTATCCCGAAGCAATACAAACCTACCTTCTTAGCTCATCCAAAGCATTAGCCTGCATAAGGATGTAGTTCTTCGCCAGCAGCAGCGTGGCGATCTTGGACAGTTTTCGCACCGAAGGTGAGTGTGCGTACGGAATGACGCTACGCAGCTCATCCAGGGCATCGTTTAAATCGTGCATTCTTCGCCGCTCGCGAGCGTTGATGTTTAGGCGTACAGATTTTCCCTGTCGATTTTTCTGCTTTCCACTGACTCCCGCCGTAACGGAGGTGTGCAGGTGCGGTGGTGGGCTAGGGAAGACATTAAAAAGGGTTAAAGCAATGGAGCAAATGAACAAGAACGCTTCAAAAACCGTACCTTTCGGCACTGCCCGATGGACGGTTCTCGTCCGTATGGGTGGAAGATGACGCGTGTGGTTGTGCGTAGAATCCACCCAGACCTACGGTGCCTAATGGCGTTCGGCGACCGGGAACACTTTGTGGAGGACTAGGCGTTGGCTCCGGATGGTGGCCGTGAACGGCATGGGAAGCCGGTGGACCAAGGTGAAAGTTGAACGGGTTGTGTGGTGGATCCATGGCTAGAAAATCGCTGGAAAGACAAACAAATTACACCTTGTTTACGTGACGAGTACACACACTGCGACAGGTTCGAGTCCTTTCGGCAAGCTTCTGGCTAAAGTTTGCTTCAATTGGAACGCTTGCTACGTGCGAGCTTCGAAGCTTACACGATAGATGGCGCTACTGCGCGCACGCAACTCGAGCTTGCCGCGTGTCCTTTCCATTGTCCTTCTCGAATGAAGCGACAATTGTGTGGGAAGATCGAACCGGACGAGCGTCTCGTAAGTAATTGGACTCAAACATCGGTGCTCCATTCGATGTGTAGTAATTGCTTACCGCCAAGCCGGAGTGAGAGGACGAATTATCCTTTAACAATGCCCCGTCGATGATCGACGGTGATGCTGGGGTGTTTGAGACGCCCTCTCTCTCTCTCTCTCTCTTTCTCTGCCTCGAACTAACGAACAGTTTGTGGGTGGGCTGGTGGGTGGATGGAAAAGTGGACGGGTTACACCACAACACGCTGATGTAAGCGCTACTTGACACTGCGGCTATTCCAGCAGGAACCCGCAAGCACCAGAAAGGACACACATTAAAGGGCCCACTAGCCCCCCACTAGCTCTCCATGCGTTAACCGTTCGTCCCAGTGAAGCGTTACGCGCGTACGGGGTCACCTCCTGTTAACCCGATCGAACCACGGCACTATTAGTATGGCACACAGCACAACAGCATCTCAGTTCCTCACACTCGGTCGCGCGCACGTCGAGAAACGGGCCCGAAACCAAAATCAAACACCACCGCGAACGGCATAATTCCGCGAACAGGGCTCTCGAAAATCCCCGCAAAGAAGGACACACGCAACCAACCGACCCAAACGACGATGTTGATGATGATGATGATGCTGCGGTTTTGGGTTTGATGTGCGCTCTAATTCCAGCTGATGGCCGCTGATGGCGCTGCTGTCCCTGTAGGGCATTTAAACGCACACCATGGCACACGCGTTGCGCACCAATACAGCGCCGTGGCAGGATGCGAAAAACCCAAGGATACCGTGGTCGAGAAGGAGGGTGAACAACCCTGCGGTGCGCTTTCGCTCTCGAGTGGATTCAAAAACCCGGGGTCCACGGGAATCAATTAAATGCCTGTTTGTTGAAATTAATTAATCCTTCGCGCAAACAAAACGCACCCGCGCGTTCGTGAAGACCCACCAATCCGTCTGCCGGTTCTCGGTACCGGGCCGGATGCTTTCATGTGTTTTTTTTTTTCGTGAAGAAAACGTGCCCCCGTACGCGGCGGATCTCGCCGGATGTGCTCGGGGTGGACGCAACAAGGCAAATGGCGCCACACAAACACACACACACACACACACACACACACAGAGACCGGAAGGAGCGAGCGTACCAAGCGGCTTCCCCCCTCGGGTCATGTAATATTTAACCGAGATCTCGTACCGGTGGCAAACAGCAGACCGGGAACCACAACCTGTCGGAGGGACTTTTGCTGGTGGCGTCCAGTTTGTTTGCGGTCTCGAGCGCTCTCTCTCTCTCTCTAGAGAGTTTTCCGGACCGCCACCGTGCTGGTCCCGGGAGTGTCCTGTCCGAGAGCTAACGGGTAAGCTTTGCCGGGCAGGAACGCAAAATGATCCACGATTTTCTAGCCCTCATTGGTACCGTTTTGTGGCGTTGGAGAACAGCGTGGTCCATTAATTTTCCTGCACCTTTCGAATGCTGCGTTACCTTTTCGTTTTCGGTAAAGACCTCGCTTTCTCGCTCGCACACAAACAACAGACCGCTGGTTTTGTCCACTCAGGAAAACCCGGTTCCCCGCCCGGGTGAGAAAAACAACAGGACAGATGGTGCTGGAAAAAAAAACGCCGGACCAATCCGAAGGGGACTCAACGCGTGAAGACGAATGTTACCAAATGGCTCGATTTTGGGTGGTTCTATTGCCGAACGGTAGGGACACACGAGCGTTTGACACCCCTTAAGGATGCTCTTCACCCAACCCGGGTCCGTCGGGTGATGGAAAACTCGTTCTCGTGTTCGAGAACTCGCCTGCAAATGGATTCATCGTTCCACACCCCACTCGGGAATTCCACCCAAGCTGGCGGGCAACAAACTTTTGTCGAATTTCAATTCGACTGCATTCAGGCGAGCGGCGACACAATGCGGTGACGCACGCTATAGGGGCGACGGGTTGGACAAAAATTCACCCAACGCGCAACCCCTAACGCGAAAACGCATCCCTTAGTATGGTGCGATTAGCATCGGCAAAACCTCTCGCGAGGGGTTGCAGCCCTCGCAAATAAATCCCAACCGAAGCGTTACCCTCTGCGCTAGCCCGAACCGGAATAGGCTAGCGTTCCGCGTTTTCCAGCACCTCGCCTTCACCCCTCGCCCCCACGGGACATCCCGTTTCCGAGGACGAGAAGGACATACGCGCTTGTGTGTGGTGGAAAGTTTTGCTTTCCACCAGCCTTCGCGAGCCTTTGGTAAAACGCACCCGTGCACACACACACACATGTTCACAAATTGAATTTTTATTCCCACTTTTACCCTTCACCACCCCCAATCCCACCCATCCACCCGGGACGAGTAGTTTTGACGCTGTACGAACTTTTCGATTACGCTGCCTGGCTCGCAAGAGGGTTAGTAACTTTCTGCAGCCTCTCATTCCCTCGTGCGTGTGTGTGTGTGAGGGTGTTATTGCTGCAAAAGGACTCCCCCTACAATTCCCGGGCTAAAGAAGTTCGTCGGCGCTGGAAGAAGTTAAAACACATGCCGGTTTGGAGATGGAAAGAAGGCAGAGAAAACCCGAGACTTTTCCAACTTTGTCTTCTGCCCACACACATACATACCATGCGTCCCTTATCGGTGCTACCCTTGAAGGCGGGCACGTAATCTCTTCATCTGCCCTAGGCCACGAGAAGGGATTACTCTGACTCTATCAAAACTACACGACGCAGGATTGCAGCGTCCTTGCGGGATCGAACGCCCGGGAAAGCGGGTGGAAAGAATCTCCCTCTTTCGACAGACCGGAAGGACTATACGAGGGCGCGCGTGTCCTGGAGTGCGAAGAAAACGGACCAAGCAGGACGGAAATCGTCTCGAGGAAAATCCCACATCCTTTCCTCCCCCCCCCCCCCCTCACCCTACCAAGGGGTGATAATATTTTGCTGGACCGCTTTGCACCAGCTGCGCCGTCCGGGCGGCCCGGTTAAGAACTTAATTAGCTCTCACACGTTTATGGCCCCGCTAATAATCGTAAAATGCGTCGAAGGATGGGGGCGCGTTTAATCGGCACGATGCGGCCGATTAATTGCACCGGTCAGGTAGTCTGCGCGTGGCCTACTGGGATGAAGGTTCGTGGTGGAGAAAAAACAAATACCATGGCATGCTTTGGTGCCCTTTTTTTTTGGAGGTCAATCCTTCTTGGGAGCAAACCAAACGAGAAGCAAGTTTTCAACTACACACCAGCTCGCTCAAGAGCCTAATGGATGGATGTGGAAAAGTTTCATGCTCCTGTACGAAGAATTTCCCACCCAAAAAGTCGCATGGCGTACTTAAAAAAAATCCACACCAAAATTCGAGCTCGAAACACTCACCGCTGGCCACCCGAGAATCCGGCGCGTGGGTGGGAAAGTTTAATTATGTTTTAATGTGGATTCGGTGTACGCATTCTTCGCTCTCGCGATCCCATTATCGAACGTTAAGCCGCGTGCGCTCTAATGACCGTGAATAACCGCGACACAAGGGCCGCAAAGGGCTGTTTTTTCTTTATTAATTTTATTCCCGATCCGATCGATCGCCGTGTTAAGGCGACGCCGGTGGTTTCCGCTCCCAGCGTCCCAGCGGCAGCAGCGTGTCCCTTCTCACGGTGTTCCTCGAGGGCTGCCGGATGAGCAGAAATTGCCAACCGAGCGGGAATAAATTAAATTTATTTCAATTCATCGGAACTGCAGCGCATCAGCGGTTTTTTCCACGCCACGCTCCGTTCATCGCTCTCTACCCCCGAAGGGCCCGAAGGGATCGAGAAAATATTGTTGGATGGAGAGAGAGAGAGAGAGGTGGGTGAGTGGGGGGGAGGAAGGAGGTTAAGGGGTGCTTACGTCATGTCCGTGTGCGTCCCCGCCCGTCCGTGTCCGTTGTCCGTTGTCGCTGCCATCGCCGTAAAACTCATTTAAATTCAATCGAGAAATTTTTAATTTGCTTATTATTAGCATTTCTTACATTTTCATTTTTCCGGTCCTCGCGTACCCTTTCGGTAGCCGACCCCGCTCCCGAGCACCCGGAGTGGCAATAAGCGGCCCACCCAAAGTTATGCCCGGTTGTCCATCTGGCTGTCCGTCGCCCGTTTTGGGTCCTTTTTCCCGAGTGGAAAGTTCTTCGCAACCCGCGGGCTGGGATTTCACCGCGTTGGTGCACTTTTCTTTTAGCTTTGCTCTTTCTTTCTCTCTCTCCCTACGTGTGTGTGTAATTTTACTTTGGAAAACTTTTCCACCCATTGTCGGGGAATCTCTATCTCGCTTCGCAGGGCTGTTCCTGGACCTCTGGAAGTTGCGAGGTTTTTCACCGTGTCGTGCTCATCGTCAGAGAAAACTATTCCACGGCAAATTTCCTCATCCTTCAAAGGATGCTTCGGTTCAATGTGCGTAGCTAACGGAAGCTGTACGAATCCCCCAGAGAGCCACCCAGCAAAGAGAACGAAGACCCTGGGTTCCCGCTCGGTTCATGTCAAATGTCGCTCGGAAATGGAAGAAATTAATTTAGACAAGTTCCAGCGCCGGTGTTGGTTTGCGGTATTTTGCCAAATGTTGAGGCAAGCAAACTTTAGCCTTTCCTCCATCCGAAGCTGGGGGGTTTTTGTGCCAACTGAAGCGAAACAAGCGCGGTGGCCAGCAAAGATAACGGTGCGGTGGGTTAGTTGGCAAGGAAAATTAAATTCATGAGCCACCTGAACCACTGGTGGAGTTGGGTTCGTTCGTCTCGTGACATCTCCAACAGCATCATATTAATTAGCATAATATAAGATGGCGTTTAAGCGCCACCTGCTCTAAAGTGTTTGATTAAAAAAAGAGAGAAGGGCATAGTGCTGTACACAACAGCGGAAAATTGGGTTTAACATTATGTAGTGAAACAAAAAGAAAAATCAAATTTAACGAGTGGTACATGTTAAGAATAATGTGTACAAAACTCATGACTACGACAACATAACTTCGATGCAATTACGGAAGCCTTACAGCCCATTACTTCATCACGGAAAAGAACCTGCACCAATCCCTTATTTCAGCATTCAGCTGGGCTTCAGTGAAATGGCACGGTGGCCTCGGGTTGTTCCTGCCAAATTCCATCCATCTCGCACAAGCCACCAGGGAACGTTTCGTTTGATTAAATGGAACAAGCACTGAAACGGATTCATCCAGCTGAGACCACGGTTCGTTGCAGCTTCCCCATTAAAGCCGAGCTACACACACACACGCGCGCCATATGGTGCGTGCGCGAGAGCATTTTTCCCCCGGGCTGTGTATTTTCTTTCCTTTTTTTTTGTTGTAATTTTCCTTTTTCCCCCGTGTGACGGTCGCATGTGCACATCCAGCCGGTACGCCGACAGGACTCCGAAGGGACCACCGGCAGGGCCATTTGTCATCGTGTGTGCTGCTTTGAATACGCGCATCCTTACGCGAGTTGTCATACACCGGATCGATCATTACTTCTTCGCACCCAAAGGGCCACCGATGGGTTGGAAAAAAGGGTCCTCCTCCCATCAGGGGGCTCCGGCTCGGTGGTAATGTTTTATTTATCGCACACCCAGCGGGTTCAATTCGACAAGGGGCTTTCTAATTGCGCCAGCTTGGAAAAGCGAGAGCGTTGGAGTGCATTTTTTTAAGGTGTCATAATTCCTGTGCGTCGTATCCCTTCTCTATTCCACCGCCTACTAGGGGCGTTTCTGACGTAAGTAAACATGCGTTCGGTGTCGTATCGGCAGCTAATTCCCATGGCAACTAGATCGAGGAAAAGCGCTCGAAACACCCAGTGCCATGGGCAGTTCCATTCATTCCGGATGCTGTCCAGTGTTTTCCTGTTGAATGGTGGCCATTTCTCGAGGCCTCTCGAAGCTCTCGGTGGGGCGCAGACAGGACACGTTAACGAACTGGCCCCGGGATGCCCAAGCGATGCGAATTTACATTAGATGATTGCGGGTGTTTGGAAATAGCGACCGTCTGGCCGGCCTCTGGTGGCGTGGTGAGTTTCGTGTTCGTTTGCATAAAACATGAACCCTGGTGCTCGGTGTTACAGTTCTCGTACGTGACCTCCCGGTTGTCGAATCTCGGGATCGATCGGGATGCAAACGGGTTTGTCAGAACGAGTGAGAAATTATGCTGCGGTATTAATTTGTTTCTTCGCCGGCATCCTTGGCATGTTTGGAGAGGATTTTCACTCGGGTTGTCCTCGGGTCCCTAAAAAAGGAGCGTTTTTGTGTTGCGTTTGGGGAGGAAAATTTCAAAGAAACTACTGCCAGTGCATTCGAGAATGGAAGCGTCCTGTTGCATCCACCCATCGAATGAAAGAGTCCGCTGTTTCACTCTCTCTCTCTCTCTGCCGAGAGGACGATGATGATGATGATGCATTTTTAATTCCCCAGCGAAGCTTATTCGAGCTTCCAAGCTTTATCTTGCCAGAGACCGGGTCTGGGCATGAAAAACGATTTTCCAACACCCGTACCCGGTCGGTCCGAGTCATTGGAGCCGGTTTTGCATATTTTCCTCCTCACTCACTCGATGCTCGTCCGTACCGGTGCAAAAGGACACCGACGGCATCGTGTCCGAGCCAGGTTCGTAATTATATTTCCTTCGGTCCGGCCAAAGCGATAAAGGGATTAAGCGCTCCTTTATGAGCTCCGGAAGCGGGTGCTTAATAGAGCGAAAGCCAAACCGTACCAATGAATGGACCGTCCATCCAACCATTGTGGACTGCTTTCGCCTCGAATTTGGGACACTACCCGGATAGCGTTCTGTCGAAATAGTGCGCTTTCTATTAAGTGAAAAAGCATTCCAGCTTGGGTAGCATCCCTCAATTCGCATGCTATGGGGAGTTATTCCCAAGTGTCTTTTGAAATTGCAACGAAATGCATCTGCTGCATGTCGGTTCTCGAGTGCATTAGACATGCACCCTCACGACGTGCGAAACAAACGCGCTGTCACTCGCGTGTTGAAAGGTCAGGTGGAAATGGGCGCTTTTTCCACCTTCAACAAACGCGAACGAAATCCACTTACACCTGGCCATACCGGCCCAAGAGAGCTTTTTCTCGTTTTTGATCTTAAGTCGATCTCGAGCGGTGTTGGATTTACCGTCAACCCCAACACACCGAAACGTGGGGGTTTTCCTGTACCGTAAATCCTCCCCCAGGGAGTTTCACCAGAAGCGCACCATTTAGCTGCACTTCAGCGAAGCTCGCTCGGTGTGGAGATTATTTTAAGACCCACACCCGCGATCCGGCTGCCGGTTGGAATTTCATCCCGAGCTTGACTTGCTGATGGAACACGGCACCTTCGGGAGCGTTCTGCGCGCGATTAAAATCCCCCCCACCCTGTGGTGTTTTTCCACCCACATTTCTTGTCACACTCGACCGACGATCCAACAGCACAACAACAAAAAAAAAAGAAAAGAAATAAAAGCTCACTCGCTTGCCTGTCAGGGCCACTACCGTACGGGATGGGGCAGAATTTGCGCTGCTTTCCCGATTCGATTTGACACGACGAGTGCGATAGTGCGGGTGCATAAGGGGGCATCAGATTTATTGCACTCCGAGCTGGGATTCTCGAGCCCGGTGTCACACAGGGGGGGGAAGGTACGATCGTTTGCATGTTGGAAGGTTGTTTAAATGAAATGTAAGCTCGTTCCCTTCCCGAGGGATGTGGCTGAACCGAACTCGAGGGCTGGCATGGCGTCGAACGCGACGCTTTTTGGAAAGGTCCTTCCACCGGGGGTGGGTGGGTGGGTGAACGAGGAAAATTGAACGCCCATCGGTGGATTTATTTTGCTACCGAACAACCCACCGGAATGGAAAGACAATGTTATTTCTTGTGCGAGAAGGTCGCAAGGCTCGCCTGACATATCCTGAGCGTGCGGCGTATGTGTGTGTGGGGGTGGCGAAGGAAAACGAGCTCGCGATTCACCACCATTTGTCAGACTTCTTCCTTCGCTTTTTCCTCAACCGATGCTCACATTTGTTACATTGATTTGGTTTTTGTACCACCTCGCATTGCGCTTACATGCGCGCTGTGGCCATTTTAATGAGCCCGCTCGCTGGGATAGTATCTGGCAATTCTGGTATTGTCCGGGTCCGGGTGGAGATAAAAACGTGCCTTTATTTTACCTTTATGCTTACCGGAGTGGGGGGACACAGACACACAGACAAACAGACACAAAAAAACGCAACATCCACCGTAATCATGGCCAGCAGCTTTTGCACAACGGTCACAGGCACAAAAGGCGGCTCCCGGTGCGATGGCCGCGAGAAGGGAATTTAACTCAGCGCGAACAAAGGGTCCCCACCCACTCGTGCCTAGGGATGGCACGCTACCCCAAGGTGTACTACGAACCGAGCGCTGACGTCATCGCGTTGGCAAGAAGCCCCCGGATCGTTACCATGCCAACGCCCAGGGGAGCAACTCGCAGTTGGCTGGTTGGGTGCTCATTCAACCATCGTATGCGCGCGTGTGAGAGCGAGAGAGAGAGAGAGGTTTTTCAAACAGAAGAACGGGTGGGAAAGAGATAGCGAACGGTGCAACGATTGCACCCGTGGAGTGATAAAGAGTGAGCGATGCAGTGATAATCATTGAGCGTGCCCTTCAGCCTCCCAAAAATGTACGTTTCTCGTACTCGAATGATGCACCATTTGCACCCTCCCAAAGGACCAATGCAACGTGTGTGCGTGTGTGTGTTGTATGCAAGAGCAAATGTGTGTGTGTGTGGGTGTGTGCAAACTGCATTCGGCAGCGTTGCATCGAGGGCAAAGTGGCACTTTCATCGGCGAAACCGAACGTGGTGGCATTCAAAACCGAGAGATGCACCTCAGATGCAATCGAGATGCAGCCCGTAAAATGGGTTCCTCCTCTTGTTCTTTCACTTCCGGGGATAAATTTCGATGGGGATTTTCGGGGGGAGCGGGAAAACTCTCTTCTTCTTCGGCTTCTTTTTGGTCGTTAATTGAAATCGAAGCCGCGTGGAAGGCGCATTGCGTGTGATCGTACGCGAATGCAACAGCCTTTCGCGGATGGCTTATCGATGAAAGCTGGCTGCCACCATTTTTTTTATCGCCTTTTCACCCCACCCAAAAACGTGCCAACGTTGCATTTTGTGCACTTGAGCACGCTCGGTGAGGGTTGCAATTTTAGGGAGGAGGGCGTGATGCAGCGATCGATTGTGGAATGCATCGCGAATGCACTGCGGATGCACCGGGTGGGAGCTGTTTGCGTTCGATTCAGCGATTGGGGAGGCATTAAAGGACGAACTCTTGAGCCAGCCATTTCCGGTTAGCCGTCCTTATGGGCTTAAATTTGGTTTGTGAAAAACCCGCACCACAAAAAAAGGAAGAGTTTTCTGCCCCCATTAAACGGCTAGATCCTGCCCATTCTTGGCGCACGTCAGCTCGGTTCTCATTCGGAATCCAACCTCTTGGAATTAATCGCCGCCGTTTCTCGCAGCTAAAGCGTAAATGGCTTCCAAGCCACTGGGTGCCCGATTAAAAGTAACAAAACCGTCCCACTAATTGATTAGTGGTGTTTGGGCCAAATTAATTTCCATCCAGCGTGGGATGGAACGGCTTGGAGGTTTTTATGTCTGTGTGTGCGTGTGTGTGTGTGTGCCAAACCACCACTAGCTTTGGCTGCCAGCCCGAGAGCGATGCCGGAATCAAACCGTCCGGCCAGATAATTGACGCATCGGCCGGATCTGCGGCAAGCAACTTTTCCGAACCGGAAAGAAAATCGGTCCTTCTTTTTTTTTTGGTACGGAGAATGGAAGCTTGGTTGGGAAAAAAGGGAAGGGTGTCTTTTTCCACGTACTAATTAGTGCGTTTGGTCGCAAAACGTCGAACGAACGGACGAACGACCGCCGGAAATCTCATTATACGGCTCCGTGCCGGCCGGGGCCACATTATTATTCATTCGGTGTGATTGATTGATTGATTTATGGAGTGTTTCGTTTAATTTCAACGCAACCAACCCACGCGGGAAACCGAGCGAGAGAGAGAGAGAGAGAGAGAAAGAGATGGAGAGAAAATGCGATTAAATATGTACCGGATACAATGGGGCCACATGAAAATAGAATTATCCGTCGCGCAAAACGCAACCACCACCGGGGCACCACCAGGACGAAGGCAACACGGGAAAACAATCGTTTTTCTCCACCCCCAACCCGAAAAAAAGCCACCCGCTCGGATTGATGGCACGTTTTGTGCTTTTGTTTCGACAAATCCCACCCTCGCCTCCCCCATCTTGCCCGGGGAAACGCTAACACGAATTAAACTTGCATGTGGTGTGGCGGGAAAATGAACGATTTAAATCGGTCGTACCCCTGGCGTCCGCGGGTAAGCGCCAAAACTTTTCCGCCCGAGCCGGGATTATTTTTCATCGCCAACAAACACAAACATGGAAATGCTCGCACGCCCACGCGCCGGTGGAAAATGTACAAATAAAAAACAATTCGAAAGCTCCTCACGCTTCTCACCGTGACACAAAACGTGGCACTTTTGGGCAGTTGGGCAGTTGTTCATTCGCCCGCGATCAGCCAGCTGCGGCCAGCATCGATCCAGGTTAAATCGTCCGCCAATCTCATCCATCCATCTGTGCTCTCGAGTTCCATGGGTGGAGGGGGGAAAGGTAGAGGAAGGGGGGCAGGATGAAGGGATCAATTTTTATGATGAGTCGTCCACGACATTGGCCAGCTCGGTTCGCAGGTACGGTGCTGTCGGCGTTATTATCAACAGCCAGGGATGCTCGTTTGAGGCATGATTACCGTCATCATCATCATCATCATCATTATTATCATCATCATCATCATCAGCAACAGTAGCAAGAGCAGGATCGTCGCATGAGTGGCATCTGGCGAGCGAATTGCGTGTTTCTCGTGGACACCCATTCACCTTACGGCGGCTTGTCCCGAGGCACATTTTGGTGGGGGGGTGCGTACGAATCATTAGACTAATGAAAAGTGGAGCAATTTTCCGGCCCAATTGTAGTATTGTTTTCGTGGATTTTCTTTCGCTCCACGCGCGAACCGCTCTAAAATTCTTTGCATACTTTCACGGGCGCGCTCTAGAAAACACTCGAGCGTAATGGGTGACGCACACGCACACAAAAAAGAAATGAAAACCATTAGACAAACGCGCATTAAGAAGGATGTGCCATCTGCCAGCCAAGATGGTCACCGGTTGGGGGGGGGGGGGGGGGCTTCAGAATCGTGTAAAACAAGCATTCCGGCAGCTGGCGGCTGGAAAAAAGGCGACTGCTTGGCACCCGAAGCCCCGGTCTGGTTGTAATCATTTAATTAAGAATTTATCTTCCTGTCACAAGCACCACTCTGGCATGGTCGTCTCATTTTGCGATCCTCGCAAGGATCCTTCCCAGCCCGTCGGATGCGGGTGCTTCAAAATGGTGGCCTTAGTGTTCTAAAAAAAAAATAAAAAGAGCACGCATTTTAACCCACCGGAGGCTGCCTCATTACCAGCCCGACGTGTGTACGCGTGTGTGTGTGTGAGGAAATTATTTTTCCAGCACGCACTCCCCGAGACGACAAAGACCGTGTGGAGCAGAAGATTGCCGGTGCGCACGCCATTAACGCGCACATAAAAGCGCGGAACGAACGCATGTGTCTTTCACGGCACGGCTTGCGTGGAATGTAGTGATTATACGGAATGGCGTTTTCCCCGACCTGTCCCACGTGGATGCGGGAGCCCGTAAAGGATAACGATGGAGCCACCCGGTGTCACACCCGCTTCTTGTCGACTTCCGACGACGTCTGTCGTGGTGCCTCACAATGATCTGCTGCTGATGGGGAGAGCGAAAAAAAAGGGAAATAATAATCACGCTGGCGAGTGAGCGTTCACTGGGATTTTCACCCGTAACAGCAGGTGGCCGATAGCTCACCGCTTGGTTCCATTAAAGATATTTCAGTAGTCCACCCTTCACCTCAGCATCCCCGTGTTTGCTTTCCCACTCGCGACAGGTGACGGAGACTAGAAAAGCAAACAACGGCAAGAGGTCCTTTTACAATGGGCCAAACCAAAAACCAACTCAATCGCACACATGTTTATCTGTTTGCGTTAGCTTCTCCCATCGTCCTTTTGGGCTCACGTCACGTGTCGTTATGTGCGCGCCATCTAGCGGACCGACTGTGAAGCTGTCACGGCTGACAGGTTTGAAATAAGCCTACTGAGATGCCGTTTATCGTCGACCTGCCGTTTTAATGAGCGGATCCGACAATATTTAGTTGTGCCCGGTATGCAAATCCACCCAGCCCCGGGTGCTCGAGTTCAAAGCGGAGAAAGGTGCCATTCCGACACCGAAAACCTTCATTAGGGTTTTATTTGGGCATTGTAAACCGGGATCAATTAAACGACCCAACCCGAGCGAAGTGTGCGCTCGCCTGCCATCTGAAATCTGCTCTGCCAACGCAGCCCCTTTTGAAGGGCTTGCGGGTGAAGGGCACAATCGTACACTCGCAACTCCTTCCAATCACCTGCACGCACGTGACGAGCCACTTTCCAGGACATGGTTGGCGCTTTGCCACCCGACAGCTGGTGATTGATTATGGAAGATTAGGTGTGCGTTTGCTTTTGTTCTGTAATCGAGCGAATCAAAGGTTTGGTTTGGTGTGGTGTATTGCATTCCCCGGGACAGGACGTGTACCAACGACCAACGAGCGAACGGTGGAGTGTCCTTCGAGCGGATCCTTGCCATGCTGGGCGTCTGCGGGTTGCTGCGAGACCGATAAGACCGGTTTCATGTGTCGATAAGATCAAAAGTTTGACGACGTTGATGGCGGCTCCGAGGATGCGGGACCGTCACCGGCAGGATATTGTGGCTCGTGTTCCACGACACAGGAAATTGTACTCCACACGGGGTGTGTTTTTCACCCGCATCAGGTCAGCCGGGTTCTCCGGGCACGGAGCTGCCGGGCCATTGTTGCAAAGGATTACCTTTTGAATCGGTTTTAAGACTTCTGTCGCGATGTTGCGCGCCCCCCGTGTTTTATTAAATCCCCGGTCTCGCAGCTGTGAGGTTTCCACGGTCGGGAACGTTTTTTTCCCTCTTCTTCTTCTTTTTCGCTTTTTGCTGGCTAAAAACGCGACCCAAACATGCCCGTTTTGTCTCTCATGCGTCTCCGAGAGAGGGTGATTTCAGCGACGGGAAGTGAAAATTTAATTAAAATGAAATATAAACACGAGCATTCCTGTTCGGTCTGTGTGTGGTGAGGAACCAGGAAGACAGGCAGGAGTGCTTTAAACCACCACCACCAGCTGAAACCCGGTCCGAGCCCGTGTCCTTTCGCCACGGAGAGCGGAACGAGTTCCCAGCAAGGACACCTCAGACGCTGAACAAACGGAGTCTGCATCCCGGGATGGGGGAAATATTACCAACAATTTTGTGCCGCGCGTGCCCTTCAGAAGGAGGAATGTTGTCTCCGTTTCTTTTGACCTTTTTTTTTTGCAGGAGGAGAAATAAATACCAGGATCCTGTTTTCGTGCTCCACGATCGAGCGCGTCCAGATGCGCGCCTCCCGCCAATAAACCTGCCATGTTTAAGGGAACCGAGTCCGGTGCATAAGCTCATTAGTGAACCACCCAAACCCCGGTGGCACCTGGTAAGGGCTTCCGCTTAAACGGTTGCTTTGCTGTCGCGTGGAAACGCGTGGAAAATTTCTCAGAAAAGGCTACCAGAAACGTTGCATGATGGAAGCGAAGCTGACGGAATGTAGAATTATTCAACGCTTTTGATTCACTGAAGCGCCGGAAGCGTGGCTTCAAGCGGCGACCCGCAAAGGTAGAAAGCCCTTCCCAGTCCCAGTGGCCCTTTTGTTGGGGGCGGGTGGGAAAACTCCCGTACCGAGGCTTCCATGGTACCGGTCGCGTGGCATCCGCGCACACCAAAGCACCCACTGATGAACCCATCAACCATTACATTCTGATAAAATATTCATCACACAGTTATTAAATTGTTATTTTTGTGTTCAAATATTAAAACCCACCCTCGTTGCCCTTTCTCGCGCATTCACCACGCCATCCCCACATCGCTTTGGCCCCTGGGGTGGTACATTCTCGTGCGAAAAAAGGGGAAGGAGCGGGATATTTAAAAATTCCCTTTTACGACCATAATGAAGCAACATTTCGTGCTTAACCCCCGGCACCATGGGTGCGCCCATCCCCGGAGCCCTCCGGAAGCATCCTTTCTCATGCGTTTTCACGTGGGCCACCCACGGGGATGGTAACGAAAGCGGTCCGCAAGGGGGACGGTGTGGAGAAATTAATTTGATTTTAGACTTTCACATTCACAAATTATTCTCGGTAGAGCACTTGAATGGTGGTGCGGAAGAGACATGCGCCGCCGAGGAGGATACGCCGGCGAGGGCTTTTAAAAGGGTTTCACCCGAAGGGGGTTTTCTGGGAGTGGGAGGAGGAGGGGGGGTGAGAGAGAGAGAGACGGAACTCAGAAGGCAGGGAGCAGGGATTCGGGTGTTGGAAACAATGTTGCTTTTAAAGCGATTCGAATGCGACGAGGGGGGTTGGAAAAACTCCCATCAAACTCGCTATGGGTGGAAGGGTTTTTTGATGTTGGGAAAATTCTTTCACCTTCCACCGCTCACTTGCTCATCGCAAGCCTCCCCCACAGCCCGTTGGATGCGGCCGCTTGTCTATGATCAATGCCTTCTAGCCTCGGCAGCGCATCGCCATTTTCCCTTTTTCGCGCTATTTGATACGAATGCTTCGGCTGCCGGTTTCGCGTTCCGGTATGTTTTGCGGAACTTTTCACTCATCCACCCACCCATCGAGCGGGGTGAAAAATGCGCCACTCCGGGTGCCCCACGCGATATGACTTCAAAAGGGCTCGTTCGCAGGGGAGGTAGATGATTTTGGGGTGAAATTTTCGGTGCAGCTTTCAGGTTGATCGTTGCCGGCATTTGCTTAGTTTTATGAGTGTATATTTTTCTTTTCTCTTTGCTCCCGAAGGATACATTCTTTCGGAGCGTCTTGGAAGGCTTCTCGGGTGGTTTTCGGTTTCACCGGTTCAAAAACATCTTTCCTTGATTGTGCGTCGTCCTTAGCGTCGAGTGACGAACCTGAGCACATAAACGCGGCCTGCCGGTGGATGCGCATGCAAAGTGTAAACAAAATCACGCAATTTTCCAACCTCAGCAACCCGTGACCCGTCACCAAGGGCAACCCGGTTGTACACGAGCCTTTCGCGCCTCACAGAGTGGGTCGGGAAAATGGGCGCCCGTCGAGTCCGTGCCACTTCAAAAGCGACGCGAGACAGCACTCTCTGCTGTGGCCACCGGACACCCGTGTGCCGCGGGAATCACTCTCCCCCAAGGGAAAAAGGACACGCGGGGGTTGAAATTGAAAACTTTACACCTTCCCGGAGAGCCGAAAGGATCGGGTGAGCTCATCAGCCGGGTCGAATCTGGTGGAAAATTGAATCGCAAGCCCACAGCACGAGAGTGAAGTGTGCCGTACGTCCGTACGTGAACCGAGCCGGGAAATCCCACCGGCGTACCCTTTCGCAGGACGAGCCAGCCCATCCCTCGAGGGGTTCGAGCACTGAGCGGCAGCCTCAACCGGCGGCAGTTTTCGGGCCGGAATTATGGAAATATCTGATTATATTTGGAAAGCCGTATCCGTCCCACCAGCTCAGGTCTGTACGTGTGCAGGACACCCGTGGCAAGAGGCAAATTGTGTCATCAGCCCGACGAGCGACGGTGGCCGTCTTTTTGCGAGGACCGAGAAGGCAACCATCGCTCATACGCTGGCACTATCTCGCGAGTGACGCGTTCCAAGCGCGTACAGCGTACATCATCCCGAGGCCGGGTGCCGTGAGGGAGCGTGGAGAGGACCGTTTTTCCTTTCAGGGGAACCGCTCGAGTGGAAAATTACCTTTGATTTAATTAAACCTGTTCGCATTCGGCCAAAATTGGCCAGCCCGAGCCCGGGTTCGGGGTGCTTTTAGGCCAAAACGGCAACCGTTCGTTGATCGAGAACCAAATACCCTGGCCGTCTGCCGTCTGCGGGCTTTGGTGCGTCAAATTGAACGTCCTTTTTGGAGGTGTTTTTTTGTTTGTTCTTTCTTGGTTTGTTACCCACTTTGCCTTTCGGTCTTTTGGTCGCACTTGCGTGGTCCACATCGTTCACATTTTGTTTTAGCTCAGTACATGCCGAACGAGACCGTGAAAGTTGATGAAAATACTCCATCATTTGGGGCGAATGTGCGTCCTGCAGTCCTGCCGAAAATGGCCCTCTCGTGTCGGCTCACAGAAGTGTAACGAATACATCATCAAATTAGCCGTTTGACACGGCGTTAGCCAGGACTGTCAATGGTTTTTTTTTCTAATTTGAAAGCACGATCAAGGCTTCACCGGACGCCCTTGGCTCATCAATTTACCATTTTCCCCATTCCGAGCTGCGTTCGGTTAGCGTAAGGCGAAGAAATAGAAACACCGCACGTCCAGCAGCCCAGTCTCACCACAGCACAGTGGCAGCTCCAGCAGCTCCAGAAGTCCTTCAGTTCCGAGCACATGTGGTGCCCGATTGTGGTGCATTATTTTGGCATTTTTCCCCGGAAGTGACAGTTTTCTCCAATACGCTCTCCCGGCGGGGCCAGCTGGGAACAGCCGAGCACACAAATCATTTCCCATTTCCCAGGTCTGGCCAAGTTGTCCGTGCTGCAGCTGTTTGAGTGGAGGTTTACTGCGGCCTCGAACCCGAAATTAAGCTGCTGCCAATATGCCTTGGGAAGGGGGGAGAGAAAAGCGAACGAGATAAAGAGGCACAGACGAACACAGCCAAGGGAGATAGATGTGCCATCTTCAGCAGGTTGGTGGATGTCCTTGCGGCGGGCTGGGGGAGGGGGGGGGGATCTGCACCGGACAGGGACAAAGCACGTGGATAAACGAAAACTTATTGGGATCATTTTTTTCTCCCTCCATCTCGTGGCAGCGATGCGGGAAAAAAGCCACACAGGCGTACAAAAGAAGATAAAGAAGAAGTGGGAAAAAAACCGACACCCACACAAGAATTGATCGCCAGGATGGCGTTTTGGGATGAGACGTGAAAAATCTACCCCGACAGTGCGGTGGGTAAGACGGCCGCTTTTCTTCTCACCAGATAAAAGCCAAGCTGTTCGTTTGGATTCGATGATTTTTCTTTTCCCCCCAACCTTTGGGACACCTTCGTGCGATTGCACGCGGCCCAGAAAAAAGGGCCGGCACACATTTGGGCCCGGCTTTCTTAGCGCGCGTTGGAGTGGAAATAAATTCGAAATCGATTTCTTGTGGTCGGCTCAATCGGCGACGGAAGATGGGCCGATTTCTGTGCCCTCGAATAAAACCTCCCCCACGAAAAGGGATCGTCAAAAACTGGTCTGAACTGGGCTGCTGAGAAACGTGTGTACCTGGGAACTACGATCGCCGTTGGCCAAACCCCGGGAGGAAACTTCAGCGCTAAACTAAACTCCAAAGAAAGGGCCATTATTTGCACCAGTTTCCGAACTACAAGCTCTAAGGTGTTAGCCCCACAACGTGGGCCATTTTTCCGTCCCAACCCAGCCAGACCACTCCCTGGGAAAGCAATAATGAATGCACACCTTTCCAGTCAATTTGCGTCCGACAAACTCCGTCCACCCATCCGGTCGGTGTTTGTGTGCACCAACTTTTGCCTCACCGTGCGGACTAAATAAAAACAATAGCCACCAAAAAACTTTAGCCCCCGGGTTTGTTGGGTAGTTCGCGCGAAGATATCGCTGCAGGTCGTTGGATTTGCGTTCACGAGACGCTATCCTTCAGACTGAGGGCGGTGTTTTCGTACACCGGGATGACTTCCTGATGGGCGATTAAGGGACCCACCACCCCCATCACCAGCTGACCGACAAACAATGGGTGCTGGAACAAGTTTGCGCTTAATGGCGACCACCGGCTCGTTTTCCACCCGGTGGTAGCCTTTTTCGGTGACATCCTTCCGACCTGAGGTTGCGGTCGAGCCCGTTTGGGAGTTGGAGCGGGACTTTCGTTCCACAAATGCGCCTTCACCAAACTTTTGCCGGCGGTTCGGTTCTGCAGGTGCGAGACACGCGAAAGGACGACACGCGCGCCTAAGACGCCGCACGATTACAACTAAACGCTGCGAGTGCGATTAAGCTGCCGCTCATCCTTTCGAAGGCCCATCCTCACCAGGGATGCGCATGGGATGAGGATTTTATAGTTGTTTTAAGCTTTTTGGAATCCGTTTCTGGGACCACCAGCTGCATCCTTAGCTGGTGGGGGAGGATCTTGAAATGTAAGCAAACAATTGCCGCACGGGAAAAGTTTCTCCAAGACGCAGCAGGCGACGACCTAGGTTCGTTTACGATGCCTCGTTCGATGCTCAGCCGTGCTTGAGGGGGTTACGTTGGGTGGGCTTTTGTGCAATTCCATGCAACCCATCGGAACGGCATCGGCTTATCGTTTGAAGGACGTTCGAAGGGAAGCCGAAATGCAGCCTTTCCCGTTGTAGGACTTTTCTGCTTGAATGAGCAATCCCATCGCACTCGTGGAGGGAATTTGGGGCTCGCATAAATATCGCATCGCATAGTTAAAGCCAGCACGGGGAGCAGACCCGATTCGTTACAGCCAGATGCAGGCAAGATAATTGGATCGCCAGCAGTTTTCCCGAGCCGGGTCAATCGGGTGGAGTAGCGCACTGAATGGTGGTGATTACCGTGAATAGGTCGGCCTAACGATAGGCACTGTACAGTCACCGCCAAAATGGTAGCGGCACTCACATGGCTGGGAGAGTCAACAAAAAAAAAGAAGGACAACAAGCGCCCACACACTCCAACCAAGATGCCGGGCGTAACAGCGAGTATGCTGTGGTTTTTCTTACCTTCGAAGTCCTTCGAAGGGCTTTCCAACGACGGCAGCTAGACGCCACTTCTCTCCGATGGCCGCACATTCATTAGCAAAAGTCCTGCACACGGAAGTTGTGGCCTTCCCCGGTGTTGGGGGAGATTGTTTTTGCAACTTCAAACATAAATTGATTAGCCTGATGTGGTTTAAGCGTCTTCCCAAGCGTCTCGAGCGAGTCGAGCTTTTTTGTTTTCTTTCACTCTCTCTTTCTATCTCTCTCTCTCTCTCTCACTTCAGCCAGCACAGTTTGCCGACTGCCGGGGGCACTTGTTGTTATGTTTTCTTCTTTGTTTCTTCTTTCCTCCCACCAGCGAGCCCTATGACCCCCCGCGCTGCGACGAAGCAGGACTCGACGGCCACTGGCGGCGTTTTCGATAGTGTATGAATTTAATTAAATTTTCCAACCACCCGCACTCGAGTAGTGGGAGGTTGCGGAAAGTTTCGCAATATTTAGCGATCGTTGCGTCCGGGTGGGTTTCCGACGGGTGGAAAACTCCGGGAAAAGCGCCGCCTTGAGTGCCGAAAGTTTCCCGGCCCGGAAACGTCGCCCGGGCGCATCTTGAGCATGGTGGTCTGCTTTTTTTTTTGGTTTCGTCCCCCGAGGGGAAAACTTGATCGACTTTCACCACGTACGGCGTACGCCGAGAGGATGTACGGTCCTTGTCCCAGCATGCGTGTGTGTGTGCCCGTGTGTCTGTGTGTGGAATGTCAGTGGTGGCCAGATTCCGGCCAGCGACGTGCGGAAGACGTGAGCTTAGTTTATTCAATTTGAAACGGTCCATTGATTGGGTTTACTTTTAAGGGCCAGTAGCTGAGGGGACGACCAGCGGGAATGTATTAGTCGGATGCCCTAAGGAAGCCCACCGCTGGAATGGCAGGCGATTGTCAGGCGAAAAGTTATCCCAAGATTTCGGGCTTCATTTATCAGCCATTGCCAGAGATTGCCGCTAGCCGCTCATGCTGGCCGATCGTCGTCCCCGCCCAAAAGGATCCGAGTTCGAGGAATTCTTATTGCTTCCGTAAACAGTAAAGCTGATTGAAGGTAAACGGAAGAAATTAATTTCATTTGTCTTATGTTGTTTCTTACACAACACGCAGCGCACAAACGCACCTGCACGCACGAGATAGCATTCACGGGGAAAATTGTGTCAAAAATGAGTTTTCCTGGATGATCAAACCCCCGATTAGGGTTGTAAAAGGGAAAACTGAACCTTTAATCAGCGCTTCCACCTCTCAGGTTAGGACAGAATGTTTGGAAAATCTCACATTAATTTGTCTCCCCGCCGCCACACATGTCGAGGCGAGTGGAATGTGAACACGCCTGCTATGATCTACACAGACCTCAGCCTCGGTGTGATTCTTGGTAACGACGTCACAAAGCAAGCGATGCCCGAAATTGGAACCATGCACGGCGTGAATGTATGGCCACCATCTCCGGTTGCTTCGATTCCAATGACTTTCCCAATAATCATCAAACCTAACAACCATTCTCCCCAGCCTGGAACAGCTACCTGGAATTATTTTCACCTATCTACCCCATTCCTATCGGGCATGAGCAAATGGCCACCGGCCTCCACCATCTACTACCGAATGCCAATGGCGTCGCTTTAATTTACCGTAAAAGTTCTCCGTATCTCGCGTCGAGAGCTAGGAAATTGGCACAGCAAACGGCCCGGCCCGGACCCAGGAAACAATGATCATTATCCCGTTGTACCACCTTTTATCGCCCGGTCGGAAGCGAGCTAATGGGTTGGGGATCGGTGGGGTGAGGGGGGGGGGCGAGGACGGGGCAAGGATGTGGACAGGTATGAGCATAAAGAGAACACAACCGATGCAGGTGTACCGAAAGGGGGTAAGCTGGAAAGGAATGTTCCGCATGCAGCCGCCACGAATGCGTTCCAGCAGTTGGGGATTTTCTTTCCATTCATCCTCTCTCTCTCTCTCTCTCTCTCTCTCTCGCTTTCCCATTCGACACTCGTTAATGATCATTGAACTAAAAGCGGCAGATATCACAACCGAAAGGCACAAAAGTGAAGAACCAATCCTTCGAGTTCGAGACCGAATCCCACAGCAGGCTGGAACCATGGTAACGCTGGCGCTTTGGCAACGATTGGTTTGCCGCTTAGGGTGAAGTTTTTCCCAAGAGCTCGCACAAAACGACGCATCCGTACGATGGCATTTTGGGTACCGTGGAGACGGTACTGGCTAACAGGGTGGAGGGTGGGTGCCGGAAAAAAGGCGAAATCATTTCCCCTTAATTTCATCTATCTTAAAAAAAGAAAAACTTCCACTAAACGATGTCGGTGCGGAGTTTTTCTTTGTGTCGACTTTTCGCACGCCTAGTTGCGGAGGAGAAGGGAGAGGGGGGGGGGGATGGAAATATTGTCAATTGAAGAGAAAAATGCTTGCTCGTTTCTTCGAACAGGCAGCCATTTTGGGGCCTTCTTTACGCTTAAGCCACTCGACAAGGATCCCGACCGCGCCGGGGTCGTTATTTTCTGTCACACATTTATGCTTCGGTTGGGATTAGAATAATCACGCTCCCGGATTCGGTGGCTCATGGGCTTGGCGAGTGAAAAGTTAGAAGCATCCTTGTCGGCTAAGTAGGCTTTGAGAAACGTCACCGTGCAGCAGCAGCAGCGAACTGAAACCGGGGTGATATACATTTATATGCGAAAATAAAGCCTAAACACTTGCCCAAATCTCTATTCTTGGAAAACTCCACACCAGGTTCGAGGCTCGTCTAAACGACTTTTGTTTAGATTTATTCCATTTTGTAGCTGTTTCCAGAACCCGGGGGGAAGTTTAGAATCCATTTCCTAGACTCAGCCTTCTTCTTTGTACGCGAAGAGCTCGTTGTGTAGCACAACCCGATCGTTATTGTGTTTTTTTTTTTCGCTCTTCTAATCCACCCATCCAACCGACCCAACCGGTCAAGAATCTCTTCCCGAGCCACGCGGATCACGCCGGAAGGACGGCGATTAGTAGCATCGTAGTGGGGGATCAGTGAGGCGAAGCGAAGCAAAACTTATCATGTTTCCAGTCATCCCGGAATTGCCCTTTTCCACGCGGGTCACTCCACCCCGGTGCGTCCGGTGCTATTTTAGTCGAGTTTTCCGAGGCAGCAGGACAAAAAAAAGCGCACAATACTCTACCAGCTGTGGAGGGTAAGCGGGAAAGAGTTTAGATGCCGTGAGGCGAGGAGACAAGTCGGAAGATGCTCCTTCGGTCCGAAGCAACAATGGGTTGTGTGTGTGTGTGTGTGTTTGTTCATCGCCTTGCCATTGTATCCGATTCCGGTATTAGACGCCCGGGCTGTTAGTCCGACCCGGACGCGATGCGATCGTGATCGTCTTAAGCGAGTTGGGGTTGGGAAAAAAGCACTCACACACACGCATACACGATGGCACAGCCGTGCGAGAAGGGCAGCTAACCGCTTTTGTCCGTACCCCGGGAGCTGGCCCCGGGGGCACTATTATTCCGGCTTCTCACGAGGGCCAGAGGTCGCTGGGTCCGTTAGCTGGCCGATTATTTCCAGCACGATGCTCAAGCTGGCTTGGGTTGCAGGGCTTAACCCTACGGCTGCAGGCGGGCTCTAACGAGCTGCTCATCCAGGATGCCGCATCTCGACCACGAGCGGGCGGACGACCGGGCGCAACGAAAGCAATAATTCTTCCGAGAATATATTGATAAAAGAATCAGCACGGTGAACATGGTGAAAATCCGTAATCCGCGGCGAAGGGTTTTAGGCAAAGGCAAGCAGAAAAGCAAAAAAGCAAAAGCAAAAGAAAAGCGCAATAGCAAGGGGAATGGCAAAGCAAATAGAAAGCGGGCGAATGCGATGAAAGCATCCATAATGCTCGCGTCTGGGCCCACGTTTAGCTCGTATGGCGTTCGGTTTGCTTGTTTGGGTGGTGGAATATTTCCAGCAAATTTAGCCCACGGGCCACGAGCGATGTGGGGAGGAAAATAAATTTCATCTTTTTTGTTCTTTTGCGCCATGAAACGTTTTTCTCCCCAATTCCACCGGGATGGTTTTCCCTGGCCGTACGCACCGGGCCCCACAAGAAAAAGGAATCCAATTTGCGCGCCTGCACTTGCAAGCATTACTCACCTTTCCACGTCCCGGCGAGGGTTTTGGGCTTACGGTACCACGAAGATTAAATGGCACAAGGCAAACCCGTTTGCATGGTTCTTATCTTATCCCCTTTGTGAGTGTGTGTATGTGTGTGTGTGGGTGTATGAACGGATTTTTTATGTTTTAAATCGACCAACGAAAGAGCACACAAAAAAAGAGTAAATACTAAAAGCACGCCACTGATTAGATGGGGCTGCCACAAAGTGGAAAAGAATGAAGATTTATTTGATGAAGACGAATGGTTGGCCGGCTCCCGGTTGGGTAAGTTGGAGAAAATGAATTAGTGAGCAGCATCGTCTTATTTAATGTTCCCATTCCCGACGCTATTCGGGGGAGCACAATCCTCCCGGAGGGGCTTTGCGCCTGAATGCTGGCAATGGAATTAAGGGAATTTAAATACCTTTCGTCTAAGCAAACGAAAAGCAAAAACGCAAGAGAGAAAGAACGTTTTCTGCCCCAAAAAAACGACACCATGATTGAGGGATCGCGTCTCTAAAACTTGATTGAAATGCACGGCAGCATTTCATGTCGCCCTTCTCGATCGGCAAACGCGACCTGCGCAAAGCTTTCCACAAAAGCTCTCACCCGAGCTTTGACGCGTGTTTGAGTGGCAACAGCAACCAGGCCACCCCACCGACAGCCGTTTATTCCGGCCGCTTCCAAAAATCTGACCCACGTGACACATTCGATTTGCACGAACGCACTTCCCGGCGACGATTGACGGCGCAAGAAATGTATCCCTTTTCGTTTATCGCCCTTTTCCCGGCGCCATTTTATACGCTTTTTATCGCGTAAATTTCGCGTTACACTCGCTGACACTTTTCCCCAGCTCGCTTTTCTTTTTTTTTGTTTGTTCGCGACCTGTCGGACTGATTGCGGAGCGCGCCCGTTTGTCAGCGTTTTGTGCGTGGCAAAAGGAAACGTCGCAAAAGAAAAACCAGCAAGAAAGCACAAAATGGCAGGCACCCGGGCATGGCATGGCTTGCTGTGTTGACGACGACGCCGCAAAATTACTTCTGTCACCCGCGCGACTGAAGCGCGTTATTTGACAGATGAGTGATGAAAGTAATAAAAATGGGAATTTGATAACGCATTGCGCACGGGGGTTTCGGAATTTTTCCCCGCCCGGATGATTGTACCGAATCTGCGCCATCCAGCGGTGGCAGATGTATCCCCGTGTTTTTTTTTATTCCCAGCTTCTCGTTTTGCTTTTTCCCTTTTCCATGATGCACTTGTGTGCGTGCGTGATTTTAGTGGTGCGATGGCGTGGCAGCCGTCATTCAACCGACTTCGCGCAATACTACGTGCGTGTGTTTCTGGCAGGGTGTTTTCTGATCGAACGAACCCCAAAGCAACGCCATTCCCACCCCCATTGGTCGTAACCTTGAAATGGTGAGGTGTAAAAACGAACCCACCCACCTGGGCATGGCCCAGCTCACAAACCACCAGCCAGCCTGGCGAGCCTATGCAAGCTTTGAGGTTAGGATTTTCCAAAGCAACGGTCGCACCGGTACCGCAGTGGATGAAGAGCAACAAGAAGGTTGTGAAAGAGCACAAGAAAAAAAAAAAATGACCCAACACTCCAACTCTCAGCTCGAGCCACATCAAACCCCCACCCCACAGGGTGGATGATAGTACACCTGATAGTACACCCTCACAGCGACCAGCCCTGAGGGGCGTCATGTGACGGTACGTACTACACCCACGTGTGTACTACATTGTTGCTCCAGGGGTTTGGGTATACGTCTCGTGCATTGTCGCGTACGGTAAATAAAGCACCCAGTGCGGCACTAATAAGGGCTCCAAAAGGTTAGATAATCTCGGGTGCACACGCGGCCATCCAATCTTTCGGGGCATCCTAGGGTTTTCTTTCCTTTTTGCGCCACATTGTCTCTCTCACTCACTCGCTCGTTCACTCGGAGTGGGGGCTTTGAATTATCTCCGAACACTGGACCCGCAGCCCTTGGTGTGTGGCTCTGGTTCCTTTTTTCCCCCGGACGATGCGCAGGCGCGCACAAACCCCCAGCCAGAGCGGAGGGTGAAATCCCGGGCCTTCGTACATCATCATCCGGTGGTGGTGCCTGCATGCTGCTGGATGCTGGACGCGGCCAACCCGGGTCGCGTGTATTGGTGCACCAGTCCAAAAATAACGCGGAAAAGTGGAAGCCACTCAAACCAAACCAAAAACCCGACCCTTCGCGCGAACGATCCCTTCATGTACACGGGCACACATACAAATACATCACATAAAGAAACGTTTCACCACCCACCCGCTAGTTAGCGCGCCCCACCCAGGACCACGTGTCCTGTTGCACCCAGCTAGAGCTCCCGCTTTCCTCGAGAAGGGGCTTGAAACAACCCAGGGATGTAGGTAGAGGGGAGAGAGCGAGAGAGAAGCGACCCAGCAAGATTAGTTTTCCACCGAAAAATCCCTTTGTGCGCACGGCGCTTTTCCCAGCTCAGGGCTCGCGTGCATGGCTGTGTGTTTGCGACTGCACAAATGTGAATTTTGGAAAGCGTCCGGGTGTGCGTGTGTGTTTGTGTGAATTATGCATGCAATGCGTGGGCGTTGGGTGGAAGGGGGGGAGGGTTGGGAAAGCTGAAGGTGCACACAAGAAAGGTGATGATGCTTATCGAAAATTAAATTTCCATATTGTTACCATAAATTATCTTTTTGAAGTGGAATTTTGCACTCCCCTCGCTTGTGGTTTTGCTAGCGTTATTTTTTTTTCTTCTCTTCTATTTATATTTCAGCTCCACCTCTCCCCCCCCATCTCATGGCCTCCTCCCCTTTCCCTTCCAGCGAGGGCGACGTCCGGGCACGTGGACTTTTGAGCCGCAGCATCCCGGGAACCTGTTAGCACCAGCCGGAATGGAAGATTTTCTCCACGGAGAGGAACCATCCCGAGGGTTTTTTTTGGGGGGGTTTCACTCCTGTTACACCCCATCTCAGTGGGGGGTGGGTGGGAGCAGCCGGGTTGGCTTGCCGGTTTGGTTTCGGTCGAGGGAAAGTTCGGAAAGAAAAACATGGAAAGCATTTCTCGCCGGGACGAGGGCAGAAAAGGCCAAAACGCTGACACATCATAAAATAACCAATTGGGTGGGTGGATCGTGGGTGTTGGGATAGAGGGAGGTAGAGTAGCGAATGGGGGCGGTTTTTATTCCCCCTCCCCTCTCCCCCCCCCACACCATCCACCACACCGAGGATCACGAGGAGGCCAAGAGCTGCACCAAAAGTGCCGGCACGCCTCCCGTGCTCGTGTGCTAGGGCTGTATGCAAATTTTGCACATTTTCCACCCACCCACGCATCGTGCTCTTCCCGTCTCGCATCCACCCTCGTACCCTGTACGGTGTATTTTTGCTCGGGAAACTCTAACCCCCGAAATCGAAACGCTAGCGCTATCGTTACCGACCCGCTAAAGAGCAAGTCAGGTGGGGTTGGCCCTCGGCTAATGGGCCCGCGCAAGTTTTCGGCCCAAGTACCACGCCGGGCCCTTTCCAGTGTCCTTGAGGGCATCTCCCATAGCCCCAAATCCTAACCACCCCCCCCCCCCCCTTGCCCACTATCGAGGGGTCGATATTGACAAATGCTGTGTTGATCTTCGAGCGAACTCAGCATTTCATTTGAATAATTAAATGATCGTCGTTTAATTTTAAAACTTTTACCTCGGATTTCATTTCTCTTTTTTTTACCCCGTCTCATTCTCTCTCGCTCTCTCGCCCCACCTGGTAAGGAACCCTTAAGACGATAAGAAACGACTCCGATTACG
This sequence comes from Anopheles nili, assembly GCF_943737925.1. NCBI lineage: Eukaryota > Metazoa > Arthropoda > Insecta > Diptera > Culicidae > Anopheles > Anopheles nili. Next base: position 6,616,454 of record NC_071292.1, read on the forward strand.
GTTCCTCGAGCAGCAGCAGCAGCAGTACGGGCTCATCGGGCGTAATTCGAGCCCGCCCCGGTTTGCCGTGAGTTTTTCCTTCGCGGAAAATGGAACGAGGGAAAGCGCCAGCACCAGCGGGACTGCAAGTTTACTTTAGTGTAGTTGCGATTTACCTTTGCTTGCCCGCCAGCTGGAGAAAGAGTTTTACTTCTTCGTGAATCCCTGCGCCGCAAGGGTTCGTTATTCAAACGCAATCAAACGATGCTTGTTAGGGAGGGTTTTTTTTGTTAGTAAGGGGAGTTTTATTTAATCTGTAAAATGCATTTCGAGTGCAACTCCCGAGCGTGCTGCACCGTTGCTGTTGGGGAGGGAACTAACGTAAACTTTTATTTTATGGCCTGCAAAGGGCAAAAGGTGAGCGAACGGAACTGGTTTACAACGAAGGGCGAAAGCGCCTTTTTGTTCCAGTTAAATGTGTTGCTTGCTTTTTTTTGTGTAAAAATGTAATTAGCCCGCCTTCACGAGCGCCTTCAGCCTGCTGTAACTCGATAAGAAAGAGAAAACCTGGCCATTATCTTCACGCTAGAGCCTAAGTCAGCTTCCGCGGTAGGCAGTTGTTTTATGCGACAAGAATCGACAATTCTCACACTTTTTCCGGCATTAGCCATTCCAGCGGCCTAACTGTGGTCCACTCCCGTGGTCCCCAGAATCACAAAGCCCCAATACCATCCCACGCGGATCGGCAGCGTTATTTTTGGTGTAAAACTCCACTGCGTGTCCGAAAGGAGAACAGGAACAGTCACAAAACGAGCAACCAAAAAAAAAAAAGAAACAAACGCCAACCAACTCGAACCATGCGAATTTCCAACCCACTCCACTCCACTCCACCCACCCATCCACTCCCTTAGTGGGAGCGTGGGGAGGCACATTGTGGTTAGAGAGTTTTACAAAGCCTGACCAGCGAAACCCCGGAATGGATATTTCTACCGGAAATTGCTTTTAGCGTAAGCCAGACCCGAGCCGACCGAACCGGTGAGAGGCGTGTGGGAGGAGGCTTTTTTTTTGCCCTTCGTACACCACCCCCACCCACGCAGGTGGCCGGGCAGAGGGCAGTTGAGACATTTCCCGTGTCCATTCCGGTTCGGGTATCCGTTTTGTTTTCGCTTCTCCGCGCCCTACACACAGCTACCAGGCGCCTCCATCGGGAACCCGGTTCAATGTCGAATGTGATTCCGGTTCTCTGCGTGTGTGTGTGTGTTTGTGTGTGTATCCTTTCGATCCGATCGCCACCCCCGCGTGACATTTTCCGGTTCAGCGTGGGAGGGTGTGGGTGGGGGATACGAAATGACGGACATTGGACGGGAAAATTGCTCTCGGCGCTTGTTCACTCTACAGTCGAAAACACGTTCCGCGAGTGGTTCGCGGGAAACTGTGCGGAAGAAAAATGCGCCCCTTTTTTTGGCCACCAATCCACCCGCACCCCCTTGGGAGGGGGTTTTTCATTTGGCGTGGTATTTTTAATTGCGCCATTTGTCTTCCGAATAAACGCAATTTGACACACTCGCGCGCCTTTCGCGCGAGGACTGCTTTTCGTTGCGTTCGGACGGGTTTTTCGCCAAGACGAAGGAGCTGAGCATCGTTGTTAGGCGAGAGCAGCATTGTGGAAGCAGTGTGGAAGCGGGCAGTACAAGAAAGCGATAGGCGCCGAGTCGTTCGCCGGGACGGCTGGGTTTCTAATCTAATTTGCATCCATTTCGTCGCCAATGCCAGCCTCGGTTGCTTCATCAAGCGGTCATTCAGGAGTGCTTCGGTTTCGACCGACCTAAACGCGAGAACTCTTGGCCTGCTTGACGAATGTCCAATTCGTGGGACTTCGCAAAGTGTTCTAGAGTTTATTCACATTCACTGGAAAGGAGAGAGAGAGAGACAGACATTTGATTATAAAATGTGTTCGAAATTCGTCACTCTGGGTGCAAAATTTCCTTGCGCTCAGAACATGGAGGTTTTCTTTTCCCTAGAATTCGCTTATATCAGCTGCTGACACTGCATGCTCGTATCAGCGTATCAAAAGTCGACACATGACGAACCCAGACGACGCAGATTTGTGATAAGGGTTACGTTCACCGAACTCGAGCCGCTAAACCAGGTTCCTAAACAGCACCGGCCTACTTGGGATGGAAAATTTCCGCGATCGAATCGAGCAAATGGAATACATTTCGATTCCGGGCGTTGCGCGTCGGTCACGTACAAACCTTGCTCTGCTGGGCCGTGATTCCATGCTCCCTCAGACAGCTTTATAGCGCACTCGCAAATCCCCTGTTTGACCTTTAACCGTGACCCTCATGTATCAAATTTCCTTTTCCGTAACTCCGTTGGGTTCGCATCCGTAAAAACCTTTTGCGAATGGGTGTGCAATCATTAAATTCACGTTCCATTCCGTTGCGATGGAACCGGCCGGAAAAGCCAGTCAAAACGTCACTCAATGGCGCTAGCGATCGTGGATCGTAGTTAATTACTCCACCCGAGTCCGAAGGTCCGAAATGCTCATTAGAAATCGCTTCAAATTTCCGCCTCCTTTCGGACATCGATACTCCACGGCCATACAGTCACCCACGAACCCGTTTTTGTCTGCCAGGATGACGTTGATTTTAGTTCAATTTCCACCGGCACTTCCGTGGTGCGATGTAACGTCGGTATGACTCTTTTCCGTGAGTTGCTTTCTTGTTCTTCATTGTAGCCACGACACCGATTCGTCCCTCGTTAACATCAGCATTCAGCAGCGCGCCATGCAAGGCCCGGGGCAGGAGATGGAAAATTTGTTCGAGAAACGTGATTTTAATGACATTTCTGGGCCAACGCGCGGTTCCCCTCTTTCTCTCTCTCTCTCTTGGGACACGGAACCCGCAAAAACTACTCGATGAGCAGCAGAGTGAGAGAAGAAGAAAAAAAAAATAGGCACACTCGGAACGGAAAAGTATCCTGTTTCCTTCCGGTTCCGCACGGTGCTCCAATCGACGCCGCGACGCTACTGCCGAGCCGTTGATTGGTTTTTCCTCGTGTCCTCGAGAAACTGCCGATCGGTGGGTGGGAAAACTAGCACCACCACGGGAGGGTGTGTGGGTGAATGATTTTCCGGTGGACAATCGCGCGGAATGCACAGCCCTACTTTGAATAGCTCGATGCTTCATACCGTTGGTGGTGGTTTTTCAACCCCCGTTTCCCAGCCAAAGCATTACTTCCGTTGCTCGTGAAAACCGTTCACCGAAGCACCGAAAGTATGCCATCGCCGCTTTCGACCGAAACACGGACACGCGTCCTGTTTCTGCATCCGGACACGATCCGTGGAAATTTTGGAAGGCACCACTCGCCGAAGAACAAAACTCATCCCCTGGCAGGACGATGTGCTGGGTGGGTGGGAATGGGCCTCCCAAAATGGCTGCCAACCGACGGCCTGGCCAGCCGCAGCCTCGGAAGCCTCACTCGCAAAAGCACGTCTGCGGAATAATATTTCTGGAATATACACTAACTTGCCAAAGTACCGCCTCGGGGAGACGCAGAGCACTGGCTCGAGATTTGCTGCCGTTTCTTGCAACACACACCCACACACCCACACACCCTCCCACACACTGTCTTGAGCGGTTCTCGGGAGGGATCCCGGGACGACTTACCGGCTTACCCGGCTGGAAGAAGGTTCGTGCAGTCCGCACCAGAAGCTACATGGCTCCGGGGAAATTTGGCAAAAATTCCGACGAAACAAATTGTAATCTCGTCGCTCGAAGCCCGCTGTTCGGTGCGGTCGTTTCGTGAACGTGCAGACATGATGGGAAATTAATAATACTCAAATCAAACAGCAAATGGCAACCGCAGCTAGCAAGCCGGCGGTGGAAAAGGATTGCAATACCACCCCGTGTTGGAGATGGGGGTGTTTGGGACCGTGTCTAGGACCTTGGGCGTTGGAAAATGATTTATCAACTTGATATTGATGGTTGGTTTGATGGAGATGCGGGCTGCTCGTGGGCTCACCAAAAACAGCATCCTTTCGTGCGGTAAACAACGTTTTATTCGAACGAGCTGAAAAGCCCTTTCCTCTAAATAATGAGACAGAAAGAGAGAGAGAGAGAGAGAGAGTGAAAGGAGAACCTAAAAAAAAGCACCACAACACCTTTGGCGATGCGCAAAGGAATTTAATTAAGCCTTTTCACCCCCAACTGAGCGCTCGTAACCACCGAAACATTATTGCACCGCAGTCGCACTCTCGAGAAGGTAAGCTTTAAGCTCGCACCGGTTTTAATAGCGCCCACCGGGTTCCGGTCGAGCTGTCCGACCAACCTGGATGTGTGTGCGCGAGCAGAATCGTTGAAAGGACCAGCGCTTTATCGCACGCGCCACACGCCCAAACATTGTTTTATCATGCGTACGCAATGGCCACAGTCACCATCAAACCGGAACCGAGCCAGCCAGTCGGTAATCAAAATGCTGCCAATGTGTGGGAGTCCCTTTCGTAAATGGTTCCTTACGATTAATCTTCATCACATCAAAGTCACACCTCATTTACTTCAGCCAAACCACAAAATATGGCCACCGGGTGTCCTTCCGAGTCGGAAAAGGATGGATCCGCTTGTGGTGCGGGAGTGGCTTTTCTAAGTGAGTTTTCTTACACACGAGAAGGTGGGAATTTTCCCCCACCAACGCTCCCTAATGACGGTTTGGTCACCCGGGTTTTTTCCCCCACAACACCCGATATCGGTGGTATCGTTTCACTTTCACTCCCTGCTTCGCGAGGCCGATCTTTCGCACACCAAATGGACCATTAAATGCAGTGGAAGAAATGGCTGCGTGCTGCGTGGCGTGACGAAAGACAGCCCGGGTGTCTGCTTTCACGTGTGTGTGTGTGTGGGTGTGGGTGATGCTTTCTGGCACCCATCCACCCAATTTCGGTCGGTCGGCGTCATCTAATCAAAGGCACCACATGGCGCCGGTAAGGATGCTGCCCAACCGCGCTGTCGTCGAGTGAAATGGGAGAAACGGCACTTTACGTGGTGAGTTAATCAACCCCAGCGTGGGATGGCAGTGGTAGCGGTTTTGCGAGGTGATAAGTGACAGCTTGAAGTTCGCTTCATGATGTTCTACGAAATTATGTAGATATTTTTGAGCAAAAACTGGGAAAAGAAACTCCAAAACATCGAGCCTTCAAGGGACACCGATGTGCTAAATGTTTGGTAGCTACTGTGTGCGTCACCGCCACCGCCGGTGAGTAACAAATAGGACTGATTGGATGAGACCGAAAGTGTCGATGCAAAGCGCACCACACGAGGTGGGGTTTTATGGACTGGCCGGTCATCCCTCCCCCCCCCCTCCCCTCCCCTACCACCCCCTTGATTCATGCACTTCTGCCCAGCGTGCGTTCTTACGCCACACCGAACGAAAAGGTTGGCTCATTTTTATGACACTTTTATAGTCCGGTAGCCGCCGGAAAATGGCCCGACGGCGTGGTACGCAGCATCACCATCGCCCCCGGGTAAGGAAAACACGCAAACAAAACCCCACTACAACCCATAACTTGCCTCCTGCCAGTCTTCCGGCCTCTGATTGCCCGGTTGCAAACATGTGCTTGCGTTGGGTCTCTCTCTCTCTCTCGCTTTCTCTCACACACATACACGCCGGTGTGCCTGGGAAAACAAAAACATTACGCAAGGGCACCGGCGGAAAATGGTGCACCAGCGTGTGTGTGTGTGTTTGTTAGCTTACTCTTCTGTTCGTTTTTCGGTTCCACCGTTGGCCGATGGCCATGAGATGTTGTAAAAGTTTTGTGCGCTTCTTCCGTGCCTTGCGAATATCGGGATTGGGCATTTGGGACATACACAGCGAGCAAAACAAAAAAAAACACACACCCCCAACAGCGCAACAAGCGCAAAAAAAAACAAAGCCAACAACAGTAACAGCAGAACGAAAGAAGGAAACCTTCATTCTCGTTACGAGCGGATTATCCCGGAATGGGGCTTTGAGATTGTTCGTGCGTAGTAATGAAATTGCGCCATTGCGCGGGTGTCCTTCGGGGGCTACGACCACCCAGGAGGAAGGCTCTTGGGGGGGGTGGGGATATCTGTCCCTCCATCCGAACCGGATGCTAATGGAGATAGTGCGGGCGCGATGGTTTGATAGGAACCGGCCGCTCGAATTAAGCCGACAGAGAGGTTGAAGCCCACGGGATCCACGGTCGAGGACACCGGTCAAACGAGGCCCGGATTATTGTAATCCGTCTTCTCCGAGCTGAGGCTTCGATCTCCCACGCGACCGGGAGCATCTGCAGCGAAGTTTTCATGTCACTTTCCTAATTCCCGGCGCGTCACAAAACGCACCGGGCGTGGTACTTTGGAATTGGAATCCTCATTTTCGGATTGTTTCAGATGCCGCGCTCTTTTTTGGATCTGGGGTTTTTCGGGAATGATGACCATTCATTCCAGTTGAGCTCTACGTTGGGTGAGGCTTCATCGAAGCACAAGATTTATACACCTTTTCTCATCGTGAGCGTTCACGCTAGGGAAATGCGCACCATTAATTACGCCTAAACTATGCAAATGGGCGTCCTCCACCAGGAGAGCTTTCACCGAACGATTGCGCTGAAGTATTTCATTCTCCAAATGACTCTGTTCTCCGGGAAGTGTTGCGCGAATTGTGCCCCACGTTCCTAATCGCGATCCAATTACGCTTTCGGACGTGCGGACGAATCAACGAAACAATTCACGACTCGTTCCTTGCTATAATTCTTCCTATTTAATTAACTGCCGGCACTGGAGCGGCCACAGCAGCAGCTAGGCAACTGAAAACAGCCGACAGATATGGCTACAATTTCGTGGCGAGCTTTCAGGGGTGGAAAGTTTCCCCAAACCAACGCTTTCGGCAACGGTTCTCGCGCGCGGCTGGGTACAATTTCACACCGCAACGGGCCACGTCAAAGGGAAAAAGCGGCCTGTCATGGCGGAACGTTTGCTCGTCCCCCAAAACCCACGCTGGTGTCCTCGAGAGGCAATCTAATCGTTCTGTGCGTGCTGTGGTTTGTGTCAAAACCCTGGCAAGTCCACAAAGCCACACTTCGAGCGGTTTTGTGGTTCGCCTTCGCGCGGTGCCTGCTGGCATTGTGGTTTCTGTTTACCCCTTTTACGTTTCTTGTGCTGTTTTTATTTTTCTTGGCTTTCTCCAGCCTGCCCTGTCCTGATGACAAATTCGCTCATAATGATGATATACGACAGCATAAATCTTACTCAAGGCACGCGTCGACGGTTGCGGGAGCCCACCGCAAAACGGCAGCCCACATTCGCGTCTAAAAGCGCGTTATCCGAGACGAAACCCAGCACCCCCGAGTGAGCAGAAATTCAACACTCCACTTCCCTGCGAGTCAAGAGACTCCTCCGTCAAGAGCGAGCGAGCGAGCGAGCAAAAGGACATGAAAATCCGCAAATCTGTCCTTTCTATTCCCTCCGTGCAAACCACGGAACGGATTAATCGTCCCCGGGACCCGCACAGGGGTTGGGTTTTTTGCGCGAAAAATGCCGCCTTTTTTCTCTCTCGGTCTCTCTGTCCCCATTCACCCCCGTTCAGCCTTCTTTTGTGGCGATCAAATGTTCGAACAAAGAGATGAGCTTCCAATCTGGTCCGTGCTTTTTCGTGGAAGTTGGCACGGATTTCTTTTTTTTTCTTTTTCGCTGTCATCCTCCGGGGGGTTTTCCACCCCAAAAACGGCCTTTTGCCAGTGCGCCGCGGGCGTTGAATATATCGCTGGAATCTTCTGGGGCTAGCGGGCGAACAGCGCGAAAATTGTATGCATAAATTTATTTTCCATCTCACCGATCAACCCGTTTCGTCCCACCTCAAGAGACACTCCCACCCACATGTACGCGTACCACAACGATCAACATCATCATCACCAGCAGCAGCAGCAGCTTCGTCGTCGGGATCGACGAGGTCCTTTGTCCTTTGGCACCACACGCACCGACGCTGTCGCTGGTATGTTGTGAGCGAAATAATTTGATTTGATTTAAAAGGAAATTGTTTATCTACTTCGCCGTCCTCTCCACGGCCAGCCCTTGTAAAAAGGACCCTTGGGGGTGGCAGGTTCGTGTCGTTGTCGGTGCGCCATTCGAGATGGAAGCGAACGGACGGTGCAGGGAAATGGCTTGTCACGGTACCGTTATTCATCCCGCGCGGACCTCAAATTCTTCCCCTTGGTCCAAAGGATGACCGGCCGATGTATCCTGCGCGAGCCTTGCAGCTCACTCATCCTGCCGAACATACGAACAATGGCGGCTTGGCCGTGCGACGATTACGCTGCCACGCGGGAAACAGGACATTCCACGAGCGGCGTCGCTTTGTTATGCTGATCCAGCGCATCGGAGCGCTGGACCCGTACGTCTAAACGACCGCCTCGGTTGCAAATGGACGCTCGGGCATCGGTGGTAAGGATGCCCGCTTAACGCGTCCATCCGGTGGTCCTGTGGTGGTTGGGATGCTGAGGGTTCGTCCACCCCCGAGTGGGTGGCCGAGCCTTTTGCGGTTATGTACGGTGGTGATATTTGATCAGCGCTTAAAGTTTACGACACCCGGGGAATGGTCCGTGACAGCACCATTTACGGTTGCGGGTGCAGGAGTTGACCATTAGAAGCGCGTGTCCGTGCGCCACTCGGTTCGGGGTTTTACTTAAAGTGGACAATTTTCCCCGCAGCCACCAGTAGCCGCAGGACAGATCGCCTGTTAGCGAAGGAAACAATGTGTCAACGAAAAGGAACCATTTTCGACCAACGTGGCTCAATAAATAATACACGCCACCGGGGTGAATGGGTTGAGTTTTCCAATCAACCAGCATTTCTCGCTCGCAATCAACCCGGGAAAGTGATTAAAAACGTAAAACAATTGCGAACCGGAAACCACGAAAGATTACTTTTTCTCCCGCGAGCCCTACCAGGGAAAGGGGGTTGAAAATTGGACAACTTGCTCCAGCGAATTAAACGCCCCCGAAACGTGGGCGAACTAATTTGCCGCGGTTTGCAAAAGTACAACCCCAATCGGGTGCTTTGTGTGCGGTACGCCAATCGACTTCCGGGGTCACGCAGGCAGGAGAAAAAAAAACCGGGCACTCTATTGTAACGATCTCCAACCCCGAATGGGGAGAAAATTTCACCGACACCGATTTTTCTATCAAATTTAAATTGAGTACCGTGCAAACAAGCAAAACTTGTAATCGAAATCGATCCACCTTTCCATTGTCGTGTTCCACCCATACGGTTTGGCGTGCGTGGCTTCGTGGGTGGGAGTTAGAGAGGTTGTGAAAAACATCCTCCCACCCACCCACACTTCACGGGAAGCAATCAGCACTGTGCCAGGGCAGATCCGCGCGGTGTTTTTTCATTCTTCCGGTGAAAACGAACGAGTGATTTTTCGGGCGCTTTTCCCACCCATCGTCATCGACCCGTTCCGATTGAGGGTTGTCGTGTTTCGTTGCGTATTTCTGCGAGGTTTTTCCACCCTTTCCTTCACCAAATCCGGCTCGATTGACACGTGGCGTGTTTAGATGATCGATTTTAATTATTTTCGACAAGCTGTAGCTGCGCCGCAATCGCAAACCTGCCTGCGACCATCGACTCAAATACCATGAAACAGTAATATCAGCATCCGTGCAAAAAAAACGAAACGCATCCCTTTTCCATCCTCCACCCCTCCACAACATCCTGGTCCATGGGTCGTGAAGTGGAACTTAATTAAAATCTGCACTGGGTGGTTCACGGCGATGCGTTTCCGGCGTACACCCGGAACTAACATATCCGTTACATCCGGCTGGATTCGCGGGATCATTTCCCGAACTCAACGCCCGGGTGTCCGGGTTTGGTCGTGGAAAATCACGACCCATTCCGTTGATGGAAAGGTCGACCGTAGTGCACCCGGGATTTGATGGTCTCCAGTCTCCGGTTGTCACATTCGACGACACAGCTTGGATGCATCGGTCAGGACACGACAGACGGTCGGTCTCTCTTGCCCAGTCACCCTCCCAAAGGGATGCACTTCGGGAACCAGGCTCAAGGACGAGCCACGTTTAGGGCGTTTAGGGAAACACTGATCTGGAAACATGTATAATCATTTCGAGCGACAGTGATTAATGGGGTTTCGCCTGTGGCCACCCGACGTTTCGACGTGGGGGAAAAACGGTCCTCGGTGCGAGAACAAGGCTGGGAGCAGCACGATAGCGAGCCAGTTGATATCGGCACAAAACACGCCCTGCTACATGCCCGGTTGGGGTCACAGGATTGGCCCTGAAACAGCAGCCGCAGTCAGGATCACCACGGCAGGACCTCAACGGCGCGCTAGGGGTTCAGGTTCCGATTCGCTGCCGATTCGAATTCGCCCTTGTGCCACCGCGCGAGTACGACGCCGTTCCAATTGAATTTAATTTATTTGCACAATTATAATAAATAGCTGTCAGTGACAGGTTTCACACCCATTTCTTCGGTTGGCTTCTACGTCGCAAAGAAGGGCTAGCGTTAGCAGTGGCGAGGGATGGCTGGTGGCGTCCTGGCGTCTGGTAGTGAGTGAAAGGATGGTCACAGAAGTAAGAGCTCGGAACGGGAGCAGCTTCCCTGTAGCGCGCGGCTTGTCACGTTTCCCACCCGTTCCCGAACGAAGCCATCCGAGTCTAAAGGGCTGCCTGCAACCGTACAGTCGTAATGGAAACATGTGCAAAAATTTGTCCCCACAACTCCCGGCAGCGTACCTGACACATGCGAACACGCATGTGCACGATTGTGCGGTTGAAGTTTTACAATTTTTAACTACCTTTAAGGAAACGGTGTCAAGGAAAATCATCTGCCCCCAAAATGATCGACTAACGTTCGAGTTTGTAACGACACGACGTAGTAGGCCTTGAAGTGTGGCTCGAAAAACGTGCTTGTATGGAAAAGCTTCCCCGCATGCAAATCTCTTGTGCACCACTGTAGCACGACGGAACAGCAATCTTGCAAGGATGCTGCACCGACAGCAAGAATAAAATAAAATATGAATGACTTGTGAGACATCCTCGGCAGTGACGGTGTTTTCGCCAGCGTTGTCGTCGGCTTCCATCGCTGCCGAAACGGTTCTACACAGCCCGGGAAGGCTTATAAAGGTGGAATCGATTCGAAACCCCCACTCGCACCGTCCCAACAAATGCTGGCGCGAAGCTGATGGAAAATAAATTGATGATCTCCTTTCTGACTTTCGTTCGTTTCGTTCCGACGAACGGGTGGCTGCCGGTGGAAATGTGTTACCATGACGCAGGTGAATTTCAAAATGTCTCCTTTCGGTCCCTGCCTATCTCATCGCCCTCTCCGACAGTGTTGAAATGTTTCGCAGTTTTATTATTTTCACCTCGTTCCGTTCGGTGGTTTGCTTATCTTTTTTTTTTGCTTTTCCTGTCGGCTCGTTTTGTTCTTCCTCATTTTCCAGCAGGCGTATGTAAAACCACCACGTAAGGGAGTCATTTTTACTCGCCCCGAAACGATCGTTGTGAGGGATGCTGCCTGTGAAAGAGTGGCCAGCCCAGCACCGGTTTGCGCCTTCTTGAAGCTGCATTGGCAAACGTACGAGCCGCTGCAGAAGCGAGCAAATTTAAGGCTAGCTTTGGGAAAATTATCGTTATGGCGTTTTTTCTTGTGTGTTTTTGCCACTGCGCCACTGGGCTGGAAAACGAGAGTCCGACGATTCGGACGGGTTGCTCGAGGACGGTGAATTCTCACCCTGTTTGATCACGGCACACCACACAAACACACACACACACACACTTTACGACTGCGATGGTCCCCGATAACAGGGACTTACCGCGCTGATAAACGATCCTATAGGAATAATTTAGCAGCGATCGTCCCACACCAAAAAGGGGTTTACGGGAGTTAATAATGGCCTCCTCTTGTCTTCCCACTCCGGCCGAGCTTATCGATGAGGCAGCTTCGAAATAATAAACAACTCCCCCACAACCACCTTTTTTCGCACATCGTATTGGAGCAGGGTAGAATAAGGATCGAGATCGCAATAAAACCGTTCATTCATCAGCGTGCGCGCGTGCGGACCCGGTGCTGGGAAAGTGAAAATCGTCCACCCCCAACCACACCTCGTGGTGGAAAGCCCACATCTCGCACGCTCGATCTCGGTTACATCACCTCCAGTGGGGCTGGAAAAGTGCCGTGGAGAAAAGTGGGTTTTCAAATTTATTCATGACCATTCGTCCTCATCCTCGTCGTCGTTGTCGGTGCGCTGCTCAGTCTCAGGTTTCATTTGCCTCTTTATCGGGTGGCAGTAAAAAACCCCGGCAACGATGGACATCGAAACATCATCGAAATGGTTGGTTTGGCTCATTCGAAAAAAACGCTTCCATCATTCATGTCGATTGTTCCGTCCCGACCAAGGCGACCTGGATTTGTGTCCCATTCTTCGTTCGTTTTACCATTTTTTGTTATGCCTCTGTGTGTTTCCACGTGTCGGTTCGTTGCACCTCTCGAGGGGAAAAAAAAGGACGAAAAGAAGGAACGCTAAATAATAAACAAGCTGCTCCTTATCGAATAAAAACATCCATCTGGCGAAACGAATCTGAACCCGATGAGATGCGAAAGAAAATCCCCGGACCATCTTCGCTTTTCGCTCGGCGAAGGGCAGGAAAATCGGCACCAAAGCGCGAGGAAAAGAATCCCCAATGAATAGCGCTTCTTATCAACTGTTGCATAACGGAACCTCCCGCCCCTCATCAAACTCCAACCCACACCATCGCCACGCCGGGCCCCGCATTATCTCTAATCCACTCCCGGCGGTGCCGTTCTACGTTTCGTCCCGGCTCAGGTTTGATGACTTTTGGCTCGACAAAGAAAGAAAAAAAAAGGAAACGAGGAGATAAAAAAATTGCGCGCACCCGTGGTGTCCTTTCTCGCTTTCCGACGGACGCACTTTTCCCGCCAAGGGTCCCGAGATTGATCGCTTCGAGTCCCACGTGAGGTGAAGAAGAAAGCTCTCCGTACACCGGATCGGATGGCCCGAGTGTTTTATTTCCCCGTCGGTGGTGTCCTGTCTCGTACCATCCTTGCCCCAACGATGGGACCGAAATAATCAACAGCTTCACCCAGAACCGAGACGTCGGTTGAACTCGCTGACCCGCTCACGAGGTGTCACTCTGGGGGCCGCATTTTCCGGCCATGACACAACTGTGTTGGTGCGATAGAAAAGGACGATGGAAGGGCCTCATCGTTGATCATAAGGCCCTCACTTTGTGTCCCCACATACGGCCCGAGGCGAGCACGGAACTCGCTCGAAGCACCGATCAGTTCATTTGGGGCCAACGGCGCAGGTTGAAAGGCTGCGCCTCGGGGGCTAACGATGAAAGGCAGACGCCGGGAAAGCCTGCGTGGGTGCTCCATCGGGTGGTGGGGGACGGGGATGCCAGCCGGGAAAGCTGAAACGGAGCGCATGAAATGGTAGAAGAAGGCAAAAAAAAAATCACCATAAATTATTCATTTATTCTGACAGGCAACATGACACGAAATGTATGTTGATCAGTCTCATCAGCTTCATCACGGGTGTGCACTTACGTCCTGCTTCACCCCCATCCACCATGCTTCTCTGGCCCATCCAGCCACCCACCCACGTGCTGCTTCCTTGCACCGCGCTCTTTGTCTTTCGGCGCAACCTGCTCGGGACACATTTGCGTAACGATGGCCTACTGCGATGTCAAGCGGGAGTGGTGTTAAAACTCGCCCCATGCGCCCTGCGTGCCCTATGCCGGAGACTTGGCCGCATGTGGCGCTGTTTGACACAAGGGCGGCCCTCAGCGGCGGCGTGTTATTTATTCAGATTTTTCCTCGCTTTTTTGTTTCGGTGCGCCTTTTTCTCCCATCCTGACGGCGTTTCTTCTTTCACGGGTACCTGCCTACGCGGTGGAAAAAGCCCACCGAGAGCGGAGTTCCCTTGGTGGAGCATGCCGGCACACATTAGCGGATGAGCGGAACCAACCAGGCCCGGCCTTGGGTTCGGGGTGGGCGACGATTTGCGATGGTCCGGGATTTGAGAGTGAGCTAGGCAAACAAGCAAAAAAAAAAGAGCGGAGAAAAAACACACCACGGAAATGTGTGCTATTGTGTGGTTAGGGGGTTTTTTTTTTTTGATAAATTCACTGCCGCCCTTTGGCTGCATCGCAGCATCCATAGCGTTAGGTGACGGCTCTGGAGCGCGCTAGTAAGCCATGACATTCTTGGAAAAAGCCCACACAAAAAAAGTCCCACTGAACTGTCAAACCCGAGGCTCAAGCATAAAGAGCATTTGTCGGAATTTGACAACACCCGCTTGGTGTGCTGTAAAACGGGCACGAAACACTCTTGATGTGGCTCGATTCAATTTGGGGATGAAAGGACATCATCCTCATGCCATTCGCGCCCGATAAGTGCGAAATAATTCGCCAATGCGTGCTGAAGGACGAAAAGGACGCAACTCGAGCCGGCAGGTGGGCACGGGTGATAAAACTAGACGACGACCGCGCTACATCATCATTCTCGGCATGTTCTGTCCATTCTCCATCGAAAAAAGCACCGCTGGGAAGGTTTTCGTCCTTAAAACATTAACAACAACAACAAGAAAATAAAGATAAAGCTCCGACATTAGGATGGACACATCTGGCTCGGGTATGCGCCATGTGCCTGCTGCTGTTGCTTGTACTTGTCCGCTCATTCCCAGCAGCAGGAGGTTTACACACATGCGAACGTTTGCCCCCCTCCCCCCTCCAGGGGTGTGTCGGTGGGAAAACAAAACATTTCCCAGGAAGCGCGCGGGTTTTCGGTTCCGGGAGTGGAGTGGAAAAGATTTTGCCCGTCACGCGAGCAGCTCCCGGGGTTTTTGTTCCGCCCGTGTGTCCCTGCTGGGAATGTTGATTTTATTTGCACACGCATCCGGGTGTGTGTGTGTGTGAGTGGGTAGGTGTTTTAGAGAATAGATGGGTGGGGGGGGGGCGCAAGTGAGCTAACACCTACAACGCACACACACACATAATTACATCCCGTTCCAGGAGCGGGCTTTGAAACCATTTTCGGTGGGACAAAGGAACCAGCCATCCCTGGGATGCCCTAGAAATTGGGATAAGCCCCAGAAAGGACACTATTGCGAGCGAATGAGAGAGAGAGAGAGAGAGAGAGAGAGAGAGAGAGAGAGAGAGAGAGAGAGAGAGATAAGGTGCTACGTCCCCGGGTTGGTTGGTTTTTGGGGCGACTGTTGATTTTGGGCTTCGTTATTTGTGCGTAACGAGCAGCCTGTTGGAAGGCCGGCGTTTCCCGGTCGTTTACCCAGCAGGAGAGCTGGAAGGAGGGGGGGGGGGGGAGAGGAGTGCACCCAACAGGTACGGGTCCTTATCGTCTCGCAGGCTCCTGGCCATTGCGTGCCAGGTTCGGCTAAAACGCCCGGTCGCACGAAATCACGGAAAGAATCCACTCATTCCGTCGTCGGTTTTAGGACTGCCAAGGAAAGGGACTGCCAAGAAAGAGAAAAAAAAGGGACTGGAAGTTGTGCCCCAACTGGGACCGGGATCGGCACGCCAGGACTCCCCAGGAATCAGCACGGAACGGGACACGCACGGGCTCTAACCGGCAGCTGCTGAGGTGCTTTTTCACGCTTCGCAGCAGTGGAAAATGCTGGCGCGGAAAGTGAACATCCTGCGATGGGGGGAGGTGCAAGGGTGGCATGTGACTCGTTTGTTGCTCGGTGAAAGCAACCACCACCAGAGAGAGTGAGAGAGAGAGAGAGAGAGAGAGAGAGAGAAAACGAGAGACAATGCGAACAAGAAAGCACGTCCTTTCGGTCGGTAGTACAGAATCCTGAAAACGGGGACACAAATTCTGATGCAAAGCGTACGTACGCGCACTCACGATTCATGAGCGGTGGAGTAGGGGAGTGGGGGGGGGGGGCATCTACCCACCCACATTCCTGTTCCCCCACCCCCCCCCCCCCCACCCCCCCCCCCACCCCCACCGAGCGAGACGTAGCGAGGTAACCGCAAACCCCCGGGTCGAAAACCACGCAGGAGATGGAATAAGCCGATGATACGCCCGTGTCGTTGGTGTGTGCGTGCGCTAACCACCCTCTATCCCACCACCCGACACCCCCACCCAACCGTGTGCACATATCTAACGTTGCACCACCACCGGTCGGTCGGTTCCCTTTCAGCTTCGGCACGTACCGGAAGCCCCCTGGTTGCTCTGGAGAGCTGCGAAGGGTGCGAGCTCAAGCGGCGTGTTTCGGGTGGGGAGGGATTGAAAATATCGACCGCAAAACATTCACCGGGGTGTGGGGAGGGATGGGTGGGAGGGAGATGAAGGCAGCATCCCAGGACGTGTGTGTGTGTGTACGGTTCGAGAAGCGCAATTTGGACCGAATTCTGTACCGCAGCAAACTGGTGGCTGCGCAGGGAACCAACACGCAGCCAGGCTCAGGCACTAACACACACACACACACACGAACGCCGGTACACAAGGATTACAGGAAGGACGAAGGACGAGTGCACTTGTGTCTTCCTCCACCCTCCACCGATCCCAAACCGACGGAGGGGGAGGTTTTTCCACCCGGATCAATGAATTATACATAACGCGAACGCACACCATCACACGGTGAAGCGTAAACCCCGTGCACATAACAAGTGGATCCGACAGATTGTTGGTGGGGTTGTCGAGGGGGGGGGGGCGGGGGGTTTTCATCTCACACACGACCCAGGGGTGGTCGTCTGCGCGCGCAGACAATCACCAGCACGGTCGGGGATCCTGGGACCGGGAAAAACCCGAAAACCCCCCGGGCAGGTGGCCATCTCGCTCGCACCGACTGTTGTCCGTCTCGCTCGGTCACGGTGGCGCAAATGGGCCGGTTTTGGTCGCGCTTTCGCAGCATCCCGACACGCGCTCGTCGTTGGCTCGGCCCAGGCCCGGGGTCGCTCGCTTGGCCGATGTCGAATCATAGTAGACTTTTAGGCGTCAACTGGAAAAGCTCGGCGGTTCGGTGCGCTCTCGCCGTGCCTGGTGACCGGACGCTAGACCTGGGACCGGAGGTGGGAGGGGGAGAGCAGCGGTCGGTGGCAGCCAGAAGAGGACGGAACACCACAAGGACGACGACAACGGCGACGACGAGATCAGCAGCCTCCATCACAACGGGAATTGGTGAGTGAGACAGAGAGAGAGAGAGTGTGTGAGAAAGAGTGACGGAAGCAAGTGTGAGAGGGTGCTTAGGGACGGAGGGGTTGGAAGTTAGTCCTGGCCGGTCCTTGAACGCGAGATCCAGGCTAAGAGGCCGTCGTCCCAACAGTAGGCACTCCTTTTTTTTTTTTGGGAGGTTGAAAAGCCCGGGAAAGCTGTCCCGGACAGCTCCCTTTTCCCCATCACCTTCCCACCCCCACTGCCGCTCTCCAACACCACCGCACAAAGGATTTTGGGGGTGCGTATGTGTGCCCGGGCATCCGTTTATCTACTCCGAGCCTTGGGAAGCCTGGACGAACGCGCGCCTGGTCGCGACGGTCATACATCTTCGTCAGTATGCTAAGCGCCGTTGGTCCCGGACGCAGGACCCTTCGCTTGCGTGCTCGTGCGCACCGGCAGTCGTCCGGTGGCGATGGCGCGCAAAGCTGGCAAGCCTCCGGAGTCGGGCACCTGAGTCGGGACCTTCTGTGGGATTGGAGCCACCGGGCCGACCAGTTGGTCAGGTCGATCGTACGGTGGCAGTACCGCTTGCTGGTGCTCATGTTCGGTTGTTTTGTTTGTGCGTTCGCGATAGGGAAAACCCGTGGTCGCGTTCGTAGTGAAACATTCCGGCGGTGATTCCGGCGCAGCTAAGGGTTAGGGAGCACAAGTGGAAACAAAAGTCAAATAAAACCAAGAACGGCAGGGGCCCAAAAGTGACCGCACTGGAGCGTCCCCCTTTTTTTGCGCGAGGAGTGAGTGAGTCTACGAAGCGAACAATCTGCGTGCCATCAGGGCCGAACAGTCTCCTGCAGTGTCCTGTTTCGGCAAAGGACCAACCCATCCAGTCAGCTAGCCAGCCAGCCAGCCCGCCACTCAGTCATTCCGGTTGTCCGGTCAGTGCAGTGCTTGAAAGTGGTCCTTCGCAACCCAAACCCAACCCAAGCCCCGTTCCGGTGTCCATTTTCCATCGTTTTCCCAGGTCCTTCGTGGGCCATCCTTTTCCGAACCACTGCATATGGTTCGCTACTCTCATTTTCCTTTTCGTGAACGATTTTAAAAAGGGATGTCCAAGGGATATCTCGTTCAACCCCTTTTTGTTTTACTGGTTTCGTTCCCTCCCTCGCTCACCGGTACACAAAATGGCCGCTAAGTATCGATCCGCAGGTAACCCGTGGTGAATCCGTAGAATAGTAGCCTCGCACGAGGCGCGTGAAAGCAAATGCCGCAATGAGGAACGGACGTCCTTTCCTTTTTTCTGTTTCATTTGCATCCCGTTTTTAGTTTTTTTCTTTCTTTGGCTTTTCCCATTTTCCGTTCCGTGTTGTGTGTGTGTGTGTGCGTGTGTGTCAAACGCGTGGCTGCAGTGGAGCTGATCTCTAGCTGTCATTGTCCACACTAAGTGTCATTCCATGTATGTTTCTTACGATTTTTGTTCGCTCTGTTGTGTGTTGCCTTTTGTTGGGTTATGGTTTTTCGTTACATTATTTTCACTACCACACAACGCCACACAATCATTCGGACAGCTTTGAGTCGATGAAATTGAGGGTTTATGTTTGCGCTTTGTACGATAGAAACCACACACACGCGAAAGTCAACCAGAATACCTCCCTAAAAAATCCTATCCCATGAGCATCCTTCCTACGCAACGTTTATACCCACTGTTTCACATCTCAACACACATATACCCACCCTTCCTAGCACCGATGTTTGTCGATGTTATTTGTCGTTACGCTAGAATAGAGTGTACTATTAGAGCTAGTAGCCCGCAATGCTAAACTACTACTATGTGTGTCCTGCCGTATGTGGGTGGGTTTTGCAGCAGAAGCTGCGACCGAGTCGAGTGTGCAGTTCCTCCGACGGGGATCGAGCTGACTGTCGCTTGATGTACTCGCGCAACCGTCGGCGGGGGGTAAGTACACACGAAAAAGCATTTTCGTCTTTTGTCCGATGAATTTTGAGCGGGTTTTCGCCGGGAAATCACTGCTGTTGTAACATCCGCAACGGAGATTTAAATGCACGCACACACACACTCCTACAAAAAAAGAGCAATTATTCCACCCGTTTTCCCTAACGCAGCAATCTATTCCCATGGTTTCCACGCACAAAAGCGAACCCTTTCGAGGGTGAATGTTTTGTACACCACGGGTCGTTACGGGGTTTTGCAATAAAGTCCCCGGCCATTACGGTGCAGCATAATGATATGTTGCCTAAAACATACCAAAAACTAATCCCACTAGATAAGGGACCGATCGCTTCCATCGCCGCCGGGTGGTTCGTTGCCATGGCAACCACAAAACGGCCGTACGAATGGGTAACGGTTCGGAAAAACTCACCGCCAACTACGGACGCGCTGGCGTAGCACAAACCATCCGTGCTGCCCTTTGGCCAGAGATGCCCACCCCAGCATCTGGCGGCGACAGGCGATGAATTAAATATTCTTCCTCTAATATCAAATCCGTAGCGACAAATGGACCGTAGCCTCGGGGCCGGTAGCCTTTTAGTAGTGCGAGCGCACCAAACCCGATGTTACCGCGGGCATGGGGCGCACGTGCCGATAAAGATTTTTCGTGCACGTCCTTTCTACGCGGGCTGGCAGAAAATCCCACCCAACGAACGAGGGCACGTGCCCACAATGGGTGCTTTGTTCGCGGCGGGAAAAACGGACGAACACTTCGTGCATTCATCTCGTGCCGGCCCCGGGCGGTAATGGGAAACTAATAACGAGCTCGGCGGGAAAAAGAAGTCTTCCGTCGAGAGTAGCTAGAAAAAAGGAGGGTATTTTTTGTTGTTGCCGTTTATTCATACGAAAGCACGGAACCACGCTTTAATTGAATCCCCGACCCACCTACGGTTTGTCGAGTTTTAAAGAATTCTTCGTCACACAAACACACCCATACACGGGCAAAACCCCGACGAAAGGACGAAACCCCGAACGCCTTCGGCAACACTTACGCTCGCGGGGTTGAAAAATCCGAATTTTCCACCGTCACGGTGGTGAGAGTTTGATTAATGATCGCATCGTCAACCACCGAGCAGCATCCGCCGGCGCGAGCATTAATAATGGCCACACGCCTCGACGCGTTAGGGGAGAATCGATCCCGAATCCACCCCAAACCGCGGTGCGTTACTTTTCCATCCGAATTCCCATCCCCCGGGGCCGCATATGGTGCTCGGCCATCCGGTAACGTGGAAAAATTACACGAATATCCTGCCCAGCCCGACAAATTATGCCACATTTATTACCGCCGCTTCCGATGAGGCATTATGCCCACTACGGGATCGACAGTGGGCTTTGTCTGTGGCATTTTTTTCCGTGGTGCCATTTCCCAATCACCCAACCGAAGGGTACTCCTTGGGGAGGACACAAGTGTCGGATCCAATTTGACGTATTTTTGGCAAGGGGTTTCCATCAAACGTTCCCATTGACGACAGCAAATTGTATCGATTCGTTCGTGCTCGTTTCGTGCCATTGTGCGCTTGTAACAAAGCCCACAACAAGGGTCCCGCGAGGCACTCCGGTCTGAGGATCTGGGCCACGGGAAATAGCGGTGATGGTAGCGCCTTTTTTGGCGAAAGTCCCCGAGTGCCTCCCCTTCAGCGCTCGCAGATTCAATGAACGCGAGCATATTGATTATACCATAAAGCCACGAGCCCCGAGCGCGGCGTACATACAAAATGGCCCAACGATGCGTCAGCGTCACGCTGGCGACAACGCTTCGACAAATCAATTTCCATACTGAATGTCTAAAAATACGGCCCCCAGTGATTGTGGTGTACGTGTCCGTCCGTCCCAGGCACTGAAAGGCTTATCTGCTGGTGGGACACGTGTCCCGACAGACGCCGAGATGGAACCGACTTCACGAGCACTGGCGCCAGCCAACCCTGGGGGAAGCTCATCTTCGACGTCTAGACAAAAATATTTCGCCCGCAGTGGCCGAACCCGGGAATGGGGCGATTTTAGTCGAATCACTTGCCCTACTGCACCAGCAGCAGCAGTACGGCACGTTCGGAAGCTGCGTCACCCGGTCGAAGGATTCGCGCCCATCCGCCAGCCTGGCTGGAGCCGTTCCGGGTCGCGACGGCACATCCCATTTGCGGTCGTTTATTGGTGCCACTTTAATACTCGAGTTGGCCTCGTTTTTCCTTCGAACGATCCACCGTCGCCATGGCAACGCGGTGGAACGATTGCCAAGTAAAAACGACAATCGGGTCCCTGTGGGGTGGGATTGGTGAATCCCTTTCCACTCAGCAGATTCGTGGGACATGTTTTAACTATTTTTATCGCTTGCCTGTCGTTGGTAATGGAACAAACTCGAAACAAACTCGACCAGCCATTGGAACAGGGCGCTCGAATACTCGATGTCAGCTTCCACAAAATACCCGGATCGATAAGAGGTTTCGAGGCGTTTATTTGATGTGTCCGTTGCGAATGAAAGTGGCCGAACGACCTACTTCGCTCTCGAGTGTTTTTTTTTCCCTCCCGGGAAGCTGCTACTGCTTCTGGTCCCCTGCTTGCGGCCCGAAGGATAAACACACCCAAAAGCAAACACACTACTCGCCAAGCACAAACCCTCCCCGCGGGAGAATGGTTCGCTTTACCGTTCGATTTTATTTTTGGCAAACAAACGGCACGATAAGGGAGGCGGCTTCTTGCCACCCTGCGGTCCTTGCCACCCCTTTTATGGGTAGCTCGATAGCTCGTGCTCGGGAGATAAAAATAAATAAATACCCGGGCGAAAATGCGCTCTCTCCCCCCAGGATGGACGAGTAGCGGTGTTTTCCCTCGCAAGGATCGCAGGATTATGTGCGAGGGCGCGCAAGCAAACGAAACCGGACTTGATGGGTCGTCGCTGCTGCCGTGCTACTTTTTACAACATGCTCATGTTGACTTATCATTTGTTGGGCGATGTTTGCCCGTCGGATCAAACTGCGGCGCTTCCGCGGCCGGGAGGCAGGTTTTTTCTTTTAAATCATTTTATCCCGACCATCCAAACGAGCGGAATCCCTTGAGGGGTGTTGTTTGGTGAACATTTTCCCTTTCGGGTTGTGGATTGATGAGTTTGCGAGCATCCTTTTCCGTGAGGCTGCTGCGTATGCTGCGTTACAATAATGCTCGTTCTCGTAATTTGTCGTTGTTCGCTCGTAGAACTGATACAGCTGGTTGAACGCAATTCTGTTTTGTTTTCTCGATCCCTTTAAGGACCCACACCAACGTCAAGCATCGTAACGGTGAATGGCAGACGCTCACTTGCCCTTTCTCGAGCAGACAAACCTTCAAAGGGACCTTCAGATGGTCCAGCTGGTTGCTTATTGCCATCTTAAAGGACCTTCCCTTCCATCGGGCACGTGTGGCGCTTGGAAATGACCACTCCAAACTCACCCCCAATCGGTTGTCCTGGAGGAGTTTCGTCCGGCGATCAGGGCTTATTTCCGTCTTGAAGCTAAAGCCGCCCGGCAAAGCAAAGAGGTTGCGTTTGCGTACGCTTATTGGCGTGCTGGAAGTGCAACGGTACCGAAAAGTGTGCCCTATATGCACGCGTGTGTGCGTACAGCTCGATGGCGCAAAAGGGCGCGTGGATAGAAAAAAAAAACACGTCAACCAGGCGGCCAGCCGACGGAGAGCGTGTTACTTTTGCGAAGGGTGTAATAAGAGAGCTCCTTTACCGGTAGGGCGAAAAACCAGCATGACAGAGAGAGAGAATGAGAGAGAGAGCGAGTGAGATAGAGCAAGTTAATGGGAAAGCGAGAAAAACCGAGAGAGAGAGAGCATGCGAGCAAGCGAGCAAAAACATACAAAAAAGGACAAAAGAAAAGAGACAGAAAAGCAGGCTATGAAAACGCAGGACCGTATACGTTGAAGCGAGACGTACGAGAATGGCCACGCAAGGACACGGGTTGGTTGGCTGGCTGGCAGAGACGCAGAAGGGTCGTTCGTTCAGAAGACCTACGCCAAAACGCAAACGCAATCGTCATAAAGTGGTGTGGCCCGTTGCACGAAACACGTCGTCCTTGTGGCGCGTGTTTGACGGCGGCGTTGTGCCGTGTGCGTTTGTTTCGCCGGTAGTTTTGACAGTTCGCGTTCGTTTGTGTGTTGTATTTTGTGCAGTTTGGGGCGAGAAATTAGAGGCCAATCCCGCAAGGACGACAGGATTTTATCTCACCGGGTGGTGATGACCGTTTGCAGACCGAAATCGCCTTTTCTTAAGGATGAAAATTGGAGTTCGTTCGTTCGTTCGTTCGCCCAAAACCCGGTGGTGGATTAGTCATACGCAAGAACCGTACATGGAACCACCGCACAGTTAATGGATGACGACGACGACGACGACAATCGACCAAGCAACGCACACGTGGCTAGCGGAGGCCGGGTTGTTTGGTTCTGCCGTGTCGCCCTTTTCCCTTGAAGCCCCATCCGACCAACCACCCACCCACGTTGGTGGGCCGTGTTTCTGCTGCGTCCATCGATTTCGGCTTTTGTTTCAGTGGAAAATCCCCGTCGGTGGCCGTTGGTTGCCCTGCCGATTGGTTCGAGTGCACACGAGCGCAGACGAGCCAGCACACGGCTTTTTTGTGAACTAGGTCGAGTATTTTTCAACTGAAAGAAGCGAGAAAGAGAGCAAAACCTCGTAAAGGCAGCTGTTGCTAATAGTGTGTTTGATTAGCACAAAAAGTGCGAGAAAGAGAGAGAAAGAGAGAGAGGGAGACATAAAACGATCGTACAGGAGCCGGCACCACACGCAGGTTAGTTTGAAATCCTTCTTCTCGAACAACAACAGCAGCAGCAGCAGCAGGAGCAACAAAAATAAGCTACAAAACTCCCCTTAACCGCGTCCTTGCGCGAGTTCGACAACATCAAAGGGATGCGCACGCGGAATTGGCAATTTCGCGTTACGAGCGTCAAATGCGTCAAATTCCACCCCTTGATTGGCGAACCTCCAACTCCCTCCTCGATCCGAGGGTTGTTTCAATTTCATCAAATTAAAACCCAATCCATACGCTTCCCGTTGGCGTTTCTAATGCGCCTTTTTTCCCCCGTTCGCTGGTCGGGCATCAATCAAATTAGATTGAAGCTTTGCGCGTGGAATGCAACGGACGAGACGGAGAGCAAAAAAAAAAGGAAGCAGAAATATCTCTAACAGGAGAAGCATCCTTAACAACTGCTGCTGCGCGGATTAAAACCATCCCGAGAAGCGCGTCAGCTGGGGTTGGAATAGGAACCAGGCAATAGGGTGGGGTGGGTTCCGATTTCGTCCCCTTTCGATTGCATCCTCCCTGCATCACTCCGGGACATCCCCCGGGAATGGAATCATAAAAAATGCGCGTCCTAATCTCTTAAAACACTCACACGCGCGCGCGCACACACACACATTCGGGACGGCTGCAGACTCAGCCGGTTTTGTTGAATAAAGGGCGCAATAGGACGAGAAGAACTGCACACACACACACACGCGCGCATGCAGCCTCGTGTACACGCGTACACAAGGATACAAAAGGACCCAAACACACACACGCACGCACGCATCGAGAAGGGTGAGAGAGCATGCGGCGTGATTGCATTGCAAATCTGTGCGCGCCCGGCCTTGTCCCAAGGTCGGTGGAACGGTGGAACAGGGAAGGTACCGGGAAAGCGGGGTGATGTAGGAAAAAAAAAGTGCAGGACTCTCGGTGGCAGCTGTGGCCGGCAGGATCAAGCCGAGGACGCGCAGGACGCAACGGTGCATTCGGTGCAGGGGGCGACAATGCGATGAAAGGAGGGAGAATTAAATTCACACACACACACGCACGCACACACGCACACATTAAGGACCTTCCCGTGAGGGACTACCGTTGATTTTGCTGTCTTCTTTTCTTTCTTTTTTTTTATTTGCACCCGAGATTCGATGCGTTTTGGGCCCCTCTAGGGGATGCGTTCGAGAACCCGAATCACGGTTGCCTTTTGCTGGAAGCAGATGCGGTGCGACGATCGCAGGGAACTGACGGGAAACAGAACAGAAAAAAGAAAAAAAAAGGGACGCGTTCAGGGGGTTAAAAATTGCATCCTCTTTGCTTGCATTATTTACGCTGCTGCTGCTGCTGTTTGGTCGATCTCGCTTTCCCGCTTCTTTTCTTACCGACGCGACCTCTACTGGTCTGCCTTTCGGGACACGATCGTGCGTATTTTTATCCCTTTTGTCGGTTGGGGTCCCTACGTAAGGAGAAGTTCACTCAACTCGCCGTCGCCGTCGGTTCGTTGCACGGTTTCTCGAAAGGTCCTTCGAACAAGCTGGCTGGCCGCCTCGCAGGAAACAGGATCGACAACGAACGGGGGTCACCAAAGGGACGCATTTAATTATCCTGCCAGCCGGGACTACCAGCGGCATTATGCACTCTCTCTCTCTCTCGCTCCCTTGGAGAGCAAAAAACGAAAGGGTGTGCTTAGAAAAAGGGGACCAGGACTCGTAAGGACACGCAGAAACAGCCGACAAATGTGCAACATTTGTAGCGGCCCAAAATGGCACAATTTGTGGCGTTCCGGGCCGTTCGATGGTGATGATGGCCACTTCTCTGGCTCGATCGAAGCAAGAGACCCCCAAGCCCCTTGTGGGATGATCAACCTGTAGGAGGAGGGGGATCCCGGAGACCAGACACACTCACCGGTTCTGGGTGGGAAAGAACGCCAAACGGAGGTTGGCGCATAAATTTGTTTGTTTAATCGATGCCACATATATACGACGACGAGTCGGCCAGCCTAAAACAAGTGGAAAAACAGGACAAGCGGGTTCGCGTTACACCGAGAAGCCTCGTAAACCCGGTAATCGGTACACGGGTGGAGAAAGGGTCTCGGTGCCGAAAAAACCCCTCCCCTCGGGGCCCATTTTATTAGCAGTCTCGCTCCTCGAGTCCTCGAGTCTTTCCCTTTCGGGAGTATCTGCTGCATTCTCTCTCTCTTTTTGGATAAGCTGGCAGAAGGAGAAGGTCCTTCGCATCAGGGGGGGAAAGGACCTAATCTTAACTGCCGGTCTCCGTCACCGCCAGCGAACTGGAACGCCGTAGGGGTGCCGTGTTTTTGTTTTTGGTTCGTG
This sequence comes from Anopheles nili, assembly GCF_943737925.1. Lineage (NCBI taxonomy): Eukaryota > Metazoa > Arthropoda > Insecta > Diptera > Culicidae > Anopheles > Anopheles nili. The sequence goes on from NC_071292.1 coordinate 6,642,705, forward strand.
GTTTCACGTGTAAAACTCGTACACCCTCCTTCAACGAACCTTGGGACCTTAGAACCAGCTAGTCCGCGACGACGACGACGACGACGACGACGACGACGACGACGACCACACAGATAAGCCACCCTTCTGCTTCTGCACCGGGGGTGGAAAAATAAGTGACTGCAAGTAACCACGCGAAGCGTGCTTTAATTCGCCATTTTTGCCTTCGTTCACCGGCAACGTGGGGGTGTGTGATGGTTTTGAGTTCTCGCAATATGGACAGCATGTTTTTGTAGTGTGTTTTCTGTTTTCCTTGCTCCTTTTTTTGTCACATTTTTTTCGTTCTTTTGGTGCCTTTACCACTGGGTGGTGGGTTTGATTTGTTGGCACTTTGTTTTGATTTAACCGCTCAACGATACGAAAGCTCATCCGCAAAGCTGATCCAACGGTGACGCATCCAAGGCCACATCGTTCAACGGGAAGGTAAGTGAGCATTTTTTTCACAGCCCCCTCAAACAGGCATCAATTAGGGCAGCGAACTCGCACCCCCCCAGACGGGGCCAGGTCACGTGGTTGCGTTTGCTGCTTCATCGAGTGTGCTCGCACGTTTTTCTCCTGGTTTTCACTGTAGGCCTGTATGTGCTATTGTGGCTTTCATAAGGCACGCGGTGAATGCCAAGAGCGAACGAAATACGGCGGAAAACAGCGTACGGCGAGCGTGGAAAAACTGGAACCAAAAGCAACCGCAGTGGAAGACCCCATCATTTCAAGTGAATTTAGATAACGGAAACGTAATGTTCACCCATTTGTGGTGCAATATCGTGAGATAGGAGCAATCGAATGACACCATTTTGATGAGCCGAGAAGCGTTTTGTGAAGCGTCCAAGAAAATGTCATCCAAATCGCACCCCGATAAGATGGTGTGTTTTATTTCTTCCCACTTCAGCTTTTCGCTTCATTTGTCAGGATTTAGCCGCGGCGGCGTTCGGAGTCGCAAAGCGCGGCTGATAATTAGATAAATGTTTCTGCCAGACCCGATTCAATTTTCCTCAATCACCGAGAGTATTCTGCCACTGGGCGCACGACGAAGGCAGGCAGAAAAATAAAACGGAGCGCCAATCATGCGCACGGTATGGACCGGCATCGGAGACGAGTCCTTCTTCGCGTTCCGATGAAATTGCCAGCGATAATTCTATGGCCCCCGGAGGGTAGGAGAATGAGGACCCAGAAAAGGCACGAGCAAGCACGACGAGCGCGAAAAGGGAATTACATTTATTTTCTCCCTTAATCTGAGGGATTTTCCTTGATTTGATTACGCCGGCGGATTGGATTGGCGGTGGCAAACAACAACGAAAAAAGCGACAAACAGCGCACAGGAACAACGCGATGTACCAGGACGAAAATAAAACAAGAAGCTGAGAAAGCGAAAGGAGATAAAACGCTTAATTTGAGTGATGTGTTTTTTTGTTTGTCTTTCATTTAATTAGTTTTAAGCTAAACGTCGCGCAAACGTCGGTTGAGTGTCATTTGGGAAAGAGGGAAATGGACTATTTTTTCTTGTTCGAATAAAAATGTCATTTGAAGCAGAATAAAAGTGTCCTGAGAGTTTTATTTCTGTGGTAATCTTCACGCTTTTGATGCTATTTACTGTACGATAATAGAGTATAACAATATATAATACACGTTTTCGTTCAAACAGTGATGTATAGCATATTTTCCTAACCTAACCTCCGAAAACGCCTCCGAGAAAACGTTCCGTAATGCAATAAATGTCCTCGCAACCGACGAGAAACGTGATCGAACATCCAATTTATCCACGGCCGATTCGATAATTGATCCGCGCGATGCGCCATCCAGCGCAAGTCAAGCGTCATCGCTTTCGGGGAATTGGATTTCCATCTGACCGGGCACACACGGGCGCATCAATTGAGGTCAACTGCAATCGCAATCGTATTTCCCGGAGCCTCGAACCATCCCCGTTCCGGCTGGGAGGCGGAAAATTAGATTGGAATTTTCGCAAGAACGCTCCCGCCATCAATCAATATGGCCCCACGCGGACAAGTCAACATGGAGGCTGACGGTGGAAATTGTGCCACATTGGAACAGAGAGGGAGAGAGAAAGAAAAAATAACAACCCTTCGAACGCGTTCTGGATCAAAACGGTGCTCCAACGGAAGGGCTCTTCGTTTTCTGCACACATTGCCTGTGTTTGCGCCGGAACGACTCGATTTGGAACGAGCACAATCGAAGTGCGAAAATGGTGATAAAGGGCATTCTGACTGCGAGAGGAAAAATGGCCGACCTCGTGATAAGCCGTTCTCGTGGTGAGGCCTTTTTCTACGAACGCCCGGCGGCCGAGGATATTTTTAGAAGCGCTAATAAATCCTAACAATTATTGATATTGCAATCACGTCGCTCGGGTCTGTCGTGTTCCGCCGCGCAGTAGGCGTTGCTTCCGTTGACCGTTCACTCTCTCTCCCTTTCTATCTCTCTTTCTTATTGCTCCGTCACATTTCAAACCCACTCGCGTACCGAGGGTTGTTGTTGATGTTTTTTCTTTCGTACCACAGGCTTTTCCGATGCCTCCTAGATCGATAGAGACCGAGATGTTGCAGCATCCGGCACCGGTGGTGACATTTTGCTACTCCACGCGGTACTACGAGGCAATTTTTTGCTGCCAAATGTCACCACTGTGACATCTGATAATGTTACCCCGGTAGCCGGTTGGTGTGTACGTTGGTGGAATAATAAATTAGCGGCCTCCCACCCGCACACTCTGACAGGTTTCTGTTGTGATAAATGATGTCATTTTCTTTCGTGGCTCCTGTTGCTTATCGCCGCTTGTCGGTGGAATTTTAAACAGATCGGGACGCATTTAAACCCAACCGGTGTCTGCACGGTTTTGACAAGAAGCGCAGAAGCAAGGAAGAAAGATACGGTTGAAGAGAGGCGCAATTATCATCGGTATAATTTTCCATTAGGCAAGCACCGATAGCGATATCATCCAGGGGAATGGCTTAGTTTCGAGTACACAGCTCCGTTGGGAAACCTCGCTCGAGTAGCTGATGCTGGATGTAGCAAACGGATTTCCTTTCCCCGAGCGGGCTATCGATCGATAACAACCCGGCGTGGCTAAGAATAGCAAACGTCAATTAGGACCGGCAGAAGTGCGAACGAACGCAAACGGCCACCGGCTGAAAGAACGCTGTAACGCCGGTTCTAACCGGAATTGGCCAACGCGAGAACAGAATCCGCACGAACGCCCTCGGGAACGAGCGGATGCCGTATAATAATCGTTATCCCGTTGCCTTTGGACGGCGCATAATCGCCAGCGTGTGGCTCATTATCTGCAGCCATCTCATTACGACGGCCGTCGAGCATCAGCTTATCAGCGCGGCGAGCCCCGGTCAAATGCGATCGCCGGATCGGATCAGCGTCGGATTTTCCCTGGGAGATGCCGGGCGCCTCTGGGCGCCCAAGGCACGGTAGTAATTACTTACGATCAAATTACCAATTACCAATTGTAAGCCAGACATGAATTAAAGATAAGGTCGCTCTTCGCTCGGTTTCGGGTTGACGATGATGCCGTCAGACACCCAGTGTCGTTCGGGCTCTGGGACCGGTGTTTTGATCCACTGGCCATGAAATTGGCGAAACCATTCACGCCAACCTCATTCGCACGTTCGCCGGTCTGGTACGGAAACGAATATCATTAGGGACGACGCAGCGCAAAGGGAGGCGTGCGTTGAATGGTAATGGCGTAGGTCGATGGATGGCTGAATCCGAGAATGGGGCGTCCAAATTCGCACATTTGCTTTTCCGCAGGGAGCTGATTAAACGCCTTCGAACACTCGCGGGGATCGGGAAGGATGAAGAACAGCACCAGAAACACCCACACCCAGCCAAACAAATAAAACCACACAACAAAGTATATTTTCCCATTCAAACCGCATCCAAGGATGAAGGAGAAAATTGATTCCTCGTAGGAGAGAAACAACAACAACAACAACAAAAAGATCAATTAAAAATTGTTTTTCCTCTACTAACAACACCCACGGCGAGCTGGTCTGGGTGGGGATGGTAATCAACTTTATGGTACCGTTCGAGTTTCCCGGGAACTGCCGTCTCGAAAGTAATGCTTCACCTCATTACGCTCGTTGGCGCTTTTCCGTCCCACCCCCCACCCCTTCTCAGTTCCCCGGCCAATCCAACCAATGTGCAATTATTCCGCTGCTCTGGATGCTGAACTCGGTTCAGTTTTCCACGGGTGGAAAACCGAGCAGGGTGGGCGTTGGGAGCAATGGGAATGGGAAGTGGGCAGAACAAAAAGCAGCACACTCGAGGTAATCAAAGTGCCGTGGAATAAAATTAAAAATCACCGGCGTGTGGGCGGGCGGCAAATTGATTTCCCGGCGTGCATTATTTTTTTCTTCTTTTTTCCGCGTGGGGGCAAAATAATATTCGCAGTTGAATGGACCAAAAAGTGGCGCAAAATGTGCAGATATCAGCAGAGAAACAAGCCACCGTGTCTGGCCGAAGGGAATCGGATGCGGGAAAGCGTGTCCTTGGGCTCGACCGGTCGTTTGCAGAAACAAGCGAGTGGGACACACCGCCGCGAGGCGTGTGATTTCTGTTCCCGGACGGTATTTGTGCACGTGGACGTGGCCGTTCCCTTTGAAGTTGAATTTAATTAAAACGTAAAAATTACCGCGGGCATCCAGACTCTCTCGGGGAACGTGCAGGGCAGTACAAAAAAGCCGAAAAAGCAGCACCACAGAGGTGGGACAAAATCGACCGATCATCTACGAGGCACCAGGCGCCTCCATCGGTGTACGTACGCACGGAAAAATCGTTCCATAACAAGCGCCAGGCATGACGATTGAGACGATTTCCAAAGCCAATGACGAGCCCGGTCCAAGTGAGATCAATAGTTCAAACATTCTCGATTCGAGCAGCATCTCTCTCTCGCTCTCCATATCCATATCCATATCCATATCCATATCCATTTAATCTAAGGCGAGCCAGCCATCCGTTCCAGCGAACGGAATCCGACCCCTTTGGCAAGGTTGTGTAAGGCCAGGACGCCATCGCAACATCGCAGCAATATCATATTCCATCCGGGCCATCACCGGGGCCGGGTAAAGCAATTTCTATGATAATTCCCGGGTAATGGCATGCTTTTTGATCTGTCCCAACCAGCCCATCCGCCGGCCCAGGGCTGGGGCTCTTTGGGATCGCTTTTTTCACTTCACTCTCCTCAGACACCACGGCTTCTCCTGCCAGGAGGGGGGTGGTATCCTGCTGCCGTGATGGAATTTTCCACCCACACATGCGGCATGTGTGTATCGTTTTCGTTTCATTTCACCCGAAAGCCGACCGATTGACCGACGGAACCGTTCCGTTCGTATGTGACGCCGTTCGAGTTATTTGTGTTGTTACGTTCTAGCATTTTTATCTTGTTGTTGCGGACGTTTGTGTTTTTTTCCCGTGAGGAGATTGGATCAATGTTTTGCTGTTGCGTGTGCGAACCACCAGAAACCATCTCGAAAAATGTTATCCAATCGCTGGATGACGGCTTCCAGGGATCGTCGAATCGAAGGGCACCTACCTTTTTCGCCCACTTGGACCGTTTCCGTTTTTTTTTGTCTCTCCCGTAAGTGAAATCAGAACACCGGGCTGGAATTGATAATGAACTTTCGAAGGTTGAGCAAAAGTTTTCCCCCAGCGATCCTGCGGCGATGGGGCGGATTGGCGTTCGTGTGCGGAAAGTTCCTTCGCTTTTTCGTAGAAAAGCGGCTCTGCGATGCTGCGTTCAAATGTGGGGTTTTTGTGCGTGCGAGCAATTATAAAACCATCCCAAAAACGCGTTCCTCTTGATCGTCGTGGTTGTCTTGTTACTGCTTTACAACCCACTTCCTGGAACAACGAGGTCGAACCTTTTGGAATTGGGATGAAAAGAAAAATAAAATGCCTCCCCCCGACACCCACACACACACTCACAGTCACCACAAACCCCTCGTCCTGCCGTCAGTCATTTGATCCGTCCGCAAGGACGAAAACACCGTCCTTCGTCGGTGCTTCTCGGAAGGACGAGTGGTCCCGGCAGCCGTCTTACCCGTGTTCCGAAATTGAATCATATCCAGGTGGAAAACGGAAGCTCTCATTACGGCCCCGACCAAGCCAACAAAGAGCGCCCCAAACGTGAGATGGAGGGAGTGTGATTTTCCGAGCCCGCACAAGAACCCCTGGCGGGACTTTTGTGGGGTTTTTCGTTCCCGAAACATGGCCTGATCCTTGTTGAAGCGGGAGGGGGCAAATTTCCCATCTTCCACATTTTGCTTGGCAAAGAAACGAAGTGGAGTCCATGCGCCCGAGAATGTTCGTGTTCCGTGAGCCGTTCCCGGTGTCCTGGGATCTCCTGTTTCAACGACGCAACAAGATCCGGCGTCACGCACCGTTCACCACGGGCACGTAGATTTTATTTATGTACTCACCGGCGTTTTTCCTTTTTCTTTCTTATATCACCTTCTCCAGTGTTCCAGTGTCTTTGTTCGCACGAGGCAAGCGAATCTTTTAGGCGAAGGTGTTCGTAGCCGGGCTCCTGGATTACGGAAGCGCTACAGCCACCCAATGAGGCAATGAATGGCCCCGAAACCTCGCATCCAGCGGCCAGATGACCATCGTTTCACCTGGCTCATTAGACGGCTCGGGAGCCCGATCCGTCATTTTCCGAATCCCGGATCACCTTCCGCTCCGACGCCAACCGTGTGTAATACCGATTCATCAGCCCGAGCCGGTTGTCAGACGCACAGTCCTGCGGGCCACGGAGCATCCAAGATTAATAGCCTAGCTTTGGGTGTCGAGATGAACGGCTCGTGGATGGACCAGCTGCCACAAAGCAGTGGATTTGCGCCCGTCGTGTGGAAATCCCGATCCCGGCAGGAACATTGATTGATAGAGCCTACCTACTGCGGAGTAGGTGACACAACCCGGTGGCTACCCGGAGCAGGACATTCAAGCGAACAGGTTTCGAATGGAAAAAGCCCATAAAATTGGCCCAGCTTCCGAGTTCCATGTCCGGCTGGTTCTTAAACAAAGCTCCCGGTCTTCTTCTCGACACGCAGACAGACGAGGGCGATGTTTTCTCTCGGTTGACCCTTTTGTAATGGCCAAAAGGGGCCGCTACGAAATACACCCTCATAAAATGTACCGAAAGCCCCGTAACAACTTCGACACCCCACCCCTTTCGGCGTCCTTTTCATCTTTAATTTACGCCCTACCTCGGTCTCTCGTTTCGCGTGCTCCCGATATTCTGGATGCTTGTTTTTGCAAGTGCCGCCAGAAATAAAATCACCATTTTCAGCTTAATGAATACCTTCACCGCTTCCACCCCCACACCCGGTGGAGGGAGGGTGGGAGAGGGAGGGAAGGAAAAGGAAGTGTGAAATTTCCCGACCAAAGTGTTACAAGATACCTTGGCAAGGCAAAAACAGAGGAAACCACCAGCGTTGGCAGGAGCACAGAAACACGAGACAAGCCCTTGTGGCACAGGGAATGGAATTATGCTGTCGATGGTGAAGGCGTTTGTACACGTGTGTGTGTGTGTGGGTGGGTGTGCTGGAGAGTGGCACACTAAAGGAGGCCATTGCTGGTGGGTGCAAAAAGGAACGCTTTTCCCGGGAAAATGCCCGAGGATGAGAGTTGCGGTGCAAAAATGCCGACAGCTTCCCTGCCCCCGTCGTGGTGTTTCACAAAAAAGTTTCCCAGATTAAGGCTTAATTTTTGGAAAATTTATGATAATGGCCTGCACGAGATCCATTTGAACGAAAGGAGCAAGTCACCTGTCAATAATGCCAGTCCGCTGGCGTGCAAAACTCCATAACGACGACGACGATGCCGATGATGATGGTGATGATGATGACGCTGATGCTGATGAATGCCTCGATCGATCGATCGCAAAACGGGCGATGGAAAGGTATTTAAATTAGCACCGAACTGGACGGATCCGCACCGAAGCGTACACTTTACGCCTCGACTGCCAGATAGATGCCGGTGGAGCTGAGGGGGATAAAATTGAAAGGAAAAATACGACCAAACAACGGGCAGCTGAAACTAAAAGATTTATAGCCCAATATACCATTACACGTTTATTATAGAGCGCCGAGCGCGAGCCCGTAAATTGGCTCCAGGTTTCGGCGCTCCGGTGTTCGCTTGTCGTTATTTTCTTTTCTTGTTTTCTGAAGCCCCCACCTTCTCCATTTGATGCCTAATATCGTTATGGTTCCCGCGGCGAGCATTTAGAGAAAATGCTAACGCACACATTCGACCGGTGTCGATGGTTCGAAATACATTAACTTTGCATGCTGGTGAAGGCACTCCTGAGCAGAGACTTCCGATCGTTATCAACCGTTTCCACACGGGGAGGACAATTAGCTTTTTAGCATTTTCCCTAGCAGGCGTTGAGGTTTTCTAATTTCTTCACCACGCTGCCATGGCAACGCATGGTTTCTTCGACGGGAAAAAGGCACTTCCCAGGACGTTGTTTTCTTTTCCGCAGATGAAACTAACGAACATCCTTGTGATGGTGAAATTGATGAATTTTCTAAGAAGTGAAGCCCTTACGCAGCGATTGCCGTACGAAGTATCAACAATGGCACACACAACCACGTGTGGTGCTTCAACCACCGTTCCGGGTGGCGTTCGTTCAATCGAAATCCCACGAAAGCATGTCCTGGCAACGTTCGAGCACCACCCCACAACGTCGACCGACCGACGAACGATGCGATCCATTATCGAACCAACGCGCTCTCATCATCATGCTTTAATGGTTCGAATCACTTCATTAGTGCCCTTCGCTGCAACCAAGTTAACCGGACCGAAGATGTTGAAGATGAAGGCACCAATCACGGTGTAATGGTGGCTTCGTCCTCAACCCTCCGTCCGGCCGTGCTCATCCTTTTGCCACCCCAAAACCCGATGCGTGCTCGATTGTAGATGCAATCTGCAAACGAACGCACAACTATTGCGCTTATGCATGCATTATCCTCGCGCATTGCATGGGGAAGGACATGCGGTTGAGAAGGATCGGTTGAGTCGAGCGGGACAACCAACAAAGATACCACCGATGTACGCAATTATCGAACCGAGCATAAATCGATTTATGACTCGAGCCGCCGGCACGCTCGGCCAAGCCGCAAAACCCAACAGCCCCTCCGGGGGACGCATTTAATGAGCAACCGGGATGGGTTCGTGCGTGGGTTGGGTGGATCCTTTCAGAAACGCCTCAAGGGATACGCTCGGGTGGCGTCCTGACAACGCATCATGGAAGGTCAGCCCTCGGTCATGAATCGGATGAATTCATAATCGCCGGTACGATAATGGGAAACGGGTTTCTGGCTTGCGGGTGTTTGGTGGGATGATATTGGATTGGGGCATTTTTCTCGGCCACTCGGCAACTCACAGAACGTGTGCTAACGCCAGCCCGAGATAGGTGTGACTTTTCCGGGAAAATCATGCGAATTCCACAGAGACCAAACCCCGCCGGTTGGCACAGCAAACCGGAAGCTCATCAGCCATTATTAATTGATGGATCCAAAGGCAGCAAGCAATCATCTGCCCGCTGTCGGTGTGGGTGGGGTTTGTCTTCGTGCAGGATGGGGTGAAAGGACACCAGATTGCGTAGTTCTGCTGGCGCCCATCTTTGCAACCGGTGCGAGATTCGATTGATGGGCATCGGGATCGGGCACCAGACCACACGCTCGTCATGTGTGAAAGCGGCAACATTCCGAGCTGCTGGAGAGATGACGACAAAAAAGAAGAAGGCAAAAGACTCCCTCACGATGGTGAGCGAAATCGAAACATCCGCCGGGTTGTTGATAAACATCCGTCGCGCGGGATGAGCCCTTGGATCCAGGCCTTGGCTGCAGAATTGGCAGGCAGCGTCATCCATCAGGCTGAATCAGGCCCTCCCCCCTGAACGGGCGTTTTTATCAATCAAATTGAATTTCGCCATTCGGATTTTCCCTACCCGGAATACATTAAAATGAATTGTCGATCGGTTCGGTCTAATAAAAATAATTCCACCGCCTATCCGCGGCAGCATGCGAACGGAGATGTGATAAGAAACCGGGCGCTTTTGCGTTTTCGACACAAATTCCAGGGTGTCCTCGGTTTGCGATGACGGTCATCGATGATGGGCTCGCTACTCCTCCGGTTGATGACGCTCATGACGCAAGGGCGAAGGCAACTCTCGCCTTATGTACGGCACCACTACACAGGCGTGTTAGCCGCGCGACCCACGGTCGGTTCCCTTCAGCATCCTTAACGAAATGGCCACACTGTAGCGAATTTTGCACCCTCGGCTGCTGCGCTGCGGCAGCATGCGCTTGTGTGCGTGCGCAAGTGGAAAATGCTTTCTCTCTGCTCGAACGCACGCCAGTCCCTTGTTTTCCAGGGGTTTTCTCGTGTACGCACAAGCTGCCAAAGGACCCTCGATTCGCGCACGGGTGTGTGTGTATGTGTGCAAGTGGCTTCATTTCGGTGTGAGTGCCAAACCATTCCGAGTCACGTGTCCGTAATAGTGCTCATGGGTGTGTGTGTGTGTGTTTGCCAGGATGCTGCGCGCTTTTCTCGAACTGCTCGAATGGAACGCTCCGTAATTTTTCGCTTTTTTCTCGCTCTTCTCACTTCGTCGGATGCTGTACATGGCCACGTCGGATGCGCCGTGCTGTTTGTGTTAGTAGATGGTAAACGATGAACGAGCGAAAAGAAGAGCCACACTGAGCTGGGCCGGGCAAAACGCGTGAACGAAAATGATACATAGCCTGCCAGCAGCGGCCTGGCCCTGGCAAAATCGATCCATTTTCCGGGGAAAACCACACACACACACACACGGGGTTCGTCGGCACGGCTCAAGAGGCAGGCAGGTAGGGCGTTTGGTGCTCGCAGCTCGTCTCGTTTTGCTCGAATCCAAGCCCGGTAGCAAATGGCTGCTGCTACGAGTGCAAAAAGGGAGCTACTTACTCGCTCCCTTTTCGGTGGCCCGGGACGGAATGTGGCCGCCTGCCGTGGGGGGAGGGTGAGGGGAGTAAAGCAGGGGGTGATGTCCTGGGGGAGGGGACATCTTTGTTCGCCGCCTCGGAAACACTCGGGAAAAAGTGTAGCTGTAGCGTTCGAAGCGCTCCACCCGTTTCGGCATCAAGTAGGCCGGGTTCGGTGCGATGGCAGCTCGAGCTGCCTTTTGTATCAAAACATTTTCCGGGCGCTGGGGAGTGGATGGAAGAAAAAGAAAAACCCAAATGACACACCTGGCACCGAAGCCGACACAAAACGACACATCCCGTGGATGTGCGGGAAATGGGATGATAGAAAGCGAACGGACGAAATGATGCACAACGAGCCACTCTAGAAGCCCTTGGCTGATGGGGGAAAAGTGCGCCAGCTAAAGCGCATCGATTCAGCGCGCCTGAAGTGGGTAACCATGGTGATATCGGGAGCCAACCGAATCAAAATGACGGATTAAAATCCACTCGAAGCAACAAAAAAATCCCCACCATCGTTATTGTACCTGTGCCCGCGCTCGATGGAAGCAACTGGGTGAGTTATTTGCGAATGACTCGATGGGCTTAGCTTCCGTTCGGTATCGGGTATTTGCCATTTATTTGCGCAATATTTTGCGGTGGCTCTTTTTTTTCTGGCAGCGACCGCCCATCACACCCCCACCGAAGGGCCATATTCGGGGGCACCAATCTTGCGACGGTAATTCGCCGTCTGTTAATCTCTTTTGCTCGCTGCAAAACAAAGTTTTGAGAAGACGTTGTTTTGCGCGAAGCCAACCGTAACGGCAGGCGTACAAGTGCCCACGGCAGCTGCCCTGTAACATTCCACCTCGGCGGGAAAAGGTGCGTCCTCGTGGGAGAAAGAGAAGCTGCCTTAAAACTAATGGCACGATTCATTAAACATCCCATTACGGCGAAAAGTTGCACGATGCGCGTTCCGCGCGGGGTCGCGTTTGGGTTTATCTTTTGCCCTTCTTTTTCGCTTCTTCTTCCCGCTATTTTTTCTTCCCGCTGTGAAGAGCAAAATCATTTACGGTTGGAAAAATCCTCCCTGCCCCATGCTCGTACACCGGACCAGACATTGGTGCGGGATACTTACAGCTTGAGGGGGTAATTATTAACATAAAATGTGGCCTTTTCAGGCCTGCAGGTGGACCGGTACCTCATTCATCGATACTCGCATCCACCCGCATAATGGACGCATCGAACATGCGGGGGAGCGAAGGGATGCTGATTTTTAATTTCATACCATCCAAAATCCACCCGAGCTGGTGCAGCTGTCGTGCAGGGTGGCTCAAAAATTAAATTAAAATACAGCACCAGCCGCTTTTTTAACGTTCGTTCGTTCGTACGCTCGTTTCGGACATACGTGGTGTGCTGCCATTTTTTATTTGTTCGTTCTCCCTCCCCCCCCCCCCCCCCACCACCACAACCCCCATGTACCATTTCGTACCAGGTTTACTTTGTAGCTAAACTTTGGTCCCTTAATGGCTTCGAACGCAGCGACAGAATGCCGCCTGGATGGGGGCGGTGATTATTTTTTGCCAGCACTTACTTTGTGACCGTCTACTTTGCACCAGTAGTGAGTCTGGTGCAGCATGGCAACTTTGTGTTTCGCTTGTGTTGGCCCGGTATCGATATGTAGCCTCGTAACCATGGCGATGGACGCGATGCTTTCAGTGTACGGTGTAATCGAGTTACGGTGGGGCAGCCTACTGTTGATGAGCCTGTCAGATGCAGCTAAAGCGAGCGTGTTTTGTCACCGGACTAACCCGGTTTGAAAGTAGCCCAGTTCAACAGCAACAATCTAGCCGAAACTTCACAGACACCGGCACTGCCGAATATCTTAAAACTAGCAGCTCATAATCGCATTGCGCAACAGCGCCAGACGGGCAAACGGTGATCCGATTTACGCCGAAAACCCCCAAGCTGCGGTGGGCGAAGTATTAACGGAAAACTGCCGCCGGTCGCCGAAACAAAAGCCCACCCGCGATCATCAAAAACAGTTATTAATAGGATCAGCGTTTGTTTTGTGCGAGGAAACTTTTTCCATCCCACCCCAGGGCGCACCGTTAATGTCATCGCCTTGCCCGTTATCTGTGCGGTCTATTCAGAGATTTCTTTTCATGCATAGATAGATAGATATATATATATTTGCGAGGCGATCCTTTTCATCGCGGTCGCATTCTTCGGTGCGGTGAATTCGGCGAAAATGTGTCCCCCGGCCGGGCGAGAGAAACCTACCATTCATTACAGACTGCGCGTAGCGCCACAAATCGCCTTATCGTTTGCGTAAATCTATATTATATCCCCAGCGGCACAAAAGCGACTCGGGTGTGGGATGGCTCCCGGATCCCGGCTCCCTGGGCACGTTCATTTCATCTGTCCGCTTTGTCCTGGCGGCCTATTCACCCGCACCCGGGCCGCGGAGATAGCGAAGGGACCGTTAATGGACCGCCACTACTTTTATTTAACGCCATTCGCTCGTCCTTTCAGTGTTCGTGCCGCGGAAAAAGGGCTCACTATTCTAAAATAATCCAACCAAACAAATGCTGGCTGCGTAGCGCGCCTATTGGTTTGCAGTTTGCTTGCCTCCGTGCTCCGATTGAATAAAAGCTGGTCTGGTGGTCACTAAATTACAACCCTCCTTCCCAACCGGGTTTGCTGGCAAACGGAGGCGCAAAAATAAAAGCCGCCTCCATTAACGATCCACTGGGGAGAGCATTTTTCCGCACAAAATTCCCAATCATCCGCACATTAAATTATGTTCGTTTCAAATTTAGTTTTAAATTAAATGATAACAAATGGTTGCCGCATTCGCAATGAAGTGTATGTAGGTGGAGGGGGTGGGGGAGGGGAGAGGAGGTGAAAAGTAAACCCAAGTTAGGCTCCGCACGGATATGTTTGCTGGAACAAAAAAATATATGCTCCCAAAATAAACACGAAATCGGTGTTTGCTTTTATTTGTTTGCTTAAAGCGTCGATGGTCAAGGAGAGAGAGGGAGTGACAGAGAAAGCGTTGGGGTGTGGGGCTAGGTCGGAAAAGCTGGGTTTTTCTCCATACCTCTCCCCCTCACCCCCTAGGCCACTATCAACCACACTCACTCACATTCCATACCATTGGGGGTCGGTCATTCGTTTGCGTTCAATTGCGATGTTGGGTTTACTTTTCCATTTAAGCAATTTTCCACAGACCACCGGAACCGACCGAAACGAACTAAACTGCCCGAATCGAAATGGCATAGACACGGTCCGCGCGAAGGCCGAACCACCCCAACACGCCCCGGCACCCGGCTGGTTTGGGAGTGGTGGGTCAGCATTAACCACACGCCGCCACGACAAAATGGCCGATTTTATTTACTGTGGTAGCGAAGAAAAACTCCACCTATTGTTGGGGTGGTCGGAGGCACACACACACACACGCCCCGGACGGTCCAATCGTAGCCGGTTGCGTCCTTTTTGTCGACGTTTGCCGGCTTTGGCCGGATTTCGGTGGCATTAGCGAATGCAACACGGAATTTGGCATCGCTGAACGTGTTAATAGACACAAACGAACGAAGGGAACGAATTACGCTCGAATAATCGCAATAGAGCGCAATGGGAGGAAAATTTTTGACGCCAATAGGGTGTGGCGTTTGGTAAAGCGCCCGAATGTATGCAATTGGCAGGTGAAAGCGTGTTAACTACCCGAGTTACCCGAGTTGGCACGCTGTTATTATTCGAAAGTCCCCCATTTTTCCCTGCCCAAGGTGGTGGCTGGTGTGAGTGTGAAAATTCGCTTTGTTTTCGACAGGACCTTCGCGCCCTTGTTTGCATAATTGTTGGGGCAAGGGCTATTTCCACAACACACCGTGTGAGATCGACAGGACCCTTCGTGCCAGTTTATGCTAGCTGTTCGTACGATTGGAAAACAAATCAACTACCCAAATGTCGTTATGGTTGTTTTCCGTTTGGCAATTTTCGTGTTTTTTTTAATTCCACTCACCCTTTGGATTCAGCTGCCACAGACCACGTCCAATCAACACCAGATGAAGTACGGTGCGGTGTTAACGTGTGTAAATATGAACCCAAAACGCTGCAAATCTTCGCCTGAGTCTTTACCGAGCCGCACTAAACTCATCACGGGCTAGAATGCCGGCGGCTTTTCGTGTTCTGTCCCCAGCCCCATCAGAAGACCTATCCGATTCTGTTTGATGAAAAAAAAAATTGGTCCCCACCAGAGGGCTTCTTTCCGTTATCCTTGTTAAGAGGATTGAAAATTGGGTTCTTCTTTGCTGCCCTTTGGTGCCCTTTCGGTGACCCTATCGCACTCGGTCAACCTTCGGGCTATTTGTCGTTTTCTCGGTGCCTTTTTCCGTTCCCATCCCGCAAGCCTCAGATGTAAAGGGTTGGCCCGCTACGAGACAAATCAACCGCAACGTGTTTCCGTTTTCGGGTAACGAGCGGAGGCGTTTTTAGACAAGCATTTTCGTTAACGGCACCGAATGGGACAACTTCAGTTTTTAAATTTTCATTTGCTTTCGCCCGAAAGTGTGCTCTTTGACGATAACACAACACAGTCATGTGTCACAGCGGAGAAGACTATCTCGCGACACACATCGACAGCTGGTTGATGAGCTTACCAAAACCTGCGCCATATGCCCGAAGGAGGACTTCCAAACGGGGGCGTGTAGGGCTTCCAAAGACGAATGAAAAGAGAAAAAAAAAAGAAATCCGTTTTAGCACACACTCACGCGCGTCAGAGATGAAGCACCAAATAATAACGGCCTCCATCATACGTCTCCTTCAGCTCCCGGGGGACGACCTCAAGGACCCTCCAGACCGAGTGGCAAATGGTACCAAGAGCCCTGAGCGCTCCCGCGTCCATCCGCGACGGTTCTAAATCATCAACCATCCCGCTCAATGGTGCCTGTTGTCAGGTCTCCATACCGACTGGCTGGCTGAAGGATGTGATGTCGCTTTCCCGAACGCCACCACAACCGGAACGATCCACCCCAAACGGCACTCTGTTACTGACATCAATAACTTCTGCTGCCGGTGCTGCCGATTTCATTTGCGAAGCGTATTCATAGCGAAGCCCCATTCCAGCCGAAAGCGCACCGGATCGGTGCCGGTGACGGCCATCAGGGACAGCATCGTTTTGCGATCCCGCCAGCAGTGGCCCCTGAAGTGGCCAGCAAATCGGAAAGAACCGCACCAAGCGTGGAGAAGGGGCTGCGAAAACAGGAAGAACGGCCGAATCGAAACACAGCCCCAGTTCCTGGTGCTGGCACAAAAGCGACGTCAACGACGGTCGAATGTAAAGCGCACGGGTTTTGCAAATGGAAGACGAAAAGAAGCAGTAAAAAGCGTCACTGAAATGTCCTGCAACCGAAGCGAAATGCCGCCCCACAGACGGATGAAACTACAACAACAACAGCGCGCACACACACAAATACGAAAAAAGAAGCAACAACAACAAGGGCACAGAAAGAAAAGAAAAACGAGCACGAGTGCGGCCGGTCGCTTCTTCCCATCTGGCGGGGCCATTTCATCCCTTTTTGCTTTGTTTGGGCCGGCGTTGGTCGAGGCGTGCACATTATGCTAAAGTGCGCCCGGCCGTAGGCATGCCGATTTTCCATCCCGCTAGTTCGCTGTTCCGGTGGGAGTGATGGAAAATATGATGTCCGGCTTGGGAGAGTGGAATAGTGAGCTGAACGAAAGAAAAACCACCCCCTGAACGATCTATCGAGAGGGTTGCACGCGGAACAGGACACGAACCAAAGCAAAAAGGGCTGAGTAATATGATTTTTATCACCCGCCGAAGGTCACCTTGCGATCGATCGCCATCCCCGAACACACACACACACATAGTTGCAACTCGCCCGGTGAGTGGGAGGATGTGATAACATTAATCACACCCGCTTTAAGGATTGAGATTGCGAAACAAAGTGAGAAAACCTTTGCGTCTCGCGTGCGTCGGGGAAAGGATTTAACGGGCTCATCCTGTGACGTCCTGCGGCTCGATCGTACGTGGTCCTCGTACTGTCACACTTTCGCACACCGGTTACGTACGGTTCATTTAAATGTCTCTCGCCGCCGCGGACGGGTCGGGTTGCTTATCGGATCGCGCCAGATACGCTTTTTTTCTGCCTTCCCGTTGACTGGCATCCTTTCACCCGGGGATGCCAGGACGATGGCCCAGCGGTAATCATCGATCGACACACTTCGGCTACGGTGCCCGCTGGGGTGCCCTCGTCATGCTGGTGGGTGTCTTTGTGAGCAGCCCTTTTTCTGCCTTCCAATGGCGGTGTCATGCTTTACAGCAGGCTTCAGGCAAGCAGCATCCACGACATGGCAGGCGATTCGAGTAAAAATCGATTCCTCGTACCCTCGTACATTTTCGATTTTATTTTAGCATTTTTCAACCCACTCAACCCAACTCTCTGGTCTGGTGGAGCGCAGCGAAGGGTTTCAGCTTGTTACTATTCCACCCGGCACTTTTTTTCTTTCTTATTTACGATCCGGACTGTCTCTCTCTCTCTTTCTTTCGCTCTCGCCCACCCACGCTAGTAGTCGATGGAGAAGCTTTTGCCGAAACTTGTCATTTTTCCTCACCAGACACACACTTCAGATCGTGGTGGGTGGTGGTATTTTTATTACTTCACCCGTTAAGCTTCACACTTTCGAGCCTGCTGGGAAGCGCGCGCTGAAGAACGTTTCACGCCCACGTGGGAGGACAAATGCGCACCAGGAGAAAAAAAAAACTCTTCGAACCTTCGTTTGGCCAGCATCCGAAGAAAAAGGCCACCAAAGTCTTGGTTTAATGTTGCCCGGCCGGAATGGTAAATGTATGCAACGCGAGGACGTAAAAAGGATTGAAATATAGGCCGCTTTTCCCCGTTTGCGCCACCGGGCACATCCGGTCTGGTACAAGATGGTCGGCCGGTCGGACTAATCGAAAATATGCAAATTCTTTAATTAAAACTAAAAGACCGGCACCGGCGGTTCGTAAGGCAGGGTAGTTTTTCCAAGGCGAAACACAATTGTACCGGCGGCCGTCTCGGAATCGTACGATAATTACGCTTGTTCCGGGTCGTAAAAGGGCCACTGGGTGGGACGGCGTCGTTCGCAAAGCTTCGGCATAATGGGAATTTTATTTGCCCGGCTACAAGCGCGAAAAGACGAACCCATCGTCGGCATTGGACGCGGAAGATTAGTTGAAGGTAGCGGCAGCTTCAGGACCTTCCAGCTTCCCGAGGATCTGGCGTATCAATTTGCCGACGCAGCGCAATCCTTCACCGGACGCCTTAATCCTTCTGCGAGTGGTCTAAAAATAGTGCATCTCGGTAATATTTTAAACCCACAAGACGATCTCCCACCGGAGCGGGAATACAAACGATACGGCCTTTACGTCAGATCTATCAATTATGCCCATGCGACGACGGAGGGTTGAGCCGAGACCACGAGACCGTCGTTAACCGTCGTATCTGGAACATGCCAAAGCCATGGGCGTGATGGAAGCCACTAGCTCATGCTAGGTTTTGCGTTATCCTCTGCCCGGATAACGGAATCACCAATGATGTAACGCCGAGAGAGATTGCAGCCGTTTGGTTGGGATCTTGTTCTTGCACTTAGCCTCTTAGCGGCGTTTTGCGAAGTAATTTTGTAATCCTTTTAAAACGTACCACTCGCAAAGGCACGTAGAACCGGGCCTGGCGAACGGGCTGACCTTTGCCAGGGAAACGGCAAAGTACGAGACCGATCCATTAACTGAAACCCCACCGGAATCTCCATGGCTTCCGGGCGAGGGAGGACCTTCATTTCCCTCTTTTCTTATGTTGCGGGATGCAAGGACTCATCCTCTTGCAAGGACGAGTACCGGTTCTTCCGCCGGTGTGTCGTAGACTTGAACCTCACCGCCCAAGGCTAACACACGGATCACACAGCTCCCCGGGGGGTGCGAGTGTAGCTTAGCGTTTGGGTTTTGGTTTGATTTTAATATTTGATGCGCCCAGCGTTCCTTCCCCAATGTCTTCTTCCTCAGGGAACCGACCCTTTAGGCCAACCTCTTGGAGTGCGTCATACCTGTGGGCTTTGCGGTTACCGGTCGATGTAATTCCTGCCGCTTGGTCGGTGTGGTGTGCGGTGTGCGAATCCTAACCTAATCCGGCCCGAACGTCTGGTGTGGTATTCCCGTTGAAGCATGCTTTTGTCACCGGCCGCTTTTCGGGGTGTGTGGTGAATTTACGCGACGGGAATAGTGCCACCTGGCACGGGTTTTAATCAGTGCTGGCCAACACCGGTTCCCAATTCCATAATGGATCGCGTGCCGATTGTTAATTCGCCCCCTCCCACGCCAGCAGACATTATTCCCGAGTCCTTGGGCGGGTTTCAACCGATTTAACCATATTTCCGCTAGATGGCGCTACAAACGGCTCGTGTCAAATTCGTTAGTAGACGTCAAGCGATTTGGAGGGGGTGGGTCTTTTAGACATTTCGTTTAATAGAACCGGCCCCCCCTCATTTATACGACCCTTTTTGCGACACCTTGTTGTGCTTCGGTGCGCAATGAAAAGAAAAAAAGGAAAAGTATCTCGTTCCTCTCCTCGCAAGCGTGGCTTTTTGATAAAAATATGTTTTTCGTCACCTCTGAGCGCTCGGCCATTCGTCGACCGGCGGCCATTATTCGCGCGCAGTTAAGCGGAAACGGGCAACACAATTCGAAATAGATTTTCCCATCTCGATTGCGCAGATCCCATCGTGGGCACACGTTCACAAAGCGATCATAAAAATCCACCCCACCAGAAGGCGGGCAAACGCTCAGGTGGCGTGGAGAAAATAAAACCGCCATTGCCGATGATGAAGTCGAACGATTGGTCGTCGACGCTGGTTATGGTTTACGGTCGTTGAACATCGGCCGGTGTATGGTCAGCTGCAGACGGTTTTCACCCGAGAGATGATGGAAAACGGACCCGTTTCGATCGCTGCGGGTGCGAACGAGTAGTTTCAAAACTAACTTCTGCCGGTCCTCACCGAGTGGTGGCAAGAACTGTAAAACTACATTTTATTCCCTCCCATCGGCAACCTTCTCGGGGCTGGGTTATTGCGCCGTGGTTTCGGTATGAAAATCGACAACATCGGCAACCCAACCATGCTTTGCATCCGTTTGCCATCGTTTCAACCCGACCCAACAAACGGTCGTGGCCCGTGTGCGCCATTGGAACGCAACCTTTCCCTGCGGAAAAGTCCTTTGCCCTTTGTCCGGGTGGCTCTTTCGACCGCCCGAGCGATCTCATCTCGTCGCCTGTGACTCTAATCCTCTTTGTGCAATCATCTCCCTTCGGTGCCGACTTTCGTGCCCGCTAACACCCTTTTCCGGATCCATTCATCTTGCCAGCATCCTATTGCCCGGGCCTATCTTTAGGCAGCGCTAGTTCGAGCGAAGCGTCCGAAATTATTCCGCACGAATACATCGCCACCAGCAGCGGGATGGATTTGGTATCACAGTCACAAAAGTGGCACCGATGTGTAGGTTCCACCGGTGGGTGGTGGGTTAGTTCAATGTGCCATCGTTCTCGTTTTCGCTGAGTTTTTCCACCAGCCGGTTGATAAGTGTCGAGGGAAATGTTCATCTAAATACGGTGTCTAACGGGCACATGCCCGCCATCAAGATCGGGTTACAAAATCAAACGTTTAAACAGCGCTCTCTCATCGGCTTGATACGAGTATCCTTTTTTTAAAGGAGCGCATGATTCCTCGGCACGTTTCGATCCACCCGGCCTACTACGGTTGTGTTTGTGCAGCCAAGCAGCATCCCTACTCAGCCGAGCGCCATCTAGCGGGCCGTTCGCTTTTCATTCCATTTCCACCAAAGCGTTAAAAATGGAGAAAAATAAAGCTGAATCGAATCGAGCGTCGTGCCCACTCGCCCGGCACAGTCCGCTCGGATGGCGAGTGAATCCTGACAGAAAAGGATACCGCCACCACACACAACCACGGACACAAACACACACACATGCTCTCGAACCAACCAAACGGCCCATGAAAAGCACATAAATACATCAACCGTCAGATTATTTTCCGTTTCCTCGCGCGGGCACCCTCTCTATCGCGCGAAACCAAACCACGGCCGTTCATGCCCTCTCCACACATCCTCCCAAACCACCCGCACAAGCACGCGCAGCATCCTCCCCTATTTGTGGCAAGACTAAATAACTGTTTCCATGGAAACTGACGGCGGTGCTGTCGGAGCTGCCGGACCATCGCAAGTCGACTTTTCGTTCGTTTGTTCAAACCAGAAGCACGTTCTTCATCTTTCACCGACCCTTTCCTTTTTGCTACCAATCCCTCTTTCCCACCCCCACCCCCCACTGGTTGTGGGTGCTGTTTGTGCCGTGCAAGGGCCGCTTAATAATGCCCCGGTTGACTGGCTGGTGGACTCGAGTTCCACAGGACTAGTACTCGCTCGCACCGAGGCACCCTGCGAAATGCGCTCGGTATGATGTTAAAATTAGCTTCCTTTCTTGCTCGCCACACGCACACGCCCTCTCGGTGGCCCCCACAGCTTTATGCGTGGGCCTCAAAAAGGACACGGGTGGCACGAGTTTGTACGTGTTTTCTGTGCCTTCGCCATTGCGCGTTTCTGCCTCTTGTCCGACCGGCTTATGATTACCTGTCTGCCTTTAATGAGGTTTGCAGGCGGTTTATTTCCCTTCTTTTTTTTGTGCTCTTTCCTCCCCCCTTGGGTGCTGCGTGGCGATCCATCGTTCCGAAGTCTTCGCGAAAGTTTATCCATTCAACCATTTTCATGGCCTCCCCCTCGGTTTTCTGGTGCCTGTTTTTAAAAGCATAAAACCACCCCACCCGTGCCTGTTAATTTGGGTGGTCGTTCGTTCTCGAGAGAATGTTGTTAAAAAATAAAGGAAGCTCATCTCGCGGGAAGGCGTCCTTCTCTTTTCGCTCTTTTGCGTTTTCGGCCCTGTGCGCTATCGATGCTGCTGATCGCATTTAACGCACAATTTAATGCACAGCGTGCTCGAGAAAACTTTGTTTCATTATTAGCACTCACCCGCAGACGCACCGCGTGGGCCGAAGTGGGTAACTTTTCCGATGCATTCGTCGCACATTTTGCGCTCGATAATTGCAGAAAAGCACCCCTGGCTGATTAAGCGCATGGAAAACGGAGCGGTGGAAAACTTTTCAGAAAATACAAGAGCTTCTCTCCATCGCAGCCTGTTCGTTCGCTTGCACGAGGAAAGCGGGTGAGTTTTTCGAACGGGAATTTTCTCGAAAGTCATCCCCACAACTCGAACGATCGATCGAACGGGCTTCGCGCGAGGCATCAGGCGCCGTGATAAATGCTGGACCCGACCTGAACCTCGAGTCCGGAAAACTCCGCACCCCGATGCATGTTTAATAACGTGAGATGATTGATTTCCTGCCCGAAGGCCCCACCAACGCCCCCCCCCCCCCCCCCAAAGGGCCGCTTCTGCCTTTAATCAATCCTGCGGTTACGCTTTCATCTTCGCCTCCCTGACCGGATGGATGCAGCAAAAATTTACATCGTACTCCGGGCAACGGCGACTATCCATATTTTAACGGTATTAAATATTTATCTCTCACCCCCCCCCCTCCTCCCGACGGCGAGCTGTGGGAGGATGGGTGGTGATTTTTTTTTGTTGTTTCGTATGTCCACCCCACCCGCCCCTGGCAAGCTATTTATTCACCCACCCACGCTGCCATCAAAAGTGCTGGCGCGTTGGATTTCGGTGTTTTGCCGAGCCAGCCGAGGTACGTACGTCGTACGGTGGTTGCATTTTCATGGTGGCGCAATTTCATGGTTGCGCGATTTATACGCCCGTACGCCCGGGATCCGGCCCGTACCAGTTGCAGCTAATAACTCATTCAAAAACTCAATCAACCGTTCGCTCTCGAGCCGCAAACCATCCCCACCATTCACTGCCCGGAATCGATCCGCCAGGAATGAGATCAGCAGTCCAGGCGATGGTTGTGGCGAAGTGGCGAGCTTTATCGGTCGTCCTCGTCCCTGTTCGTGGTTGTGTTAGTGTGGGGAACCTTTCCCAGGAGCAGCATCCCCGGGTGTGCCTTCGAGTTGGGGGAACCGAGCGATCGGATGGAAATAAAATCGAAATGCAAAAAAAAACCATGACACCATGGCACCGGCTAGCGGAGAAAATCCAGTCGCTGCAGTTCCGTAGGTCGGTTTTCACGCCGGACTGGTTGGTCAAGGCGGTGATTGGTGGTTTTTTGGGAACGGCTTCACCGGCGAGCGAAGCAGCAGCAGCCGGCTTGGGAATAAAGCCCTCCCGGTGTCCTTTCTGCCTCTTTGGGGGTGGTCTTTTTTGTCCGCTTTTCACTGCTGGTTTTTTTTTTGTTGTTTTTGCTTGGGCACCAACACGAAATCCCCCCCGGAGCTCGTAACCGTGACCACCACAGCGCGTCGGCTAGTACTACCGCCGCGCCTACGGTCATTTTCATTCAGATATTGATCTGTAACACTCCACGCCGTGCTGCTGCTGGAAGGGTGGAAAATCAGACCACTATTGGGGGGAGAATCAGAAAGGTGGAGAAAGGGAGATTCACCCGCGCAAACAGCATCCTTTGCCCGGTACGATTGTCATCACTACCACCACTAAACACCTCGTCAGCCTCGTACGCATCGTACTACCAACACCGACGTGCGCACGTTCGTCCTGAGCCCCGGCGAATTTGAATGTATGCAATCCGCATACACACTCCCACGCCCAGGACCGGGCCAGACCATTTTATTGCTGCCCTACCCGCACCCTTGCGCAATCCAGTGAGGGTGGATTTTATTCGACGCTTCGCTTGGATGCCGCTTTTCTTCGCACAGGCTACTACGATGCGTGAGAGTGACAGCAAGCGACAGAGCGACGGAGCGCAAGAGCGAGAGAGAGAGACAACCAGCGCTAGAAATGTTGCATCGTCCTAGCCATCGGTTCTCTCTTTCTTTCTGCCTCCGCAAGGATCTAACGCGACGGTGGCGCAACAAAACGCACACAATCAAAAGCAACACCGCGCCCCAATCCAGCGGCCATGGGCGATAGGGAAATTTTCGACTTTCGCAAATTGTTCCGAGCAAGAATGCCGGAATTTATGTGTCGTTTGTTTTCCATCTTTATTTCCATCCCCATGCCCCATGCCCGCACGCGCTTACAGAAAGCCCGGAAAACTTTCACACTACAATAGGGGGCTACTTAAGACCATTTGACTTTCTATTATTCTTCGCAAATTGTTTTTCTACCTCTCGCGCGCGCGTAGGGTCCGCATTCCGGTGCGTTGGGTTGCTTGCCCTAGCTCGAGCTTCTGGACCGAATTACAGGCCGCCCTGCGCTGGGTTGTGTTTTGTGATGCTGGAAAATTTAAAAAATGCAATCTGCAAAGGGTTGCCGTTGAGTGAGATTTCCCCTTGAACCAATAACGGCCAGCGAACATGGTTTGAGGGAAATTAATATCCCTCTGCTACGAAAGAATATTATTAGAATGCACGTTCCACTCGGTCGAAGCTTCTCGAGCATTTCATTTCCAACACACGGCCCGCTCGCTGAGAAATTAAATCATTTGCACTCGATGATTTTAATGCTATACCATTGGTCGGTAAAGTGGGCTGCCGGCACGTGATCCTCCTCGATGGTTCATCAGAACACGATCCGGTTCCGGTATCGCTCACATCCGGCGGACAGTGATGCAGTAGAGAGGCATTCGCGCACCGGCTCAATTCCGGAAGCTCGAGTGCAAGTGCCTTGATGACTCTTCAGCCGATAATCGACGGATTCGTACCATCACAGCCTCCGATATCGTGGGGTCTCTCGAGTGCCCTTATGATTATTTATGCCACTCGCCCCGGGCTCATACAAGGCCCCGGCCGGCTCGGGTGTATATTTTATTGATTTATAATCATGAGCCTGTACTGGCCACCGGTGGCGCTTCAGTGCAGGCAGGGCATGCATATAAATGAGTAATCCGATCCCATGTACAGCTGCACACACACACACACGCTACACATGTTGATTGTGCCGCAGACGGGATGCATCGGTCCGGACGTCCGGCTGGGGCGGTTTTTGCAGCATCACTGTATCGGTGGCGCCCGTATCGGGCTCGAATGAAAATGAAACCACGGAAAGGCACGTGGGCACAGTGGAAAAGTTGCAGCTGGTTGCTCCGAAACTCCCAGCTTCAGTGGCAGCCTCCCACGAGCCCGGTTTTGTGAGCCCCACCGGTTGAGTTTTCCCGAGCGGATTACTTAGAAATTGGGAGGGAAAAATTTCACCGAAAAACAACCCGCAACCTGCAACGCCCTGCGTGGTTTCAAAATGTGTTCCCCTCCCCCGAACGCCAGGTCGGCACCGATTGCTGGCTGAATATTATTAGCATAGTTATTATTTCTTTTTTTCCCGAGAATCGAAAGGTACAGCTTATGGCTCATATCGAGCCGCTCGAGAGTTTGCCTTCTTGAAAGGAGTGTTTATGAAAGCGAGACCTGAGAGGGCTTTCTGATTCGAACAAAGGGCTATTCTAGCTTCGTGGAAATGTACTTTTCCAACGGTAATGCAATGCAAAATGCAAAGAATGCAAAGCGTTTCGGGCCATAATTTTCCGTGACTATACTTTTATCGATTTCCGAGAGAATGTGCACCGCTTCCAGCTTCCTGTTTCATTGCGAGAAAAATGTAGTTCACCGATGGTATTTGCCTCCATTTGCTCTTGGGCAAAGCTTCATGAATAGAGCATCAGCACAGGCAACGATAAAATACCACGAAATTCGTTAAAAAGTTACACGTTAATTAACAAACCAAAGCATCGTTCGTTTGCCCTTTTTCCCGTCTCAACCCGGCAAGCTGTACGCCTGTGGTCTATTGCAACGAGAACGTCGGGGAAAAAAGTGTAGAAAACCTTTTACATTGCGGTGACCCACAATCTGCTTCCATCATGCACTGGCAGCAGTTGCACCGGAGAGGCCGATGTCTCGGCATCGCTCCGACAGACCGGGTGGGCTTGGTTTGATAAATTATTTAATGAACAACCACATCATCACGGTCCAATGAATGTACCGGGGTTACGGGTGAAAAAAAAACAACATAACCCAAAACCGAAACAAATTCCCAACCAATGGTACGATAACAGCCATGAAGCGCACAGACACACACCCCCATCTGTCCCACGCTAACCACCGACGAGCCAACGTCATCTCGCTGCTCCGGATCGAACCACCGGACCACCGTCAGAAATCATCACCGAGACTGCGATCCTGACGGGACGTTGGCTTGCTGGTGGAACATCAAACGGGCACATCACGTGCACGAAGCAGCAGGAGCAGCAGCAGCAAATCGAGACAAAAAAACACCCCGAAACGAGAAACGACCAAAAATGTTTCGCCATCAATCGTTTGGAAATATGTGCAGCGTGGGCCGCAACCCGGACGTTCGTGTGGGTGCGAGTGAAACGGTGAGGGTGATAGCAAAAACAAAAAAGGAAGCAAAAATCAAGAGCGAAAAAGATATACCTTTAACTTTCCATCGAGGCTCCGGGTTTCGGGCACCGTAAATATTTTCGTTCGGTATCATCATAACTTTGTCCATCGAGTGTAATGAGATAGGTGTGGGTGGATGGAATGGAAAACGGTGGATGCAAGCTCAACCAAAACAACAGCATCATCATCATGTTCGTCATCGTCATTTCATCAGACGTTCGGTAGCGAAGGCCGGCCGTTGGGGAGAGTGGGCTTTGGGGATTGGAGAGGTGTTCGCAAAAAAAAAAACCTGCAGCAAAACTCCATTCGCCGGTCCCAAAAAAAACCCATCATCGAGCGGCAAACCGAAAATGGCAGCACGAACGCGCCGGAATGGCAGCAATCTGCCCCATGGAGGCAATGGAGGCGCCTGGTAGTTCATTCCACGCCGGTGGCTGCGTGCGTGTGGAATGACCACCCATACACCCACACCCACACACACTCAGGGCAAACACCGGCGGCGAAAAGTTATTCTTGCTGCATCAGCTTGATGAAACGAAATTTATGAATGTTTTTCTTTTCCACCCAGGTCCTCAGGGGTGCTCGGGGTGGGAATTTGCTCACCCTCACCTCAACCCATGTACCACCCGGTACACCCGGATGCAGCCTAGCCAAGCCAAATGTCGCTTAGGTTCGCCCTCGGCCGGCTGGAAACGTTAACCGGTCGTTAGCGCATTGTCTAAATTCAGTGGAAAACTTTCTCGGCAAATGGCCCCGTGTATGCTTTATGTATTCGACAAATAACGTCGATGGCATACCGATGGGAGTGGGGTGTGGGAGGGGTGGTGGGTGGAGTTGAGAGAGAAGGATGATAAAATTCATTCCCGGGGCCATCCCCAACGCCCACCCATTAACGCTTGGTGACAAAAAGCGGGCGCAGCTCGAACGTTCGTGAAAATATTCGACCGTGCATTGCTGGAATTATTCGTGAGTTTGGCAAGGGGGGGGGCTTTATTCGCTCGTTTCGTTGATAAATGGCTACAATTGTTTGCGATTCAGCTGAACAGCCCCGGCTGGAGGGTGTCTCTTTTCGTTCTCCATCGAGTGAATTCGGTTAATGCCCGATCGCAGGCTGAATTCCCTGAATCTCTTCTTTCTCCCGTGGCGTTTGATTGACGAAAAACACACATCCGATCGGTACGTTCACTGATCTAAGATCTAACTTCTCAGAATACATTACGAACACACACACACGTGTGTGTGTGTGTGTGTGCACACAAACACGTGGAAGCTGCCATCCCTTTTCCGGCATCCACTTCCGGGTGGTGAAAAATCACCAAAATCAAAAACTAAGCACGCTCCGTTACGCTCCATCGGCATCCTTCCGTCAGCCATTGTCTGAGAGTACGAATGATTTTGTATGTGTGTACGAACCCCCGTGTGTATGTGTGTGTGTGTGCGCTTGAAAGCACACTCGAGTTATGCTTCCTGCCATCACCGTAGATCCCGTGTGCAGTGGAGCGGCAACCGGTGGCACGGTCAGTGGTGAAAGATTGCTAGCTTCGCAACTCGTCAAAGCGCCCGTTTTCGTGCTGTTTATATTTATGATGATCGCATACCCGTGCGATTCGCGATGCACACGACGAGCCTGACGAACGGAAACACCCGCTTGTGTGGAACTCGCGGGTGGGTTGAGAAAACAGGTGGAAAGCTAAAATACATCCGGATGGATTTGCATTTCATTTTTGCGAAACCCCTCAACGGGGCAAAAGCTCGCACACTTGGATTATTCATGATTCATGCCTTTCCCGGAGCCATCTCTCTCTCTCTCCCCCCTGGGATCCCACGTGGCCACCCACGCAACGGAACGCCACAGAAGACGAGGATGCTTTCACAGCCGGGGTAATGTATACAGCGCGCAGCGTTTCCAGGTGATGGAAATGCAAAAATGATTTGTTTCTTCTGCTGCTTCTGGTGCTGGTTTTGTTCCAGCCGCGCGAAGCGCTTCCCCAAAATGTAGCGCTGCTTTCGTCAACAAATCGCTCGCAAAACGCTCACGGAACTTCCACGAAAACGCTTAAAGCTTCCCCGGGCGCAGGCAATAAGCAGGCGGCACCGAATTCCGCTGGGCGCACCGTGCCGTGCGTTCGCACTTTTATTGGTTTTCGCACGAGCGCGACGTGACGGGGATGCGTAATTTTTCATCCGCACATTCGCATACCGCCACAAATAAACAAATGGTTTCTCATCGCCGGGTGGGGTTTCATGGTTTAAATTGTGCGCGCCTCCGAAAAAGGTGGCAATGATTGAAACGTACGTCCTGTCAAATTATGTTTGAAATGAAATTTTACGATCGCTTCATTATAGGCGCTGGTGGTGAAAGTGCGCAATTGGAAAACAGCCCTAGCGCCCGTTCTCATCACCGGAAAGAGACGTTTTATTGGAAGGCACTTTCTTGGAGGCCTCTTCCCTGAGTGGGAAAAGTTCAACCGTAAGGCACAATTAGCAATCAACCAAATTGAGTGAGGTGAGACCTCCCGCGAACGTGCCCTTCCGTTTGCTTTCGCGCGCAGGTAAATTTGTAATGAATGTTGAAAAAATAACATTTGAACAAACGTTGCTTCCGACATCGGCTATGCATCTTTGTTGATTTAATCGACACACACACACACGAACACAAAAGCAAATCATTGCAAAAACCCAGCCCCACCAAAACACGGCTGAGCAAATAGATATTAATATAAAATTCAATCCCGCTTCGCGAGTGCTCGCTCGGTGCAATCTCGTTCCAAATAACATTCGAGCCATCTTTCGAGTTGGAAAATTAATATACTTCCCGCACCATGCCCAAACCGCCCATCGCCACCGAAAACTCGTAGTCTGGTTCAACTCTATCAAAAATAAATTCTTCAATTCAACGCTAGCATAAAACATACCGTTTAACATCTGTTTCCTATTCCCGAGCTGCCACCATGGCTGGGGGGGGGGGGGCGAAGGAAGGCCAAAAGGGTGGCCAAAGGAAGGCGAAAAGTTTCTTCTCGGTTGCAACCCCAACCTTCCGGTGGCCTTCCACGAAAATCCATGGCAAAAGAAATAAGCAGAAGGAAGGAAAACTCCATCCGGGACCATAGATTAAACCCGTAAGCTGGCAGCAGGCACTCTGCGCCGGTGCCCGGTTAAGTCGTACAAACGAAAACGAAATACAAATGGAAGAAAGCTACAACGCCTTGCCAGTTGGGTAAGCATCCCTTCCCACACCCAAGCCAGAGCGATTCGAAAGGAATCATCATCTTCCTCGTGATGGCCCGTTGGAATGGGGACAGAAAAGGCTGCGAGAAAAAGCACATATATAATGGGAAAAATGAAAGCTTTCTTCTCGCGTTGCACAGTTCGGGTGTCCGCGTTGGGGGTGTGAAAAGGGCTAGGTATGGGTTTTGTGCAAAGGCGGGATATTTTTTCGTTGTTGTGCCGCGCACCAGTTCCATCCAGCTTCGGTTCCTTGGAAGATCCCGTGCCGTCCCGGTGGAAAAAAAAAATTCCGGACCGAAGGAAGAAGCAAAGTTAAATTGCTTTTCTTGTGCGTTTCTGTGTCTTCGGACCGGACTCCCGGTGGGTGGTGTCCCCGTGGGTTCGGGGGTTTTCTCACCCCGTTTCAACCCTCGAAGAAGAGGGAAAGAGATGGTATGAAACCAAGAGAGAAAGAGAGAGAGAGAGAGTGAGCTGAAGGCGAGTTCGGTGTGAGTTCATTGCGAACGTGCGAGAAGTTTGTGCCGAATGAAAAACGGTGACAGGGAAAACCCCTCCCCCGGGTTGGAGTGCGCGAGCAACGGGAGCGAGGGTGAAGAAATCGCCAAACCCAGACCTGCTGGCCCGGGCCCGAGAAATAAACGACCCGAGAAATGTTGAAACGAAACAGCTCCCGAACATGGTGCCCATTTTTCACAATTCCGAGCAACCCTCGGTTTCTCCACGCCAGCCTAAAGCTCCCGGGTTTCCCGGATCGTATCTTTGGGCCACTTTAAGGGCGACCATATTTTGCAGCTCCTCCACACACACACACACACCGGAACCGGATGTGTGAGGGTCGCACCGGTCGTAGAAAAACGTACGAACGTTCAGGAAAGTGCACCAAATTAACCTACGGTCCCGGGAGTCTGGGAGGTTCAATATCGCCCACCCGGCGTGTTGGGAGGCCTTTAAACGAGCAATAGAAGTTCAGTGGAATTGAATTTATTTCTCGCCTTCTGTTCGGTCCCTAGCTCTTTCCCTAGCTCACTCTCAGTCTCTGTTTTTTTTTGTGATGTAAGTGTGAAGGAGAATGTCGCTTTTTCTTTATCCTGTTGAATTGAGTGTAGAAAAAAACCTACTCCTTCAAATTCATCCGTTATTCCGTTTTCAAATCGAACGCGACGCGACAATTTCGTAGCGCAACTCCATTCGAGCACGCTCGAACGAATCGTAATTTGACAGGGATTACGCGCCCTCGGGAAGTGAAGCCAGAATTTAATGGAATTCGAATTTAAGGCTCAACCCATCGCCTCCTTAAGGCACCGATGCAGGTGCTGCATCGTGCTCGTGCTTACTTACCGGTGTTAGAGAATCCCATTCATCAGCTCCCGGAAAACGCAACGCTGCAATCCATTAGGAAAGCACAAGACCGAAAGCCCTTTTGCTCGAATGCTGGTAGCGTTCGGGTAGCGTAACGGAAGGGCGAAAATTTATCTCTCGATGCAACCAACAACAATCCGGGTGCGTCATTGCATCTGGCCGGGTTGCGGCACGTAATCAGCTCGAGTTCACTTAGGTTAAAAGCCGGAGATGCATACAGCATAAGACTTATGGCCCGATCGTTTCTCCCGCACGACAGAAACAATTAATTCCCTCGCGTTCGGCTGAACCCGTTCGGTTGTGCCACAGATGTTTGTGGTATTTACATTCTTTTCCAGCTTCAGCGTGATGCATTGGAAGCTAGAAAATGGAAGTCGGGCACTATGCAGTCTGAGTGTTTGATACGAAGAGTGTGCGTGCATGCGTGTTGCCTACCTTTCAGGCGTTAGTTTTGTAATGATGATTAATTTGTTTCTACCAAAGCATGCAGCCAAAGGATGCAGCTCTAGTAGGCCATGGAGAGATGTTTCGAATGCCCATCGTTCGAAACGCTTGTCATGGAACTCTTTGTTCGTATGATTAAACGCTTTGTGGAACGGCCAAAAAAAACCATGAACCTTGTTTTGCACAAGCACGTCGCATTCCCATCCACATTGCCGAAATGTTTTTCATTCTCCCGCAAAAACCAAAAAAGATGATTAAAATAAATGCATTGTAACGAATAAATCAACACCCCCGAAGCATGAAGCATGGCATCCGAAACGTGTTCTCGCTCGCTGCAACTGCATTCAATTTCCGCTTCACTTGCCCCATGCACGCGCGCTCCCTTTCGATGAGTAATGGGGTCCATCATTTATCGCGTGCACCAAACGCGAAAAGGAAAAGCCCCCGGCACGGGTGGATCCCGTGTCCGGTGGAAAAATGCGTACGCGTGAGCAGTTTACAAATCCCACCAGCCACACTCACACGCACACATGCGTATGCCTCGGGATTCGAGGGAATTACGCGCGCAAAGGAATAAATTTTCGGGCCCTGATGACATGGCCCCAGGGTTGTTACCAGCCGGGTGTTTCCATTCCCGTGCGGTAGATTTTCCCGAGGCTGTCGATAGAAAGAGAGACAATGCGAGAATGAGATAGAAGAACGCACACGATGCAATAAAATGTGCTCAACCAACAATGCGCACAAATCCTGCCTTATTGCCTCGGACGATGATTTAAATTTGCGGCAACCATTTTTGAGCGACCAGACAGCGCCTCCCCGGGTTTTGCCGGAAGGTTTCCCGTGTTTGGGAGGTCGGTGAAAAGATGAAACGCCAGTACCCAAATCTAATTTCGTCCCTTGGGATCCCTGCCGGAAGATAACGGCGGTCACGTAAAACAGCAAACATCCGCCCACCCGAACGCGGCGCATCATTTTCTGTTTCCCTGTTCTAAGGGTTTGTGGGGCCGTACGTCCGCAACCAAAACGCAGTCTAGGCACGACTAGGTGAGGGTTGATGAAAGGCACCGAAAGGATAGACGTAACGTGTGTGCGTGTTTGTCGGACAGTGTTTACGCCATTAGGTTGTGCACGCGTCCGAACAAAACGCAAAACCGGTCTGAATGCAAATTTTTTCCACCAAATTCCATCTCTCCCCCAGGGCTCTTGAGTGTTCTTGTTTTTCGCAGGACGATGCCTCGTCCATCTCGGCGAAGCGAATGGTAACCACCATCGGTTTTCAGTGCGCCCTTTCCTAAGCACCCTTAGCAACCGCTACTACACCGACCTAGCAACCAATGAGATGCAATAAAAATAGAGCTAACGATCGATGCACACTACGATGCAAGGCAACGACTCCATCAACTCGTCTCGTTTTGCATGGCGTGAAAGGTAGGAGAATGAATGGGTGAAAACTCCCTGAAAAGCGCCTAACAAAACGCGGCATGGTTATTCACGAAAAGTTCTTCAACTTTTCTCGCCGGTGAGAGTGGAACAGAAAAAAAAATCCCCGCCCGTAAAGTATGCTTCTTTTGCAGATGGGAACAAAAAAAACCATTAGTAAAGAGACGAATGCCACGCTTCAGCAATGCTCGGAGACAAATTATTTCAAAAATGTTAAACTTACAAAAGAAAAAAAACTTAGTAAGCGGTTTTTTTTGTCCTCCGAAAGAAAAGCGTGCAACTGAGGTTGTGCCGTTCCGACAAAACCATCACGTGACCATGGTGCACTTTGGATGCATTTAAGCTCCCAGTGCGTCCGCTTTAACAGTCGGCCGAACACGACCGTGGTGCAAACCCGGCAAACCACAAGAGTCGTCCATTTTGGGGTCGCACAAACACACACACACCGAGGCAGACACCGAGTCATGTTCAACCGATGCGCAACATGACGGATGCAACGGACCAGCAGCTTCATCCGAGCGGACCGAGTTGTTACCGGCTGGCCGGTCATCCCTTCACTGAGATACTTCCGGTTGTCGCCTCCCTCCCCCCTCCCCCCCATGGAGGAATTCTACTCCCCTCCCCAGGCCGTACGGATTATTCGATTTCTCGTGTCGAGGGATGGACCGCGACATCGGTTTTCCTGATTGCCGACAGATAGGCGGCAGGAGATGGTGCTGAGTCAGTCCGTTTTCACCACCATATTCCGTTGCATTTTGCTCGAGCTTCACGAGCCAAACCACGGGCCGAAGAAATGTGTGATGATGTGCGCGCGTGGATTGCCAGGACACGCCAGGACCGGTGGCACGCGCCGCACATCCTTCCGAGGTGGAACTTGCCGTTTTTCCTACACTGCAGTCGTCGGTTTGGCATTTTTCTCCAGCACACCCCACGGCCCGGGGGGGAGTGGGAATACGAAATGTGGGTGGAAAAACTATTTCTGAATCTGATTGTATGTAAATTTTCCTTCCCCCAGCGTCGTGGCACAAAGGGTCCGAAGAAGAGATGGTCCGAACCTCATCAAATGCACCAGGATCCGGGAATCCGGTTCACCATCCGTCAAGGGAAAAATCCATCCTCCCCGGAGTTTCGAAGAACTCGTGTGCGAGCAAAGAAGGTGGAATGGGTGGAGGCGTGCGTGTGTGGGTGTGTGTGTGTGGGTCTGATTGCAGAAGCACCAGTGTGATATTTCCATTCGGATGAGCTCGTGACTGATTGTGCAAGCTGTCGCACGGTTTTGTGACTGGGAGACGGAAGAAACTCCGACTGCTCCGAGTCTCCGAAGCGAGATAATGTTCGACAGACACACAGACACACGGACCTACCGATGCGACCAACCGTTCCCTTTCATCAGGACGATCGAAAGGACTATCGAGCACGGTGTCTACTCCGTGCACGGTGGGTGTGTTTCATTTCATCGCAATCGAATCGAAAACCATCATGGTGTTTTGATAACTCTCGGGCTAAGCCAGAAGGACCTTCGTATCCTGCTTCCCGTGTTTTTTTTTTCAGCCCCCATTCTTTGCCTCATTCCGAGTGGTGCTTTATGAACTTTTCATGCATCATTTCGAGCTCAATTTGTCGCTCGTTTCGAGTCACCACCGTTCCATCGTTCCAACATTCGTGCCAAGCAATTAAACGCGCGATTCCTCGCGTGCTGTGGGTGTTCCCGCGATTACAGTTTGCTTCCTTCCGGTGGCGTAAACCCTCCCAAGACACACTAATTCGATAATCAAACTTCCATTCAACTCGCGACCACAAAACGATGGCCACAGTCAACCAACCAACCTGTGTCGCAAGCGCAACACGTCGACTAATCGCATAAGCCACGCTCAGCCTTTCGGCACGGGAAAACCACCATCACCAGGCAGCAGGCAACCGGCCGCAGTGGTATTGAGGATGTGCATAATTTGGTAGCAAATGAGATGTAACGGGCCGCAGGGATCCAACCTCCTGCTGGAGCTGGTGGGCTGGTTTATGGTAATGGGTTGACATAATTGGAAGTTGCCCCAGCACCGGGACTCACTCATGCATAGATTCATGCCTATCTTCATGCTGGTGCTGGGTCTGATGGATGCCATTGGAACCGCATTCCCGAATCGCTCGATTCGCGATAAAATCGACCCCTATACCCTGTGGGGCTCCAGGAACTCTTTATTGAACGAACAACCGTTGGCCGGGAATGGAATCTGAATTTTCTGAATGCACCGCACGAAATGAATGGGTGTTGCAAATTTGGGTGTATTGTTGTTTTAATTACGGTTCGAAATTACGGCCAAATGATCGTCCGTTCGGGAGGGGCAAGTGAATAACGCCAGTTCGTTCGAAAGCCTACTCCGATACGTCCAGGACCGCACTCAGGATGTCCTCGATCAGCTCGGTTGCCATGCGAGAGATCTCTTCTTCCTCTTCCTGCTCGGCCATCTCGTACTCGCTTCCCACCGACAGCTCACTCGCTCCGGCCAGATCCTGTTCGTCCTCGGGCAATTCTTCGACCTCATTTTCCGAGTACGCTGATTCCGGTTGCAAAACAGCTCGTTCGATTATGCCCTCCAGCAATCCAGCCACGACACGCCGTTCCTCCGGTTGCTTTACGAGTTCCTCATCCGGCACGGCATCCCGTTCATCAACCACTTCCGGTTCGTCGTCCTTCCGCCGGCTGTAGATCAGCTCGTGCACGTTCGCCAGCAGAGGGCGCTGCTTGAGCTTAATGTTTTCGCGTGCAGCACGCCGGAACAGCTCCGGCAGAAGCATCTCATCCGCCAGGGATCCTTCAATGCCACCGTGTGGTTCACGAGCACCCTCATACGCCATCATCACCTGCATGGAACTGCCATCACTCCGACGATCTGCTTCCTCATCGAACCGACGCGCCATCTGGTGGATCTGTTCACGCATTTCGTCCACGTTCTCAGCCTGCTCCAGCAGTGCGTTTTCCAGATAGATCGCCATCTCATCACTCGCCCCTGGAAGTGGTTTGCGTTCGCTAGGACTCCGATCCACGTCCGAGGACTCCCGCAGGTAGCGTTCCCGTTCCGCAAGCAAAAAGAACGCCTGCGTGTTACGTTCGTTCTGCAACCGTGCCAGTTCCCGCTCGAGTGTGCTCACCAACGAGCTCATCTGGCCGTGCGAACTGCTCTCAACGAACTCATCCAGCTGTGGTTCGTTCTTCAGGATACGCAGGTAACGTTCACGCACACTTCCAGCTCCTTCAACAACGCCACCTGGCAGTCGGGAAAGATCACACGGGAAAAACTCCTCCACCACGGGCAACCGGTGGGATGCGATCAGATCATCCATCAGATCGTGCTCAGTCGCGTAGTCCCGGTGGATCAGTTCCTGGGTGGCACGACCCCGTATCAACTTCTGCAACAGGACGGCTTGTTGGTAGAGTGCGTCACTTTCCTTCTCCGGTGATGCGGCCACCGGGGACACGACGAAACTTTCCGTCGGTGAGGACACCACGATCGTACATTGTGGTATCGGTCGATCGGTGTCCTTTCGGTTGCGGAATTGCTGTCAAAAAGCAAAGGTAAGTCTTGAGAACACCAAAGATCGATCTCCAAAGGGCTCCAACTTACCTTGAGTGATTCGTACAACTTGCGCAGGAAGTTATCCGACCAGAAACCCTTCTGGAACTCACGGCAGACTTCCTTCGGTTTCCACAGCTCCGGTCGTTGATCCCGCGGGTTCACAAACTTCCTCGCAACGGTCGTCTTCTTGTCCAGTTTAGCCAACCTGTGGAAAAGCGGGAGTCACTCTTTCGTCGTGGATCTGCTTTTCCGCAAAAACTCCAAAACCTCTGTACCTACCCAACTTCGATAAGGTTCGGATCGTAATCGTACGATTGCTTCGAGTACTTCTTCCTTGCCCCGGTTAACGCCTCCAGTGCCAACCGTTCGGCAGCATCCTGTCCACGACCCTTCGCTCCATACCGCACACTCATCTCATGCCGCCGACGCTCGAGTTTACGCAGATTCCGCTCAAACGTCACATCCAGCTTCCGCATCGCTCGGTTCCGGGCCTGATTAATGCGCTGCTTTGTGTTCTCCATCTTGCCCTCAGTCGCACGGTGTGTGTCCCGTTCACGCTTTTCCATGATCTTCGCAACCAACTGCAACCGTAGCATCTGATACCGATCGATCTGGCGCTCCCGAGCGACCCATTCCTCCCACTCGAAGATCTGCAACACCAGCTTCTGCTGACGCCACTCATCCAGGACATCTCCGGTTCCAAGAGCGTACTCCCAGCTACGTTTCCGGCGAGCTCGTTCGACGATCTCCACCTCATTTACACCCGGGAAACGCGTGTGCTGTAACATCTCCGCCACGTACACGATCTCAGCTCCAGGACCAGCATTTCCACGGGCTTCCTTCAACACGGCCGCTGGCATCCAGGGGTGCGTTTGTGCCGATGACTCACGGAATGCCGTCTGAGATGCTACCTCACGGAATCGTGGCCCAACATCCTCATCACCATCGTCACATCCGCAGTACTCTTCTGGCTGTTCGGTGACCTCTACCGGCGCGTAGCGGACATTACAACCCGTTTCACCGGCCGTTGGGTGGCAGAAGAATTTC
The DNA here is from genome assembly GCF_943737925.1 of Anopheles nili. Classification (NCBI taxonomy): domain Eukaryota; kingdom Metazoa; phylum Arthropoda; class Insecta; order Diptera; family Culicidae; genus Anopheles; species Anopheles nili. The sequence goes on from NC_071292.1 coordinate 6,680,324, forward strand.
GCCCTTTCCGCACCGAGCACCTGCTGCTGCTGTTGTTGAGATGCACCCGATACCGGTGCTTCCGGATAGTACGGCAACGGATTCCGGTGCATGACGTAATGATTGCGTGTTAACCGAGGCAGCTCACTAAACATCGATTGGTACACGGGAAAGATACCGATCGGGGCCGATTTGGCCAGTGCCGCGTGATTCGCTCGATGCACATCCTTATGGTCCGACGCCACGTACAATGGGTCGTAAATGTGATCGAAAGCCCTCGAGGGACCCACGTTGTGGCTACGGTACGTCATCCCGACACACTATGCGCGGAAAATGTGTGGAAAATTCACGATGGGAATTAAAAATTCCTTCACTCCGGTTCACAAGGTCCCTTTTTCACCCGATATCCGTGGAATTCCGATGCACCAAACACAAAGTCTGTCGCCCCGTTCCGATTGGTACGCGGTTCGATAATGTTGAGGACGCCCAGAGCTACCGACCGGTTGGTAGGTTCACGTTTTTCCTGTGCCCTTTACCACCCGTGTGTGCGCGTGTGTGTGTTGGCTCGGTTTTTCATGGCACGATTTGATCGATAAATAAACAAACGCGCAGCAACCTTAGCAACCGCGTCGGGCACACATGAACGTGTCCAATGCGAGGTATTTTTTCGAAGTTTGCAGCAACACGTGGCATACTTTTCAACAGGTCCTCCCTTTGTTTTCATCTTACAAAAATAATCACAAAAATCAATGTGTAAAAGCCACGCGAGTATAGTTATGATTCCCACGAAATATAGGGCCCCTTCGAATCAAAACATCATTCATAATTAATCGATACATATTCCTTGCGGTCCATGTTCGTCATACACACAGGACCAGAAGCATCTCCACGTGGTCGATCGATGAAGTAAGATAGCGAGCACATTGTATCAGTCGGCTGCAGAATTGTTCGCGATTAAATTCCACGAAAACCATTCTTTCTCGTCACGCTATCTGACCTTCCTTCGCCCAAGCGAACTTCTGTTCTCGCTACTATCTGGAAGAATTGCATGAAACAAAAAAAAAGGTTTCAGCTCAACCGGCACCTGGGTCCGATGCTGTTCTCTACGCACTATCGCTTCAGTTGCTGCTCTATTTTCCGCGCCGCGTGTACGTCACTTGAAGCTGGGAGAGAGAAGCAAAAAAAAACCGCGTGTCCAAGCGATATTCACTATCTTCTCGGCGCCTCGATCAGTCGTTTTGTCGTGTGAAGAGCCTCTTTTGAAGATAGCCAAGTGATTCGGCGTGGTATTAATAATTTCTCTCGCTCTCTCTCTCGTTCTCTGCCATCACAAGCGTTCTCTGCGTTTTCTCGAACACGCTGCAGATCACCACGAGTGAGACGAATCTGCGTAATCTACCGAAACCGCAAACCAGTGTAATTTTGCCACGGGTCAGCAATCGGCTCCCTAGTTGTAACTTAAAGTGTGGAATATTGAGAAATAAAACCCCAAACAAACGCGTTATCGCTCGCCGTGATCACTCTCTTTGTCGCCTTACTAAACGTTTGCCAGTGCGACAGTTTTGCTTTTGCGGGCGTATAATCGCTGCAGTGTGGTCTCGAAGGTCCGTGAGTGCGTACAGTTGATCGGTGCCGGGTTGTGTTGAGTGATAATAGCCGCAAAAGAATGTTTGCAATGCCACTTTCGAAGGGTGCAACGAGGACGGAGTTCAGTTCACCATAAAACGCCGCATAGATACGATTGCGTGCGTTCTTTCGTGGTGCAGTTTACAAGCTTCCGTGGTGAGAGAAAGAGCACACACACTCAAAAAAAGCGAGATCAAGCACGCTTCGGACAAGGACCTTATCGTGTGATTAAATTAAGCGCGTTAATTGTGTCATGATTGTGCTGGTTGAGCGCACGCGATCGTCGATTAATTAAAAAAAAACACAAGAGCGTTAAGTGGGTAGTGATTGCGCAGGTTGAGGATCACTCGATCCTTGTCGTCTATTAGTCATGGCAGAGCACACTCACACGAACGGGAAGGCCACTTCCGGGGAGGATATGCCCGCGGAAAATCATGTCACTCTCGAAAACCTGATCGAGATGACACCGTTAGAGCATTCGGTGGATCGCGTTGAAGATCAGCTTGATGAAAAACCGCCACTGGAGACTGCACTGGAGACAGAAGATGCCGATGTGAGAACCATGTCTGAGGTGGATGGAAGACGACGACCCCGTCAGAGTACGCTCTCGTATGACTTCCATAAGGGCATTGTGGCAAGTGCCATGGACATCTCACTGCTAACAGCGAACGCGAACCAGCTCCGATTGCTGTTGACGTATAATGAACAGTCTAGAACGTACAAAGGATGCATCATTTTGGTCATCACTTCGCTGGTACTGCAGATATTAGTCGCCGTCTGCGTGATCATCGTGACGGTACGTATGAGTACAGAGGGTTTGGAATTGGGAGACACTTTTCGCATTCATAACCCGTGTCTTCCTGCAGAGCTACCCAAAAACGAAGGCAAACTACTGGATTCGCCGGCTGAAAGTCTTCTCCTCGATTCTGGTGGCCATCATAACCGTTATCAACATTTTAGTGGCTTCTTTGGTCTCTACCACCTGACAAACCTGGCACTAGATCACTAGTTTTAAGTCGCCATCCCCTTTCCTAAAGTGTGCACGTGTCGCCGCCATTTGTAAAACGGCATTCGCCACGCAACATTAGATGCTTTAAGCGCAAAGCCCCCCATAATGCCATCAACGGTGGCGTGTTAGCATTATATATCGTAGGGTTAAGGTCACGGCTCGAGAAGCTTTTGCGGTTCTTGGTAGTGCGGTACTTTACGCGCTAATGTAGCGCCTCATTTTGCGCTCAACAACGGCACGTTGCGGTCGGTTTTAAAGACGGGTAGAACAACTCTAAAGAACAACTCCTTGCCATCCCCGACAATGACCAGCGCCACCGTGTACAGGATGAAGCAGGGTAACAGCATATCTTCGAGCCATTTGGAAGGAAGCGTACCGGTGGAAAACGACACCACGAGCTCTCCTTCGGAAGGATCCACGTACAGCGATAGTGCCGCATCGGAGTACTACCTCGCGTTCAGCTACAACGGGTACGATTGCTTTCGAAGTGTCGTGGAGATCGCACTGAGTGTGTCCTTTCTGGCGGCGAACAGCAACTTGCTGCGGTTGTTGGTGAGCTTCAAAGAGACGGAATCGTTCATCGCCAGCGAAGTGCTGGTGACGATCTCGATCGTCCTGCAGATCCTGGTCGCTGTATCCATCGTCACGATTACGGTAGGTCTTCGGACTTGATCTTGAAACCAAAAGCAGCTTGATTAGTTCATGTTTCGTGTCCACAGCAGGTGAACGATCCCAGCCGTTTTGCGATGATGAAAGCATGCGCCGTGACAGGAGCGATCATCATTTCGCTGGTCAACCTGCTGATACCGTTCATGATCAATGTGGAGCACGCGAGGATAGATTTCGGTGAGATCTATCGCAGCTACGCCGGACCTACTGCACTACCAAACGTTAGCTTTACGTAAAGCTAAAGAAGAATAAGTTTGTTTTAATAAAGGGCCCCCTGTAAGTTTCTCGTCGAGGTTTTGAAACTCAACCCCACATGGCTATTTCCGTGTTATCTTTGAATTCACTTGCTTGCACGGTTGGCTCTTCCACGCGGAATCGATGTTCTACCGCGTGTTACGCGTGGTTGGGTTCCGATGGCCTGCAGAACACGATGGTGCAACCTTCACATTGACTTACTGCAGGTTTGTGCATAGTTCTTTGGCTGCAGCCCACCGCACGACGTCGATGCCCTTGATGGGTACGCTATAATAGCGGTCTGCATGTTTGCGTGGTTTTTCAGACGTTCTTCGACCGCTGCCGGATCGTTATCAGCGTGCGCAAGTAAGCCGTCGCGATCGTGCCTGCTGTTGATTGCAAAAACTCGGTCAAACTCAACCCCACCCAGAGAAAATGACTAGACCGGAGACGTCCAGTCGCAGTCCGGTGAGGGATGGTCGTGAATCTCGGTACGGCAAACCGCATCACCATGTCGAACACGCCGGGAATAGGGGTGTGCGGATCTTCACCGGCAACGAGAAGCAATCGAAGGTGTACTGCAACCCAGTTATATTCGACCAGGATGCTATCAGTGTGAAGCCGTATCAGGAGAACGACTGGGGGAACAACGACACGACAGCGAATCGTGCGGCGGAACGGATCGTGAATGGATCGAACCGGGATAGTGATACCGGAAGCCGAGACGTGCGCCAGTCGGTGTTGGAGAACGCTCTCAACATTGCGTTTTTGGCGGCTAATTCGAATCAGCTACGATTGCTTGGATCCAGCAATGCCGAACGACAGGACACCACGACGTATCAGGCGATCTTGGGGTTGGTGATCGTGTCACTCATTCTGCAGATTTTGAACTGCGTTGCCATGCTACTGATGTCGGTTAGTTTGAGGCTTCGTATCCTTTCGCTAGCTGGTAAGGGGGTTTTCCGGCTTTTCCGGTCTACTTATTGGTTCTCTCTTGCAGACGCACACCAGTCAGCGATGGCCGCTTTTGAGGACCCTGGCCTGCATCGTTGCTACCGTTATAGCGCTGCTCAATCTATCCGTCGTGACCTTGCTCAATGTGCTGCTAGAATCGACGTAGGGATCGTGCCAAGCGTGTGGAGGTGAAGAAGTGCTGCTGAAATGATAACGAAATCCACCAAACGCTTGTTGTGATAACCAAATACAAATAAAATCATTTAGAACCATCCCATCAGATGAAATGCTTGTTTTCGTGTTATTTTTGATGTTGTTTAGATATGATATTAAAACAATACGTATTCGCCTTAACCAATACCTGGGGGGTGCGATCATCGAAGGGAGACGATCAAGATTCAATTGGAATTCGCAATTTGCAGACGTAAATCCCACAATTGGTTGCGCGCTATTTAATTTTCATTATCCTCCATTTTCGATATTGGTCATTACTATTGTACAGCCACAATTCGTTCAATGCTTTTATAATTACATTGATTTGGATCATAAAGTTTGGCCCCCAAATAGTGCAATAAAATGTCCTCGGGATCGTTATTATCATAGCGATGCTCCTGACCGATCATCATTGCAGAAAACTTCCGGATTGCAAATCGGTGCGGTAATAACACGTCCTGATCGATACATAACTTAATGCCATAAATTCCATCTCGATGGCGTATGAAAACGATATCAAATAGCGGGTTTTCCTAGCGTACCATGCGCGATCATGGTGCAGTTCGTTCCGGCGCATCGCACTGATCAGATCGTTACGGAGCGTGTTGGTGGAGAACGGTGATTTTTTTTGTTCCTTTATATGGAAGTGAAGCCGTGTACTCTTTTCCGCTTGATCAACGGTAGTTAAAAGATTTGTGAGCTAGTGTTACTATTGTGAGAATTTACTAAGGATCACTTCATTCGCTTCTCTTAAAGGCTATAGTCTTGGCACGATACCATTCTTAATAACTACAATGAGCTTTCACGATAAGGAGCAGCCTATCGATATTCCGGTTGTGTACCGTCACAATGCCACTTCGTCGAATGGTTCTTCCGGACATTACAGAACTAACATCGGCCGATCGAATCCCTTGTTTGGCAAGAGCAAAAGTGATCTGGACCTAGCCAGTGGCAAGTTTGAGTTCAATCCGGATGGTGAATCTTCAAACAGCTCCTCAACCGAAGAATCGTCCGCTTTGGCTATCCGATCTTCGCGCAGCTCGACTACTGCAACTCCACCTGTTCCACCGCCATTGCCTCCGAAACCACCGATCACGGTTACTGGCATCTACCAGACGGACAGTGGCCGTCGACACTCTTCCATAGCGCCGTCGTACGATATTTCGAAGAGTATCGCCGAGAGTGCGATGGACATTTCCCTGCTAACGGCTAACGCCAATCAGCTGCGGCTCCTCATAACCTACAATCAAGGTTCGAAGACGTACGTCGCTTGCATCACGTTCGTGATCATGTCCTTGGTGCTTCAAATGATGGTTGCGATTACAATGATCGTTGTTTCGGTAAGTGAATACGCAATACATTTCTAGAGTTTTCCTTTTGCATAACCAACGGTAACTTTATACAAATCTCTGGCATATACTAGCTCACAAAACCACAACGGGACGATCCAAAACGGCAACGGGTGAAGATCGTTACCTCGGTCGGTGTAGCTATAATAACGATGATTAACATCCTTGTAGCATCGCTGGTTGTTGCCGAACAACCTCCCAATGCTATCATCGCTTCTTCCGAGAATGTAATCGGTCTGCTTACCAACGTGAACGTAACGGATACCGCTCTCGGACCTTAGCGTTTAGCGGAAGAACGCTCATGTCCTTGACGCTTCAGTCCGGAACTGGTGTAGCTGTGTAACGCGCTCTGGTTCAGTATATGAGTCAACATTCGTGAGCAAGGATATAAGGCTATCATTGCGCACTCAGTAGAGAGTAAACTAAGCAAGCACACCTATTAACAATCGCATCTTTTAGAATCTGATCCGAAAACAAAATTTGAAAACTGTTCTTAGTTTTTCATGCTTGTTTAGGAATAATAGCATAATTACATAATTAAAAAATTATATATTTTAACGTCTGACATTAAATGGTTCGTTTACAGAGATATAATTGTAAATAAAGGGAAAAGAATATTATAAATAAAATTATAGCATTATTTAAAATTTTCGAAACTGAAACTGTCCGAAAACTACGCACAGACATACGTTTCACGAGGTGGTAGAAGCGACGAACTTACCACGCTGTCATAAACACATTGTTCGATGATTAATTATTGCATGTCATACGACATGCCGACTCAAACGAAGCAAAACGAAAAGAAAATCCGGAACATCAATCAACTTTCGACGCAATATTTGCTGTTTTTTGGAAATACCCTAATAAGGTAAGCTAAACTATCATTTTTCTAACCTCATCGTATGCGTTGTTCATGCTGTGAATTGAAAAAAAGTCGAACGTGCGTGAAAGAGCTGCAATCGAACGAATAGTTAGCATGATGTAACAATAAAGGGCATGTTTTCCGGAAGACGACACAAGTCAACCCGGACTCCAGGCAGCTTCTGGAAGCAAGCCGCGAAGTCAATTGTGATAGAATTATGAGATCACTAATTCCGGTCCGATCTGTTTCAGATTGCCTGGACAGTGTGCCCGGAACTGAATGCAAACAGGTGCTGGTGTTCGCTGAATTTGCCTCGACTCGAGAAGACGCGCATAAACCAATATCTCTCATAACCATGACTGAACCGATAGTACTCATCATGTCGGCGGACGAAACCGTCAAGCCGGAGAGCGTAATTGAATTAATACGCAAGGCAACGAACGAACAGGACGCAATAGTCCTCAGTAGTGATGCTCCGGAATCGATCGGCTACCCCTACGTAATTAGCAATAAGTACTACACAAAAACACTGATCCTGTACGCACACGGTTCCGCCGATCTGGCCACAGTGTCCAGTGCAATTTTGAATCGGACGGAAGCGTTGTTTGTCTACTTCAACGCAAAAGACCGTACCTTCCTCGAGCGTATTCCGCTGTATGCAGATTTCGCACAGTCACGCCCGATCGAGTTAGCTGTTCTGCTTTGCTCGTCGCTGCCAGAAAGCAGCACCGATGGCATCACATACAGTGAGGCGAAACACTACAACGCCCTGCTGGACGTGATCGAGCTCGAGCCGGCCAGAGAGAACGATGAGGAGGAGGATGACGATGGGCAAGCGGTTGGGGTGGAAGAACTCATCCAGACGATGCATAACTTTGTGTGGTCGGACATGAACGTAAACGAGGAACCCGAACGCTCCCCGACACCCCCGCCGCAGGATCTCGTTAGCTCCCTGCTCTCGGCTAACCGGGACGATCCGAACGGACCGTTCACGGAGGAGGAAGAGCGAATAATCGAATCCGAGCTGCGAGGGTTCCAGCGGATCTTGACGGAAGTGATAAACTTCCAACCGAACACCTCCAACTGGACCCGCAATCAGCGGCTAACGTTCGCCGAGGAAGTAGCAGAGATGTTCGACAACCTGGTCGAGGAGGACGATATGGGCCCGTACGGTGTGAGCCGATTCGAGGGTGAACCGCCCCGGTTCGATGGCTTGCACCGATTCGGGGGCGATCCGAATCGATTTGATGATGAACAGCTTTAAAGCGAAGCGTCACCGAGTCACCTTCTACTACCCATCTGGCCATCTGACATAGGACGGCGGGCGTACTTTTCCAACAGGGCCCATCCATCGGCACCGTCTGCAGTTTCTTCTGGCTCTCATGCCACCTTAAGCCTCTCTCTCTCTCTGTCTGTGACTGATTGGTCGTTTCGTGTGGAGTGGAGTGTTTCTCAAAGATCATCAACCTGCAGGCGGCTCAGGCAATATAGGAAGCTTGATCAAAGCCAGGCATTTCAATTTATTGGACTTTTATGACCCATTTGTCGTTCTTATTCATCACTCATTTATTAGACCGGCGGTCTACCTAGCGTTTAATTGTCGTTGTCGTTTGTCCTGAACCAGTATCAACGCCTGTGTTGCAGTTGGAGTTCGATTAACTTTGAATCTGTAAAAGCTAACACAGGATAGTTATATATATAAGTTGACGTATTCACACATATTCTTATACATAAAGCTACCATTTGTTCTTTTCACCTCTGTTGTACCTCGATTGTTTCTAAACGCTATCCGATGGGAACATTTCGCATTTCAGCCGTAACGCGATGTTGTTCAAAAGCATCCCGCGGTTGTTCCACGTGACCGGCATCCGGTTGTACGCCACTGCGGAGAAGAGTGCACTGGCTTCGCTTCGCAAAAAGACCGGCTACACATTCGCCAACTGCAAGAAAGCACTCGAGCTGCACAACAACGACCTGGCGAAGGCGGAACTGTGGCTTAAGGAGCAAGCGCAAGCGATGGGTTGGTCAAAGGCTACGAAACTCGAGGGACGCAATACGGCACAAGGGCTGATCGGGGTGCTAGTTCAGCGGAATGCCGGTGCAATGGTTGAGGTAAACTGTGAGACGGATTTCGTCGCAAGAAATGCCAGCTTCCAACGGTTCGTGCAGGTCGCATCGGCTGCCTGCGTGCGACACCTGGAACACGTGGAAGCGGATGTAAATCTGACCAAAGTTGGGCTAAACGGTGAAGCGCTGAAGCAGATCGTCCTGGAGGATGGCAAATCGTTGGGTGACCATCTCGCACTGGTGATTGGGACGGTCGGTGAGAACGCCTCGCTAAACAGGGCCATCTGTTACAAGGTGCCGGACAACGTGCAATTGACAGGTGAGTTGAACGATCTCCTGCATGAGCTTTCGCTAACGAGAACATGTTCACTTCGCTTTTAGGATACGTCCATCCCGCACCAAACGAGGAAGTTCCCTTTGACGTGCCTCTCGTCGGGAAGTACGGCAGCTTGGTGGCATTTAAGGCAGATCATTCCACGGTGCAGGAAACAGGTGACGACGAACTCAACGCCGTACAGGTGGCCCGCAAAGTTTGCCAGCACATCGTGGGCATGAAACCCGAGCGCATTGGCGTTCAGGGGAAGGACGAACCGGCCACCGACAAGGACGAAGAAACGTGTCTCATCCATCAGGAGTATCTGGTCGATCCAACGTACACCGTCGGTGAGGTGCTGGAAGCAAACCGATTACAAATAGTCGACTTCCAGCGGTTCGAGTGTGGAGAAAAGTCCAAATCCGAAGAGCAGAATGTTCGCGCCGTCGCTTAGGACACGCCACGTGGACAATCTCTCTAGTCGCTAATAAAATCGAATGTTGTAATTAACGTTACACACCGTGTCGTCCCGGGGCTGATGACATAAGCTTCTCATTTCCGCGGTTCTTTCGCACAATTGCACACGCGGCTCGGGTAACTGACCGTCCTTGCGCGAAATTTACGACCTATCGCGATTATCATGATAATTAACAGCTACACCCCCCGCGCGATTCGTTTTGTAAACCATTGATGGTTCTCTAATTCAACAATTAAAGCACGGCGAACCGTGTTCAAACGCTAACGCCGAGCTTTTTGCCTATCTAAAACAAGCCCTGAACAGGGTGCGAGTTTCCCCAGTCCCAGTGGAAGGAAGAAAAAAAAACCCGCAACATGCTGGCGGTTGGTTCTCTTTTTTTCCCTTCGTATTAGGCGCACGGATAAAAAGCACCCGCTTTGCAAGGTACCGAGATTACGTTGTTTATCATTGTGCTGTGGTCAGCAAGCATAGCATAAACACATAGCATCACCCCACCACCCACAGCATAGTTGTTTGCGCGGGTGCCAAGGGTGAGTAAATCACGGCCCCCATCGCCCGTGTGTAGGATCTGTCCCAGTGAAATCATCGCACCAAACGGCGTCGCTCGTAGGGCTTCCAGAGCAATAGCGCATTCAAATCACCCCCCCTGGACGCACAATAGCGATTGGGGAGGGGGAGGAAAAAAAAAGGAATAACATACCACCCCATCCCCGTTTGCGGATATTCGTACGCAAATAAAAACCGGAGCCATGCTCCGGTAAGCACGCCGACACAACCGACTGGAAGCTCCGAACCGGGCGATATGTCTGCTATACGGAATGCGATAAGTGTGTGAAACAGTGAAAGAGAATTGTAACCCCACCGCGAGAGGCGCTTAAGGGTGCATTAGTGACGCGTCCGGATGAAGCAGAAAAGCGTGGTGATAAAAAGCGCCGATCATACGTGAAGGAATCGAAATAGATCCACCGAGGCGCGTAAATGTTTCAGGGGAGAGAGAAAAAAAAGAAGCCATACCACCCCCCCCCCCCTACGTGGGGAGGGAAAATCTTGACGTCTTTTCACCAAATGGCCCGCGAGGGTTGAAACCACCCTCCTTTCTGTACGATCGAGGCCGCATGGTCTCGCTAATCATTTTATCACGTCGCTAGTAACGGTGCGGTGCATGTGCGGATTTTGTGCCAGTACTCCGTGGCCAGTTTGATGCGCACTACGTGCACGTTAACGCGCGCAGAATAGCATCGGTGTGATATTGTTGGTTTTTCTTTTTTTTTTTAGGGGGGGGGACAAAAACCCAAGTGCCAGTGCCGTTTGCATCATCACGATGAGCCCAATTGTCACGCGATCTGATTTTATCGATTATTGTGAGGCGAACTAAAACCGTGCAAACGAGAAAAGGGAGGCCTTAAATTTGTGGGTCTAGTTTTTTGTTTGTTTGTTCAAACGATCATTTATCAAAACGAGTGCTTTTAACCATCAGCGTTAGTGGCGTTTGTTCGATCTCTTTCCTGCAGCTAAAGCTCAATCGGGATGGGTGAATTCCGCCCAGTAAATTCGGTTCAACATTAGTCACGGCCAGGGGGCGTGCGCTTTTCCGAATCCATCACGGTCACCCAGCATTGTTCCATTTGGGTTGTGCCACCCCTTGTTACTACTGCGACTACTACTACTACTACTAAAACTGCCACTATGCATTTGAATCTTGTGGCTCTAACCTGGGGCCAAGCCCAACTGCTTTCAGGACCGGATGAATAGAGAACATGCCCGTTTGGGGGTTGTGAGTATACGACCCGACAATGCTTGCTCTTCCAATGTGCTGCTCCACCACCCCCAGAGGGAGGATCACGGGTTCAGAACGGGCAGTGATGTTGGGGGCAAATTTGCCTTGAAGTGAAGCTCCACTCCCTGTTTCGGAAAAAATCACCCCAACGTTTGGCGAGATAGAACGGTGAAATCGGTGATCCACTCTGCACCGAAGGGGGAAAGGCCAGTGCCAGCGCTTTTCCCGTTTCCATTCACAGCGAGCGGTTGGAGCCGTGCGTGACAGTTGCCGCGGGATTAGTTGAAAGTGAAATTCGCTGCACGACGGTCGCTCGCTGGGAAGAGCCCCAAAAACGCTGCTCGGAAAACGCTACACCGCTGCGGCTTAGCTTACGGTGCAGTGTTGCTAATTTCTGCTGCCTATCGCCTGACGATCATCGAAGCGATCGTTTGCTTGATGCCAACGACGACGTGTTTTTTTTTATTAAATTTATTTCCTCAATAGAATGCCAGTGCTCGTTTGCGAATAAAGTACTCTAAAAACAATCTAGCCTCCAGTGAGAGTATGTGTTAGTTGACCGATCAGTTGCTGTGGGAAAACTGCGAACCATTCGGGAAAAGTTTCTCCGCTCCGATCGGTGCATATTACGATGATGAAAACCACTCCTCAGGTAGGTTTACGGGTAGCTATAATTTATTTTAAAATTTTCCCTGCATAATCGAATTCCCGCAACCGTAACAAGTGTAGAACATTCCAAAACGATCAGCTGCGATCATTCGTAAATGTGCTCTAACGTTTAACCTGCCGGAAAAGTCGGCTGAAACGGCACCAGCTGGAGAATAAATTACCATTATTTGGTCGTTGCGTTCACCAAAGGGAAGCACTATCGCAACTTTAGCGTACGGCTTCCGGTGACATCGCTCAACTTCCAACCCGCATCCGATCGTTCCGAATGGGGGGGTGGGAAACCGAACGAATGCACCCTTGTGTTTTTTTTTCCTCTCCCCATTGTGCCGGTGTGAATACACCGTCGACGACACACTTGCGGTTTTTGGGGGCCGTTTCCAGCGCCTCGTTTGGGAAATGAAAAAGAACGCAGGGCGATCAGCGGGAACAACCATCACCGCATGATTCTATTTTTCATCTTCTTTTCGGGGAGTCGGAATCACGAGCGAAAAGAGACGAACGCTCCCCTGCGGTAGCTTGAATGATTCATGCCCCACGAAAGTAGAACATGCCGCTTTTGTACGGCCACATCGATCGTGCGTTTTACAGCTACGACTCTATCAAGCCAACCAGCCCGCTAGAAATGTCAAATGTAATGAAATAATGGCAAAACCTCGCGGAAAAGCATGATCGTACCCTTTTGCCAGCGGTGGATTTTACATCCACGCGATCTACGCGATCGTGCCGTTGTGCAAAACTGATCAAAGCTCATCCAGCTCTTCGCCCATAATGAATGAGTACGGGAAAAAGGGCGCAGTGGAAAAAAAAAACAACACATCACGTCGAAGCTCGCCGAGCTCTGGCCAGCAGTTCCCACTCAGCAGGGTGCCGGGAAAAAGCCTTCTCCCCACCCTGGCTGCATGGCTTCAGCAACACTCCCTGTCGCGTTTCTTTTGTTTGCCATGCCCGTACCCATCGCGGGTGCGCATGTTTATCGTTAGAAGCACACACACACATCCACCTCAAGGAAAGCGACCACGTTGGGTTGCCGTGCCCCGTCGGTGTGGTTTGCAGAAAATTGCACAAACAACCTCCCGAAACGAAAGGTCAAAGCCGGTGGTACCATAATAAAAGCAAAATAAAAAAACCACACCAAACCTCGTTGCACATGTACGAGAAGTGCATGCATGGTAGACCACACGATCGGAGGTGTTGGAAAAATTGCTCACGTCGCTTCGGTCCACAAAGGGTGATGAACCGTGAACGGCGCAGATGAGCCACGAAAACAGCCCAACCGTCACGCTAGCGAACGCGAGAGGTGTTGACAGCCGAAAATCTCGAACTAATCGTGAACGGATTCCATTCCACATTCGTGGGGAGGAAAATGCTAGGTGCTGGTAAAAATGACACAACCCCGGAGCCGTGTCGAACGAAAGACTACAACGAGCGTGGATAGGGAAAAGCGACGAACCCGCTGTTGGCTCGTAGTGGGTTTGGGAATTTCGAAAATTGGCCACCCGCAAAAAAATGGGATGTGGGAGCACACCAATGAAGGTGATAGGTAGGTAGGAGAGAGAGAGAGAGAGAGAACACGAAAAACGCAGTAAAAACTACTCACGAACAGATGAGGTGATTACAAATTTTCAACCGCGGGAAAAGGGCGCCAGTTCCGTCCACTGGCTGCCCATTAGCGACGCGGGTAGGCTTTTATTTCGGAAACCCGCGCTGGTTAGAACATTCACACGACTCGTCACATGATAACTACGCCTTGCCAGAACCACGTTGGGCAGCTTTTTGCGACGATAATTCGTTCAGCACCCCTCCCCTAATTCTAGTCATTTAATTCAGGGGAATTCATCACGGGTGTATAGTTTGCACATATTAAAGCACAATTTCACAAATTTGCTACAACGGTTCCTGTGAAAGGCAGACCAAGCCCGCCTGGATGCATTCAAAAGATGTCAAACGATTGTTCCTGGAGTGTAACGCTTCGTAGGTGGTAACATTGTGTGACTAATTGTGTAATGGAATAATTTGTTCGTCTCCGGAGCGAGCACAAATAAAAAAACAGGCGCTGCTCACGATCGCCCTGTCAAACGGTTGTGCTTGCAACAATCATTGCAATTACTAGCTTGCTTTTTTGTCGTTGCTGTCGTTGCTTTGCTTTTCTAAGTTTTCTCCCGGCATACATGTTTTATCTGCCTCCATTCCGGCAAGAAAGTGCTAACGCATAAATGTGCATTCGATACGGTCGCTTGCGAAATGTAAACTAAATTTAGCTTCCTTTTGTCGCATTCGGCACACTCCCGATTCGATTTCCCGGGGTTCGCGTGGTGAGATCGGCACAATGGCCAAGGAACACTTCAATGGGATGAATTATCTTACGGAACGGGTTTCCCCCCTTTTTTTCTTTATACGTTCGATCGCCAATCGCGTTGTTTTCCCTCCGCTAGCTGGTGGTGAACAAAAAAAAAGAGGTGTCCAAGGGGCGCGTGCATGCGCTCACGAACGATCGGTCGCCCTCGATCTAGCTCCATCCACCGAAAACAAACGACTCTGACACGCGCTGCACCACCGGGGAGCATTAAGTTCCACGTACTGCCCCGGTAAAGTGCATTCTAGGCTGGAACGTTTTTTCATTTCACTTCCTTTTCGATGCGCTCGTGTCGTAATTTACCGGTTCAATGAACCGGGCAAAGGAACGATCGACTTAAACGGAGTGCCATTGTGTTTTCCCAACCCCTGGAGAGTGTGTTTTTTTTTCTTTCATTCTCTATTTCACCGTGGTGTGGCGCTTTGGCGTGTGTTCTGGACCCCGAATCGTCCCGGTGATCGGATCGTACAGATTCTCTCCACCACCCCCAAAAGGGCCACGAAGCGTAGAATGATGGCTGCAGAACGCAAAAAAAGAGGCTTAAGCGACCGGGCCGGAGATCCGGAGCGATCAAATCGAATTATTTACGGTTCATTACTCAATCAATTTCCGAAAGACTTGTGCGCGGCAATCGGAGATTAAAATCACGCCGTCGGAATGGAAGGAATGATGTTGAGATGCCGCGAAAGCAAAGGGAAAAACGTGAACGAAATAATAGAACACCTTCGTTTCGCCGGGTTTTGGGGGAGTAAATCTGCAAGCTAGCGGGTAAAGCGGTTTTTTTGTTGCCAGAAGCACCGCAAAAGAAAGTAAATTCCAGCTGCGTAAGCGGCATTTCGTGCGGAGTGAGCTTAACGTGAGTGCGATCGTGTCGCCAAAAGATCGAGAATATCAATCAAGAGATTAGCCGCGTTTGCTTCCACTTTTCTTAAGAAAAATTTCCCTTGCTTTCACGGCAGCACGGAATTGACGCCTTCCTTCGGCGTGATGTACGCTTATGATTCGTTGTATCAATTAACCTATTTAATCGATCGTGAGAGAACCCGTCCGTTGCTCATTAGCTTGCTGGTGGATTTTCTCTGTCACTCGATACCCTCACGAAACTGTCGTTTGTACCGATCACCCTTACTTCAAGGCCAGACATTCCCGAGGAAAGAAAGCCACCGGGATGAGTTTGACGTAATTACACACCCTGTAGATCGATGGAAAGCGGATCCAAAGAAGCATTGGCGATCAAAACAAACCAATCCTTCCAAAAGGCCCTACGGAGTAGTTCGCTCTCCACGCCTCGAAGGCAGCCAAAATTATTCATTGAAGCGTGCGAAGAATGGGTCGGAAACCCGTCATCATCATTACGGTGCCTTCGCAACTCGGGGCACATCAAACGAATGCATCCTCACGGTATGACTTATTGCCCTCACTCGTAAGTGAAATAGCATATCCGCTGCCCGTAAGGGATTTTGCGCTCATACCATTCCCTCAAGGGCGACGACGAAAAGCGATAAGCGGGTTCGGTTGACCGCGAGCCCGGAAATCTGCTGCCGACTGCCGACGACTTCGGGCATGAATTTTCCCATCTCCGTCCTCGACCGCCGTGGAAAGAAAATGCCGTGGGATCCAGCAACTCTTCTCCACGGGTACGATTTGTACACCAGCCCAGTCACTTTTCGGTTTACCCCGAATAGACATGCACGACTAGCCTAACCCCACCTCACACGGTTGTACGCCGGCCAGCTGGAACCGTCGGCCGGTGACGATGGTGCGGTTCATTCCGGTGCCGTCTCTTGATGTGCAAGGTTCGTCGCTTGCTGCAGCGCGCAAGTCTCTTGTTTCGGGGTGTTCGCGTTTGTCCGTTTTTCGCCGTTTGCGGGACGCGTTCTTTTCTGTGCGCGCGTTGCAATTACACGTAATCGGTTTTGTAGCGTGTCCGCTGACCGGGTGGCGTGTCTTTTGCGTGGATTCCTGTGGGAAAAACGTTCGTCATCTCGTCCCGATCTTTTAACAGGGAACGGTCCGGAAAACGGACTTTGCGTGTAGTTTGCTGAGCGCAAGAAACCGATCGGTCCCTCAGCGAGGTGGACAAATCTGTGATCTGTGATAGTTGGGGTGCAAATAGTTCCACTGTTAGGTGCCGTTGTGCCGTGCGAAAACCGGGACGCTAGATTGCTACCAACCGGGTCGGACAAAAAGGCCAGTGGAAAACTCGTCAGTCTAATCGTGATAATTAAAGCTTATAACTGCCTTTGCGCAAATCTTCTTTACTTAAGTGTTTGCTGTGTGCCTGCGTGCGTGTGTGAAAACGAAGCGAATTACCTCCCAAGATGCAGATACTAGACATCAACCAGAAGGACTATGTACGTATGTTCCCTTGGCGCGGGTCTTTCTCAGGCAGCATTATTATAAGTTACAAGCCTTTTTTTTGTGCTTCCTCTCTCGAGCAATCACATACATTTGTTGCTCGTTCGTGCCTGGTTAACCAGCGCATTGTGGTTTTTTTTTCGGAACCACATAATCAAATTATGTTCCAGTTTTCGAAAAAGGAAGCACCACAAACTCGCCTCACTCACGCACGAAGGAACTTTCCTTTCCGATGCCGATGGGGTCTTACCGTTCGCTCGTTTGCCAGCTCCCCCCCAGCCATCGCATAATGAGCCGTTTGCTACATTTCTTTACTTTTATTTTATATCTTTCCCGATCTCTCCCTTTCGCGGACGTCCGTGCACGACCGGCGGTACGTTCCGTACTTCCTTCTTTCTAATTTCGCCATCACCCTTTGGCGATGGGGCTCCTTCCGAGGGCCGCCTACAACACGGCCAACCGAGCCAGCCTTGAGTAGGAAATCGTAAAAAATATATTAATCCTCCGAGCAGAAAGAAAAGCCGGCACTTCGGAGCAGTGAAGCCCGGTGTATGAAGAAGGCACGGTTTGCGTTCGGTTTATGACACGGCAGCATTATTTATGTCTTGCTACAGTTTCTTGCCATAGTGCGGTGGATGGCCGCTTTTGCGCGCTCACCACCAACCAGCAATTGTTGCCGGCTTTTATGGAAATCTATTGTTGTTTTGGGGTTAGTACTTTGTGTTGGATTTAACTTCTTACCGGTGGTTTGAACGAAACTGGATAGCTAATGGATTTGGTTCATTGTTTCTGTGCCGCAAAGAAAGCTCAGTTTTTAATGCACTCCAGCCATTACATTTAATCGGTACGATTAAGTTTGTATAGTTTTAGGTGGTTCACCAAACTGTTCGTTCTCAAGCATTTAAACACAGCTTTAGGGGCAATCTAAGACGACGTTAGATCACGTGTTTCGAGAACCCTTCGTAAGCTATTAAAAGTTCTCTTCTAGTACTCTCTCCTGTAAAAAGTATCAAAGATATTAATCATTATCATGAATTGTTATTAATATTTGTAATGATAGTTAACATGAGGAAGCTAAAAAAAACCGCAGGCATTTACGTCAGCATCATTTGTCATAAAAAAAATCAGATTTATCCGAACATGATCAATAGCTTTTCGCATGGCATGGCGTTTTTTTATGTTTATCACCCTCTTAACGATTGCGTTCAGTTTTTCCCCAGTGTACAATCGATGTTGCATGCTGCAAGCTCTCAGCACTTAACCGAAACCCGTTATTTATCATCCCGTGCTGTCGTATTTTGCAAACTCCACCTATAAAAGGAATAGAGAGGAGAAATATAGCAGCAAAAAAGGAATAAAATAACGCAAACCTTTCAATTATGTGCCCCGAACGAACGTGTGCCCGCGGATCGAACCAACGAACGGTTCCTTTTTCGCCATTAGACGCCACCGCGGAATCGCTCTCCCTCCTTTTTTATGGCCTCTCACCCCGCGCACGTACTCCACCTTGAATAATGTAATCTAGAAAAATTGAGCAGAGATCAGCAGAAGATCGAGCGCGATCAGGAAGTGGCGGTTTCTTGAACGACGTTGGGGATTATAAACGCTAAACCGCACGTGCTTCAACCGCACGCGGTCAGGTGAAAGAAGGAAGCACCAATTCCATTTCCCGACGTTGTTTTTCTCCTTTTCCACACTGCCTTCTAGCGTTTACATCCAAGCAGGCGTAATCCAACACATGTTAACCCTTCGCAAGTGGCGCGGAGTTTGAAAAATGAACCCTTACATCTCCTGTCAGCAGCTCATCAACTTAATGTCGGGATTTTCTAGCGGTGATTTGCGCGTGATTTACGTTTCGGAAGCACTCCCGTCCGGCTCGGTAGCGTCGGAAGTATCCCACGAGCCGCGTTAAATGGTTCCAAAACATGGAAAAGCTCGCGATAAATTATATTGAAACCTCACCAACCGGGTGGCACGCGTAACTAAGCGCAGAAACGCTTCGCGTTTCTCAACGTGCCCGCTCGCGGTTGTACTAATTAATTAGCTCTTTCCACCGGCCCGAAGCTATCGCTGGAAACGATTTGCTCTTGATTACGGATTTGCCGACGAGCGGAAAAAGAAACCCAAGCCGGCTATGAATTTTAAACAAACATTTGAAGGAAAAGGAAAAGTAACCGAACTGGCCGGAGGCGAAAAAATCCTACCGGAAAAATATATGCACAACTCTTTTTGTTTTTTGGTTCGCCTTTCCGTCTTGCTTCATTTCCAAACGGTATTTTGCATACCCATCGCCCAATCGGACCCAGATTGATTGGCGATGATGGTGATGATGATGATGATGATGTCTGCACCGACACATCCCAGTCACGGGCAGGAGCACATTCGAACAGCGCCGTTTGCCGACTCACTTTCGTTGCGAATTTAATAGAGCCGGTAGTTTTCCGGCTCAATCCGCTCGGAACCCGTGCGGAACCGTGCCGAAGCGGACAAAAACCCGTTTTACGATCGATCATAATTTACCCATGTTTCGCACCGTCTCGCCTCGCTTCGACACGGGCTTGTGGTTTGAGGCACGTAATGGTGCACCGCAATCGCACTGGAAGAAATAAACACATTACCACCGTCAACGATGCCGTCATGAGTCGCGAAGGCACTCGAATGCGCTCTCGTGACATGACAGGATTACATGAAAGGAACATCGCGATCTGTCGATAAAAGAAAACGACTGATCAGCCAGCGAGAGCGTGAGAGCGCGACAAAATTAATCAAAAACAAAACCGTCCGTTTGCCCGGTCGGAAAAGCGGACTGAAAATGTTCGCAATTAATCCGCAAACAAACGATAAACCATCACCAGACCGTTGGTGGAGGAGTAGAAAACACCGAACCCCGTCACCGGGGCTTCTTGGAGCGGAAAATTGCACTTCTTTAATTGCTTTGCCGCCTGATCGCTGGCAAACACACCAAGCTGAACAGCGGAAATATCGTGCCACCGTCTAAAGCCCGGAAGTGACAAGCATCGGGCATGTTCGATGTGGATCGAGCTACCCTGTGGCAACGGCGAATGCAACTGCACTTTAAGTGCAGCAAACATACGATGCAACCGCCCGGTGGGGCTACGATCGCGCCTACCACCGGTCAACGATCGCTCACACTCTCTCTCTCTAATGTTTTATTGCAAATGCATTTTTCCCGGTGCTGTTTTGCATATTCGCCCACCACCGCTTCCCGAGCGACAATGTTGTCCGTGTAACGGTTGACGGATGGAAAAGCAAACATTGGTGTGCGAGAACGCAAACAAAGCGAACGAACCGGCGTGGGTTCGTGGGATAAAAATCATAACCACCGTGCGTGCGTGTGGGAAAGCTGATCGGTCATCGGAGGCATCCACCCGCGCGCGATCATTTCCCTTCGGTCCCTTCGGTAAACCACGAGACAACCACGGGTGTCTGTTTTCACAGTTAGCGATTCCCACCGGCCTCGCAGCGACGAGCAACGGAAACATGGATTTTTCATTCCTCCCGAACGCGAGAAATGCTCTTCTCTGTGCTAGTCGATCGTTGTTGATCCCCATAAGATGCTCCAACATAACTGCGGCAGGTGTAAAACGTTGCAGCATAATTACCAACGAACGAAGGTCATTAATGTGCGTTTACAGCCCACGGGCCTACGCAAAGCAAATCACTAATGTTGGGCGCAAAAAGGGGGGGTGGAAATGGCCCATTAACGCAGTGGTGGCGTTGTTTGGCTGCTGAAAGATTAAGCCCCGTGGTGGAATATATTCGTAGCCCGTGGGGTGGTTCCCTTTTGGGCATCGGGCAGGGCACTAATAGTCCGCCCCGAAAAATGCCTAATGAAAGCGGACGCTTAATTTATCCTACTAAATCACCCAAAAAAAAAGGGCCCCAAATCATGACTGCCGCCAGGGTGGGTTTTGGAATGAACACCGAACCATTTACCATTTACATAAAATCCACCCTTCGACGACCGAACGGTGCCGCGTTTGATTGGGATCGTTACAAAGCGGTCAATAAAATATGGGGCTCTTGCTTGTCCAGGTGCCCCCTTTGGGCAACAGCTGGAAAGTTTCTTTTCAGGAAGGAAAAAGCCCCTTAAATCTAATTGATTAACGAACACAGCCCCTAAGCTCACCCAGACGGGGGTCTTTTTGATCGCACGAAATGATGTATTGCGTATTGCGACTGGCGCATTTTCCCGCCCAATACAGGTATCGTTAGCGTGAAGAGCGTGATATAATGCGATCCGATGCGGAAACAATACCCCCTGATGTGTGTTTAATGCAACCGATTCCTTCGGGCACTCCTTCGGGTTGTGTGTCAACCTCGAGCGAAACAAAACCCCACCAAACCAATGTTACTGAGTTGCTAAATGCACTCAAAACAATAGCGCCGTCAAACACCGCAAAGTTCTAGCCCTCTGTGCCACGGAAGCTGGTCGGAATTGTTTCCCACAAAGCCCTCTAAAGTGGAAAACAAAGATCATACCGCACCCAAACCGTAGAACACGCTAACGCGATCATGTAATGCGTGCCATGGTGGGCAAATTGGGGGTGGTTACTCCCACCGCAGGCTAGCAACCATTTTGCTATGGGTATAGAATTTCAGACCCTTGCCTCGGTAGTTGGTTTTGCCGGCAATCGACGGCACAGTCATTAAGTTCGGTCATTTTTGGCCGCCCCGAAATTGGAGAAGAAACCGAACGAAACTGGCACATCGGTTCCGTTGAATTATGCCGAAAAGGAGGGTAGGGGGTGGATGGGTGGTTGGGGGAGAGGAAAATGGAGGTAATATGTTCTGCCGCGATGTTACGCTGGCGTGGATCAAATTGATAGATTGGCGGCTTTCGCTGCGGTGGGTAATGGTACCCAAAGTTTGGCCAGAAGTTTCCACCGTTTTTCAGCTGGGGCGTGGCATTTTTCCCGTGGCGGCGATGTTTTGGGGCCTTGGTGTGTGGCGTTGGTTATAAAAGCACCCCAAACCGACAGACAAGGCCGGTCGATTTTCCTCTCCACCGAAGCGTAACAGCACCATCCATGGTACTGCTGCTGCGGATGATGATGATGATGATGATGATGCTGATGGCTTAACCATATTTCCCAACCACAACATGGAATCAGGTTAGAATCCTCTATAGCAAGTTCTCGGCCGGGTTTCTTTCCCACAAATACCGTTGCGAATGGAAATTACTGTAATTTTTACATTGACAACCAGGATCAAGGTGTGACGTCAATGGTAGAAGACTCCTCAATCACCTGGTTGCTGCGATTTCTGCTTTAAATGAAGTAGTCGTCATGACAACCGATCATTCATCAGTTTTTGTTTCCGCACACCCACAGGACCAGAAACGTCCCGTGTACGAGGACATCAAGATCGATACCGCGTTCCGGAAGATAAGCCCACGCTCGATCGGATTCCACATCTGGCGGATCCAGAACGATCACGTCGAGACGCTACCGAAAGAGCAGTACGGTACGTTCTACGATGAGTGTACGTACGTCATCTACGCAGCCTCGCTGGTGGGGACGGCTGGTTGCGATAAAACCACGATCGTAAGTATACAATGTTCCCGATGTTTGACATTCTGCTAAAAACCCTACGAACGTACGCATTTGCACAGAGTCGTGAGATCAAATCCCCTGGTGCCGTGATAGAGCGCAACATCCACTTCTGGCTTGGGGCGAACATCAGCCCGGAACGCTCCAAATCGGCGGCGTACAAAATCATCGAACTGGACATGCACCTCGACCACAAGACGACACAGTTCCGCGAGTCGCAAGGACACGAAGGCATACGCTTTCTGTCCTACTTCAAGGAGGATGGCATTGTGTACGTGTGCATATCGGGCATGCCTTCTTCATGACGTGCTTTTAATAGAGGAATCTCTACTTCACGCCTTTTGCAGAGTACATTCCGGTAGTGATGCGACTTCGACTCCACCGGAACCACGGTTGTATCAGATCTCCGGAACGGCTCCACATCGTTGCGTGCAGCAGAAGGCGATCAGCTGGCAGTGCTTCAACAGCGGTCAGGTGATGATCCTTCAGACAAGCACGATCGTGTTCGTGTGGGTTGGTCGATCGACGGGATCTGTGGAAAGGATCTTCGGGATCAGGATGGGTGAACGCTTCAAGAAGCAGTACGGAATCTCGGAACTCGCGATCGTCGATGATGGGTACGAACAGTCGATGAACAGCGCCCGTAAGGACGTCTGGAATGGGTTGCTTAACCTATCGAAACGATTCGTCAAACCAATGCCCTTGGCATCAACCACAACCGATATGCTGCTAAAGCTGTACCAGTGTGACACGGTAAACGGCGTGTTTCGGGTAGAACTCGTCAAAACTGGCACACTCGATCAGTCGGATCTGTACGGGCGCGATAGCATCTACATCGTGGATTACTTCCCACGAGCCATCTGGATCTGGATCGGACGCAGCTCCCACAAACAGAACCGTGCCGAAGCGATGCGTCACGTGCGAGGTTATGTGATCAAGAAGGGCTACCCGGCGAGTACTCCAGTGGCGCGTGTGATCGATGGGTTTGAACCGGCGGAGTTCATCAGCTTGTTCCCGACGTGGACAAGCGCTGACATCAACGGGAACACGGTGAAGGGCATGTCGGAGAAGTTTGACGCATTAACGCTGATTCAGCGACCTCGATTAGCCGCCAGGATGCAGCTGATGGACGATGGATCTGGTGATATGACGGTGTATCAGATCGGCATCGATGAGGTGAAGGAGATCCCGGCGAAGTGCGCGAAAACGTTCTACTCGGGTAACTGTTACGCCGTGCACTATGAGGTCGCGTGTAGTACGGAGCACGCGAATGGATCGCTACCGAACTCGATCCGTAATGTGGTGTACCTGTGGTGTGGATTAAACGCTCCATCGGAACATCGTACGATCGGGGAAGCCTTCCTGGTGGAGCTCTGCGAACACCTGAAGAAGAACGTCGTGCAGGTGCGCATCACCGAGGGCATGGAACCGCCACATTTCCTGCAGATCTTCAAAGGAGGGTTGATCGTGTTGAACGCGCAAGATCCCAGCCTCGAGCAGGGTGGTGGTGTGGTGAATATCCGCAAGTACCCGACCAGCTTCGTGCTGAAGGTCGTCGGTAACACGACGTACAGCTGCAAGGCGGTGCAGGTGTCAAGCAAGACGCTGTACTACCCGGAGGATTGCTACATCCTGAAGGCGCCCGATAACGAGGTGTGGATTTGGTGCGGACAGTACTCAACGGGGGATTCGCGCGAGATGGCTAAATCGATCGCGGGTCAGCTTGGGGAGTACAACCTAGTGATGGAGGGCAATGAGACGGACGAGTTCTTCAACTCGGTTGGGGAGAAGTTTTTGAAGCAGCTCAAAAAAACGACCACAGCGGGGAACATCATCGCACCGATCGTGCAGATGAACGTGTCGCACACGTGGGACGCATCCGTGATCGGTCTTTATCGGTGTCAGCTTCTTGACGAGGGTAGACCAACGTTACGGCAGATCTTCGGGTTTACCCAGCAAGATCTGCGACCGGACAGCATCTTTCTGCTGGATGCTGGCAACGTGGTGTACGTGTGGATTGGAGATCACACGCTGCCGGAAGAACGCACCCAGTGTTGGGATCTTGCCAAGCAGTTGATCGCGACGCATCCAGTGCAACGGGATACGGCCATGCCGATCGCAACCGTTCGTCAAGGCGAAGAGCCCATCACATTCGTAGGATTCTTTGAGGCATGGGATAAAAAGTACTACGAGGTAAGGCGGGTTTTTGAGCCACCCTGTAACGATCTCCATTAATCTCATTTTTTCTCTCTTCCCCAGACGTGTGTGTTGTACGAAAAATTGCGCACGGAAATCGAGTACCCGAATGGAGTCGGTGTCGGTGGTGGTCGAGTTCCGGGTGTACCGATTCCGGTTCCTCGTTCATCCGTCCGGAGTGACGATGGTAGCAGTGATGATTTCGATCGGTACCAAAAGTACCCGCTCGATATGTTGCGAGGTGATCCGACGAACCTGCCGGCGAGTGTCAATCCGACACGGAAGGAAGTCCACCTGACGCACGATGATTTTGTGAACGTGTTCAGCATGACATACCACGAGTTTGAGGATCTGCCCAAATGGAAACAGGTGGAGCTGAAGAAGCAAAAGAAGCTGTTCTAAGGTGCTAGAGGATGGAGCGCTGAATGCTGGTGCATTTTTTTTTAATCCCATCGTTACGTTTCTATTTTATTCGTGTACTTGTATGGAACAAAATAAAGTTTTACTTCGCAGACACAAGCACAATACACTGCACCTGCGTAGCTTTTACTGCTGAGGTCCTTTGGAAAAGGGTTTCGGTTTTGGAACTCATTAATTAAACCGCCACGCTTCGTTTACTTTCATATAAAACGTGTATCTTTATTGATCGTATCCGAGAGCGACACCTGACCGGAATACTTGCGGTAGGTGCATTTTTTCTCCAACCGACACGACACGGATAAGTCTACATAATTTTGGCAATGGGATTATAAATACTTTTGAAGCGGAACGTCCTCCTACCCCGAATCCAACACCGCAATAGACCAATCTCAAACGATTGCGATGAGGGATAAAACTAATAAAATAGCACGTGCGCCACCCGCTATTACATAGATACTTTAGCATATAGAAATGAATATTGCAAAATATTGCATGGAATATTTTTGGTTTTACTATGATATCGATTTGCCTTACGCTAGAACGTCGTTGTCGACGAGGTCTGTAATCGATTAGTACGACCTGCGAAACGATTACGATGGAAGAAATGAGGAAAATAGATGTAAAAACCAACGTTTGCTGGAATTGCTTTTGAGACTCGAACAATCGATAACAATCGGCTTCGTCGGCGCTGATTTTTGTAACGAAAACTTTGGTTTCACTCCTGTAAATGTAATAAGTTGGAATTTGCTGCGCGCACTCGCCACGATCCACTGCTAAAACTGCTGCTTAGCTGTCGAAGCAGAAATCGTAGTTCTCCGGTTCAGCCGGGATCGTTGGTGGATCCTTCGAGATGTCGACACCCTCCGTGTCGAGCAGCCGCAGCTTGATCTCCATCGACAGGAGCGTTTCGAAGTCTTCCTCCTGCTGTTTGCTGGTCATCGGTTGACCGAGCAACGCGTTAATCCCGTCCGTCCAGTAGTTGAACGTGGCCTCGTCGGGTGCGATAAAGTCCAGCGTCGGTTGTTCGCTGCTCTCCGGCACCAGTGAAAACCCGAGCGGTGTGGAGGCCTTTTTTGAGCGCATCTCCTTCATGTGTGGACACTCCTTTCCGACCAGCATCTGGCGGATGTCGATGACGGGCAGCTTGTTCGAGAGTTCCTCCAGCGTTGGGACCGTTTTCTCATCACAATCCCCATAGTGGACGACCTTATGGTTCGGTGAAAGCCGCACGTACCAGTACTTGTCGCGTTCACGCTTGCCCCCGGTGTACTTGCAAAAACGCGTCCCGACAATCAGATACCCCAACCGCTGTTCCTTGATGAGCGCTCGGATTTCTGGCGTAATTTTCTTCTTCAGACTAACGATGGCCGACGCCGTCGATTCGCATTCCTCGCGTGACGTGCGCTCTTGCTGTCGCAGCGTCGTGATCGTGTTGTACGTGAACGTGTTGATTTTCGCCTTAAAATCCTCCAGACTCGCCGGTCTGCCCACGATGCTGCGTACGATCTGTTCTCGCACGACCGAGAACACCTTCACGAAGTCCTCCGTCGTGGCGCGCATGTCTTTCCACGTTTTGTTCAGCACCACGATGCAGATGCAGAAGAACTCCTCGAACGGGTGATCGTGCGTGAAGAACATCGGGTAAAACTCCTGCCCCTGTTCGGAGGGCGACTCGCCGATGCGGAAGATATCGCACAGGACCTTCACCAGCTCAATGCTGGTGCGACCAAACGGACACTCGTGCTCATCCGCTCGGCAGCTGTTCTCGTGCACGACCTTCGTGTAGCTTTGGGTGTAGTTACGCGCGAAATAGATCATACAATCCAGCGCCAGCGTTCCCGGGGGGGTTTCGAAAAAATCCTGTGCCGGATTGATGTCGCACTTGAAGCCGAGCTTTTTGTAGTAGCTCGAGTAGGATGAACCGTGCTGACGGCGAGCCGTTACATCGGGCACCGGATCGATGCCATCGGCCTCGAACGCTATTCGGCGCAGCTCTTTGATCTTCTCCTGTGCGTCCTGATCCTGCACGTCCATCGCCGTCTTCATGCGTTGCTCGAGCAACCCGAGGGTTAGCGTTTGCAACACGTACAGCTGATGTGCCATCTCTGCACCCATCGATGGCGTAATGACGCTGTTAATAACGCTCCGGTATTGCTTCGATCCGAGCGTTGTCGCCAACATCCGGCGCTTGGTGTCGTCCGCCTTGATGAAAAGTGCATTCAACAGAGCGATCGCGTTCTGTTGCACTTGCGTGCGGGCCGCATCACGCAACAGCTTCAGCAGCGTCTCGAGCGTGATCTCTTTCTCAACCAGCGCGTACTTGTTGCTGCTCTGGACGATGTTCTCCAAGATGGACAGTGCCGACTGGATGATTTCCGGCTTCGACGGCCCATTAATGAAAGCCACATTGCGCATGATGAACGAGGGTTCGAGAATGTCCCACGAAATGGTTCCGTGCTCCATGAGCTGCACGAACGAACATAACGCGTACTCCAGGATACGCTCCTCACATCTCGGATCCTCGATCAGCGCGATGATCAACCGAAGTCCCTGCTCCTTGATGAACTCGAGCGCGAACGTGTTGTCGGCGCTCAACACCTGCAGTTCCTTCAGTTCGACCACCTTCTCGTCGTCGGTGCCACTCCTCAGCTTCTCCAGGATATCGTTGGTCGTTTTGGATGGGGAAAAGCGTAGCTTCAGCACCGTCCCGTTCTTCACCTCGTTGCGGTTCTTCTCCGTCACGTAGTTGATGCCATCGAACTGCAGGGCGTAACTTTCCGCGTCCGGGATGCCCCACGAGCTGCACAGGTTCTGGATGATGGCACTCAGTGGTTGCCGTTGGTCGAACTCGATCAGCTGTGGGTACAGGTGGGGCGTTTTGTCCACAAACTCGACCGCAATCTTCACGATGTGGCTATCCTTAATTGCAGGCATTTTGCTGTTCTTCGGTAACATCTAAGCTGGGTACTGGTTTCTCTCTACCACCTCCACTGTCACCCCTACCGTTGCGGGGTCCTTGCGAACAAACGAAAGCGAAGTAGGCAGCTTTTCCGAGTTCACTTGCTCATCGCTGATGGACGCGGGACCGGAACCGGAAATTACAGGCAAACAACACACACACGCCCGATGGAAAATCTCTCGTGGGAGTGTACTTTTTTCGAGGCTTTAGCAATCACAACACAATTGATAAGTGGAAGTAAGAGATACGCCTGATGGATAGAAGTTTATGTCATGCCGATTTGACAGCCGACGCGAACAGTAGCATCGCGCCAAGGGTTGTGACGGAAACCGCCCTATGTTTTTATTTATGCTTTTATGTTTATGTTTTTATTTTGGAAAAATAAATAATGAAAAATTTTCTGTGCAGTATGGGAAAAAAATTTGATAATTTCAATGATCAATGACATTTAAATTACTTTAGATTTTTGACCAATTTTATAAAACAATTTGCAATTTTTTTGTTATGAATTTTGCCTCTATATTTTGTTTACCCATTTTGCATCATAAAACCCTCATTATTATAAAAATATATACATCTTTAAATGGCCTATCACCAAGTGGGACCAAATTGAGAATCATGCGTCATTTCACCCACGAAAATAAACCCAAACTGGCTTGCACTTCTTAGTGCAGTGTTGTCCTTATCAGCTGTTGCATTCTACCGGTACATGTTACGCGACTTTGCGACTCAGCAATTCAGCTTCCCCGATCGATAGGTTTCAGCCAGTGGAGATTACTTTCACTTTCTGGCACGTTCCAATTCGCTCATTTAGATCGGCGAACTGGTTTGCCTCCCCAAACGCCCAACCGGAGCAGGTCCAACGCGGAACAAACGGAACCATTGTACTGCACCCGCTCGTTCGGTGCTTACGTGGAGCGAATCGGCCTGTTTTTCTGTTGGGTGCGATAGCGGCGCAGCTGCAAAATAAAAATCGTTCCGAAATCGTGCCGTACCTTTTCAGAACGTTTCGTTTGTTTTTAGTTCTCCGTGTCATTGGTTCGTCCCGGTCCCGTCCGGAAGATATTCGTCGTGGGTGCAAAGTCCAAAGGTCTCCCAAATGAACATGACTCGCTTAATTCAACCTCGAACAACTGGTTCCCCGCTCGGGAGAGTTCTAACATCGTCGAGCGCCGCGGTCAGTAAAATGTTAACCTCCCAGTCAGTGCCAGCATCCTACGGAACGTCCGCTGCGGCGGGGGGCACCGTGGCCCTACAACGCCAACCTGTTCCGAAGCTGTCCGACACCATGCAGAAGCTGGTGAAATCCATCGAACCGCACGTCGACTCGGACACCCTCACCGGGACGAAGCGTGCCGTGGAGCAATTTGCCCTTCCCGGAGGAATAGGCCAAAAGCTACAGGGACTGCTCGAACAGCGTGCCACGAAGAAGGACAACTGGCTTGCGGATTGGTGGCTTCGCACGGCGTACATGGAGTACAGGGATCCCGTGATTGTCTACTCCAGTCCGGGGCTCGTTTTTCCTCGGGCCAAATACCAGACGCTCGACGAGCAGTTGGTTTACGCGGCGAAGATGGTTTCCGCAGCGCTGGCGTACAAAATGCTTATCGACGGTGGCAAGATCAAGCCGGAAATGATGGGTAAAATCCCGCTCGATATGTCCCAGTACGAAAAGATCTTCGGAACGTGCCGCATTCCGGGAAAGGAGCGTGATTCGGTGCAATACAACCCCCGCTCGAGGCATATCGTGGTGGTGTGCAATAACCATTTCTATCGTCTTCCCGTTTTCACCTCGTCGGGAGGCATCGCGAGCGAGGGTCAGATTTTGGCGGAATTGAAAAAGATCGCCGGAAAGGAAAGTAGTAGTCGTGCGGAACCGGTTGGGATTCTTACCGCAAATCATCGAGATAGCTGGGCCAAAGCGTACGATACCTTGATGTCTGACGCCACGAATCGTTCCTCTGTCGAAAGCATCCAACAGGCGCTCTTCGTTCTGTCGATCGATAGGGAGTTGCCACAAAAGACCGGAACCGATCACGTCGTAACCGCGAGTGATCTCCTGATTCATGGTGGTGGATCTCCTGCAAACGGTGGCAACCGTTGGTATGACAAAACGATCCAGCTGGTCGTTGCACCGAACGGCATTAATGGGCTTACGTACGAACACTCCCCGGCGGAGGGTCAACCGATCGCGGTGATGACCGACTTCCTGATCGAGTACATCAACAGCGGAAAGCAGCTGAACACGATGGACCAACCGGAGCTGAAGGAGGGTTCCGTAAAGCTGCTCTTCAACGTATCGACCGGCTTGAAGTCGGAAATCGAACAAGCAGCCGGTTTCGTGGATAAACTTGCCGCGGACATACAAATGGACTATTTGCACTTCACCGACTACGGGAAAGGCTTCATCAAGACGCAGCGCATGAGCCCGGACAGCTACATCCAGATGGCCATCCAGTATGCCTTCTACCGACTACATCGCGTCCCAGGGGCTCACTACGAATCGGCCCAAAATCGCATGTTCATGCACGGACGCACGGAAACCATCCGCTCGTGTTCGGTCGAATCGATAGCCTTTGCCCAGGCCATGCTGGACGCAAAACGTGACGGTAATGCGAAGGTGGAAGCCATGAAGGCTGCCATTAACGCCCACAAGGCGTATGTATCGATGGCCATCCAGGGGCAAGGTGTCGATCGGCATCTGCTGGGTCTGAAACTGATCGCGAAGGAGAATGGCATGACTCTGCCCGAGTTGTACGGCGATCGTGGGCTTCAGCGAAGTGCCCACATGCGGCTTTCCACTAGTCAGGTTGCCTCCCGGTACGACGCGTTCATGTGCTACGGACCGTTAACGCAGGATGGCTACGGTTGCTGCTACAATCCGAAGGAGGACGACATGTGGTTCGGAGTATCGGCGTTCCGATCGAATGTAGAGACGGATCTAGCGAGGTTCCGGGTTAGCCTGCAGGAGGCACTCCGTGAAATGTACGAAGTGCTGGTCATGTACGGCGAGAAACCGAAGGGCAAGCTCTAAAATCAACGGATGGACGGACGCAGTAAACCCCATCTATAGAGTGTGTATCGTTGTGTTTTTGTTTGATAGTTAATTTAAGAAAGAAGTTTTTGAAGAAATTTTACGCATCTTTATCGTGTCAGGAACAAGCTTAGCTAAGCGGTTTTGTCGCTAAGCAGTGTATAGTAAGAGAACTGAACTAAAGTAATAATAAAACTGGTGAAGGGTTTTTAGTAAATGCATTCTGTAGTTACGTTTATCATCACGTCCTTATCCGAACGTAAGAGACAAACTATATTCTTTCATTTGAGATGCTTAAAGTATACACGAAAAGTATTTGGCAGGTTCTCACACTGAATACATTCTCCTTCCTTATATTTACTCGTTTTAGTTTGTTTGTTTCTTCAAAATTACATGGATATCAAGCCTTAACTACTATGAATAATGCTCTTCCTAACTTCTACTGCTATTGAAAATCAATAGAACCGTGAAAAAAGATCTTCCGACCATGTGACTCAGTTGAACAGAAACAAGAAAGTTTGTTTCACGTCAAGCTGATGCACAGTGTTAGGTAAGACGACTTCTTTTTACGATTAATGCACAAGTTACACTGCTGTGCTATTCTGGTAGGTACGACGAATACATTCCAATAGAGCTAACGGACGTTAGTATGTAAACAATTGGAAAATTGAAGGTGATTGATTGCTTACTGCTACTGCGCTTGGTTTGTAAATAAAAAATACATAAAACTATGATCCTCATCTTTTATGCTTCTCTGCTTTTGGACACCTTTGAATTAATTCATAAATGAATTATCAGCATTCAAGAAGAAAGAAACACAATCTGTGAAGCAAGCAACAAATTCAGATTTTGCCATGACGATTAAATTGAGTTAATCGTGCGCAGCGCGTAGCAACGTATTAAAAAAATTATGTATCAATTTTCTCACATTGATGACCACTGCGCCGTTTTAAGAAGTCAAGAATTAATTCTCTAAAACACGATGATCGTTCAGAAAATGGTAAATGCTAACATTTTATCGTCCTTCAACTGTAAAATAAGAAAGGCATAAACATACAATATTAGCATCGCAGTTAATCTATGCTTCCGATATCAAAAGGACTTACTGTACGAGGAGAGATCGATTTCGTCGGGTAGCTCGTTGATATTCACATCGAATCGATCCTGTACATCGTTCAGAATCTTAGCATCCGCCTCGTCGGAGATGAACGTAATGGCCAAACCCTTGGTACCGAAACGACCGGCACGAGCCACGCGATGCAGGTAGGTGTCAGAATCTTCCGGCATATCGTAGTTGAACACAATGTTCACACGCTCGATGTCCATTCCGCGGCCAAACAGATTTGTGGCAACAAGGATACGCTTCTGGAAGTCCTTGAACTGCTGGTACCGAGACAAACGCTCCTCCTGCACCATTCCTCGATGGATGCCGATGGCGGGGAAGTTTTGCTCCGTTAGCAACTGCGCCAATGCCATGCACCGTTGCACTGATTTCACGAAAATGACCACCTGCGGGAATCAAAGGCTGGTTAGCACACCATCTCAGTTTTTATATCATTCTACAGGATTTCGCGGTACCTGGTTAAACTCTAGAACGTCAAGCAATTCAAATAGTTTCTTATTTTTCTCGTTCTCCTTCAACTTAACATAGTGTTGTTGCAATCCGTGCAGCGTCAATTTGGTTTCATCGTCGACATAAACTTCCATAGGCTAGATAATGTTCACGCATCGTAGGATAACGTGGGGGAAATTAAAACAGAAAAAAACGAAACATGCAATTCGTTAGATTAGTTGGTTATTCGATGACCGATTATAAATAGTACGACATTTTAACTACTACTGATTTAGTACGAGCCGCAGAACAAGGTTGCCTTGCTGCTGATTAAATGTATCGTGTCGTGACGAACGCATACTACAACGTAACTGCACGCGAAAAATCAACGACGAACGCGTTATGATTTGGAACATATTTTCGATTTGTGGCACATAATCAAGGTTACTATTATTTGTTTAATGTTATACTAAACAAAGGAAAATCGCGTGTACACACGCATTGTTCATTTTCTTTAAATACTAACTTTGACTATGCGACAAAATCAAAAAAATGTGCATGCATCATTTCGTGTGCACTTTTCATGTCTCGACACACGCCGTAATACGAGTTCCCGGTAAAGTTTGCACGTATATCGTTGGGATAGTTTAGCCAAAATTCGAGCAAGATCGATGGGGACGTTAATTTTAACGCGAAAAGTGTCACTAGAAGGGAGCAATAGACGAATCTGAAGAGCAGTTGTCGAACTGATAAGCAATGGGGGTGAATCGATCGTACATTTCTGCACCGTACATTGACAGCGAAACCTGTGACTTCCTGAAACGACATGAATGGCTTATGGGGTATTAGCTATTATCTACAGTTATTTCTACATACGGCTCCGCAGCGTCTCGGTAGGTTGCTTTGCAGAGGCAGCAAGAGCGAAAGAGAGAACTCCCCCTCGTACCAATTCGCCACATCGTCACTGGGCAGGCAAGGCAGGACACACTGCACCATACTCTCGCGCTATTCTCAGCACCTTCAGTGTCAGCACTGGCTCTTGTAGTCTACCATTAGGATACGGCGTGACAACAGTTTGAGGCGAATACAAGCATTAACACGCGACGCGTAAACGCGGAACGGACGTAAATGCTCGTTGATATTACGAACATCGCGCGAAAGCAAGGTGTTATAACGAAACCGATTTAACAACTAATGTTGTAATTTTGTTTGCTCGGGTTGGTGAGATTTAGTGAAAAAATTTGATGCTCAGTATTATATGGGTTTGGTTTTGTTTTACGGGGGTAGGTTACAATTTTACACACCGTTGCAGCAGCAGGTTGTTACGAATCCCGAGGAACATCATTTCCCAGCTATTCCTTCGAGCAGTGATGATAGCAGCGTCAACAACAGCAGCTTTCCACGATGCTTAGCCCAGCGGAGAGTGGACTTTCCTTACCGTATCATCGTTGCACTGAAGTTGCTTGTTGCTTTCGTTCTCGCAATACTTTCCCTTTTCCCAAGGGACAAGGGGGGAACAGCACGCAGCAAGAATGCGTCCCAACGCATCTGCCACTTTTCGACTGATTTGTTTTCAATTTCGTGAAGCTCAATTTTATACGAGGTTTTCAGCTCTAAGTTGCCGCGACCGGCCAAACAAGGTACAGTAAATTAGCGGAGTGGTAGTGATTTATCGGTGCTTTTGGTGCATTTTGTATCCACCGCATGCCAAACGACGAGAACGACGACTCGCTGGTGGACCGATATGCCAATATCAGCATCGGCGTCAGTGGTAAACTTGAGTGACAACTTTTCGGCAAACTATTCCCATCGACACAGTAACTTTCCGTTCGCTTATTAACATTACTAGTAGTAGCAGTAGTAGTAGAGGTAGATGAGGAGGTAGAAGTAGTAGAACTAGTTGTGGTATTTACATCTTGCATAAACTTTTTGCACACTGGGCGAATTTCTTTACTCAGTGTGGCGGAGAACATCATCACTTGCTTTCCGTGGGGTGTGTTACGGAAAATTTCCTGGACATCGCGGCGCATATCTGCATTAAAAGAGAACAAGACGAACAAAATAGGACAAATTATTTAAAAACTCAATGAACATGTGCCAAAAATATATAGATAAACCAAAGCATATTCAGTTGCTGATAAAAATCGCTCACTAGCCACGACTCGGTTGTCCCTATCTACTAAATGGATCAAATCATCATGTATGTGTATAGGATGAGGGATTATGTCAATCTTCTAAGATCAGTACAAAGACTTACCTAATTGTTCGAGCATTTTGTCGCACTCGTCTAGGATGAAATGCTTCAAATTCTTCAAGTTGAGCTTCTTGTTGCGGATCAACGCCAGCACACGGCCCGGCGTTCCAACAATGATGTGCGGGGTCGTCGATTTCAAAACCTCCTCGTCCTTCTGGATGGGCAGTCCACCGAAGAACACGGCCACCTTAATGGTGGGCATGTACTTGCAGAAACGTTCGTACTCCTTGCTGATTTGGAAAGCGAGCTCGCGCGTGTGGCACATGACCAGCACGTACGGCACGTTTTCGGTCGGTTCCAGCTGCTGAAGGGTTGCAAGCACAAACACAGCCGTCTTTCCCATACCGGACTTGGCCTGACACAAAATGTCCATGCCAAGCACAGCCTGTGGAATACATTCGTGTTGTACTGAAAGAAAAAAAAACAAAGAAACAAACCCGATTAACACTAAGCCGTAATTATCATCTGTTTACAAAATATAAATGTCAATATTGCGTTCAGATGTAATACATAGATCAATCATTCCTTTTGATCAGATGTCCCTATCTACTAAATGGTGTATAATTTCATCATAAAAATAATTGAAAAAAAACTATAACATCCATCTATGAATGTCATTACAAAAATTCTAGTAATGGAACTTACCTTCGGAAGGATGCTCAAATCCACAGTCGACAATGGCGCGTAAAATTTCAGGCTTTAACAGGAAATCCCGGAAACCGGAACTGTGAATGGATACATAGGTACCCTTCACATCTTTTTTCGGCTGCTCCGTGGTTTCCGCTACGACCTGCTCGGTCTGGTCCTCCTCCTCGTAATCTAAAAGATCCTCGTTATCAGCCATTATAAAGGGTGTTCAAAGAGCTCCTTGAGATGCAACTAAAATGCGTTGAGGGCGAAAGAAGAAGAAAAAGAATTAGTCAGAGCATCGGTATCAGTGACCTTCGGTCACATACAATGTAAAGATCGAGTAATAGCTGCTTATGGAAGTTATGGCATAAAAATATTCACTACGAAGAGTGAATCATGCATAAAACACTACCATGAACCGAAAATGGCCGCAGGAATATTAATAGGCTTCCGCCAACCGAACACGCGGAAAAGCCGGCGGTGGCGTTACTTGCCGCCATTTTGAAATGCGTGGATCGATTCTAGGACATGTTTTAAAACAGTTTTAAAGCGGCTACTTCATCGAAATCAACGAATTGATTCATGAAAAACATAAGTTTGCCGTTTTACTAGGGATATGTGACGTTGTTACTAAATATTTAATTGTTTGCACTGTTTAATTCTTACCTGAAACAAGAGTATCGTACGGATGCCAACGCGCACTGCAAATAGCCGTGAAGTTCTTCTTAAAGCTCGTTTGACATTTGCCTCGTTTGATGAATCATATGTCACAAGTACCAATCGTGATGTCAATGATTTATACGTAGAATGATATCTATAACGAAAGAAAAATATGTAAAAATACAATAAAATATAACGAAAAGAATTTAACAATCCATAAAGATTTTTAAAGCATGCTATTAAAGCTAAAAATTCGATAAAAATAATGATTTTAAACGGCTTGCTTGAATGCAAACATGCGCCACATAGTTTTCTATAAACATTAGCGCTATTTCAGCTGTCATTTCGTTCACTAGTGTGCTCAGTGCGTCCATAGCCTGAGTAATCGAAAAAAGAAAAGAATAATTGAAAAGTTATCATCGCGAAACGACACGAAAAACGTAAACGAAGGAAATTGATGAATATACTGATGGTGATTGCTGTCGTGCACGTGTGAAGCTAAGCTTCTAACATAACGCGAAACGAAGGCGTGATGTGAAATTGTCGTAATTCCAAAAGCTGGATGCATCAAAACAACAGGTGCATAAGGTGTGCAATGTTTAGCTCTCATGAACACCAGCTAGCAGAAGTACTGGCACGAATTGGACTACGGAAAGCAACAGCAGTGCCAGCAGTTTCCGTGTGCAATAATTTGCAGTCGTGCGCATCGGAGGAAAAGTGAGGAAATACCAAGACACAAAGTGCGCTGCCAGTAGTGCTCTGTGCCAAGTGAACGATCCCGTAAAAACCATGTAGTGAGTTGAATTGCTATCATATTCTCAATCACATAACGGGTGTTTTGTGTTCCGTCCCATCTAGTCGCTAGAGCGCGTGAGGCTTATTTTCACCCAAAGTCGCCCAAAATTTTCGTCTTTTTTTTGCTGTAGATAAGCTTTGCTTCGTTAGTAACTTAAGTGCTCGTGTATGACTCACACATCCGTTCAACGCCCATGCATCAAACTGGATCCGTGTTTCGAGTTTGCGAAGAAAACTGCACACAAAACACGCGCTGAACTTCCGTCCACATGATTCAACAATCTTCAGTATGTTCTTAACCATAACCAGCAGCTAGGCAATGTCGTTTATCTTCCCGCAAAACGAGCCATGCGGGAAAAGTTTCCGTTCATTGATCGTAGGGGGTGACCAGGAGGGGGGTAAATTGTTAGAGAAAGTCTGTCCACTGGCGTGAGCGAATAGGCAGCCCAGACAGTCGAGAGGAGCCATACCGAACCGATTGGGCTTATATAAGCACATCAAGTCCGAACGTTGGTCCTCCCATCATCCCCACCGTATTCATCATGGGTGAGATGATTTATCGTAGAAAATTACACGTCTGTGGTCCCTTGCATGAAGGTACCGTACTCTGCTCCTTGCTGTTCTGGTTGGCAACAGCTGAGCATTCGGCAGGCGTAATGAGCCAAATTGGACCGTACAACCATCGTCGTTGCAAATCAAGACGACGCTTGGCGGTCAATTCAAACCACACAGGACAGCCCGGATTGGGCTTCAGCTCGGGCGAAGGAAACACATTATATTAAAGCCAACCTTGTGCAAAACCAGCGCTGGGTCAGCGTGTGAGAAAGTGCCCACTTCTCGCCCACCGTCCGGCAAACTGAACAGCGGCAAAGGCGAAAATGAAATCGAAACTCGCGAAACAATTATGATTGCGCGACGGTTCCCTTCCGCGCTCTGTACATTTGATTACAATAGTCACCCGGTCAGTGCCGCCAGGGGTTGCCCGGTGTTTGCTGTTGTTTCTCTGATCTGGAGATCATATTTGGAGAAAGCCAACGGCCAGCGAACGCATGGAGGGGTGCATGAATATATATTTTTATAGAACAAACGGTGAAAGTGCGGAAAATTCGGCCAAATTCACATAATGAGCGGTTGGCGGTAAAAAGAAAATTAATCGCTTCGAGTGAGTGGAGAAGCAAACAAATCGCGTTGATCAAAAATGGTATCAAAATTTCAAACCTTCTTCCCTCCAGTACACGATTCTTTCTTCGTATAAACATTTCAAATCATCGCAAAAAAATTGCCATAAAAGTGGTTAGATAAAACATGTTATCACACTTGTAGAGTGGAAAGCGCGAAAACAATGCTACTAAAGCGAACCACTTCTTGGCGACGATAACAGGTCCTGAGTAGTGGGTCCGCTCAGATAACGACTGGCGCGTTGGACGAGAAGCTTCCGCGACGTTCTTGCGGTTTTTCGTACCAACGCTCGTCTATACACGGGACCAGATAATCGGCATGACGAATACAAGTGGGAAAACGGCCTGCTATGGCCTTTAAAACTGTCACAGCGTTGGCTCACGGGACCATGTAAATGGCAGCGTTTCATTTACGCATCTTCTAGCTCGGTTCGTTGCTGTGTTATCAAAATCCCCGACCAAGAGTTGGCCTGTTTTCGAACAACTAGGTACAATAACGGCTTCTGTGCCAGGAAGGTCTGAAGTGGAAGTGAGTGTGGTGAAATTCCGTAAAAATGTCCATCTTGCAAATCGAAGTTGACTGTGATGAAATCCCACGAAGGAAGAAAAAAAAAAGCTGTCTCGGAGCTTATCGCACCCCTTAGATTGCATCAGACAAAGCGTTGTTCCAATATTAGCTCATCCGTGGCGTGGATCATTTTGTAAGATAGCTCGCTAGATGATATACCACCGTGAAGTTAATCTGAACTATGGCACAGTATTGTGTCTTTAAAAATATGCCGTCATAAATGTTGTTGCATGGTATTTAAACCCAAATGTGTGTCATAAATGCAAATGCCCTCTTGTCCAGAGGCGTGTTAACATAAAGCATTACTAGACGAATTCTTCCAATGGCTTCGTAGAAGGTGCGACAAACAAAAATTAAAGATTTATGTATGTAGTATCAGTAGTCTGATCGTCAGGCGATCTGATGTGGATAATCCTGCTACGTACTTTTCACTAATTATATACTGTTTTGTTTGGGGATTTTACCCCCTCAACATACGTTCATATCTGAGATGAGTAAAATTTGAAAATCGTAAATACGCAGCCAGAAAACACAATGGTTGGAATCACGCGAAAAAATAACACCACACGGTGGTAACACGGATTGTCACGCGGGAACTCGAATTACACACGCAGGAGACCGCGTGCGACAGTAGAAAGGGAAATTAGTTGCTTAGCCCCTGCTTCGAAAGCGAAACATACCACCCGAGCGGAATGCACGTTGGCCGTGGAACAAGAAAAGCGGAAAATGTGGCTCGCGTGTATATGGAACCCCAAAGCTTCCAGCAGGGTCAGGAAGTTTATTTAATTTTCGTTTTTCACTTTTTCAGGACTTAACCACCCGCACGAAGCAGAAACTCCTGTACCGCCCATAATTTGTTCGCCGAAACGATCAACATCAGCAAGGGAGGGTCCGATTGTAGGCCCTGATAGCAGCCGCAAGGAGTTGTGTGTGTGTCCGTTTCCGTTCCAGCAGACCACTACCGGTTGGTGAACCCAGCTAGCAGATGGACGACGGAACCATCCATCAGCTGATTGTGATAAGTACGTCCTGCCGATCGATTTGAGTACAGTTGTTGTAGGAGGGGTGCTGGTTTTGTTTTCTTTCTTTCAACTAACTTTACCGATGGTTCTGCTTCCCCTCTTTATTTCCTCACAGTCGAACACGCCACCTTCCGGAGCAATGGTTTCCTGAAGCCGAACCCGTACGTGGAGTTCTCGATCGATGGCAAGAGTGCACGCAAGACAGATTTCATCAAAAACACCAACACACCGAAATGGAACGACCGGTTTGCGAGCATCGTATCACCCGGCTCGGTGCTGCACTTTCGCGTCCTCGACCACTCGAGCTTCCGCAAGGACTCGCTGCTTGGCCAGCAAACGGTCGAGCTGGCGGGGATCCTGCGGCACTACAACGGCGTGCTGGAGCTGCTCGAGCTCAACATGGATCTGCTGATCGATGGTACTGGCTCCTCCAAAAGCAACGAGCTCCGGCAGCCGGTCAAAGCGGGCGAACTCGTAGTGGTGCTGGATGGTTTGAAGATCGATATGCGCAAACTGGGCGCCGGTGGAGCGGGTGGGGACCTGCGCGGTAACGAGGTCGGTAGCGGCAACAACAGCAGCGCCCTTAACGGAAATGGGGTAAGTGACCTTGGAACAGAAAGGCGGTCTCCAGGGAAATAACGAGGGACACAATTGACGACACGCGGGGACGCATGATGTTAATAAGGGAGATGGGGCCACGGGGGACGTAGGTGTATACATTTTTTACTTTGGATGATATTACGACACGGAAATGGGATTTACTATGCTGCCAAAATCGCTTCATTACTGTTGTTGAGAGATTAAATTTTTTGGCTCATGGCCACTCTTACCCAGGCTAATGTTCTACAAAATGTTATGAAAGTTTCGTAAAGAGACAGCTGGAAAGTGTAATGTATTCCAAAGAAACCGTCACGCTGTGCACTCTCACGTTAACCCTGAACTAGGAATGGTCGTTTCGGTTTTACTGTATCGATTTTCTTGGCTGACGGCGCAAATATCGATTTTTATTTCATACCGTCCTTTTTGTTTTTACGCTTTTCTTTTCATGTTCCCGGTCCATGAATATCCCCGGCCATTGCATATCATTATCGGTGACGCTACGGACAACAATCGTTGATGCAGCTGTCGAGTGGGACGGATTTGGCGCAGAATGGAGCCCACTATCACACGCTCCGAAGCAGCATACTAAACGGGGGCATCCGGGCTCGAATGCGCTTACGTGGAACCGGAACACCACAACAGCTGCAACCGCCTCCGGCAGCCAGTAGCAGTGGAGGTGGGGCCAGTGGAAGCGTAATGAATCATGCATTAGTTCCGTCATCTTCGTCGTCAACAGCGGCGGCAGTGCATCAGCAACACTCGCCAGCTTCTCACGCTAGCCAAAGCAACAGTAACACCACGTCCACCGACTGTAGGTCGTCAGTTCCCTTTAACGAATTCGTGCGGCATGAAACGCAGCTCGGTTTCGGCATGGGTAACGGAGGGATCGCATCTGGATCGTCTCCAAATGGTGGCGCATCCGCGTCGTCGTCTAGCGGTGTAGGAACCATGACGTCAGGTTCGTCCTCATCATCAACCGGGGCAATTCGGCGAAGTGGCATCAACTGGGATCAGCAAAACCTGTCCCCGGTGGCATCATCGATGGGATCCCACACGCGGTTGGGGCCGATGTATTCCAACTCCTCACAAGAAGGTCTCATCAACGGAGTTCCGGGTGGTCACTCCAGCACGGCTATGCTACCGACGGCTGGTGGCAGTCCGGGTGGCATGAATGGTGGTTCGGTTCTGCCCATGCCGATGGGAGGAAGCCTAACCGATCAGCAAATTATCCTCCAACATCAGCAGCAGCAGCAACAGAATCCGATTGACGATGAACCCCTGCCAGCGGGATGGGAGATGCGTGTGGATAAATTTGGCCGCCGGTATTACGTGGATCACAATACGCGCTCGACGTACTGGGAGAAACCACAGCCACTTCCGGCTGGCTGGGAGCAGAGGCGTGATCCTCGTGGCCGGGTGTACTACGTGGATCATAATACGCGTACCACCACGTGGCAGCGACCGAACAGCGAGCGATTGTTGCATTTCCAGCACTGGCAAGGCCAACGACAGCACATCATCTCGCAGGGCAACCAGCGGTTCCTGTATCCGCAGCACGCGCAACAATCGAACTCGGTCTCGGTGGCGCACGAGGAGGACGACGGACTAGGACCACTACCGGATGGCTGGGAGAAACGCGTGCAACCGGACAACAGGGTGTACTTTGTGAATCACAAAAATCGCACCACCCAGTGGGAAGATCCGCGAACGCAGGGCCAGGAAGTAAGCATGCTGGCGGAGGGTCCACTTCCGCCGGGTTGGGAGATTCGGTACACGGCGAATGGAGAGCGTTTCTTCGTCGATCACAACAACCGCAAAACCACCTTCGAAGATCCGCGGCCCGGTGCACCGAAGGGTGCGAAAGGTGTCTATGGCGTGCCGAAGGCGTACGAACGTTCCTTCCGCTGGAAGCTAAGCCAGTTCCGGTACCTGTGTCAGAGCAATGCGCTCGCGTCTCACATCAAGATTACACTCACACGTCAGACGCTGTTCGAGGATTCGTACCACCAAATCATGCGGTTGCCAGCGTACGAACTGCGGCGCCGGTTGTACATCATCTTCCGGGGAGAGGAAGGCCTCGATTATGGTGGTGTTTCGCGTGAGTGGTTCTTCCTGCTGTCGCACGAGGTGCTCAACCCGATGTACTGTTTGTTCGAGTACGCGAACAAGAACAACTACAGTCTGCAGATTAACCCGGCGAGCTACGTCAACCCGGATCACCTGCAGTACTTCAAGTTCATTGGGCGGTTCATCGCGATGGCGCTGTATCACGGGCGGTTTATTTACTCCGGGTTCACGATGCCGTTCTACAAGCGCATGCTGAACAAGAAGCTAACGACCAAAGACATCGAATCGATCGATCCGGAGTTCTACAACTCGCTCATCTGGGTGCGGGACAATAACATTGACGAGTGCGGGCTGGAGCTGTGGTTCAGTGTCGACTTCGAGGTGCTGGGTCAGATCATCCACCACGAGCTGAAGGATAACGGCGACAAAGAGCGCGTCACGGAAGAGAACAAAGAGGAGTACATTTCGCTGATGACCGAGTGGCGGATGACGAGGTAAGCGTGAAGCGTAGCGAGCCGAACGCGGACAATGTTTTTCATGTTTTCTTGCATTTTCTTTTCCCCAGGGGTATTGAGGAGCAGACGAAAACATTCCTGGATGGGTTTAACGAGGTGGTGCCGCTGGAGTGGCTCAAGTACTTCGACGAACGCGAGCTCGAGCTCATGCTTTGCGGCATGCAGGAGATCGACGTGGACGATTGGCAGCGTAATTCCATCTATCGACATTACAACCGAAACAGCAAGCAGGTTGTGTGGTTCTGGCAGGTAAGCAGAAGCGGTTGAACGTATGATCCGATCCGACAAGGGGAGAATGATAATTCTTTCGCATTCACCTTCGCAGTTTGTTCGTGAAACGGACAACGAAAAGCGAGCACGGTTGCTGCAGTTCGTCACCGGTACCTGCCGCGTGCCGGTCGGTGGTTTCGCGGAGCTTATGGGCTCGAACGGACCGCAGCGCTTCTGCATCGAGAAGGTCGGCAAGGACACGTGGTTACCGCGATCGCACACGTGCTTCAATCGGTTGGATCTTCCGCCGTACAAGAGCTACGATCAGCTGGTGGAGAAGTTGAACTACGCGATCGAAGAGACTGAGGGCTTCGGGCAAGAGTAAGCAGTAACGGTGGTTCCCCCAACGGGAACGGAACTAACCCCACGGGCGATATAATGCAACACGTAAAAACGAATGTGATCATTTTATGGGGAGGGAATCGTAGAAAGCGGAGAGTAGGCAGTTGTGCAGGATAGTATCAAAATATTTGTAAAGTATGTATTAAACTAAATGGGTGTCGTTACGCGTTTCCGGTTCACCACTCCGGATAGCGAGGTGGGATGGGATGGTCAAGGTGCGCGTGTCGGGAAATGCTCTTTAGAAAACCTTGTCGTTTTGTACGAAACCGAATGTAGAGAGGTTTTTTTTCTACGAAAAGAAGGAATTGGCTGTTTCAGAACGCCAAAAATGTAGTCGCTCGCATCACGTGGATGAACCGATGTACATACTAAACGACAAAAGCAATATTTCGATCGCGCCTATATTGTCTATTTTGCGTTTGTGTCATCACACGCCC
The DNA here is from genome assembly GCF_943737925.1 of Anopheles nili. Taxonomy (NCBI): domain Eukaryota; kingdom Metazoa; phylum Arthropoda; class Insecta; order Diptera; family Culicidae; genus Anopheles; species Anopheles nili. The sequence continues at coordinate 6,724,306 of NC_071292.1, forward strand.
AACTGTTGCTTTCATATTTTTAATTTGTTTCATTTCGCAAATAGTATACGGTGTGATAATGCGTGGTGAAAGTTTTCAGTTTAGGAATTAGCTTTGTGTTGAATGCATGTTGCGTAAGCTGCAGCTGCGTTTCCAAAACTCGGTCAGCGCTGCGAAGCGTTGTGCATGCATAATTACCGGCCTAAACGCATACGCAGACAGTTGGTATTCAGATTTTTGCTCGTTATCACGCTTCGTTACATTGTACTACGAAAGCGCATTTTGTTTTGATCGGCGGCGATCACCTGCTACAAAACGATGAGAAAAAGAGAAATATAAAATCAATAATTAATGTAATGTACAGCTCAGAGCAACGCATGTAAAGGTTGGGTGTTTGAAAGACACTATATAGAAAATCAGATGAAAAGAGCAATTTTTGGGGCCATTCGGTGTGTAAGCTTGTCCGTTTGATGTGTAGCATCTGTAGGAAACACCTTCAACCTATGCGTGCGGGCAGCGACGCACGTGATGCTAGCAAAATTCAAAGCTATAAAGCAGCAGATTTGTTTTAGCCAAATCGTGGAAAGGATGGAGATGCTGTATAATTTGCGGAGTACAGCTACGACTCATTATATCGTTCCTAAATGAGCGAACGCGTTTGAATGCATAGCAGAAAATCACGAGCAAACTGTAACTTTGTAAAAAGGTAGTAAAATGGGAATATAAATAAGAGAATATGGATTGTTTAAAACAATTCGCTAGGCGTACATATATAAATATATAGGTATCTGTACACAGTATTTGAAAATTTATCACATCGTAGGTACAATGGACTGTAGTTGGAACACAAAAATCGGTACATTAAGAGACGCGATACGCAGCGCGTACACGAAAATCGATCGAGGGGGCAGCATGTAAAAAGAAATACGGAATACATTAACCTACACTAACGAGCGCGGTTGCAGTTGCAATGAAGTGTGCATTATTCTAAACCAACCCGTAACGATTAGGAAAATAATATCATGTTGGTTGTATACGTGCGCTAGTTCTATGCAGGTTCAACCTAAACGTTTGTGCAGAGTGTGCATGTGTTTGGTGCGAATTTCCGAAAATAGGCACACATTTTATCCAACACCGTAGAAAAATGTTAAACATGAAATCGCATTCAAACAAGGGGACTGGCCACTGGCAATCAGAAACTACTAGGAAAACCAGTAGCTGCTGTACGATATATAGAGATGGTGCTTTAGTGCGAATTAGTTGTGCAATGAATTTTATACCTGGGATGGAATGAGTCGAGGTTTCGTGGTTCTGTTTCGGCTTGGTTTCCGATATCGGATTCACCCATTCGTATACTATTCGTTTGAATGTTCGGTTCGCGCAGCCGTCCTGATGGCTAGTATGTATTATCATCTGCTGTAAAATTATGTAATTGTAATTTATGTTGATTATCTCTGGAACTTAATGAGTGTAAAATAAACACACGGATAAATTATACTCCCCATGGTGTGTTCTTTAGTGCAAAGGAAAACGATTAACATTCGAACTAGTAGTACAACAAAAAGACAAGTCTATAACAGGTCGTTTCATGGGAGTTTTGAATAGTTTATTAATATTTTCGTAAATACTACTTGCCGATGAAGATTGATAGTTCACACTAGTATACTTTCTTTGTAGTGTTTTTGAAGGCATATGCCTTTGTCTGATGGACCAAGGACGAAAGTTTGAATTCTTTTGTGTGTTTAATTTATCTTGCTATAGTTGCTATCGGTATGGTTGGAAAATAGTACCAGCCCCACGAAGAGGGCCGCGGTTCATTAGGATAGGATTGAAATGCGAATTCCGGTGCGCCCGGGGCTGTAAGAAGTAGTTGAGTAAATGTATAAGAAAATGTTGCCCATCTTGTCCTTCGTTTTGTAGAAGAAACGGGGATCAGGTTGCTCTCATACAGACACGATACATTCCCGTTTTTTTGTCATTTGGTATGCTCCGTATTTGGTGTGGCTTGTATCCTTGCCTAACGACCTCAACCGACGGCCAGACTGACCCCTCTTGTCTGAAGTGTCCTACTGCCACGGGCATACCGCTTCCGTGCGCCACTTCATCTCAGGCAAAAGGTATATATATATATTAAAAAAGAAATAATTATCGAATAAAACTCGAACCCTCTGCTGTTCGGTTCGGTAGAAAACGGGTCACATTTAAAATACAAATTGCACACAAACACCACTCGCCAGCCTCAGCCGGTGTTGCAGCAAGTTATCTCTCTCTTTCTCTACCCATTCCCAATTTATTCCCATCTACATTTCCGGTCGTCTTTCGGAGCAATTTGGTCTACTTCCTCTACACTCTCGCTTTCCACCCAACGGTGCCACCTGTACTGAACGAAAAGTGAAATATCATTCGGTGTTCTGGTTTTGCGGGGTAAACATGTTCTTTTCATAAAAACGTAAACTATCTAAAGTTTATCCTCTCACTCGTTCCACCCGAAAGGACGAAGCGTAGGACACTTCCTATGCACCCGCCACTCGGATGGAAACATAGCAACGGAATTAAACATTGTCCTACTACCTAGAACACGCTCCGTACTTCTGGTGCGGTGCTCTATTGTCCCTGTACTCGCGTCCTATCCGACACCCAGATGGACATCCGGTTTCCGACCTCCACCTTGGTACCAGCGCGTTCGGTCACCATCAGCTGCGGAACTTATTGTACACCTTAACGAACTTATAATAATCGCTGCGCCCGAGTGGGGCGCAAGAATTACTAGCAATAATAACTAAACTGACAATCGTACAGATCATAATCACAATCATAGTAAGCACTTTGTATGTACCGGAACCGTAGCTCTCCGCTTCTGGCCGCCGTCCGCGCGTGTGCTGCTGTCGGTTGCTAAACGTCAACGTAAAATAATATCACAAACTCTGCCCGATGCCGCTTCCTGCTCCCCGGGGAAGGGAAACGATCGGCCACGGTGGATGGGGCATCCATGTCTTAGCATGGTGCGTTGGCAACAGCTTTCATAAGACGATCGGAAGAAGGATCGTGGATCGGAGGGCTCCCTGCCAGCTATCTCGTGGGCCTGTATCGGAACGCGAGATAGGCAGCGTAATACTAGAACCCCACCGAGCGGTTTGGAAGCAGTTATCAGCTCGGAAAGGAGAAGTACCTTCACGGGACTGTTGCGACCAGAGCCACCACCCCCGTTGGGTAAGGAGGAGTGTGAGGACAAAGTGATGAGCTAGAGAAGATAGAAATACGCCCATCAGGACGAAAGTATGCACGTGGCATAACGTCGCCACCAAAACACTCAGGTGACGATGGCAAGAAACGTGAGAAAGATCATGGAAAGTGACGATAGCCCCGTCACGGTGCGATGGGAACGGATGGAAAGAGAGATCGTTGCAACATGGATCGGCACTACTGCAGATAATGTAGCGAATACGGGTCGTTTGGGAAGGACCTCTACTGGAACTATTACTACTAACTCTAGGGCAACGATGGTTGCCATTTCTACTACACTCAGTATAGGGATAAATTTGCTTTGTTTTGTCGATGCTGCTGCTGGTACCGGTCGTGGCCGGGTTGCCAGGTGGAATGCGTCCTTCAACGTCGTCTTCTTGCCTCCCGGCAAAAGGAAACCGACGTTGGAACCGCGGATCTACAAGTAGCGCATCGTTACGGTCAATTTGCGACGCGTGAAGTCACCAGAGGTTCTTCGGTAGCACGTAACCATTGCTGTTGAGCCCAAACAGGCCGTCCATGGCCAGCAGGGCCCCGATCGGACCGTCGAGTCTTCCTCCCCCGCCGCCTTTTTTCATTCCGAACAACGACCCACCCGGTGCTGGGCCTACGGCACGCTGATCCTGGCCACCGAAGCTGCCACCTTCGTCGTACGTGGTAACCGTTTCTTTACGCCCGTCCGCCATGGCAAGGGTGACGGTCGTCTCGGTGTTACCCTCGGAGTCACGCACGGTACGGCGCGTTTCGTAGGACTGCAAAGGGACATTTAGAGCACGCATTAGCAACGGGTCGGAACGCGCATAAGACATAGGACAAGGACGTACTCCATCAGGACGACGAATCGTTTGCGAGATGATGCTCTGACCGAAAATACGCGGTCCACGGAACATTCCTCCCTCGTGCAAACGCTGCGACATCCCGGTATCGTTGCGTTTCATCGGTTTCGCGATGGAACCCGACGATTGGCCCTTGTGCTCGGTGATGCCGTGGATCAGATTCATCACCTTCTGTTCGTCGGTCAATTTGCGATTTCCAGCGGGAGCCCGATTTGGCCCGTTGGCAATAAACTCGTTACGCTGCATCGGCAACATGTCCTTCAGTTCCGGCGTGATGCGATGCAGCAGCGTGTGCAGCTGGTCAGCGTAGATCCTGCGAATAAAAAGTCCATACATTTAGTCATGGAAGTAAACTTCTTCACCCGTTCACGTTGACCCCCACGTACTCTCCATCCAGGTCGGAATTTTGCGGCTTCATCTGCTTGTCAGCATGGCGGGTCGGTTCATCGTAGCCGGCCTTCAGGAAGTCGAGCTTCATGTCGCGATCAAACGCCCTTCCAGTTTCTAGACCAAGCACAGAAAAACGAATACGCATTAATTTGGAGAAAAAAATGTATCTCCGCAAGGCTTTGCATACCATCGAATTCCTCGAACGATTTCCACATATCCTGCATTTGCTGCTCGAAGTGCTTCTGCATTTCGAACGGGTTGGTGAACATTTGCATGCCGTAGAGTTTGCGATTATCGAACAGCTCGTCATCGCTGTCGTCCTCCTCCACCCAGATGGGCTTGCGGAACTCGTCCTTGAGGGTCGCTTTTTTCTTCCTGTAAACACAGCCCAGTTCAAACGCGGAGCGTGTGTGTCCACCCGAGAGGTAAATATTGCGAAATAAGCCAAGCGTTGAAAAAGAAAAAAAATACATAATACTTAATCGAAAATGCATGGACAGGCGCACTTGAACGATGCACCTTCGTAGGACTAAGGGAAGGGTAGTAACGGAGCACCGGGTGTCGGGGTCAGCCGGGAAAACGGAGCAGCCGGGTGGGTGAGTTGGTAAGGGACACGTGGAAGAGATGATAGGCACAAGAGGAATACCTGTTATCGTCGTCGTCGTCCTTACGGCCATCTAAGCCCATGAATTTTTTTAATAGGTCCATCTTTACGACGCAAATTTTGATGCTTTTGAGGGACACGGGTTGAACGTCGAATCCTCCGTCACACACACGCGCGCACACAAACACAGGCACGTGTGGAGCCCTTTCTGATTTATTTTCCCGAGGTAGTCAGCTGGTGCCAATGCTTCGATGTAAAAGGATGGCCTGATGTGATTTACCGAAGTTTGCTTTTGCTCTAAGCAAATATTAGCTGGTTCTGATCGGATCAACGACCGCGGGGACGCGCTGAATGGGAAGGTCGAGGGCAAGGATCCGAGTGTTTTTGCAAAAAGTCACGTAGGTCACCTTTTTCGCGAACCGTCGTCACCTGATGCTTTGCGTTTTAGCCGGTAGTGTGTTTAGGAAATGGAATGTTGGCTTTCCGGACGCTTTGCAGCTTTGCGGATTGTGTAGCTTTTCTTTGGTGACTTTTCCGTAGCTTGTTTAACGCGATGTGGAACGCAGGCCCGGGAAAAGATGACTGAGGGAACAAAATAGGGCTTGAAAAGATAAGCACCGTTTTTTTTTCGTTCACGATTGCAATGCAGTCGACCGAAGGTGAGGCGTGCTTCGAAGAAGAAGGTATAGAATTAACTAACAAAGTATGAACTAAATATGCACTTTAGCCACTGTTTACGCTGCCGCTTGGTACCAAAGGTTCTAGAAAAGTTCGCCCGATTCGACTGATAGTGAAAATCCTATTCAGCTGTCAAATGAAGCGAACGCAGTGGGCTGCGCTGGTTTGGTTCGACGACGCAAGCGCCGTCACCCCCTCGATGCATCGACGAAAAAAAAACACCCCTATAGGAAAGCGAATGATGGAGGAGCGCGAGAGTATATTGACACTCGAAAAGCTATGAGAAGGGAAGAGACGGGCATACAAATAGACAGGAATGCGCCAACAATAGATGCATCGTTTTGTCTGGCGGGGTTTAATCGCTTTTTAATTGATATTTACCGATTTTTGGACGATTTACGTACATCAAAAACTTCCATACAACCTAGGGTTCAACGGGTAAATGCTGTAGATAATTAGCTAGAGATTTTGAGCTAATTTTATGACTTATTATAGTAGCAGAAGGGATATGTTTTGAAGGGCATTTATTATTTCCTCCGTTTATTGACTATATGTTCAACGAAGCAGGGTTTCACACGCTTTCAATACCATCCAATCGTCTCGCTTTTTAGTGATGATGATGGTCAACCTTCTCAAACCGCAGGCCACAATATCCGCAGGAATGAGCACCGGGTTTATCCTACAAACAGAGAGACAAATAATGTCATGAAACCTTGTAGAAACATAGCTGCAACGGCCTTAGCTCGGCACTATAAACAACCCTACCAAATTGATGTACACTTTGGGATGACCTAGGGCAGGATCGGTTCCGCCGTCGCAGCATACAACGCGTTCCTCACACTTCACGATCGGTGTTTCGTCAATCAGCTTGATGGCCCAGCTGGGGTTCACCACCTTGGTGGCGTTCACGAAACGTGCATTTCGGTAGTCATCCACCTCGTAGTACTACGGAAAGAATAGTATCACCGTGTAATATGGTGTGAAAAACTCACAATTTGTCGTTCGTAGGGATGAGACTTGCGTAATCGTGACATCCGTACGGCTGCTCCTACCTGGCCAGTGTGTGTAATTTCGTCCTTGATGGTGGCCCACTGGGAGGCCAGAACTTGTGTGCTAATGGAACGAGGGCCGACCAAACTCGCCAGCCGGCGTGCGGGCGACAGAACCATCCTTGCGGCCATTCCGGCGTGGATTTGTTTCTACTGATTCTGTATTGTTTTTGTTCAACTTATGGATTTAGCTGAGCGTATTTTCTTGTCAAATGGCAGCTGATCTATGACAACAGAGACAAATGCATTGTCAAACAGCTACCCTCCACCACGCGGTTATTCGGTTTATATAGCCCCGCAAAGTATGCAACCCGCATACCATTTTGTAAATTTAAATTTGTTTAGAAAAAAACAACCGTGTTAAAGAGAACTTACAGAAAACATTTAACATTGAAATATTCAAAAGCAGAACTAAAATGAAAACTAAAAGAAACAAAGCTTTGGTAATGTTTCCTACTTTTCCACGGATAATCGACACGTGCACCGAACCGCGGAATGTGTCAAAAATACCGACCGTGAAATGAAAATGAAGAAAACAGAAACACGAACTAGTGCATCATATTTTTAAATGAAGTTATCACTGATAGAAATGGAATGCAAGGCCTAAAATGGTAATTCCGCGTAGCTGTTAAACTGCGGAGTTCTTCGTTTTGTGTCGCATACGAGTTAGTGCATACCGATCCAGGTAAGTAGAGCCGCTTGAGTTTAGTGTTTGTTTACGCATTTCCACGGTCACGCACAGTGCGCTATTCCCGTGTGCCTGTTTCGTGGCGATTTACGCATTGCGCTCTCCCATCCACCCAGCGCCGCGGTTGACCTGGCCAGGTTGTGCAGGCAGGAATTTGGTTTCCGATTAGCGGTGGTATGCGTTCACACGTGTACCTCCCAGGGTCGGTAGAGAAGGGGTGAAAGTGGTACAAATTTTGCGTTGAAAAGTTGAGCAATTCGCGAATCAATTGCCTACATTCGCGGCCAGCGGTAACAGATGCACATTTCCATTATTTCGCGTACAGTTCGATCCCTGCTGTGGTGTGGGAAAGTACGACGATGAATTGAATGTGGAGTTTCAAATGGCTGTGACGATCATCTCTCGATCCAACAGGAAACGTTTTGTCGGTGGAACCCGCAGGAAAAGTGCAGTGGCGAGATTTCTCTAAAGAGAACGGTGACGTTCGTCCCGCACAAGATTCGCTAACTTCCGAGTGCATTCTACCGGATTGTGGCAGGTAAATGGCATTAATATTGATCATTTTCTTATCCGGCCACTCTGTGTCGGCTTTGGGATCTTGGGAAAAGGGTTACGTTGTGCCGGAGAAAAAGATTCATCAGCGTATTCCTGTCGTCAGTGGTCCGCGGATTTCTTATGGTCCGCGAAGAAAATCGTGCATGCACCGTTACATGGCGACGCATTTAGAAATCGTTATTCGTCGGTGCGTACTCCATGGGGCGGTATTGTACCGTACCATTTCTTTTCTTAAGCGTGTGAAAGTGGCCACAAACGAAGTAGGCCAGCCAATGGGTTTCTTTGGAATCACGATCAAGGTGATTTTCATCAGCATAAGCTGAAATCGGTCAACTGCCAAAAAAAACCTTCAAAGGGGGTAAAAAGGCAGGCAAATTTATTGAAAAATCGCTTTCGATCCTTAACACGCCAGGAAGCTTTTTTTTAGGATTTTTTGTGCAATAATCTAATGCCCCACGTATTTCACGCATCATGGAGAGTACAAGAAAAAGAGCTTGATTTAGCAAACTTTCATGCCTCATTGCGTCTCATTGCTTTTCAGTTTCGTTTCGGTAACCTTCTCGTTTGACGTGGCCCTCGCGTGATATACACCGCTAGGCAGTGGCTATAGCACCGGACTTCACCAGCGGACATCACAGGCAAGAGGCAACCATGACATCCGTCCAGAGCCAGGAAGATCTTGAGGCTCGGATCGCGCGCATCAAGAAGCGGAATGAGGAAATCGAAAAGAAATATCGCGAGGCGGAAGAAGACCGGCTCCGAGCGATGAAGGAGAACGCCATGGTCGAGATAAAACCACCGAAGGACGACGACTGGCCACGGGAGCACAAGTACGACAAAATAGATTTTAACTACGAACTTGACGAGAACACGCTCGCGGAGTTGGAAGGTAAACAAGATAACAGCAAGCGAACGATAACACGCTCCAATGTGTGATGATTTTCGAATTTGCAGAAAGGAAAAAGGAGAAGAATGCTTTCATCCAGAAGATAGCGAAAGAGTATAAAGGATTTGCGGATGGAGAGGGACCACCTCCGGATCCGGCCTACAGTTTCTTGGCCGATGTGGAACGAGACGGTGAAAAAGCCGGTTCCGGACAGGCGGGCGGTAACGGTAATCACAGCACTCCAACGCCCAATAATGCCGCCATAGCCAATGCTCCTGGTAGAAGCCCACCCAGCAAGGGTGCGGATCATTTCGATCGTCGTAATCCGAACAACAGAAGTGGCCATCGGCAGGGTGTCCCAAGGGATACAACTGGCCCACCAGCATCGGGTGGCCGTCCCAGAGGTGGAAAGCCGCATCACCACGGGCACCATCAGCATCATTCCGGGGCGAATATCCAACGATCGTTTTCCACAAACGAGCACGATGGATGGCGTTCGGCTTCGGGTGAACAGCACAGACGAAATGCACGGGGAACTACAAACGTGTCCCAGGATGGTTCCGGTCATTGGAGGCGAGGAGAACAGCACGAGGTGCCGGAAACTCGCAGCAAAGATGATAGTGGCTTACAGACGTCAGCTAAATTGGAACCGAATCTGACGGTGTCGGTTTCCCGCGATGGGGAGTTCAAGAGCGTGAAAGGTAATTCCTATTGAACGTTTCCTTACAAAGGTTTGATATTAATTTCCCGCTTCTCCATCTCAGTGACCTCTCCGCCGATCATTGGCAGTGGACGAGTTGGGCCTCGCCAAGCTGCGAAGCCACAGTTTCAGTTTCACACTGGCCAGGGGGATCATAACCACGGTGGCCAACATCACGCGCATGGTCATCACAATTTGCCACACAATACGGGCGGTCGAAAAGATCATTCGGATCATTTTAATCGAAACACCACGGGACGGAAGTCGGATCGTGGTGGAGAAAGTGCCAAAAAGTCTGCTCCCGGTGCCGGTAAGGGCGGTAATGCGATGCAGCCGAAGAGCAGCAGCGTGCAAGATCGGTTGAATCGCAACCGAACAACCGGAAATGCAAGTAATGATAAGAACGAGAACCCCATTAGTAAGCCTGCCGCGGCTCAACCCGTTTCCGGTGCCGCTAAGGCGACACTTAAAACAATCTCGAAAATCATTGAAAAAAATGCTGAAATGGACGAGCAGCTTGCACGTGAACTGGCACGGGAAAACGAGAAGCTTGTGACGAAGGTGAAAGAACTGCGCCTGCAACAAGAGCAGTAACTAGTGTTCCATTGAAATCATGCAAACTGCCTACGTTAACACAGGTGCAAATAGTGCAGTGGAACTCGTTTGATGGTGCCTCACGGAGTACAGAGATACAATCTACGTGCTCTTAACGCCTTCGTGTAAGAAAGCTGCGTTGTATTAGATTCGATTCTTCTTTGGACCATCGATCAGTGCAATTTTACCTAGCAGCTCACAAACTGCTGCTATGGATTGAGATTTGTTCGTATCTCAAGCTAATCATTTGTTGGTGAAATTTTGAATATCACCCGCAATTCTCATTGCTGGCATGCGGGATCGTTTCAACAATGGTAACGAATTTAATATTGTTTTTATCTATCGAAAATACTCTCTCTCTCGTATTCCTTTTGCTATCTTTCGTGGGCTACCGCTATGAAGACGAGGCAGTGAGAATATTTTGTTTTAATGTACGTAAATCATTTTGAGATTTCATATCAGTAGTTTTAAGGTATCAGTTCAGTTAACTTGTACTACTCTGCTTTTATTTTAACCAAATTTGCGGCCACATCAAAAGACTGTCGAATCACAGCTATACTTGGGTAGGATGCAATAACAAAGCAAAAAATGAACGACAAACTCAGTGCTTGATGGAAATTTAGATGAAGCAGCACAACTTAGCATGGTACAGAACTTGATCGAAAAGATTGCAGCTTTTCGATCAGTTAGATGTTCCTCGAACCTCGTTTCATTTGGATTTGTATCATTTTCTAGAACAAAAGAAAATGATTTCAAATCATGGGATTGGACTGTGCTCCTCAAGATAAGTTTTATCTTCAATATTTAATTTTGCGGTAGCAAATGGATAGGCATCTAACAATGTTTCATTAGCTTAACATTGTATAATTCTTTTAATCAACTTTAACTATGAGCATTTAGTTTTGCACTTCTGCATTGCGTTGGGGCGCTCGCAATTCTATTTATTATTAATATAGCGCCTATATTTAGTAGTGTTTTAATGCATAAGAGGTGTAATTTAATTTTAAATGATTGTCTTTCATTCAATTTTATCTATCCTCCGACTCTGTTATCAATCGAGTTCATTTTATCTAGGATAATCCATATCCTAATTAATCGTGATTGTATGATAATTAGTAGCAAATATATGTACATGCATGCATTGATACAAACATGCTCTGAGTTTCAATCGTTGTATTCTTGGTTATCCATTCCTTCAACTGCTTGAAAGTGTACTCATCGTAACCATCGGTCCCTCTTAATATGTACGTAACATGCTTCCTTTGACCACGTGGTCGGCCTAAAAGGAGTTTCCGGGCTGGGTCATCCGTTGTCATTCTTATGACGCCATCAGCTTGCCGACGAACCAGGCAACGTTTTGTAAAAGTTTCTGTTTTGAATGCCGCGGAAAGCGATTTTATCGGAGAACTTTGTAAGATCGGTTGGTCAGCAGCATCCTAGCACGTGTTTCGACGAAAAATTATTGGTTGATTTTTGGACGACTTTCAAGATACGAACGACTACCTGTACATTAGGCCTACGTAGATTCGCATTTACATTTGTTAACAATGCCGTTTACTCTTAAAATGTACATAAGAAACCCAATTTAAACGTACATTAAATCACCCAAATTGAAAAAGCATGACGTTTCACGTGACGGATACACCCGACCATATGACTTTGACAGTTGATATCAGCAAGTGGGTGCTATCAACGATGGTAGCTACAGTTCGCACACGTTGCCCTTGTTTTCATAACAATTCAGGATAAACAAAGTGCGTCGTGGAGTCAATGGGCGTTTTTGGGCTTTTGAGGTGATACGAAGCGGTGCAGTGTGTACAGGGGTTAGTGTGGAAACATTAAATTTTTGTTGGAAACCATCCAGTTCGTCGTGCGTTTAGGAAAAAGGGTAAAACCGAGCTTGAAGCTGTGCACGGTCGGACGGACCATCCTGTGAAGGTGATTTGTTTACGTTTTTTTCGCTCTTAATTAAATGAAATGTTTAGCATGCAGTTTTTATAGCAAGATAAAACGGCCTTCTAAACTCGTGCCAAGGCTTCCCATGAGCATCGATGCGGTAATCATTTCGATGTGTAGAGGAATTTCGAGTTGCCTCTGCGTGGCGAATGGATTGCATAATATTCCCTTGACTTCTTGTTGACGTCCGAAGGTAAACACTCGCCCAACGTTGCCCCTTCGTTGATTCTGGACATCGAAACAAGGTGAAAGGCTACCGTAGCTGCCAAATCAACTCGTTACGGTCAGCATAAAGTTGCTGCGTCAGGAAAGTTCGCCGTCCAGGTTAATGGGCTCCCCAGCTTCTTTGTCGGTGCAATGTTTAGAAAATATGCGCACCACATGCACCACGGAGGCACGCGTTTCATTCATTAAGCGCCACGCTCGCCGAGGAAGCCAAGATAGAGTGCAAAGTTTACATTTTGCGTCATGCGGATTGTGTTTTTTTCAAACAAACCCCCGAGAACAAGTGTTTGGGTTACGCGCCAAAGGTATTTGCAATGCGAAAAACGAGACCACGTTCCAAAGCGACCACGCAGCGTCACTGCGAGAGAGAGAGACCCTCACTACTACTAACACCTACTAGCGCCCGATTCGCGGAGGCTTGATCGTGCTGCACCCAGTGGGGTTGAAGTGCCGATTGTACAATCGTGCCAGCCAGTAGCAACCGGCCCGGCAAGCGCAAGCGACGGGAACGACTCGAACCGCGGGAAGGTCAATTTACTTGCTCAAGGTAGCGCATTGTATCGACGCCCAAACGTGATCCCGCCGCTGCCTTATCTCATCAGGAAGTCTGCAACCAGCCGAACCGGTGCGGGAATTCGAAAGCTCGATTTAACGCCGTGCGCGAAGCAGTTGTCCTTAGACGCCGGAGACACATCGTACGTAAAAGTTCTTAGTGAACGTTGCGAACGGGAGGAACGGAACATTAATTCGATTAGTGGCGCGAGTGCATTACCTTCAACCGTTTTGCAGGTGCAACGAATTTTTATTACTTTTATCCTCATCTACGATACACATATTTTAAGCCTTTTTATTTGGCTCGCTTCACCGACGTCATCGCAGTTTGTTCGATATCTCATTATCGAATTTACCACGGCAAATGAAACAAAAGAAAAACGAGGGGGAGTAAACACGCCGCGCCGCCTCGTTTGATCGGAAAACTTTTATCTCTAATCCGCGTGGAATGCAATTTGCCCGTGGCTCGGCACCTGGTGGGTGTTATTTCACTAATGCGTCACCGGTCGTACCTCATTAACGCCCGAATGTGGGTCTATCGGACACGTCACGAAGCGATATTGAACATGGGTGATAAATTTAGCCGACAAACGTTTTTTTTGTGTTGCGAACGGACACCCTACAAAGTGTACGGGATATACAGCATGATTGTTAAGTGCTTGTGCAACGCCAGCTAACCCGCCAGGTCGTGTTGTGTTGGGAAGCTTTCGCCTTTCCTCACGGCAGGATCGAGAGCTGTTGCAGTGTTGTGGTTTGTTTTCGCGTTACTTTTGCACCCTATAAATACGACGTCTAATGCAGCGCTTTGGTTCTTCCCTGGCGGTACGTTTGAGGTGAAAGTGCACGTGCTTTCGTGCGCGTGTTTCGGCGCAAAGGTTTACTTCAAACTTTTTCAAAAATAATCACCCACCACGCAGGAGGAACTGGCGGGCCTGAAGTGAAAAACAGTGGCAAGAGGAAATGAAGGAAAAAGGGAGGTGAGCGTATTGAAACCGCGACAACCTTCGCTTCATTAACGCGTGACCCCGAGGCGATCGATGGCTGCGTAACGAAGGCGCGCGTGCGTGTACTTGATCGTGTGCGCATCGTTGTCGATGTATTGTTTGCTATGGTGTGCCACATCATCGTCTGCTGGGTCGACAGGAGCAGCTTGTTTACAGCTTACCGAACCCCTACTTTTAACCGTTTTGTCTAAACGGGGACGATGTGCGACGAATCTGGCCACTGATAACGCGTTCAATGTGAAGCCATTTTCTTCAGCCATTTTAAACCCACCCCATGTGCTTACAAAACTCTCCCAGGGGTGGTCGGACATCACGCGAATCGTCACAATGCGATGCGCTAATGGAAACGCACGCGCCCCCGGGTCGGTTTGCGTTCAAAGTCCAATTTTGGATTCGCATGTCGGTTGGAGCGCTAACCGGTTGGGAAACTGGACTGGTGTATGCTAATTGAAAATTAAAATAGAGCGGAAATAACTGCAAATTAATAATTCCTTCTCTCAGATGTGCGTTAGAATCACGGGTCGAATTGAATTTAAAAAACGCCTTATGGATGAATTTAAAAAATGCAAATACATTCACTTGTTTCTAGTAAAACCTCGGACATTGGCACGCACAAAGTCCCTTACTGTAGTGATTAGATTTTCAGGGGGTTTTAAAACAACGCTTGCTAATTGTTGTCTAGGGGATGCTGCCGATGACGTATGCGGTGGTAATTGCTTTCAATTGTAATGCACATTCCTCCGACAAAGTGGGACAATAGAAGCTCACTTTCTCATTTACCGGTTTCTGGCCGTGGTTCCCGGAAGCATAGGTAATTCGTCTAGTCATCGTGGTCCGCCTGCAATGATGATTCTTTATCGGAGTCTGTTTGTACGTACGGCTAGTCTTTTTTTTTTTGTATTTTACTACCCTCCACACCGGATAGACCGCTTCGGTTGCTCTTATCGCGGTCCTGACGCGACGCAAGTCCAAAGTTCTCGTACTGTAAAATTTCGGGGAGAATGATTCGCCACCGACCCATCCGTCCGTAGCCAGTTTTCAATAGTCGCGGGTGGGTGGGTGATTGATTTGCGATAAACAACACATGACACAGGGAAAGGTAGTAAATTTCGGCGCCATTAATTTCGTCCATGCTCGAGGGGGTTGAAAAAAAGCTCACTTTCACGGTTTCGTGCATTAGATTGGTAATGGCGTTTGTTTTTCATGTTTCAGATGGCGTCCGGCAGAAGCACACTGGCCGAAAGCCTCCGGGAGCTGTACCAGTTCAGCGTGGTCGATTACTGCATGTTCGGTGCGATGCTGATCCTTTCGGCGGCTTGTGGGATTTATTTCGGGTTCTTCAAACGATCCAAAGGCGGTGATGCGGACACACCGGAAAGTAGCAGTAGCGACGACGAAGGTGGCCATCGATCGGCGGCACGGCCTGCCGGCAAACAGGCCACCACATTCGGTTCATCCACCATGGACGAGTATTTGCTGGGATCACGGAAGCTGAAAGCATTTCCGGTCGCCATGAGCCTGGTGGCGGGATACATTTCCGGTGTGACGATATTAGGAACGCCGGCTGAAATCTACAATTTCGGCACGCAATACTGGCTGATCGTGGTACCTATTCTACTAATGGGAGTGGCCGTTTGTAGCATCTACTTGCCGGTGTTTTGTTCGCTGAAGCTAAACTCATCGTACGAATATCTGGAGCTGAGGTTCAATTCGTACGTTCGGTCAATCGCTTCCGTGATGTTCGTGATAGATGAGGTATGATGCGTTAAAGCGTTATTGATACACAGCAATTTACAACGTATTTTTCATCAATTCCAATAGCTGCTATTCCTCCCAATGATCATCTACGTGCCAGCGTTAGCCTTTAACCAAGGTAAGTTGGAAGCTTGAGCGAATGAATGTGCCCTTTCGACTAATCGAATTGAACATCTCACCCCTTTTAGTAACCGGTTTCAATCTGTACATCATAGGCGCAATAGTGTGCGTTGTTTGCATATTCTATACGCTTCTGGTGAGTATCTTATCTTAAAAAAAAACATATCTCCTTTATTCATTGAGTAATTCCACTAAAAAATTGAATATGTGTTTTTATTTTCAGGGAGGCATCAAGGCGGTTGTATTTACCGATGCCTGGCAGGTTGTGGTGATGTTCATCTCCGTCGTTGCTGTCGTTATAATCGGTACGATCGCGATTGGTGGACCGGATGTTATCTGGGATCGGTCGTGGGAGGGCGGACGAATTGATTTCTTTAAGTAAGTTAAACATACTGCCTAGGATGGGGTGGTTTGGCATATCCAGTCACGACTGGTACGCTGCTGCCGAGGTGCGAATCTTATCTATAGTTGACATTTTTTTATGGCCCATAAATGGGGTTATTTGCTTCTTCTTTTGCCATTTCTTGATATGCGTCCACGAAGGGAGGGAGTAGATTAAGAGCATTTAGGGTCATTTTAGAATACGGACGATGCGGGTATGAGATAAAAGCGAGCAATTAAACAAGTAACTTACTGCTATAACAGTGCTATTAAGGAAACAGTACCGTCGTGCCATTTATTTGTGCATCAGAGATCGTAATTCTTGAATAACTAGTATCGTAAACTGTATCTTCAACAGCTTTAATCCATCGATGTACGAGCGACAAACCTTCTGGGCCGTCCTTATTGGTGGATTCTTCTACTGGACGTCGTTTAATTCCGTCAACCAAACGATGGTGCAACGTTACATGTCCTTGCCGAACCTGAAGAAAGCAAAGTTGTAAGTTACGCTTGGCGGACGACACCGTATGTTGGCAATTTATTGATCAATACATTCTTTTCCCAGATCCATCGCCATGTTCACCATTGGAATGGGTGTTTTCGTGTCGGTTTGCTGCTACGCTGGTCTGCTGCTGTACGGCAAATATTATGGGTGCGATCCTGCAACCGTTGGGTTGGTCACGACGGATGATCAGCTGTTTCCGCATTACGTCATGGAAGCGGTTGGGAAGCTCAAGGGCATACCGGGTCTGTTCATTGCCGGCGTGTTTGGAGCCGCCCTTAGCTCGCTCTCGGTCGTACTGAACTCTACCTCTGCCGTCCTGCTGGAGGACATTCTAAAAGGCCTTTTCCGGGTAAACCCGAGCCCGTTCGTAGCGAATATTTTTGTACGGGGTAGTGTTGTCGTTCTCGGTCTAGCCGCCATGGGATGTCTTTTCATTATCGAGAAGCTGGGAGGAATCTTGAGTGTGGCCACATCCCTGTCTGCTATTGCGGCCGGAACTACGTGTGGTATCTTCACCCTCGGTATGCTTGTACCATGGAGCAACACAAAAGGTGCCTTGTTCGGTGGTGTCTCGGGTGCACTTCTGTCCGGTTGGGTGTCTCTCGGAAGCCAATTTGCCAGTGCAGCCGGTGAGATTGTCCCTCACAAACTGCCCGTCTCGGTGGACGGGTGCATCGAGGATCTGGTGACAAACGTTACGATGGTGAATCCCACCTACCCGGACGAGACGGGAGTGTTTCCGTTGTACCGGTTGTCCTACCACTGGATAACACCGATCGGTGTCATTACCGTGCTCGTCGTCGGCACGATCGTGTCGTTCATCACAGGACCGCGGGATTTGCGCTACATCGATCCGGAGCTCATCTCGCCCGTCATTCATCGGTTTCTGCCGCAGGAGTCCTTCGGAAACTATGGAACAGCCAGCAAACAGAATGCTGGCAGGCGGTCGGTGGAATTTAGCGAAGAAATGCAACCGCAAACGAATACGTCAACTTCGGCCAACATGCCGTACGGATCGACGACTGAGCGCAACGGACAGGTGAGTGAAGAGAAGCATACGGTATGCGGTGTGAGCTTTAGATAACACAAATGTCTATTCCCCGCCATAGGTGACGAAATCTCGATGATGAAGCAGCATGTCCTGCAAACTACGATAGCAAAAAAAGACACATATCCCGGAGGAATTCCGACCGAGGGACACGGGATATTCGCCGCAGCTTCTTGCCAAACTTGGTCGCCAAATGGATCTGATCCACCGATGACATAGAGAAGCGCGTAGCCAAACGTACAAGTGAATCCCACATAAATCATGCGTGCGTATATGTGCGGCTATTCCAGGTGTAGTTACTTTTTCGCCAGTAAGACTGTGTACTATTCAATCAGGAGTCTACCTTGTACTTCCTAGTAGGTGAGATTGCGGTAAAGCTAGGAATGTGAGCAAATTTTAAATGGTTTTTTAACGATTGGTGATTGTTTTTGGTTTTCCATATTATATTTGTTAGGTTGTGTTTTAGTACACCTACTATTTACGAAACATATAAAAAAATGTACCACAATTCCTCATACCGATCCCATCTCACCTTCCCGAACCCCATGTATCGTTACACGATCTGTGATAGACTATGGTGCAAAGTGCAAAAAAAAAACGTTTGCGATTTGAGACTAGCTTTTTTGTTGTTATTGATTGTATGAAGCTGTTTGCCATCGAAGTAGAGGTCGCCTAGTGTTAACGCTGTACTTACTACGGTGTGCTAAAGAGGGAAGTGTGCATTCAAGATGTGCGTTTGATACGGTAGGATAAGTTGATATAACAATTGTGCGAAATAAAGACGATATATACCGTACCTCAGCTCTTTTATGGCCTATTTTATGTTCAAATATATGATTCTATGCAAATAATCATCAAGTTTATCATGACAATGATGATGTGCTTTTGGTGAGCTTTCAAAGCTCAGGACGAATTTAAGCACACAGATGAGTATGAAGCTTTCGCAACTATTCATGAAAAGCTCTTTTTATGCTTTCTAACTCTTTCAAACAGGTGCACATTGCACAATTTGGATTCAACGACGAAATTAAAAAAAAAAGCGTTGTAAGTAATTTATATTTGGTTTTACAAGGGATTTTATAATCGAATAATAGTACCCTAAAATGAATTACATTGACAAGCGCTTATTAAGTGGACAACTAAAATACACTAGTTCTTACACATGTGTAATCATTGCCGTAATGGTAACAGCTTGAGTTTGATAGAGTATCTTACGAAAGAAGGCAAATGCAACCAATGAACTCATTAATGCTGACTTAAACGGCGGAAAAAATGTACTTCTTGTACAACAAAGCATCATGTGTGCGGCTACTGTTTATCAAAACTCGAAATCGTATAATTTGCAATATAAAATTGCTACAAAGCTTCCCTGCACACGCGTTGTTATCCCTTGTAATACAATTGGTTTACGAGGGAAGCCTGTTATTGGCCGTGCGGTGTAAAGTTACCCCGTACATTCCGGCCGGCTGGTTGCATCCGCTTCCTTCCATGGCGCTTCAAGTAAGCGCAGTCAAAGTGAAACGTTAATTATGGCAGCATATTTCATGGCAGAAATTTCGCTCAAAAATGGTACGACTCACGTACGGCTGGCTGGTCGTCGTCGGTAGCACGGCTTCCTGTTGCAGATACCCGAAGCCACAGTTCGGGTGCGTTGTTGCTGGAAATTTTCGCCTGGAAAAAGTCGTCCCTTCAGCCGAGCGTTGGAACCTGTTTTGCTTGTCGCTAACCTGACCCGCCCGGGAAGGAAGCAGGAATTCTGCAACGCTAGCTGTTGCGATTTTTCGGCAGTTCCGGTGGGGCTGTTGCCGTTGCATTCTTGACGTCGGTGGCACGGATGAAAAACTATCCCGCAAAAACTAACCCACCCACCGGCAGAACGTTGCAAGCGTAATGAATTAAAACTTTCATCTCCCGTCCGTGAGCCAGCGCTGCTGGCGGGCGCTCAACGGAAGCCAACGTGGCCGTGTCGCATGGCTTCCGGTACGGCACGAGGTGTTGGCGTGTAGCATACCTTCAGGCGCAATCGGCACCAGGACGAAGCTGCCGAAGACAATGCACTACCGTTTAGGGGGTTTGGCGTTTAGTAGTGTTTGGAGTTTTTCCTGCCGGTGATATTTCACCCTTTGTAGTGGTCCTTTACCAGCGAACAATGACGAAAATGTGTCTGCAAAAGGCGGTTGGTTGTTGGTTTGACCGCTCGTTTAGGACCATGATCGGCGCGCGTTTAGGGAATTGTGGTTGCAAAAGCTAATTTATGGATCTTTTTTTTTACGAAGCCATTTTCTAGCACGGCTTTTTAGGACATGGACAATGTACCGATGCACAATGGTGTGGTGTAATAATTAGCTAAGAAAAAGAATCACCAAAGCAGATGAAAATTTGTTGCTTATTACGCTACATTGCAAGCTTCTCGCAGTTCGGTATCCTTTCCAATTATGTATCACGATCGGCGTGTAGAGCGAGCGGTAGAGAATTTCGCAAACGTTGCTTCCTGGAAAGGCATTCAAAGGATTCCCCGGACCGGCGATGCATATTTCATGTTCCATAATTCGACGGTGTGAATGCTTTCCCATATTCACCGCATAGCTAATTACTACGTTCCGGAATGTCAATGTGGAACGGATCACGGTGTCCGTTCCGGCCGTCATGATACATGGAACCACACCCATTTGGAGCAGGTTTCCGGCCGGCCTTGGATCCGGTTGAGTTTGCATTCGTGGTACAATAGCGCCAGCTTATAATACCATCTGAACTGGACCCGGTGAGCGAATCTTTTCACGGTGAAAGTGATCGCTAAAAAAAACCAGCCACACGAGCAAGGGAAACGAAACCCTAGGAGCCGAAATAAAATGTATACAATTTATTCCCTCATAATGATATGCAAATATGTGCGCAAAATCTCATTCACTTCACCTGCTCGCAAATCGTGTGCACTGATGAGCTAGCGGACGGGAAAGGCCTTTCAGCCGGAAAATTACACCCACATGTACGAGTCCTGTGGAGAGGTGGGAGGGGATGCCGGAAGCCTCATTGCCCTCACAGCAGCAGGTTCTTTATTAGCAAACCAAAGACGTCCGGACGCGTGGGATCGTATGGGCAAACACTCAAAAAAAAAACAGGGATACGAAAGAAAAAAAGAAACGCAATGAAATAAAATATAACACCCTGCATGGCGGGGGTGAAAGGTTAAATATTTAATTAAATGCTACATGTGTGCGTTCTGTTCGGACGGACGGGTTTTTGGTCGATTTATCTCTGACCCTTTTGACCTCGTGGGTGGTGGGTGGATCGCGAGGCAGCCTTTCGAAGGGAGTGAGAGGATTCGTTTCACCGTTCTCGCCGACTGAGGAAAGCCTGTCGAGACGCGCGTATTCTGAGACCGGGGAAATTGTGTGCGTTTTTTTTTAACTCTCCACCATATCCATCCCCCCTATTTAACCCTACCGTTTGGCTTTCTCTCAACTCTCCGCCTGTTCAGCCACTTCCTGTACCGGTTTCAAAGGATTGCATCCTGTCGCAACGGACGAGCACTCGACCCACGGCGAGTGGCATGGGCAAGGGTTGAATAAAATAAATTTCATACACAAAATTATTTACACTACCCATTAACCATTCCGCAGGTCCGTTTGTTGGGCGTAAATTAAAAGAAAAGGGCAGGGCCACCGGTTGCGGGTTTGCTTGTGAAATCGAGAACACAAATTAAGCATGAACGGTCAGCGACGCCGCCGGAAGGATCGGCTAAAAATTGCAGCAACATTTTAGGACAATTTATGGACAGTTATTTCTTACCTGTTTGCGTCCGGTGTGTCGGATCGCATTTTTGTAAATTTTCAATTATTTTCGCTGTACGAAGCTACCCGAACATGTGTTGCACGGTGAAGCACAATTATAAGCACATTATTTATCCTTTCTAAAATCCATCCCGGCCCGCGTGCTGATGAATAATTGGCTCAGCTTGCTCAAAGTGGGTGAGGGTTACGGATTGGCGTACTTCAATACGTCTCGCTTACGTATTTTCGTTGTAATGTAAGTCCCAAAGTTGATTTCCGCCCGGTAACCTCGCTCGTTCGTTCGTCCTCGCACAACCGCACGTCTTTGAAAAGGGACCGTGGAGCGATAAAAATCTCGCATCGTTTTTGAATCGCACCGTAATGAAAGCGCGCTCCACCGAAATTCATTTTGTAAAGGAATTAGTACAGCATTTTCCCCTTTTCGGGGTGTTCCGCGCGCATAAAGCCTGAGCCGCATCTTTGTTGGTGCCGCACCGATCGTGAGCGGAATTTTGCGGTGAAAAGCCACTATTTCGGGAAGATTTACTATCCCATCTGCGGGCGTGGAGAATGGGTTTGGAATGGTAGCATCGCGAACGCCACTGGTAGTAGGTAGCAATGGCGGGGCCGCATTTTCCAGCATTCATTTATGCTTGTTTACGGTATTTGTGCGAGAAAGAAAGTACACTTCGCTGCAGACGGAAGGAAAAACGTCCCTAATCGAGCAGCGTTGTTCAGTAAAATTGATGCTTTTCAGTCGAGATTTTCCCTTTCATGCAGGATGCAAGCTCCCGAGTGTGTATGTGTGTATAAAAGCCCCTTCGCAAGCTCGGATAATTTGGGAACTCAATAAATACACACGTAAGGATCGCTATTCTCCCACTGTAGAAAAGCATGTATTAAGAGCTCAACTTTTCATTTAATGTGCCGCTATCCATTCATTAACATTTACGCTAGGCAACATTCTCACCCCACCAACAGAAGCCTTCCACTAGTGCCGCTTTTTCCAGCGGTAACATATCCATCCGGGACACTTCAGCGTCCTCATCCAAAGCGATCCTCCTTCCAACGACCCATTCAGAGGCGCGCGTGCTCGTATAAATAATTTAAAACTAGAAAAATCAAAATCACGAGCACCACAAAATCCGGAAGCGCTGTTTATTCAGGAGCAGCATTTGATCCTCATTAAGACTATCTGTTCCCCATAGCACCACGTGGGAGTGTGTGAGATCGTGAATTGTGCAAATAAGTTTTCGGGTGCCTCACGTGGAAAGCATCCTTTCGGTACTCGACGAAAAAAAAACGATCTGAAAGGCGCGATTTAGCTCTAGCTCACTCCGTCCCAGCATCAGGGATGAGTATCATCACCCTTCAACACCTGCCACAACCCCGATCCTTGCCCGGAAAATCGAGCGGGGGGGGTTCGGAAAAACACATCATTAATGTTTATTTAGTTTCGGTAAAAATCACTCTAACAAATTTTCACCTGATGCCACCGGAAAAGCGCCTCAAACCGGCGCGGAAAAGCAGGCTGTTGCGGTTTGCTTCGAACGAGACCCACGCCCCGTGTGGGAGGATAAAGCGGATTTTCGGGGGAGACTCTGGTTTTTTTTTCTGTGGAGGCTGTTCACTCATCTTCCACCGCTTCTCGGAAAAGCTGGTGGCTCGGGAGGAACCGCATCGGAGGCCGAGGGAAAACTATCCGCCTCGAGTCAGCGAGAAGAACAAACACCAAACCGTGGGCGTTCGGGTGTGGGTGCGCTATCTCTCGTTCGTTTAAATCCACTTAACCACCCCACCGCCACGCGCCTCAACACGAGCACGGGGCGCACTATTTTCCCGGGAAAACGGGCGTATTTTAGACTGCGTCGTTTAAAATATTCACAAGTGCTCGGGAAACTGATGCGTCCCTGGATGGACGGCTTCGAAGATCGCTTCGCTGGCGCCGCTGTTTGCTATCGTCTTCGCCGGGTTCCGGTTGTCGGTGGGAAATTTAAATGCACACACACCCACACACCCCCGACCCCCACCCTTTGGGCGAGGAGGGCGTTCTTTCATGTGCCCATGGTTGGAGGGGTTTTATTTTTCGAAATCACTGCGTTCGGGTGACGGGCGTTTCTTTTTCGCTGGCGAGCCGTGCAAATATTGTTGATTGCCGGCGTGTTTTCTGAGTTTCGAGTGAAGTGGTTCGTGGCTGTGGTTTGATGTGTGCCTCGGCAGCAGAAAGGACCGAGAGTTTGCAAAGCGCCGGCGAGGGGAAAAGTGAAGCTCCAGGTGGGTTATAGTTTCCCTCAAGAGCGTGGGTGTATTAAAAGACGCATTCGCAAAATAAAACACAGTTGTAACGTTCTCAATTCCTTCCCGCTCCCGTTCAAATCGAGTTACTTTCAATGGAAATAACACCATCATTATTTTTCCACGCAGCTTAATGCGAAAGGATTTTAACAGAATGCACTAGTCGTACGTTTTTATTTCATTCTACTGGGATGTGATTAAGAGTAAGAGAAGAGTTTTATAGAGCGGGCTGGCATTTTTAGACAAGCCCTAAATCAAACACCGTAATTGTCCGTGCATCAAAGCAACCCGGATAAATTAATGCCGTGTGCAGTGTGCACCTGCCGGTTGAGTTCATGTGGGTTGTGTGCAAATATAGTCTCACCAACAAGGCAGGCCACCCCCGAAAAGAGGACATTTATGCAGTGCAGCATCTAAGTATGCTATGAATTTGAGTGGAGAGTACGTGCGTGGGGATAATTTGTCCGAAATTCCGAGCACAAATTAGCATTAGCTTCGCATTCGTCTCGTTTAAATGCTATGTGCTTTTTGCTACGATCGTTGAACGACTTAATTCAAATATTTGATGCTAAATTGAGTTGCTTGCAGGTTTTGTCAATGGCAGGAGTCATTTTGCGTTTGCACAGGTCTTCATACCATATTTTGATGCGTGTCGCTTGACGGAACTTATCCAAATAAAACATCTTGCCTTTTACGAAAGAATGCTCTATTTGATCATGCAAGTGATTTTATTTCGACTTGATAACACACTATGCAAACGTAAAATGATCTCAGCTTAGGAGCAATTCCTTCGGTTGTGTTATTTTGCTTTACGGAAGCGAGACACTAACATTGGACGTGCGGTTTCGTAAAGGGTCTGTTTTTCCATATGAAAATGCAATAATAAGAAAGAATAGCGAGAAAGGGTTCGCGGAAAAATGTAGCATTCGCTTGCCGTTCTATAAATTTTGCATATTTTAGCTCGGCATTTATTTGGCTTTCCATTCCACATGTTTTCCCACACGAGCAAGTGTGCCGCGTGAAAACCGGGCTCTCGGAAAATGCCAGGACTCTCCATTATGGGGAAAAAGCGGCCACGCATGCGAGCCCACATATAAAACACCGATTCAAAAATTTGTTTTTGGCCCAATATAAAACAAAAGCCAAACGTGCGAACATACCACCGTGAGCATCAGATTCCAGCTCGAAGGACCAAACGTACCGCGAATATGGGTGGGGCTTTTGTGAAACCGATCACATAAATAACTGGCCGAAAAACGCGAAACCGGATTTCGCTACCCATATCATTTGCAAAACGCTGAACGAAATGAAAACACCACCCAAATAAAGCCCGGAACAATGCACATGAAAAACTCCGGGGTGCGGCCTGGCCGTTTCCATTCCCCCGAGCCGGCTTGGGGTTGTGGTTGCGAAGAATGTGGCTTCCGGTTTTGTTGTTTTTTTTTGTGCTGCTCCTTTACGGCCCGTTCTCGGTTGCGAGAGCCGTTGCGCTAAATAATTCCCATTATGTTATTTACTGGACGTTTTTCAGGGGTTGGGAGTTTATTTTAAAAAAGCTCCCACTTTCCTTGTGACCGCTTTGGTGAAGAGTATTTTTTTGTGAGTAACCCTCCACTCGCAGTTTCTTTAAATAACTTCAATGAAGAATGTGTGGTGCGTTTGGCGTGAGTGAGTATTTTTTTATCGTTCACAAGCATACAATCAAATATTTGGTTTCGTTTGTTATTCACACGTGCACTAAATTTTTCTGCACGAAATGTGGCCGCATATGGAATTTTGTTGCCATACGAGATACCGGAGGTTTAAGCAATTTAAAAAAGAAACACATTTTATCAGGACTCTTTATTGCATAAGTGAAACATCGCAGGACATTTGTGTTTAAAATTCTTTCATTATAAAGCGATTCTAAATTGAGATTCAATGTAAGGTTATCTTTATTGCTACACTTTGTACTCGCACTTCTGCTGACCGATAGAATTGCACAATTAAATCAAAAAGGTGTACAGCTCGGTATACATTTCAAAAGACTGTCCTCGAAAGCATTTGATGTTTAACGATACAACTGCTCTCGAAATCGGACGCTGGAGGCTTGCAGTTGCTTCTAATACTTCTTCCGATCGGATGTAGTAATGCTTTTTTTCTTGCTTTTTGCTGACGATTTTCCCAACGGCTCCGAATATCTTCCAAGCGTGCACCGTTTGTCTCCGCATCAAAGAAATATGATTTTTTTCCCATCGTAATTCTCTTTGAATTCGAAGCACGGTGGGGAGATATTTTTATGATTGCTGCCCTCTCATATAATGATAGCTGTTGATACGAATGGCGAGAATTTTCCCAGAGAGTTTGAAAATAGATACGGTTCAAGAAAAGACGGTGGCTCCGGACATCCGGCGTCGTGTTACTTCAGTGGAATGAAATAGAAAAACCGAATGGAAAAAATAATAATCCAACCAAGCACCAAATTGTTCCCGGTACGTTATCGCATTAAAACACGCCATTCGATTGATGTTCGATAAATATTACGTGGCCCCTGGGGAGCAGGAGAGCGTGAGACGAAAACAACACTCACCACAGCATTATATTTGTTCGCTGTTTATTTCCCAAAATGCGCCGGATATTAAGTATCATTCGAACGGTCGAGGACGCACGTCCATAATCATCTTATGGACGATTCAATTCCACAAAATCCGACCAGTCGGTTGCGCAGGGCAACGACGAAACAATCGGCCGGTTGCTGCGATTCGCAAAACGAAATGGACACATTACGGACAGACGGACTCCCCCTAGGGACGAGAGAGCGCTTGGAAAAAGGTTTGGTCAACGAATGACATTTAATTGACCGGTAATGAGTGATGTCCTAAAGTGATGCCACTTGGAAGGAACATGCTTTCGATTATCTTGCTCATGAGTGCCATCGCAAAGTGGCGTGCAAATCGCTGGAAAAACAAACGGCTTTGCAGTTTCGGTTGCGAGGCCGCAATCTGCGAACGAACCCGCACAGCATAAGCCGATGGTAAGCCGGCATTTTAATCCGACTGGAAAACCCTTGCCCCCACCACACACACACACACATGTCCGCGCGGGGTGGGTTTGATGGTGCCATATTCAAATGAGCAAAATGAGGGCCATTTGGGGCTACTATGGCTACTTACCGCGTTCGCTTGCGTTCACGCTCGATTCCGCGATCCTGTCATTATCCCGGACCCGCCTGACTCTGTTGCTCGCTTCCGGTTGGCGGACACTTTCGGACGGTCCTTGCCGGATGGGGCGTGTGGAAACCCTACGCTGGGAAACGCTGGGACGCGCTTGAATCCGCTCGACGTCACCGCAGGGACCGGAAATATATATCCCGCCAATAACGTCACTCTCGTGCGCATGTGGGGGCAGGGGACGGGAACGGGGACGGGGGTGGTTTGTCCGCGAAAATCCGCCACGCGGAGGGGTGGGAAGATTTGGCCGGTAAAATATTTAAGCCCGCGACGGAAAGCCACGGAAATGGCACATTTCGGTGATGATGGTTTAGTTTGGTGCGTGCCGCAAAATTCGGACGGTGGCCGACAGATTTTCCGCTTATAATTATCCTTCCCCGCGGACGTCCGCTTCGTTCGTATTGTTTGAGTTCGCGGATTTCCCGCCTCATGGTCCGCGCCATATTGACACCTCTCGATCGACCGGATGTGACGGGTTGGCAAGCTGGCAGAGCCGACATGAGCGAGTCAATTATGCGAGTGTGTGTGGTTATCCTTGTTTTTTTTGGCGCAATTTTCAAAATCCACTCCAGTCGAGAGCGAGCCAGTGAGGCAGGAAGTAGGCTTTGGTGTTGTGCGGATTTGAGTTTTTCCGGCTGCTTGAATGTGGAATCGTTAATGGCCGCGCTCTTGACGAGACGGTTAGGCGTTAAGCTGAAAAAAGTGAATAAATGACGTTGCTTTTGAGCATTTAAATCGAGAAATATAGCTTAATTACTAATTGACGTATGTTTTAACATATTTCTCAAGTATTTTGCTTTCCAAAGTACTCTATTACTCATTGCCAGAAGCATTAATGCAGACAGTAAATGGGATTTATAGACAATCGTACTCATCAAACTGAACGGGAGGTTGGATATTTTTCCATTTGAATTAAAAATGCGCTTTTTATGCCCATCCGCGAAGCCTGCAAGGGAGAGTGACTAGACGTGTGCTAATTTCAACCACATGTTGTTCAACCGTGATGATAACTATTCCGCCCAGGGAAAGTGCCCGGGAAGCTGCACCGCTGCTCAACATGGCCCAACGATCGCTGTATAGCTGTGGTGAAATGAAATTTTAAAACCAAACCGAACAAAGCACTGCTGGGAAACGGAGCGACAAAAAATAAACGAGTGGCCCCGCAAATGCTCACAAAAACCCGCGCAGGTCCTGAGAGCATGATTTGAAGCGAATTTAGCAGCCAAATCAGGTGTTGGCCACGCGAAGCAACCGGGACAGGTGACGTGTTGCCGATTGAATAAATCATATTAATGGATTTTCGGGTTTAGAGCTGCATGTATGCATTCGAGGACACACGATCAAACACAAATCACTCACCCACACACACACGTGCCCGGGTCCGACGGAAGGACGATTCTGATTGGGTTCGATCGCACCGTGACTGGCAGGTCGCGGATTTCGGGAAAGCGGGTGAAGCGATGCCAATTTGCATCACACTCACGTGCTTGTGTTGAGGCAAGGATAGGCAAAAAAAACCGTACAGGGAGAAAAATCGAAGGAAACGCGACACAACCGGACGATATATAGAAAATCTGTCCGGTTCGGTGATGGTGATAAAAGTGCAGTTTGAATAAAATATCAATCTTCGTCCGGTGCATCTGTTCGAAGGAAACTTGCAGCTAGTGCTCTTCGCCGATCGGCTGGTGTTTGAGGAGCCTAATTCCGACCATTTCAATTCGAGGAAGATAAAACAGAATGGGTCCATTTATCGTTTGCTGAAATTAATTTAGAAACCCGGGGAAATTTCTCACCGAAAGCTGAACAACTTAACGATCTGAAATTGAACTGTTACGAACCCCCCGCGTATCGGTGCCGAGTCCTGTTAGTCCTGGAAAAGAAACCACCACCAAAATCGTGCTGCATCTGGCAGTGCTTGTATCAAACGCGGTTAGCAATTTTTTTCCACATCATTTCCCACACCGCTGCCCCGTTCACTTGGTGCATTCGAATGCATCCGCGACCCGGTTCGAACGGCAGTTTTCCGATGCGCTAAAGGAAGGCCCTCGCGTAAGGAAAAGCTGGACAAAAGGTGAACCGATCGGAACACGGCTTTTAGTCAGTTAGCGGCCACGAGGGGCCAATTTGCGACCGGTTCCAATCTGGCCAAATTGAGCCCGCAGCTTCGACCGGTGCACCGTTTCTAATCGTTTTGACACAGGACGCTCGATCGAGGAAAGGGCAAACAACAGTGAGAGAGAGAGAGAGAGAGAGAGAGAGAGAGAGCGAGAGAAAAAAAAGAAAACTCCTGCCCGGGGTTTGCGACGAGAGAAAGCTGGCATTTTTTCTTGCAGTTCTTTCCGAAAATGTTCCGAATGGCTCACCATGTGCACGCGCGTGTTTGCGCTGGCGAACCGATGTTAGTTAAGGGCAGGAAAAATTCGCCATTAAATATTTGAACAGCACAAGGCTGCAGTGCCCGTCGGGTGTGGGTGGGCGGTACGGAAAAAATGCATTTTTCTCCATCGGACCGGTGTCGTTTTAATGCCGCGCTGGTGTGGGTAGCGATTTGGGCGGACGAAAGGATCACACCGTCCGCGGGACATTCTGCAGCTCGCGTTGCGTTAGGAAAACTGTCCTTCAGCTGGAATTAGTGTTTGACGTGGCCAGTTTACTCGTGCTCCGTGTGCTCGGTGATGCAACGAAAAATGAAACCACCCTTGATATTTTTTTGTTTGGTTCGTTCGTTGCAAAGCTCGAAAAATAACCGTACGAAGCATCACCTGCAAGGTCCTGAACCACTAGCCGCTACATAGCCGAGAGCCAAAGGACAGTCTCGTCCTCGGGGGCAAACGAAAGCCTATGAATGCACCCGTGCATCCCGTGGACGAATGGAAATGCATTTTGCTTCCAACGCCGGGCAACCAGGGCATTGCTGTAAATATTTTATGACGCTCACACAAAACATGTGCCTACGCTAGCCAGGAGCAGGATGTTTCTTTTTTTAGAAAAAGATGTGCTTTTTTTCTCACAGCTCGTGCTCCATGCCGTCAGGGATGTCAAACTCTTTAAAATGCGTCCGCTTTTTTGTTCCGTGGTGCGGACACCCAACTGGGCTACTTTGAGCCGAAAATGGGCGTGCAACCGTTTCCAAGCAACCAAACCACCAGAATGGGGAACAAATTTTGATGAAGGATAAACGGTGGTCTGTTCTGCATGGAATGAACAAAAAAATCCACGTACATCCGGCGTCAAGGAAACGATGCTTCCTTATGACGTTCGTTTCTCGTCCGGGAGTTAATTTCATTTACACATTACCCCGTTTTGGGGTTTGTCCCTGGCACATACTCCGCTCTTTTTTCCTTCTTTGGGATTTTTGTTTTTTTTTTTTGCAAAGGATAATCCCACCCCCGTTGGCTCGCATGCGGGTGGTCACCGTCGAGCTCTGTGATGATGAGGATGCTGCGTCCAGCTTAGCTGCTGCGAGCTCGGGCACCCGACATGCGGTAAATATGTTTCACAGTGCTGTCATCCGCAAACGGACGGCCGCATTTGTGAAACGTCCCTCAAGCGGTCACCAGCCGGCATCGCAGCGATGGAAGCGGAAGTGAAAGGACGAAGGAGAGATAGAACGGCGAAAAAAAAATGGGGGATACAGCACCGCAAGGAGACGGCCGCTAACCGACCGAGTTCATATCGTTATGTGGTCAGTTTTTGCGTTCGCGCTTGGGTTGGGCAAACTTTTCGTCCTTGCGGACGTCCTGCGAGCGCGTGCGATGGGTATGATTGTTTTAAATGGTTGTAAACAGGCTGGTCCGGGTTTGCCGAGTTCCCGGGCTTTGTGATCCGGTGATGGTAAGGGCGCTAAGCGCATTAGCTCGCGAAGGCGAACGGACGATGGCGCTGAATTGGGAAGCACCCAAGCGCAACTGCACCACGTGCAGTGAATACATTTAAGCCGCGGTGGTGAAATTGAATGCAACACAAGGGGCTTATGGGTGCAGGGTTTAAATTTCTCGCTCCGCGCTCGTGGAAGCGCATGAAGTGCTCTTTGTTGCGTGGACGTGGGGCATCAGAACTGGAGCTTCATCTTTGAACGGGGAACGTAGTAAATGAGCACAAAATGGCCGAGCAATGGGTATATTTAATTACTGCTCCACGAGTGGTGCTTGCGATGGGGTGATTAATTAACTCGAAAGTGATTTATGCGATGCAAGGTAAAAACCTCAAGAGCCCTTCAATAGAAGCCGTCAAAAAAAAAAGACGTCGATCAGTTGAGAGAGGATCCTATTTTGGGGCACCAAAAAATGCACCAGTATGAGCCTGCATTAACAAGCAACAATCCTGACCTGTGGTGAACCTTGTCGAAGGAATTTCCACCAAACACCAAACGGAACGATATCACTTGCCATAAATGACGGCGCCTGTAATAATTCAAAAGCAATTTCCCTCCGATCGTCAGAAGGTAAATTGAATTGAGCTCGGGAGTCCTCGCGTTTTGAACAGAATTTGTACAATTTGTCGCTCGTTTTGCTAACTGCATCCGTCTCGTCCGACGTTGCTAAGCGGCGCCAGGTGGTTGAGTTCCTTTTTTTCTTCTGGCTTCTACCATTGAGCAACCGTGTTGCATTTCTTGGCAGATGTCCTGCGACCGCAAGGCAAGGAGATGTTGTTTTCCACGACATCAATGATGCATCGATACGGGGAAACTCCAGTCGTCCATGGAAAGCGAGTTGCCAACATCTGCACTTGAGAACGGATGGCTGGAAAACTCCGCTTAGTTGAAGCAAAAAGGAACCAGCTAAGAACCCGACTCCTGTCAGGACTCTGACCATAAGGGGTAGGGCACGTATGACGAATGGGTGCCATGGAACGGGGCGAACGTAACGCTGTCCGAAGAGACCGACCGTTTGCTGTCCATTTTTGACTCCGGTTTGGTGAAATAAATTATGCACCACCCGGCACGGGATGTCAGAAATGGCATGGTAGGGCGCGTACGACGTGACTTCCACTGGGTGGTTTCCCGGTGTGCTCGTCCAGTTGACGTGATCGAAGTCGTTTGAGGAAACGAAATTTTCACATGACAACCTTTTTTTTACGAGCCGTCTCTGTCCGTTCCCGGGGGTGGAATCTTCCCGAGGCGCTAGGAGATTCCTTCGCGAAGAGAACAAGAACATGTACGGTGGCATCGCTAAGGCTACGAAAGACTCCAACATACTCACAAACCACGAAACCACCAACCTTTCCAGCCAAGCTTCAGTTCCTCCGACAGGAAGCTGTGGTGTCGAGTTCACCTCGCGTGCCAGGATGATGGAAAAATTAACACGTGGAGGAATGAGAGAGAGAGAGAGAGAAAAAAAGTAAACCCCAACCAGGCGAATCCGGTTGGGATCATTTATTATTCACGGGAACATTATCTCCGCAGCGAAGCAGGGAACGTTGACTCGCGTGATGGGGTCCTTTATTTGCCCGCCCCCGAACACACGTCACCGGTATCGCTTGGAGGCAGAATAAAATGTTAAATGGTAAGTTTAAAAAATATAAAGCCACCCGGACCAGGGTTTGCTTTATGACATTTTGTGACGCGCCTAGCGCGCTGTCGAGACGAGAATTTTCGTTCGTTCTGCTCGCAAGGGAATTTGCCAGCCGGTCGGTTTCGTCCTGACGGATTGTCTGTGTGTTTTTTTTTTGCTCTGTTGGATGTATCTCAAGACATCTGACGGCATGAGGATGCCGCAAGTGTTTCTGGTGTTCGTTTTTTTTTACTGTCCAAATTTACGTCCTGCAAATTTGAATAATCTGATAGGTTACATGCACTGTTCCGGGTTAAGACACGTCTGTATTCCCGAGGCGCGAAATAAAAAGGAACCACCATCGGCACACAATTTCACAACAATTTTATTTTATTTCGCAACTTTATCTGCCTTTCGGGGGTGTTTTTTGTGGGGCTCTCAGATGAAATAAAGCTGTTTTATTTATCTATTAGTACACACTTTGTAAAATATTGCTTCCAAGATCAAATAAAGTACAATATGTCATCGGGAAACGCAACTTCATGATCGGAGCAGGTACTGGAAAGTCATGAAAACGAATCCAAGTATGCCATGATGGGTGCTAATAGCTATTAATTGTATTCAAAAATATTATCTCATAAACGGATAGCGATATTTACCTCCATCCGTATTTGGTAAATGTGCGTATTTTCTCCTATGATGTGTTCTGAAGCATTAACATTATACATAAATTCTCAGATTATATCCATACCACATCTGGCTTTGAGTTTTTTTTCGGTTTTCATGGGATACCGATTGCCATCGCTGGATAAACGCACCCTCCGTCGCTTTTCCGGCTTGCGCAATTGTTTTCGGGAAATTTTTAAGCCAACAAAAAAGCTCCAACACTCACTCGCGTTCGGCAAACGTGCGACTGAAAACCGCGAGTTGTATTGTCCGAATATTTTGCCGTGTGGAATTTATTATAATTCCTCCAATCGATCCTTCCACTGCCGGCGATTCCATTCACCGAGCAGGAAACGGATTTCGCAAGAGCCGCGCTTTTGTTTTCGCATGTTTTTGCACCGAGCTTATGCAGCTTGGTAGGATAAATTTTTAAGCTCATTCCGTCCCATTCTCTCTCTTACTCGGTCTGTGTGGAACAGATTTGCAAAATGGAGTTCCACCGCGCGTCGGGCTTAAAGGCTCCAATCGTTTCTTGTTTCGTTTTGGTGGTTCCGTTTGCATTCCTTCCGTTCACCTGTGAGCAGCCTTTTGCCGAAGCCAAGTGAAAACATTTTCGCGCCAGCGGGAAAACTCCCCCCTTGCCACGTGGGGGGAGGTTGGAAGTTCGATCGAAGTTTTTTAAAAATCGCACCACCCGATAAGCAAGTTTTTGGGCGTCCGGAAAATCGCCGCTTTTGATGTGGTTTGACGGGCTTTGGGATTCGGGCTTATTTTTTTTTGCCTACCCGTGTGGCGCATTCGGTGGCATATTTTCTATGGGGTGCCAAACACCCCCACCACCCCTTGGGACAGGGGTTGCATAACAAAAATGTCGGTTTTGTGGCGCATCGACCGGTGGTTGGCTTATTTCGGCAGGGAAGAGGGGGATGTTTTCGGTAATCTCGCTCCAGCGATGGCGAGACGTAAGAAAATAAAGCTTGATTTAATAAACAGAAAAGTGGTTTTGCGACTAAATACCGCAACGAACCACTCGGAATCCCGCTCGGCACCGCTATAATCCCTCGTTGTAGGGTTCGTTTTTTAAACTTCGCCCTCTTCCTCTTTTTCCGGTCCAAAAGGGTGGCCAGCAGTGGATCCTTTCCGCAGGCCAGTCCGTTACGGAAGCCACGGTCTATTGAAATTTTGGGTCGAAAGTTGAGAAGAGCTCGCTCAAAAAAAAAAAAAAAACAGCCTCTGATCCCAAATTCCAATCGCGCCTCGCCGTCTGGTGATTCGTGTTTGCGTGGATAACCGCGACCGCGTGGTGCAAAATTCCTTCATCCACGGCAAAATGCGCGTTATGCTTTCGTGGAAAACCACGCAAGCGATGTTCCTTTGGCGCAGGATTTCGCTTAAGCTGCGTGGGCGGTGAGGCACGTGGGTTCGCAAGTGTGACATTTTCCAACCGACGGAGGATCACACGGAACGAGTTTGAACAAAATTCTGCACATTTTCTCCGAGCGCGCCGTGGTTGCACATTGTGATGCACTAAAATGCATGTGTTTCGAAAGTGCAAGGAAAAGCGCCAGTAGCACGAACCTACGCAGCACCTGCAAGGCATTCGAGCGCAACGATGAGGTGTAATTTTCAGCTTAATGAGATATTATTTGATTTAGATAAACACATTCGCACCGGAAAAAAGCCAACCAACCCATCGCAGCTGCTCCATTCCTTTCGCTAATGACCAATTTTCCTACGCTTTTCCTTCGCACCCTGGCGCAAAGCGTAGCGATCGTGCATCTTGATTTTGCGCCCTAATTGAATAATCTCACTTCACGTACGCGCGCATTTTAACGGCTTTTACACGCCCGCGTTTTAGTTGCAATTTGCATTAATTCTTTTATTTGTGTGCAAAAAGATGTGACTGCGAACGAACACGGGGCCTCAAGGAATGGGCGCGTTTCCATGGTGATTTTTTTCTTCTCTTCAACCCAACCAAAGGCTGGTTGCCATGCCAACGAGCAGGCCAACGGAGCGTTGCGTTGGGGTATCATTTCAGCCCGTGGATCCGTTTTATGCTGCACCGCGATGCGATGATAGCGGCACTGGAGTCTCCTTTCGCTAAAGGGCCACCTTTGCCTTGTACTCAGCTCTGGCTCGATCCTCGTGCACACCGGGATGGGTAGGGTTTTTACGCCTCCTGCCCAGGCGCGTCGTGCACGTTCACTCTTTTATTATATGTTAATCAGTTTAGCCACAAGCTAATAAGTCCGCGATGCATACATTATGTGCGCTCATGTGCCAGATGCCAGCGCAAAAGGTGGAGGGCTTCTTTTATCCCTTCATGTTTTCGATCCCCAGTTTCATGCTTGTCCCACCGCCAAACACTGTGATCCAACACAACGGCATGGTATCGGGAACTCGCACCAAAAAAGGGGTACTGTTTCCGTCAGAGGGCTCCAACGTGCACCACCCTTCAAGGGTTTCTCCCTTCGGCGGGTTGCAGTTACCTGCGCTGTGGCTGTTCTTCGTGGTGCGATGCACCACCCGAGGGGTTGTGTTATCTTTTCGGTACATCTTTCATTTCTCGCTTAGGTTTGGCCGCTCGGAAATGCCATCGCAATTCTCCGGCCCGGTGCCCGGTGTTGCCTTACAAGCCGCGGGCCATTTTTTGGGGTTGGCAGCAGCGTTGGCCCTTTTTCCGCTGGGTTGGGTTTGGTGCCGTAGTTGGTTGGCCTGGCACGATTTTTTCCGCCCCAAACCGACAGGGAGGGTAATTCATATTTTGCAAACATACACATTACAAGCCGGTTGCGTCACGTATTACGCCAGGTTGGGGGTTGTTTTTTTTGCTGTTGCAACTCTCGTACCCTCAGGGAGACACGCCTCTGAGGGATCGTTGGGTGTGATTATTGTATTAAGTTTTCATTTTATTATTACGATAAAAAATGAGAGAAGAGGAGGAAAAAAACATCGGAGCTTTGATATTAATTTTAAATGCAACATTCCAGCCTCTAAGCGAGATTTATGAATTTTATAAGTGCAAAATATGTGGCCCCGTATATCGCAGCCGATTATCAAAGCCCATTAATATGTGTCTTGCCGTCTCCGGCTGGACACCGAAGCGTAAATGTACCGCAAAATTACCATGCACTGGCAACCATTCAAGGATAGTGCTCTCGGGCGTAAGAACAAAAGTAGCTCGATGACTATCATCAGCTTCCTGGGGAGGATGAAGATTTATGTTTTCCGCACGAAGGCACGGTGGAAACTAAAAATGCGTTTGCGCTGGAAGAAGACTTGTGGTGGTAAATCTACATATTTTACTTTCCACAAACTAGAGCTCGTATAACATCGTACAAACTATAGCGTGCAGTCGGTGCATGAACGTTAAAAAATATTCAAAAATCATATGCACACGTGGACGGAGATGAAATAATCCGTCTCAAGTAGTTTCGGTGAGCTGGCCGGGTTTTACCGGAACATTCTCGGCTCCTTTTTGGTCACTGTAAATCTCTGCACTCGTGTGCTGTGGTGCACGTATTATTGTTTCCCTGCGCACGGATGCGAACGAAATCCGTTCGTTCAAGCGAACTGGTGCGGGTTCATTTGGGTGTACGGCTGCTGGACGGTAGATTTTTTTTGCGTCCTCACAATTCCCTTCCATGGAAACGAAGCTCTCGTTCGGATTGGGTCCGGAACGGAGTGTCCATTGCGTTCGTCAGCATGTGACGGTGGAAATGCAACACATTTCCCCACACGTCCTTGCGATCACGGCTTAAAACTCCAACCAGATGGAAATGTACGCCCCGAGTGGAGATTTTCCCGGTAGCCCCCGGGAAAACATCGGTCCCGGACAAGGGTTACTGGACGGGGTTTTTTTTCGGTTCCACCTCTAAGTGCCTGCAATTGTGCGCAGCATTATGAACATAAATCCTTTCGTAAGCGCTACGAATGGTTTGCTTTGTTAATGTTTTATTCTTTTATTTTACAGCTCGATCCACCATCCTCCAGGTGTTGTGGCTCAAGGGGGCGTTTTCGCATTGTCTGCTATGAAGCCGGTGGAGTGAATTTTGCCGCACTAGTGAGTATCACTCCATCAGCACGATCAGCACGTGTGCATCGGAACATGTCCATCTGATTTTCATTTAATCGCTCGCCGCCAACGCGAGCTAATGGGTCGCCCCACTTGGGTCGTTAAATTCCACGATAAGAGCTTCGGTCAGCAGGAGCAGAACGGCCACTGCGTTCGCCTTTGGACGGTTAATGTGTGAAAAAGGTAATAACGGGCTAGGAGCAAAAATAAACATCACTAGCTCCAGCTCGGTCGTAAAGATACGCTTCGCGGACGGCGATCTTCCGGCGGTTTAACTGATGAATGGGTAATTTTCATCGATAGTGGTCTACTTTGAGTAAGTGAAGAGACGGAGTGAAACATTTAGACCATTCCGCAGATAGTCGAAGCACATTCTTTGCATTGAGGTGCGACGTGGGGATCTTTTTTTTGTACAGGTTACGCATGGGTATCATTTTACGGAGCGAGATAAGAGCGCCTGAATGCGGCTGGTGTCTGTTGCATTGTTTGTTTTGCAGAGATCATCCAAGCGAATGGGAAAGCCGTAAGATAATGAGCCATTAATCACGATCATTAGCATGATCTTAGCTACAAGCTGCAATCTTGGTTGTGTTGAAAGCTCGGTTGTTGAAGAAAAACTTATTGCTCAATCAGTGTTTGTTGATTAGTGTTAGTATGCACAGTAAAAAGCAAAACTGATGGAGCTTTAGATTGCTGGCTGTTGAATGAATAATGTGGATGAATTATTTTGTGAAATACATGTTTTTATTCAAAAAACAGCCTTAAATTGAATTAAATAGTGCCTTCATTTCGTCTACATAACTTAGCTTGTATTCCTAAGTCCACGATATTTCGAAAACCTTGTCCCGTTCGCAGCATAGAGCTTTCATTTTGAAAAACGAGGAAATTTATTCATAATATTATTACATGCTTCACGAGCCAGCAATGGTTTGATTTGGAGCTGCCTAAAAATAACCTTCTAATGTTATAGTGCGCCCCGGCTTATTGTTGTTTTAAGCCGTTGGGTTTCCCGAAACTGGGAAAAGTCCTACCGAGCACTCGTGCAGGTTTCTCCTCCCGGTGTTTAAGTCTTTCGCTGGAACTTTTTCTGCCACTTTTTCACGAATAAAACGAAGACAAATAACGCTCGACGATCGTCGGCTGTGGTGGTTTTTCTCCCCCACGGGGTGGAAATGCATTTCTCTTTCGACGAAAAGCAAAAAACGAGAAACATCCTCCGAAAGGGCGGTAACATTTCGCTTCGTTCCGTTGCTCATCGCCCTGCGAGCTGATACTTTTCCCCAATGGCGCTTTTTGCACTGCCACGTGCCAGAAAAGCTCCACCAATGCTCCATGGCCAGGCACGTGAAGAGATGCTGCTTTTTCGAGCTTTATCTCACTCTACCCTGTCGTTTTTGGTAAGACGTTGTCCTCCAACGTGGGGTGATAAATTTTCCCCAACCCAGGATGCTGTTCCACGCAGGTGTATGCAAATTTTCCCGGCATCAGCTGTGCCGCGAACGGTGGAAGCTTTCACAAGCCAGCCAGCCAGCCAGCCGAAGCTGTGGTAACGTTTCGAAACGCCCATCACTTGTTGCGCTACGCACGCGAAACCAAGAAAGAGAGGCGGGAAAAACCCGAACGCACATTCCCACGGTCGCAGCATCGGGGCAGATGACGCGAAGATAAAATACATAAGCGCCACGGGACCACGTGTGATCGCGCATTCGCCACTTGCCGTGTGGCAGAGCAGCACGCCTGAGCACGTCTTGGCTTCCGCAACGAGTGAGAGAGCGAGCGCGAGCGAGAAAGCACGCGTGTTGGGGAGCGAACGTAAAGGAGAACGAAACAATGCTCCACCCACCGGGCGCTAAAGGGGCAGGCTTTTTTCGATGCTGCGAGACCACATCGCTGGTGTGTGGAAATGATCGTGAATGGAAGCGGAAAAAAAAACAAAAAAATCCTCACCCGCTAAAGGAGGTCCCAAAAAATGCGTCAAAAGCCCACTTTTGAAGCTGAAGAAGATCGGTATAAAAAATGGCGCTTTCTCGAGCCCCCCTTCGGTAAAGGACTCAAGCACGTGGCCGGACTTGTTGCGTGAGCCTGGAAGAGAGCATCAGTTTTCCCGCTCGCTCTTGGATACATGCGCACGCCCGAAGCTCGAAGTGGGGAGTTTCAAACGCTCCACCGGTTGGTTCGCTCTCACACAACATGAAAAGCCCTCAAACCACGAGAGAGAGAGAGAGAGAGAGAGAGAGAGATACATCGAAAGCTCTGCGCAGGTTTTCGGCGTCTCCACTCGTCCTGGTGCTTGAAAAGCCCTCGCGAAGGGGAAAGCGCACCCTATGTACAGCGGCCCTTAATGCCTTTGGATTTTAGGGCCTCTTTTGCGAATTCTCGGTCCCAACGAGCTCACGGAGTCGGTTCGGTGTTCGGATTTTTCATTCGCATTGTTTTGATTGTTGCACGCGTGGAACAGCTCCACAGTGTCGCTTCGGAGTTCGCACCGGAAGCTCATCGGGGAGGGCCTTCGAACGCATGAAAATTCGACCGCTTGCCTCGGCCGGATGTGGTTCGTGGCCGGAAAAGAGGCTAATGAAACGCGTGACTAATTCATCAACATGATTTATCACTCCCCTGTTTTGGGTGGTGATTTGGCTGGTGGCCAGGATCGATCGGGAGGGTTGGCTCGAAATTGGCGACACTTTGATGGGGCATAGATTTAATTCGTGCCGTTTGCCATAACTGGGTCCTTGTGGTAGGGTTTGATGGATAAGCCATGCGGTGGTTCGGAATTCATCGCTGCCGGGGTGGTTGTGGGTGGCGAAAAGGGGAGAAAATTTATTACCAAACATGAGTTAACTCTCTTTCGGCACTTCAACGTGCCCTGATTGATGGGACGCGACGCCCGTTTGCTCGTTTCGTTGCGTTAATGCGGAGCATTTTATCATCTTATCAATTGCGTAGGTTCGGTGGTTTTGTGGGAATGCGTATTGATTTTTCATTTGCATTTTTCTAAGCTTTATGCTTCGCGAGGTGTGTATCGTGCTTAAGAAAGCATTCGAAAACGTGCTACCTTTCGTTCGTAAAGCTCAAGGGTTTTTTTGTTGTGTTCACCCCTTTATGTAGGCCACTTTATGGACCGCATACACGCACCGTAAGCTGCATGTCGAAACGTCGCAAGGTGTCCGAGCGATGGCAACAAATTATCGCGACAACTGCAGCACAAAAAAAACAGAGAAGAATATAAATTTCCCTCCACCTACTGAGCCTGTTCCCGGCCACCAACTGGGGGCCAGAAATAATGGCATAAATCGCCGGCATGCACCTTTGCGTACCGGTGCGGTTATGCTTTCTTTAATGTATTTATGCATTATTTTTTAGCACCGGCGTGCCACCGGGAGCCACTGGAAACGTGCCGTTTCGGTGCTAATGAGGCCACCAAACCGGTCCACCGGGTGTAGGTTCCAGGGAGCCAGAAAACGAGGGGGGGGTTCAAAACGACCCCCACGGGAGGAGGCTCGCCAGTAAAGGCCGGTGGCGCGCGCGTTGACACGATTTATGAGTCCAGGTGATTAACAGGCCGCCTGTTTGGCCTTTCGCCAGAGTTGAGCGCAACCTGGCCACCGATGACTTTCGCGCGGTTAATGAGAGGAAATGTGTCAGAGAGACTTTTCGGGAGGCGGGGGGGGAGGGGGGGGAGCACCGGTTGGGGTTTCATTTTTGTTGCTTTTGGCTGGTTTTTGCGTCTTTAACATAAATTCGTTACACCCCTTCGAGGGTGTTGAAATGCTGAATGTCACCGCATTCATTCGGTGGGGTTGCAAGTGGGTGGGTATGGGAGATGGGTGGAGGTGAGGGGGGGGGGGCGATCAATGAAACTCGTCGCAACGCCGAGGAGAAAGTAGTGGCTTTTTGAAAGTGAATTTAAGCATTCGTTTTGTTTTTCAGCATTCCCAAGATAAACATTAACAAATCCCAAGATAAGCTCTGGCTGACTGGCGATGAGTTCGATAGCAACGTAAAATGTAATTTACATCAATACGTTGTAATCCCACCGGCAATTTGATTCGATCAATATGCCCCAATGGGGCCCGGATTTATCTGTTTTGTCCCCCATTTTATTTGCACCTTTTCCCGTCGCTCAAACACATTATCCACTGGCAACATTGTCGAGCGCAACCTATCATCGCGCGTTGATAAACCTTTCCCATAAATCACCGAATGCACCGACGGTACGCTCCAGCATGCTGACAAGTTGCAATATCGCACACCGTCGTCACCGTCGTAATGATCCAAATAGGGTAATCAACCGCAATTGTCCGCCGCCGTTATTCATTCGTACGACAGAGCCCGCACGCTGCGCACGATGGCCGCACCTCGCGCGATATGGACCGGGTTCCTGACGGGTTGAGGGTGCGATTTTCCAGCCCACGTGACACCCAACCCCAACCGCAACCCGGCTGCTCGTGGAGCGCTGCAATCGAATAGTTATGCTGATTATTACCAGAGCGACCTTTCGCACACCGGTCTGGCTTTGGGACGGTTCCTGTGTGCGCCCTCGTAGTTTCTCCCGACTCTTAGGCAACCACGGTACACCTACCGGTCCCGTTTTCCCGTGATAAAATCAATCCCGCTCCACGCACGACAAACTCGGCAAACGAAGGCAATTACGGTGCGCGTTTCTGCGTTCTGGCGGGAGTCGGTTGGAGGAAACGTTCGCGGGCGCACACGGCAGGGACACCTTTCAGCAGCGCAGGATGTGCGTCTAATTGAATTTGATCAGATGCAGCAAATAGATTTCCCAGCGGCTTTTCACTCATTCTCCCCAACCCAACCGGTGGGTGGGTTGCGCAAGATACCACGCAGATTAATTAAAGCGCGTTTGCTGCAAAGAAGGCCCGAATGTGGAAGCACTGTGTGCGTCGCGTGAGCCAGCTTCATTCGCTGCCGTTAATTTAAATATTCACTCCGATGAGCCGGTGAGCTTCTTTGGCGAAAGTAATCCACGTAACAAGCGACACACACACGCGCGGCGTAAATATTGACGAATACGCAATGCCACACACACACACGCCAAAGATCTCGTGGAAAAGTTTTCCCAACCTCTGAGCGGTTTTTCGCCCCTGTGGGAGGGAAAAAAGATAAATATCAACTGCCATCTTTTCGGCTTGCTTTGATGCGCGCTTGTGTCAAACGCGCGGCCAACTGTCAAACTCGCAGGCGTCGTCTATTGCGGCACTTTTGGGCGGCCCGATGATGTTTGCGCTAGTCATTAACGCGTCAACTGGCGCCGGCGAAAAATGTGCGGCCTCCTAAGCACCCTTCCAGGCGATGGAGCAGCGGCTAGGGCTTTTTTCCGCGCTACACGATGATGCTTATTTTCCGCAGGGCCGCTGGTAATTTCGTCATCTGAAGACGTTTTGCATCAAAGGAATCGGTGGCTGGTTTTTAGGCGTCACTTTTTTGTTTTCGTCCGCCTGCTGCTTGTTTGAAAAGCAGCAGAGTGGAGCGTTATTGGTTCACTTACATACCGAGGGCGCGAACACACGAAAACGCGCCCACTCACACGTGGTCGTGGCCCTTTAAGTTCCTTAACTTTTGCGCTGGGTCTGTTCACTTGTGTGCCACGCTCTCCACCACCACCGCTGGTACGCTCACCGGGGACACGCTTGGTGAACAAGTTTAGAAGAGGAAAAATTTAATTAAAACGAATTCGTCAAGCGGCCTACTCTCATTACGGCCGCCCGGGCGAAAGCTTTTTCCCACCGAAGAGGCTTGTTAGATGAAGTGAACGTGGCTGCTCGTGTCCTTGTGAGGCACACCAACAAACAGACACACACACACACGCATACCCACGTTGTTGGCTCGGCGGTTGTTCGCCCTCGAGGGGACACACGGAGAGGACATCAGCGCCGATGCGACAGAAGGATTACACTTCAGTATTGTTGCTGCCAAGCCTTCGCCAAGCAACCGCCAGAGGACACCAAATTACGCCGTCGACGGCGATGGAGAAGGTGGGTAATGGAGGTGGTGAGCCGCGGAGGGAAGGATTGTTGAAAAACTTGTTCATTGGCGAAGTATTTTTTAATTTGCTGCCGACTCTACAGCCTCCCGCACAGATGCTTCTTAATTAGGATCTGCTCTGGTTCCCATTTGCTGGGTGGTTTCATATTTTGACGGAGCAACAGTGGCACTAGAGGTTCTAGGAGGGAAAATGACAACGAAAAAAAAACCCACCCTTCACCCACACAAATACACACGTACAGGCAAGGATCAACATGACATGCCGCTCGGGGGGAAGGATTTGAAGCGAGCCTTTTTAGGAAGGCGATAGCTCCATGCGTGGATGATATTTCGAGCAATCTGGAGTAAATATGTGACCTTGAAATATCTCAAAATGGAACATATTGAGG
The DNA here is from genome assembly GCF_943737925.1 of Anopheles nili. Lineage (NCBI taxonomy): Eukaryota > Metazoa > Arthropoda > Insecta > Diptera > Culicidae > Anopheles > Anopheles nili. The sequence continues at coordinate 6,767,956 of NC_071292.1, forward strand.
AGGTTTAGCAGTATCACAATAGAAAGCTTTCTAATCCAAAGGGTTCTTATTACAGGTAGGGAAGGTAATCAAAGCTAAATTTTCCGTCCTTATTCCACCACCGCGTACTGTGTTTTCTTTCCAAGCACCATTTTCCATGGCCTCCTTAGACCACGGCCAAACTGTCAATTGCGCAAAGAATGACAGCCCACTTCGCAAAACTCCCTCGAAACCCGTCCAGGAAATGTCTTCCGTTTTTCTTGAATGAAACACCAATCGATTCGCCGCTTGTTTGTGCAGGCTTTATCTAAATTGGTTTACTCAACCAATTCCGCGCTGTCGTTCCAACAATTTTGATTTCTCGCTTCCCCCGCCACGCCATTGTGGGCATTTGTAAACGAGAAAGAAAACATACTCTCCCGAAAAAAAAGTAAAAGCGGCACCACGGGAAGGAGATAAACGCAAACACACCGCTATTTGGGGTGGATTTTCCACCCGACGGTGGGACGCAACCGGGTGACAAATTGCGCCTTTCGGCTTGCGAGCGCGAAATTAACAAAAGCCCTATCAAGGACGCAGCGCGAGGATCCGGTGCCGGTGACACCGAGAAGCTTTCTCAGAAAATTGGCCCCGAATCGCTGGCACGGAGTTTCCGCATATTATTAATTTGGAAATTACAATCCTTCCGCCCGTCGGCGCCATCGTCCGCGAAGCCGGACGTGGTTGATTTCGTTGACAAGCTTCGATGTCACCGGACGGTGGTGCCAGCCGTGAATCATGTCTATTGTTTACCGTTCCTCTTCGGTCCTCCCACCCACGGTCGATTGTCTTCAGATGTCGCGCAATCTAACGGAGGAAGTTTGAGGGCGCTATGTGTTTTTTCTCTCGTCCTTACCTTCATCTTCTGCCGTTTCTGCGGTGGAATCTCGCTCCTGCTGACGGAACCGCCGATGACGAGCACGAAAACAGCAAACGATACAATTAACAGGCCCTGGGCGGAGGAGTGGGTGGCAGTGGTGGTGCGGTGAGGCGCTGTAGAACAATGACGAGAGCAGATCCGGCATCCATCCGCCGTTCTGGAAAAGGCTCGATTGTAGGACAAATTATCGAACAGAAGAAGAAGGAGCGCATTTGGGAGCGTGAGTGAAGCGAGCGGCTGGTTCCACCCTTCCACGCGCCAAGGCGCCATCGAATGTCCTTATTATGGCATTCCTTTTTACCCCCACGTCTGGTTCGTGTTGGTGGGGAAAAAACCCTGCTCCTGCTAGAATAAGGTTACGAAATCTGGCGAACGGCGCTGACATAACCCAGCCATTTTTGGAACGCTCCCGCGGTTCCGGCGGTCCTATCACTATCACTTGTTGTTGTTGTTGTTTTTTTTGCCACCGATACGCTCCCCTTGCATCCCTCCCCCTCCCACTGTCATTCCCCTTTCCCTAGGAACCGAGACAGTAGCAATCGCCCAAAGTAAATGAAGGAAAAAAGGAGGTATTCCATCCCATTTATGCGCCCGACCAGGACTGCCGTAAGATTGGCCTGTGCTTCGTCTTTGGTGGGCTGTCCCCATCCCTCCCATCGCCAACCCTCCCTTGTGTAATGGCACCCCCGAACCATCGCCGACTGGGCGCCTCCTTTTTCGGTGCTCGGTGAAAGATAAATAGAGCGATGGGCGGCCGGCGATAAGCGATGGGTAAAAAAGGGGTTAAATTAAATTTTGTTTGCCAGTTATTAAATTCTCGTGCAAGCACCGGCAGGCCGCGTCACGGCTGAAGGGCCGCGTCGGACGGAAAACCCGTTTAGGGGTTGTGACGTGAGCTGAAGCTGAAGGACGAAGCCAATGGGACGTCCTTCTTTTTTTTTTGCTCGGCATCTTTCTGCTTGTTTCGTAGTCATTTGTTGGTGAATCATTGGCGCCTTTTAGGTTTGAGTGGAAGCGATTGTCAGCCAATGGGTAGCGGTGGGTTATGAAATGATTGAAAATAAAAAAAAAATATCCATCTAGGATTCTGATGGATAGCTGACGCTTTTCAGGGGCATTTCGTCCGATTTCCAATAGCTGTGATATTGAACAAGCTCCACCACGAATTTTGATCCAACACTCACCCATAGTCCGGTGGGTGAGCATTTCCAGTTCTTTTCCGCTTGCCGACACGGTTCCGAAAAACAGGGTGACCCTAATTAAATTAGTTAAAAATGCCACCACCAAACCGTCGGTTCGCGGGTTGTCTCTGGTTTTGTCCACCAAATTCATCGTTCTCGTGGATAAATTTCAAGCCCCCGAGAGGGTGTGTGTGTGTGTGTGTGTCAAAAAGCGGTGGGTGAAATGAGAGGATCGATCGTGGCCATGTCGGAATCATTTAGCCGCTTGATGGTTGCCGCCGGCCATTGATCGAACCGTTTTGGTGCAATTTGAAAACAATTGCCCAACCCCACCGGGTGGCATTCACGCGTCCTGCACCGGGCTGAGGTTGCATGTAATGGCATTTGCGGTGTGCTGGTAATTGCACCGGCGGCCACAAACGCGATTCCCCAGCTCCCACCTTACGACAGGATACGCTTCGCTGGGAAGGGGTTTCACGAACTGTGTCGAAATCGGCCGCAAATGGCATCGCCATCGGCATGTGGTGATGATTTCGAGCTCTAAATTTGACTCCCGTCGCGGCCCGTTGAGTGGGGGAGGTGGAGAAGCAAATAAAAAAAGGACACGCACACACAAAACACCAAACCAGATGGACAGTTATGCGTGCGCGTAATAGAAATACACCCGTCATTCAGCGAACCGTCGTGCGTGACGTGACACATGTGGCTCAGAGGGTTCGGAGGGCAGCCGGCCGTTGAAAAGCCATTCCGCGGGTGCCATGGGTCAGCATTGACATGTGTTGTCGAGGCCGCAAAATTCCCACCACCATCACCATCCCGCCGGGCGCATCGTTTTGAATGCAATTACTCTAACCGTCGGATGGAGATGTCACGTGCGCTTGGGATGTGATAAAAATATATGACAAAACTATCCGAGGGCTTCAGCACGCGCACTACTTTCGTTTCAAACGATCATAACAGCACTTTCAAACTATTTCAATATCGAAATCGATGGGTATGGAATGTCATAAAATGTATGCGATCGTGCCATATACGAATTCATCCGCGTTGGGCTATTTTTACGAGCCACCTTTAGGAGGATCACGCTGCACGAGTCGAATCCCCTTTAATAACGGCTGATTAGATCCTTTCTGGAATCCTTTTTTCAATCCAATCAAGTGCATTGTTACCTATGAACGTGGTCATCATTGAAATCTACTTGAACGGAGACGTTCCACTCAATTTAAGCTGGCTGAAGAGCTGAGTAACGCAAAATTCAGCATTAAATTATGCATGCCCATCGTTTGCAAATAATACCATGCCCATTTCACCCCGTTTCGCTAATGAACGATTAATATTTCAATACACATATTTCCGATACCTCAACACGCGTGTGTGTGTGTGTGCGTGTGTGTGTTTTTCGTCTGCAAAACTCCCTAGTTACGCCGGGTTGCTTTGTTCTGCCGGTCGCACACATGGCCGCCATTTGTTTCAATTGAATGAGCAGCAAAATGCTCGGCAGGAATTGAAGAGGTTTCCCGAAACGCCTCCCACAGCCCGTGGCCACCCTTCGGCGGCAATGGACAGCCGGTAAAGGAAGCAAAAACGTCCACTAAAAGAGTGAAAACTCTCAGTTCGTAAAACGAAGTGGAGAAGATAAAAAAAAACACCTACCGTTGGAACATTTTCATGCTTTGCATCCTTCGGGCGGGAACACGCCGGGAAAAACCTATTTCATTTCAATTTTTAACCCACTCCACACCCACAGCCGTTGCTGGGGTCGGTGACATTCGCGGTCGGTTTTTCGTCCACTCGCACCCTTGGCTATTTTCGTTCCCCAGGCCACCAGGAAAGCTCCATCATTAGTTAGTCATGATGGAACCGTTGGGGTGCAAATCAAAATTCTGCGTTCCTCCCCCCAATAGGATCGGCCTGGTCCGGGTGGTATGGGTGGAAAATGCTGGCGGGAAAAATTGTGGCACCCGATTGTGCATATGTGCGTACTTTTTCCTAATGCCCGATCATTAGTTGGAAAATAAAGGCACCCTTTATGGTGGTCGCCCTATTCCCGCTGCACCGGATGCAATGACGCGTTCGCGTGTGGGTGGGTGGTTTTGGTGTGCCACAAATGGAGTGGAAAAGGGTGTGACGTCGGCGAGTGGGTGGGCAAAATCGGGGCCATCGCGAAAACGTGGGTAATTCGCGGTGGTCACGGAAACACGAATGCGTCGGGAAAATTGAGTCAATATCGGATCCTCCCATACCCCAGGGGAGCAGCGGGTTTGCTTTCTACACAAAATATGCATCCATGAATAATTTAGTTTCATTCCGCTAATTAATAAATGTGAAATTAATTTATACATGCGGGCATAATAAATAAGTTTTTCGGCAGCGCGCGTCGACCCGACGCTCAGGTGGTGGGTGGTTTATTATATTCTGGTTCTTTTTTTTCCTTATTGTTGTTGCTGCTGCTGCTGCTGGTGGTGGTGGTTCTCAATACACCCGTTGTTATGGCAACCGGAAGTGCCTACCTCGCGCATTGGGAGTGTGCATGAGCGAAAGAGCAAAGCGGTGTTGCGTGAGCGAGCAAAGAACGGCGTTTTCCTATATTTAAATTTGACAATCTAGCTCACCCACGCACCCAGGGCCCCTCCCCACCAGACCCAGCGAGGGGTGAGAATCGGAACAGAGGGACAGTACAACCCCATCACACCCACATTCGCCGCTTTCCATCGGTTTCCCCCTGGACCGATTCCCAGCGAACGATTCGAGCGTGACGAATCGAGTCGTTTTAATTGCTTAATTGGAACTGAGGTTTGCTCGCAGTCGGGTAGTTGGGAAAGGGCGCAAAGGGGTTTGGCAGGCACACTACGGGGGTGCGACCGTTGGATGGGCATTAAAAATAAACCCCAAAAGCTCGTAACCCATTCGCTGCAGATTTGGGGTGTAAATTATCGATTTCCTCGCGGGCGTATTTCGAAAGCATGGTCCATTGTTTGTGACGCTCTGCAGCACTGCAAATTTTTGTTTTGTTTTGTCCGCGACAGTGTATAAAATATTTACAATATTGTACCGCATAAAACAATCGAATTGTGTGCGTTTTGTTTCATTTTATTTTATTTCATTTCCTTTTTTTTCGCAACCATCCATCGCTCAACTACCACTTGCGGTCGTAAATTGGCGCTCGTAGTGCGCGTGATAAATCTACTCGCCCCATTTCGTACATACATTTCGTGCTATCGCTTCTAAAACTAATTTAATGGAAAACAAATAGATTTCGAAATTGGCTCCGTTCGCCAACAAAAAATGCCCCCTTGCGAAGGGAAAGTCTCTTCCCGTTGCGTTCGAAAACCCGTTCGATCGTTCGCTCGCCCGCTCGTCCTGGGGGTGGGTAATTTTTATTACCAATGTATGCAATATATCTTAAAAAATTCATACACAATCGGTCTTTTGTTGCCGATCGAACCGAACGCGCCCCGGGGAAGCGACAGCGATGCGCGGCCCGCATATTACACAAATTGAATTTGAAAGCATGGATTTTCTGCGCCGCGCTATTATTTTAACTTCCATCCTTTTTCACCAACCTCCAGAGCTGGGTTTTCGATGCCACTATTTCTATTGTTCCCTTTTTCGGTGCCACGGGGGGAGGGTTTTCCACTCTTTTTTTTCCAGACCACGAATCGGTGTGGAAGCTGGGAATTTTGGAAATATTTTTCCCTCACCACATGTGTGTGTGTGTGGGTGCGTTTTCTTTTTTTTTTTAGAGACCGAAAGCGACACATAAAACCCCCGCTTTCATCCCTCGTAATGGATTGTGTTTCCATAAACGATAATATTGGAGTTAACATGATTTAGCCGAACCGTGGCCGTTGGATGGCTGTCTCGACGGACGGTCGGATGGATGGATGGATCGATCGGTAATTGAAATATGAATATTTAACATGTCGACAAATATGGGCGAATTTTTGCCGGCTTTTACCCGCCCCAACTCGGCAGGGCGCCGAGTGCCGGGCATAGTTTTCGATTGTTTCGGGGCTTTTAATTGAATTTAAATAAGATTCCATCGCCGCCCACCCAGGGGAACATTTTTAAACAATGCGAAAAACGTCCGAATGTCGATGTGAAATCGAGCGCCGTTATTAATACGCCACGCTTAAAGGTGCGGATTTCCATCTGAAAAGTCACCCGGTTTTCGGGCACGGGGATGTAATTTTCCAGTAATGGGTTCCGTGTTCCGCGTTGCGGGATTGATTAGCTTGATTGCATGCGTGTGGCGTTTGTGGCCTAAGCAAACATCTCATTAAATTCATACACCTCGTACCACCCACCGCGGTCGTGAATATGATGAGCATAATTACTACGCGCAACGGCGTAACCGACGGGTTGGGGGTTGCGAGAAAATTGCCGGAAAATGGGCAAACATTCGCTCGTCTGCTAACGATCGCCCGGTGTCGTGCGTTTGGCATGGCGTACGTTCCAGCGCCAACTCGGCGAGGGTGGGCGAATGCGTGGGAGGATGCAAAAAAAAAATAACCCATGAGCCTTCTCAAAACGGGCAATCATCGTTTGGCATTGATAGGAGGATAATTAATCTTCTCCCAAACGCCCTGCTCCAGCCCGCGAGTGTGCCGTTTCATAACCACCCACGCGGGTGGGACCTGAAAAGTGGATCCTTTTTCGCGAAGGGGAGGAATGGGTACCCGTTTTTCCCACATGTTGACCGGTGGAAACTGTCCGCCGATAAATGTTTCCGAGGGATGTTTTCCCGAAGACACGACGCACTGCCCGTGGCACCTTCTGCGTGGAGAATCTTCATTCTAACGGTTTTGATAACCGATGGCCTTTAACGAGCGGCAGATTGGTGAAAAAAAGGAAGAAGAAAATTGCGTTGCGTCAGCACATTTCCACCGCAGGATCGTGGCACGCGCGTGGTGCATTACGCAAAACGGAAACCGACCGGAACCGGAGACGATTAGGTCTGGGAAGGAAATATCCGTCGGCTTGGGGCCCGATATCCGGGCGGGTGGGCTAAAAATTAATTCCACGCGACCCGTGGGGTGGAAAAGGGACGCATCAGGGTTGATAATGGTGATGAGCCATCGGAAAAATGGGGGCGGCTGTTGCGCCATCACCAGTTGGCCTTTACGAGCACGAGCTTACGGTCGGCTAATTAAGTTGCCTTTCGTGGTTGCTAGCGAATGGTGGTGTGGATTATGGAATCTGTTACAGTCAAGCGATGACTTGTGGAAATGCTTTATCGATTTTCATTTTGCACCGTGTGCCCTCGATTAGCTTCAAGTTCAGCATGACGATCGAAAAAGCGCTCCGCTCCTTGAAGCAGCGATTAGATGGTGAATGTGAAACTTTACAAAGCTCAAGGAGCCTGTACTGAGTTAATTTTCGGGCACATAAGCTCGAATTTTTTTCACTGGAGGGTCTGCAATTGATATACGCTTGTTTAAAATATGCACACCTTCATCGAAGGAGGGAAAACCCATATTGTTTCTGAAAACGCTATGGCCCGCGTGGTTGCCCTCGATTCGGTAGCTCTCATTCACCTCCTTGAACGAAAGTATGAAAGAGAGAACGAAATCTCGCTCTCGGCGGTGGCATTCGGTGAAACAGAAGGGCCAAGCGAATAAATACTATTACAAAATGCAACCCCATTTGAAATATATATATATGTATGTGCTCCACCCAGCACCTACCCCGGTGGGTGGTGTGGTTTTTCACGCCGCACTTAGCAATTCGATGAAAATTTATGCTTTTTCGGGGCTTAGGTCGCCACTTTAATGTGCTCCTGTGTTTGCCGGAAGGCAAAAGGCCACCATGGAGAAGGAAAACCTGGTTCTCACCCCGGCAGGAGGTGCTAATAAATGAAACGTTTCACATGGGCGAGAGTTTTTCCATGCACCGAACCGAATTTATTGCTAATAAGTATGCATAAAATTTCCATTTGCCAGCTTTCTGGAACGTGGCACGCCGGTTTTCCCCATGGAATGGGGCTTTCTCTTCCAATTTTCTCTGAATTCTCGGTTCTCTGAGAACGGGGTGTAAGTTAGCTTGTGCAAATAAACTGCCCGCTTCAAGAAAACCCCGCATATCTGCACTCATTTTCGCAGAAACAATATCAAGGGGGCGGCTTAAAGGAAAATTCGAACAACAACAAAAAATGTCATAGAAAACATGTGCCACTCACTGTCCTGATGGAGCTTCCAAACTCAGGGATGAGCCCTTTTTCTACGGAAACTGAAGGCATCTCACCCCACCCAAGGACGAACAGAACAAGAGGGTTGCCACATGTGGAGACATTCCTCAAGTTGTTTGTAACCCACCCACCGAGTGCCAACGCACGCAAATATCTAACGCAACATTTAACACGAAACAATTTGTCGCCCACCAACCCCTGGGTGGGTGGTGGGTGATGTGATAAAATCTTTAATAGCGTTAGCCGGTTTACGCTTAATTTACTTCACCACCCGGGGGCCACGAGACATCCTGCCAAAGGGTTTGTGTCGGAAATTGCTCGAGCTGGGCCGGAAGCGCCCGTCTGGAAGGCGCCCACCGGTTGGGGTCAACCCTTCATTCCGACCGATGGCGAATGGCGAATGGCTCACTTCCAAGGAAGGCAGTGCACCAAAGGAAGTAGTCAAAATTCTTTACGGTTCGTTAAACGCTCGCCAGAGGGTGAGCGATGGAGCTGAGATTTTTCGACCACTCATTCTGGCCGAGATTTTGTGGGGGTGTGGACGACGATTGTGTGGTTTTTCACGAGAGTGGGGTGATGACCAACCCCCAGGGACCAGGGAAGACATCCTGCTTTGTCGCTCTGCGCTTTGGGGAAAAGTTTTCAATTACAGTTTGATCAACTCGCATCGAGCGTCGATCGAAATGGAGCGACCGATCGATCGAGATGGGGGATGATGTTTTATTAAAACACCCGTTTGGCGAATGGAAAGAATGCTGCTGCCAGGACGTTCTTCACCCGGCGAGTGTATTCATTACACCATCAATCACATGCCAGACTTGCGACGGTTTCGTGAGGCTGAAGGCCACTAGCCTCCAGTGCCAATCGCCGACAACATGCCGTCACAGCCACGTGATGACGGAGCGTTCTGGTGTCCTTTTCGAAAATCAATCAACCCACCATTAGTGACACCTGTGCGAAGGTTTAGAGCAACAATTTCGGAATCGCTTCCCAAAAATACGACTCCTTGACGAGGAACAGAACGGAAACTTGTTGCCCCGCATCTACGTTGGCCTCAGTGAGCCAGTGAGATAGAATGGGCCACCGGTTTCGGGAAAACTTAGCTAATCATCATCATCATCGTCGTCGTCGTCATCGCCGGTGGGGGTGAAAATTCCATGTTCCGATGGTGGCGGATTTCGGGTGACGGGCCGTTTCGAAGGAACCCGTGCTCGTTCGAAGCGACCCAAGTGTGGCCGTGTGGTACGGGCGGCGGGATACTTTTGAATAATTTATGATCCACCCGGACACGTGATACGTGATTGGGTTCGATTTGTGGCGCCCGAAAAGTGGGAGTTTCTCGCCACCCCGACCCCGAAGGTTGCACCGGCGTCGCCAACGCCATCGGGAAAATGATAGTTTGATTGCGATTCAGGTGCTAATTATCTTTTGATGCGCACCGGGTTTCCAATTTCGCAAAACGCCCAACTCGGCACCGGATGCGTGCGGATTTCCCACCCCCCACCCACTTGGGCACATGCTTGCCGGGGGCGTCGAATTGTTGTGATCAGGACTTTGCTTCTTGGCGTGGGTCGGGGTGTTTCGGGAGTTTCTTCCGTTTTTTTCCTTCCAACCTTTGGTCTCGAAACACACACATACACACGCACCCATACGTGGGACACATCCCTGGGGGCCATTTGGACACTCGCCGGTGTTCTCATGTGGCACCGAACAAGAAGCTCATTTAAATTTTCTAATCGAAAACTAATATTTTCTTAGGCCTGGGCCGAGGCTCACCGTTCGATGAGATGAGCGATAAAAACCGACCGAAAAGAAGTCCTTGAGGAAACTGACCCACTTGGGGTGGGGGAACTCCGGGATTGGGTTTAGTTTTCCCTTTTTTTCCTTCCCCGTTGCTTCAGGTCTTTCACCACTCACATTTTCGCACCCCCAGGTACGGGTGAACCGGACGGTGTGTTGTACCATTTGGGGTAGGAATTTTCCAGCCCCGATCCTAGGGTCGTTCGTTGGCCGGCCTACGGCTGAACAATGCTACCGCCAACCGGGCACATCAAAGTTGGGCCGATGAATGCCAAGAATGCTTCATCATGCCAGCTGGGCGCCGAACGAGCCGACGATTCGAAAGGATACGTCCAGTGGCGAAAGGATTGCTGCTACGGCTTGCTTAAAAATTACACCCTCTTGCAAAACGGTTCGGACCGTCCGGAAGTGGTCAGATACTTTTGGTTTGCAACCTCGACGACCGACCCCGGCTAAGGGAGGAGTGATATTATAAAATATTTTGCGAAACCAAAAATAACAATAACACACACACGCGCACGGAAAAAGGGGTTTCCGAAAATGGCCTTTTGCGCAAGGATAACAGTGGAACGGTCCTGAGAGTGTGCGCCACTTGCGCACGGGGGTTTTGGGTTTTTGAGTTATTCCCAACGGTCGTTCGAGGGGCCAGCAGCTCTTATGAATTCTTGAGCACACGAGTGAAAGGGCGGAGGCGAAAAAAAAGGGCGTATGACCCCTTTTCACCTCCCATGCAAGGGTGTAATTACTTTATTAAAAGCCATTAATTATTCGCAAGAACGGCAGCAGCAGCAGCAGCAGCGGGAGTAGCAGGACCCAAAACAAGGATACCGTAAATTAAGAAGAATTAGTCAAAAAACCTGCGTGGTGGTCCCTAAGCGGTCATATGTCGAAAACGGTGTGTTAATCGCAGCCAGAAGGCGTAACGGAGTGATTTATCTATTTTAATTAATCCCGCCACGGTACCGGCTGTAAAGGACATGCGTAAGGATTCGACAATCCTATCGGGAGGGCTTGATATCGCATTTTTTCTTCATTCACCACATCCCGCGATGTGCAGTTGCATTTCGTTTGGCGACGGACAAAAGACGTCAAATTCTGCCCTCCAAAATCGGGCTCCTTTTGCCTCCCTTCAACACAGGGTGCACAAATTCTGCGTCGATATGCATCCCACACAACGTGGCCAATCGAGCCGAAAAAGATCCTTTCTCTTCCAAAAGCGAGCTCCCAACCGGTCGACCGGACCGGTGGGGTATTGTTTTCTTTTAATTTAGACGAAACAATCGCACGAAACCGAGTTGGGGGGTGTTTTTTGCCGAAATCCTCGTGGAAACTCCTCGTAGCAGCATTCAAGGAATCGGCAGCAGCAGCATCAGCAGCGAAAAAACAGAAGAGTATCGAACAACATGCTCGAAACGGTGAAACGTCGGCGAACGTGGTGCGCCATCGTTCCAGCATCCTTATCGCTGAAGCATCCGAAAACACACATAATAATACGCCGGGACTGAGCGTCCCCACCGGAGCGTCTACCACGGCGTGTGTGTGTTTGTGTGCACACACGTATGTGAGGTGGCCGCTTCTCCGGTATTCTTCCGGAAATGTGCACTGTCGCCACAGAAACCGGGTGCCGGATCCGGACCCGAACCCGGTCGTATCCTTGGAAGCCAGTCCTCGAGCGTTCGACCGTGCGTACGGCGAGATGGTGAACCAAAAGCACGAGACCAGACGAAAGAACGGCCACCGATGGGGAGCAGCGGAAGGACAAAAAATATGTCCGTTTTAATAGCCTCCAGATAGCCTCGTTTGCCAGCGTTCGCATGTCCACAAGCATGTACACCGTACGGTAAGGCTGGAAACCGAGGCAAACGACGCCCTTTCCGAAGCCACCGGGTGGACATTGTCCGGTCTCAAATGGGAACGGTGCCTCGGGCGAAACGAGTCCCTGGTACAGGTAACAGGGCCCGATACGTCAGCGAACCCATCGAACCATTCCGCTGGTTTGGTGCGGATGGGGATGTGATAAACTTCAGAATTCATCGACTGGCACCGGAGATAAACCGGTCTCGGGTGGTCGGGATTTCTTCCCTAAAATGCACCTTCGGTGGTGGGAAAGGGATAGGGTCCTTTTTTTCATCGTCCTTTTCCCGCTTCGTGTGACGATGGAGGCTGGAGGCGCTTGGAGCGATCTTCCGACACTCCGGTGGGACGATGATAATGATGGATGGTTCGGTTCCGATAGCGACGAGTGATGATGGGATGCAGTTGCATCGGTGTCTGGCGAAAAGGGGAAGAGTTGAGAGAAAAACACATGCAAAAAAAAAACACCGGGAATCCATGCACACCGCCAGCGATCGAGAGTGATTCGCAAAAGGGCATTCAAATTAGCCCGAAGATGCATCAGCAATGATTAGAATGTTGTCGAATGCTTGAAGCCTCTGTCAAGAAGGTGCCTTTATCGTGCTTAAGTTGATGAATAGAAAGCCACCATTCAGTGGAAAGAGACGTTTATCAAACCGAATCGGAGCAAAAATACGCCTCACCAAAAAAAAAAAGCATAATAATTCATAACGAAGCACCGCAATGGTGCCGCTGTAACGGAGCGCTCCATTAAATTTGCGTGATTTTCATGATAAACCCTCGGTTTATCATACGAAACTACCGTGTTTTTACGCGTCGTTGGCCATTCGTTGGGTGATAGTGATCGCGAAACCGACGCCCGGCACTCAAAATAGCCTAATGAAGCTTCTACGGTGCTGTGCTTTCTTTCCATGTGCCTCATTTTATGATCAATCTGGTGGAAATGATGAAGCCAGCTCGTAGTACCGTACACACCTGGAGCTGTGGCTAGTTTTGTGGCCCCTCTTCCAGAAGTAGGGTAAGCCGGGCGGTCTCCGAGACGGTTACGGTACGTTAAAATTTGCCTCCCTCAAAGCAGGACCCTTGCGGATTGTGTGGACAGGAAAATTTACAATCCAACCCACCTTGCTTGTTCGATAGCGCGACTTTTCGACAGGTTTTAGCGGCACGGATGAAGGACGCTCGCTTTGGGGAGCCAAATTTACCCACCCATTTTGGGGGGTTGGCGCGATTTTTGCACCCTCACAAGCGCCACCGCTTTTCCAGCAACCAACCCCGCGACACTGGAGAGGGCGCAAAAAATAAGAACAAACTTTCCAACCGAAGGCATGCGCGCGAGTTAAATGTTTATTAATGAGCCGAAAATTAATTATTGATGAACCGCGCGGCCCGTTTGGTTTTCGTGGGGCAAAAATTTGCGCGTGTTTAATGTTTTTCGCCCGATTTTTAAGTACTTCTTGCATTCTCTCGCTGCTGCGGTGCGTGCCCGATCGCACCGCCCCAAAAAGGTCGAGAAATTAAAACCGAAATACCGAAAGTCGAAGCCCCGGTCTGCGCGGTTGGGCTTTGGCGTGGTTGCGTTAAGTTCGCGAGTTAATAAATTATTAACCTGCCATCGGGGCTGGGCGCGTTGCCTTTTGTTCACCTTCACCTTCTCCGAAAACGACCCCCGCGAACGCACCTCAACCTGGGCCGGGAAATGGGCAAAGGTAAGGAAAAGAAAAACTTACGGGAGCGTATGGTTTTGGTTCGTTTGGTCGCGGTTCGATTGCTTCTGCTTCGATCACAAAGTTGTCTGAAGGACCCACCGTTTCCCCCCCCCTCGCCACCGCTGGTGGGTGGGTGGGGGTGAGTTTGGCAATAAAATTTTAATTGCCCGGGCCACTATCGGGGGCCCAACCAGACGGAAAATTGATCCAACCACGGTCCAAGTGGCGTGGGACCGGCCTTTGGAGACGGCTCAATTCAACCTGGCTGGGGTTTTTTTTTGTGTTTTAGTTTTCTTTTCTTCTTTTTCTACCCTCCCCACCACGGCGCTGTTGGTGCACCTGAGTGAAGGTGAAGTGAAACAACCTGGCTGCGTGGGAGGGAGGGCATGTTTAAATAACTAAATTATAGCGAAACGAAATGGGCGCATATTTTTGGCTTATTTTATGATCGCTTCCATTCGCCGGAATAACGCCAGCTAAAACACACCCCCACACACACACACACACATTCAACCAATCCAAAGCAAACAACAAAAAAGGTCCCACAAAGATGCACTCTATATTCGGAATAATTCGCACAAAAATCGCTTAATAATGAAACGAGCTCGGGCGCATTATTAAGCAGAGCGCCTTTCGCTCCACGTGGCGATCAACAGGCGGTCGCTTTTCCAACCCACCGTGGTGGGCCTCGGGTGGTGTTTCTTCCGACGGAAGCACCACTTCGGTGCCATAAAGCGTCTCACGCGCGGCCATAAAATACCTTTTCCGATGGGAGAGGATTTTTTTTGGTTCTCCCCACCACCGCCACCACTGAGTAATGGCTCGCAAATTCCCCAATCACCGGCGGGTTCGTGTTCGGGGGTGGCTTCCGTCAAATAATCGCGGAACCATTATCCACCGGACGTTCCGATTAAAAAAGAAAAACGCGCCAGGGGGTTTGGGAAAAGAAACCCTTTTCCGGAATGCATAATCCCCGGGTGCCGGATTCGGGTGCGCTTTTGTTTTAATTGCACCACGTGTACACGCACAAACGCATACACACACGCACGAAGGCATTCATCCCGGCCGTGGTCCGTGACCGGATATCATGGCCGGGGAAATATTAAATTCTCATAAACATGTGAAATTTAATTTAATTACGATAAATTATTGAAATTAAAATTAATTAAAAATGAATGTCCACGCGCGTCCGTGTGTGTGTGTGTGTGGGTGTGTGTGCTGGTACCGCCTGGGGAATGCGGCGGAAACGGATGTCGGAAAAATACGCACCCCGGATGTGCCCCGCTCCCCCCGCTCTCCCCCATCCAGGATACGTGGGTGGGTGGAACCGACGGGAATAAATACGCTTTTCCAATACGCGGGCAATTATTTGCGATATAATACGCCCGCGTCATTCCCGGTGCCATTTTTATGCCAATCGTCCTTCGTCCTTCGTCCTTCGTCCCTCTTCCCCCCTTCTACCCCTTCCGAGCCCACCCTGAAAGGCGCGCAACATGGGGGAGGCGCGCAGGATTCCAGCAAAATGGGGCAGCACTTTGGTGCGGCATAAATGATTCCGGCGTTTCGTTTTTGCGTTTGCGTTTGCGTTATAAATACACCCCCATAAATATATGTGTGTACAATTTTTGCGTGAAATTGTATGCACGCCACCAGCGCACGGCAGCAGCGGGGGTTTTTGTGTGCTCTCGACACGTCACACGGCGGCTCGTCTTTCAGCGAGTTTATCGCCACGGTTTCTCATTAATTTATTAAATCAGCTTTCAAAGCCACCATCCACGGTGCGCTTCGTCGTGGAAAGTCGGCCTGCTGCGATGGAAAACTGGCCTGCACGTTAAAGCCGCTGCTAGCGCTTCCAGCAAGCCGCGCGTTGTCATGGCAACACCGAAGGGCGCTCGTTTTAAAATCCACAATCCGTGCCGTAAGTTAAAACATGACGCCCATTCGCCATTCGGTCCGGGCACAGCCACCGGTCCGGTTTTTGCGGTGGCAGGGCGCGTTCATTAGCCCGGGAACCAGGGGCCGGGAAATTGGAACCTCAACCCGAAATGTAACGCAAATCCCGCCCGTTTTTCCCTACCGTTGTCCCGGTTCGTTGGCATCTCCGGTTTGCGGTTTTGACGACGCAAGGACTCCCGAGAGAGAGAGAGAGAGAGAGAAAAGTTTCCGCCCCAACGCAGTTGCTTTTCGAGCCCTTTTGCTTTGGACCGGTCCTTGTCCGGTGAACAAAAGGGCTCCGACATCGCCGGAGCATGGCGTTGGGGCGAGTCATCTTTCTTCTATCGGTGAAATTCGTGACGCGAACACGAGCCCTAGTGTGGGTGGTGATGGGCGCAGGAGGGAAGCCAACGTCATCAACTCGACGACGTCGTGGGACGTTTTCGGTCGTTGCCGTCGTTGCGGTCGATAGGCCCGTGACCAATGGGTGTCGTCTACTAGTGCCAGCGCTCGTCACTGGAGCGCAAGGAACCGGGTGGATTTATTAGGGCACTCACGCGCGCTGGTGCATTTTTTACCCTTCCCTCCCCTCCTCAAACCATCTTCCACAGCCCCATCACTGCCCTCAGAACTCGAGATCCACCGTGTCACCGGAACCGGGCGCCCCGGTCCATTGTTTCCAATCCAGAGCATCGTATCCTTCATCTCCCCGGCTTGCGGTCTCCCGGAAACTCCCTGCAGCCCTTTCGACACAGGGTTGCCATGGAAACCCAGGGCGCACACAGGGCTCGGTGCAGCGCAGCTCGTTTTAAAACAAAGATGATGACAGTGATTTATGATTTTAATTGTTCTATTATAATTAAATTAAATTAAATTAGTTAGAGCGCAGGCACGTGGACCGGCCGGCGGGTGGTTGTGGAATTCGTCGCAGTGGAATTTATATCGCCGAAACCCGGGCGCGAAGGAATCGGCGAGCAGACGCGTGCAGCCGAACAAAATGGACGCCGTGGGTTGAGTGTGGTTGCTTTAAATCGGGCAGGCAGCATTTATGCATCCAGTTCTCGGGTCCAGCTCGGCGCGATGGATTATTTCTTTCACTCGTTGTGCCTGCCGAGGCGAGTATCCATCACAGATTGTCCCGTTGGCGGAGGGGTTTGATGCCTGTGGGTGGGTGGGGGCACCAAACATTCCAAAACCACCGATGGTCCGTCGGTGTACAGCTGATTTCTGATTTACGACGAGCGAGCGTTCGTTGGAGGGTTCGTTTTTTCTCTATCCAGCTGCTTAACAATAAGCAGCTTATGGCAGCGGGTTTTCCGAGCATTTTCCGACGCTTTCGGACCACCGGAATCGGCAGGTGAAGCAGAAGCAGAGCGGTGGCGAAACTTTTGTAATTAACAGCGATAAGCATTTTAATGAGAATCTCAGCTGATCGCAGCCGCACGTTTCGAGGCTGCGACCTCGCGAAAGGACGACGAAGAACGACTGGAACTGGAACGACGCGGACAGCAGCTAAGTCGGCGGCAAGTTCTGTCAAGATAGCCACCCGAGAAGATGCCCGTACCTGGGTGGGTTTGGAGCCTACGGTAGATTAAAGCATGCTCGAGCAGAGCGGAGTGATTACGTGAGGGATTATGTGAGGGAATCGGCAATAATTAACCACCGAGCGCGTGCCCTTTGGGTGCATTTTGCTTCATTTCATCGAGTGTTTGACTATTTTGCCCTCTTCCGAAATGTTATTAAGAACGAAGCGCTCATTGACCGGCTCAGGCAAACATCATTAAACAACGTATCATTAATTAATGATTTGTCTAACACACGGTGGCCTCATGCTAGGGCTTTCAAACGACACGTGATGGCTCACATTTGGACGCATCCCAGGTTTATTTTTTATCTGTATCTCACGACCATCCACCAGCAAATATCTGTTTGCTTAACGCTGCTCCGGGGGCTTGCGTTTGTGGGCGCGTTGTGTCGCGTATTAATTTCATCAATAACGCATCATCACCCACTGGTGTCGGTGGGTGGGTGGTGGGAGGGTTATGAGGAGAGCAGGGGAGGAGGGATTTTTATGCACGAACAAACAACAAAACGCAACCTCCCTGATCTCCCACATCCATCGCGATACATCAAAGCTCGTGCCCGATGCAATGCTGATTGACGTGAGAGGTAATTAAATTTACTGATTTTTATTCCGGATTTTCCTTTCCCGTGTGCGAGAGTCTGGGCATTTTTTTTTAGAGCGTGTGCATTTGAGGCCGTTCTTTTTTTTTCGTTTGTTTTGTTTGTTGAGCTGCACCAGTTGTACCGGCTGTCCGAGCTATTACTATGCATTTTATGGTGATTTTGTGAAGCGGATGCGTTATGTTTGATGTGCCTTTCCCGCGTCCGGGATGGTCCTTTTGGCGAGCTTATAGGCTGGGGTTTTTTTTTGTTCCGACTGTTGCTGTTCTCGCTCGTGCTTTCGTCGATGAGGGACGCAGATTTGCGTCAACATGCGTGTCATGCGTTTTTTTCCCCTATCATTTTCTGTTTCCATTACACTTTGCGTGTTAGGTGCGTCGGTGACTTTTTATTTGGCCGCCAACGAATGCTGACTGTTAATTGTAATTACCGTTACGTGCTATTGCGTTTGAGTGGTGATTTGATGGCTGCTCGATTGCTAGGCTGGTTTTTTATCGATCTTCAACAAAAAAAAAACGACAATAGGATGTAAAAATAAACCATGCAGTGAGAGTTTGAAACGTGATCCAATGATGTCCCGTCAAATCACCGCCATCGAGCAGCTCCCACAGGTATTAGTTTAGCTCTCTATTTGTGCCCCCCAAAATTGAAGGTTTTGTTCGGAATTTCCCAACCAACCCACACACACGCACGTTTCCATATGCGTCCTACCCGGGACTGAAACGAACCCGAGCCAATATCCGGAATCAAATCCATCATAGTTAAGCGTCAATCAGGCCACCAGACCAGAGCAGGCAAACTAATTTCACTCGTCGTAAAACTTTACCATTACGTAACGTCCGTTCGTCCCTTTGCGCTGGGGCCTAATCACACACCCACCCACCCACCAACCGCCCTTGCGAAGGGGTTTTGAAAAGGATTGATTTTAGCATTCACTGCCACCCACACCCAACCTCGATTCACGTACACGCACACACACACAACCTCATCCATACATGTAGGCTCGGTGGGAAAAGCTTTTCCATGTCCTTCAGTCAACCGCCAATCAATCACGGGGCACCGGCGTCGTCGTCGTCGTCCTCGTCGTCGCCGTCGTGATTCGGAACCGAGCAGAAGCCTTCAGCGCCAGTTCATCGGGCTCCGTTGCTCCGTTCGACCGGTTCCGATGATTTACTCCAACTCCAGCGGTACCGACGATAGTTGTTCCATAAATTATGCACACAATTCCCGGCGCTTTCCAGGCCACCTCGAGCCGTACGGCCGTATTCCAGGTTCGCGAGCAAAGATGCTTTTGCCAAAGGATCGCCACCCACAAACGGTCCGGGAATCTCGGGTGCAACCCCGGGAAGATGCGATTGCCAGGAACTAATCCAATAAACACACTAATTAATAAGTGTTCCTTATAACATTGTTTAATTACATTTCGCCGGGGCCTGATTCCGCCAGGGCCAAGGGATTGCATTCTGCGGTGGCTGCTGTTCGCTTCTCGAGGACGATTGTCGGACACGAAGGTTCGCCTCCTTCACCGGGCTGGTGCCTGTTGAGTTCCGGTGCTAGTCGTTCACATCCGCACGGTGAAGCTTTCGTGGCTGCGTTGGTTGGCTTCGGGAGATCGGGGTTTACCGGGCATCAAGTGCAGGCTTGCAAGGATGGTGCAGTCAAGTAGTCTGCCGGACGCTCCCACGTGCTTCACCACCACAGCCGGACAGCTTTCGGTGCAAAATTTAATTGAAATTCAATTCCAAAACTTCCCAACATCTAAAACTGTTATAATCAATCAATCAGTGCATTATTGTTTACACACATATTGCCGCTCGGAATGAGGCCTCGGCTCGGGATGGTGGTGCTGGCGTTCGATGACTTGTATCCTTGCGCTTCTGCTTGCCTAAGTCCTGCCCGGCCGGTGGCCGGTGTAATGGATTCAATAATTCCCTTCCCACATGGTTCGCAACATGGTTGGTACGGACGGTTGCTTCGACTGTCGGAAAACCCGGGACGCATCCTGGCAACCGGGCTGTGATGCATCGAGCCACTGGCGCACTGATTGCACCGTAGTCCAGTAATGAAGGATCCGGTGGTGAGGTAAGTGTTCTTTATTAGAGCAGCTTGATTTGATCAAGGCTCGTCGTCGTTGGGCGCACGGACGCTCATCACCAACCACGTTATTATCTGGCCCATGGCTTGGATCCTGCCCGAATGCAGGCCGATTGTAAGCGGCCGGACCGGATCGATCCGAATCCGAAGCGATGGACGCTACCACGGACCGAGGGTTAAGGAATTTAACGAACAAACTGTCGGCATCTTTTGCAACTCGGTGAATCCTTATCTGACGGACGTGGGTGGTTGTTTGCTCGAAAACAACATGCCGATGCGCCGATTCTGGGAGCTGCCTTCGGGGGAAGAATCGGTCGGATAATTGCGTACCACGTCATGTTTGCGATTGAGCGTAAAGTCGATTGAAGATGTTTGCTCCCGCAGCCAGGAACGGAGGGCCAGATGCATTTTGCTCAACCACACGTTGGTGCCAAGAGAGAGAGAGAGAGCGGGAATTATGTTTTATTTATTCATAAGCAATTAGGCAGTCATTGATTATTTTTCGAGCACAATTCCGTTCGGGTGTCACAATTGCATGCTTTGATTTGGGGAAGGACACGACGCTGGTGTTGCTTTATTTTATTGTGGAAATCTTGCGAAAACTCAGTAGATTTTCCCGTGAGTTTTCCTGTATTTTCCTTCAAAAACTCGAACAGCACTGTTGCTCTCGAATCGATAATCACACCAACTCGACCAACTGACATTGAAATGAAACTAATTACATCCTTCGGAAAACCCAAAGACCCGAATCCACCCCAGATGGAGGCGCATGGTCGTTGCTGTAATATTGCATCCGTTGCATCCCAACGACCCGTCGAAGGTTCGAACCGATCTCATTCGAAGGCAACCTAGTCAAGTTGATACCGACTGTATCATTTGCTGGTGTGATTACACCGAGGACCTTTTCCCCAAATTGGGCACAATTTTGCGTTTCCCTAGGAATGTTCGCTTAGCTTCCCGTTCCATCTTGCAGTGTTTTCGTCGGAAAAATACCCAAGCACATGTCAAAAACAATTGCGAAGCCAATAAACAACCATAGGCCACCATAGGCAGCCGTGTATGCTTATTATGCCCGCTCGAAGATAAACGTAAAAATAAAGGATCAATTTTTCAATTATCCCTTTTTTACGGTCCCGCCACTGGTAGCGGCATCACGTTTATCTCTCTCTCTCTCTCTCTGCTGTGGAAGGACAAGGCATTCAGCAGAGGTGGCAGCGCTGGGTGGTTGGTGGAGCAGGATGTGTTTTGTGTTTGAGATTGTGTGAAGTGGAAAATTGGCTGAGCAATAATAGAGCGCAAACGGCAAACGACACACACACACACACACGTACGGTCGTCTCGATGTTGTCTCAATCTCCCAGCGCCACGTTTGAAGGCTCGCAGGCTCACTTGAACTGCGTGGGTGGAGAGCAAGAGGGTGGCAAAAGGGCAGAGAAGGAAAACGAAATAACCCGAGAACTCTCGAGCGAAAATCTATAATAAGCTTCCAGCTTTCGAACGCTCCCTGGTGTTTTATTTTATTTTTTTTGTTCATATCTTCTGTCCTTCGGTTGTTATGGCTTTTGGGGTTTATTTGACCCCACACCGGTGGATGGGGGGGGGGTTTGGTGGGCGAGAGGAAAACATGTCGAACAAGGACACAACGAGCGATCGAATTGTCCGTTGTAATACTAATGGGCTCGGCCATTTGTCCCACGGCGGCATGTGCATGATCCTTGAGGTGCCATTTTCTGCCACTCGCAAGGACATCGGTCATTCGAGGAAGGAATCGACAATGGAGAAGTAAAGAGGCGGTGGGGCGTCGTGGAAAACCCACCCAAAACCGATTATTTTCGTAACGTGAGTCGTGAAGTTTTTCAGCAAACCCCTGGTTTGGCCTCCCGATTATGGAGGCTTTCGATTCCGAAGGTGCGGCCAATTTCCGAAGGCCGTCGTCGTTGTTGTTGGGGTTTTCTTTTTATGGATGGGGGGATAGAGAAGAAAAGTGGGGTTTTTCTACTGAAGCGAGTCGGTCCGGGTGGGAACCCGGGAAGCGCAAGTGTATAAGCGTAAGATGATAACAACAACGGTCAACGGTAAGACGCTCGGAGAATAGAAATAACATTAACGAGCGGGTGGGTTGTTTGATCCTCCCGCTTGGGTTCGTCGGGACGGGAATTTCGAATATCCCAAATTTCCTACAATAACCTTATCGACGCACTTTAGGCCCTCGATTAGTCGAACCAAGCAGCAGTGGGAGGCTCGAGCGTGCAGAAGAAGGCTGAACATGATTTTAATTTCGTTAATGCTACCTGTAAGCCCTTCTCGTCAGTTGCCTTTGCCAGCATCGGAAAACGGGGATAAAGTGGCCTACTTGGATGCCGTTCGGGGCTTGATGGAATGCGATTTTTTGTTCTCGTGCTTGTTGTTGTTGTTGTTGATGGCATTTTCCCGGTTTTTCCCCTTTAATGCCCAACCAAGCAACCCGTGGAAAGCGCACCACTCGAAACTGAGGGGCTCGAGAAATTTTGGGTGAATTTCGGTTCGCCGATTCGCGAACCGCTCGCTTTCTTGCGCCGGAGTAAGTGATCCATTTGCCATCGGGCGCGATCGAGCCCTTTCGAGGCAGCAAAGAGCCCCGAAGCGAAGGCCCTCGATGCTCACTCGAATGTAAAACTGTACAACAAAAGTCAAGAGGGATAATTCAAATTACCTTCCTTCCCGACGATGGCCACGTGGCGCGAGGCAGGTAAAATGGGCCTTGCCGGAATCGGAAAAGGATACGGTCGCGGCATTGTTTGTCGCACGGTTCCCCTTTTTGCGGGCCAAAACGGGAGCCAGCGAGACGTTTGGGAAACGGAGTAGCTCATTGTTTGCTGACTCCCATGGTGATGGATTACGCTGCCGCCCCCGCCATTTTATGAAAAGGATAAAAACGTCCCTTTCCGAGCAGCTGCAAGAGGTAAGTTTCAACTATCCACCGCGGTCGACGTCGTCATCGTCCTTGAGTGCTTTCGCTTGGAAAGGAACAACCTCGGAGGGTTCACTAAGGGAAGGGTTTTCTTTTCGTTTTTTTTTTGTTGTTGGCGCATACCAGCCCACGAGGTCGAGCATTCAAAATGGGAAATTTCTCGAGTGGCATTGGTGTAATCGCATCACGCAAATGTACAACAATAGCCGAATGGTCATCCAATGCTGAATTGGGGGAGGAAAGCTCGCTTTCTTCGGGAAGTTCGAATGAAGCCAAATGCAGCCAGAAGAAAAAAAATGATCCCAACCCCATCGATGGCAGCGCGTGGCTGAAGTGAGGTGACTGATTCCGAAGGATCTTCGGCAGGATCTTGGCCAAGTGCTTGGCTCGTGGACCGGTGAGTGGCCAAACTCATCAGGGTAATTATTTAGCAATACACTTAAGCAGCATGGTTGGCCTTTTTTGCACCGAGTACGGCCCAAGAAACGGAAAGGACATTCCTGTGGCGGCAGGTGAAAGGCAGTTCTTAGCCAATGGGGTTGGCCTCTGTTGGCTTTGGAAACGATAGCTCCACGGTCGTTGGTGGTGAAGTGTGCTTTTGTTGGTTCCATTCTTCATCCATTCTCAACCAAACTGCTCCGTTGGGTGGCCACTCTTGACGGAGACGACGGTTTAACGAAGCGTAAAATGCCACACTATCGCCAAATGGTTGCTTCTTATCGGTGAAGAAAAGGCCAATATTTACACTATTGGCCATTCGAGTGGACCTTTTCTTTCTTCGAGGGGTACACAATAGCCGTTGCTCGGGCGTGCTGAGAAATTAAATTATCCAAACGATGGCTAATAAAGTGCTCACAGTTCTGCACACTTTTCGCTCGGAAAACGGTACCGAGCGATCGCTTAAATCAACTAATCCCACAAGCGGTTGTTGTACTAATCCTCCAACAGGCACTCGTTCGTTCACAAAAGCGATCTGGCGTGCAGTAAAACAGGCCCTCGACTCAGGGCCCCTTATCGAATGCACACAAAAATCGAGCCTGAAATCACATCCATCAACGGCTAATTCCAACGTATAATGCGCGTGGTTTTCCACCCACCCAGGCCACTAATTCAGCGCTGACGGTTTGGCCACTAGTGCGCTTCCCACAAATCCCGGTTCCGTTCGCATTCTCGATGCGTACGGAACGGCAAAAAGCTTCCTTCATGCCGTTCCGAGCGAACGCACGCAACCCAACGATAAACCGCGGGGTTTCCAACGAATGACGGAACCTTTCGCGGATCCGCGGGATCCACAGATGCCCACCCTTCGCAAGGACCCCGTCTCCCCCGGGTGGCCGGTAAATATTTGAACCGGGCCGCTTCACACCCAGACTAGAAGGAATAGAAGACGAGCGTGAGGCGGGAAACAGCTGGTGCAACATTTTCCTCGGCGTAAAGATTAATTATTTACGTCGAATAAAGTAATCTCCTCCACATCACTTACAGGATGGAATTTTGTGCGTCACGCCACGAGATGCTGGCAGGGTGCCGATGCGTTTGGGTTCCCGGGAACACGCAGACAAGCGATCCTAATCATCCGTCGGCGTCGGAACGGTCTGTTCGCCAAAAACCCGGCCAAAGAGATGCAGCACCAACTGAGTAATGCATTGGGGCGTAAAATGCACCCGAGGTAGGGCAGCTAAACATGCAGTTTTGCGAGACGAATGTTGCACAATGTGCCGCTCGTCCGATGAATAATGATGGAAACGTGCTCTAATATGCACGCGGCCCGTTTGCAATCGATTGCGACCGGCATGGTGCTGGATTCGGGCCCGCCAATGTAAGCGAGTGCGATCGAGTGCGTCTCGAGCAAACGGTGCAAACCGTGACATGCAACCGATTAGCCTGCTCGGTGGAGTGGGTTCTACGGGGGTTTGTGTGAGAGAGAAAAAGGACCAACTGGGTGCTGGATCCGGCAATGTGTCCGATTGTACGCGTGTCCCTGCTGAGTGCACGTGTTCCCGGTCGGGCGTGATAGATGGATGGAGCGATGAATAAAATATGAACGAAATAGAAAATGGCAACTAGATCGTCGTGTCCTGGTGATTTTGGGTCCCATGGTAACGGGCTGGAGCTGTTTCTCGTGGTTGGTACGGCAGGCTGATTTGGTACTCTTTTAAACGCATTTAGATGAATGGAACATTATCTCATTTCAACCCACCGGAAGGGAGTTAGAATAAGTTCCAAGCGCATGTTGTCTGTCTTTCGCAGAAACCCAAATTTTCCTGCTAAAATAAAGCATCCTTGGACCGCCAGGAAAAGTCACTGCTTTTTTGTTGGTAATCACAACCCCGGGAAAACTCTGACCTACACGCTTGACCTCACGGAAGCTTCACGAAGACGTTGAACGTCTTGTTCTGTTGCTGCTGCTTCCAACACAGAAAGTTCCCGAAAGGGCAACCTCCGAAGGTTGAATCGCTTGGGTTCCTCTCCGTATCGAGCGTCATCACAGCCCACGAAAGGACGAACTCGGGACGTTTCTCACAATTTCACCCATCATTGACTGGTACGCGGCACCGATCCTGGCCCGCCTGACGCCTGAAGGGGTGGTTTCAATTTGTGGGCTCCTTAGAGACCATTTTGTGGTTCGCTACCGAAGCACTCAGCTGGCAGCTGATGCCACGGGCTAAAAAGGGAACCACCCAACGGGGGTGCCCACATTAGGGTGCCATCGTCCTGTTTCGCTTGCGTTCGGTGCAGCGCCGTGACGGTGCGGTATCAAATTACTGCAATTCTCCATTATTAAAATTAATTTACATCATTTGCTTAAATAAATTAATTAAATAATTGGCAGCAATCGCGCTCTCGGGTCGCTGCGGGAAAAGTTCCACCTTCTCGGTTTTGCGGGACACGCGGTCCTTTTGTTCCAGGCCAGGCCGTGGCCCTGTTTCATGCCCTTTCGTCTTACCCGGTGCTGGTTGTATGTGTGCGCCTTTTGTTACAATCGCAGGACCGCGAAGAAGCAGGACGCATTTTCTTCGGAACGACGTGAAACGACGTTTCTACCGCGACATTCGGTGAGTAGCTAAATTGAGTGAAATTAAAATATGTCCCTTCATCGGCGGTCCCGAATGGGTTTGCAGACGCCACTGGGTTGCTCCCGACCGTGTGGTTGGAAACGCAATAATGGGGCTCGGAAAATGAATCAAAAACGCCACGGGAAGCGAAAGAGAAACCGTGTGTGTGTGTGTGTGTGTGTGTGGGTGGGTGGGTGGAGCAGAAGGAAAAGGTGTTCTTTTGCTTCTTTTTTTCCTCGCACCGCCAACAACAATGGAGCAACTTTGCTCGCGAGCGAGGTTTCCAAGGGTGCGCTACCTGGGTGGAAAATCGAATCGTTTGAGTTTCCCTATGCACGCAATGCCTTCCCACCGATGCACTCTCGTGCACGTTTTGTGTGGGAGTGTGGGGGCGGGAAAATGGATGGAAATTAATTTGAAATATGCAACCGCAACACGAGCGTGGGTTGAGCGTGGGCGAGAGTCGAGAAACGAATCTCGCACGGAACCGCTAATGAAACGTAAATATTTCCTCATCAAACTTATCGAACGGGCACGGGTACGTGCCAGGTTGAGGAGAATTCTTTTCGCCAGGCAACGTAAAAAGTCGTCCAGTTCCAAGATTGCTCCGTCGATTCGATCGCTAGCGAAATGAAGCGCACGTGTTCGAAGCTTTCGTGAAGCAGTTCGTCGAGCGGGCTAAATCTGCCGAGCCAGATTGGGCCGTTTATTCAGACGGTTTGGCGGACGAATGTTATTGTTTAATTGCTTTCAATCAAGATCTCGGTGAGGTTGGTGAGTTTTTCCGCCACCGGTGCTTCCGTTTCGCTCTTTTGAAACAAAACGCTCGCGCGGCTAGTCTTCGGCGCGTGCATCGTGAGGGAAATTCGGTCCGGAAAATCCACTCCCTCAGTTGGTGCTAGTTTAAACGGCGTGTAGTGCGTTTTTTTGTGCACGTTTTCGTTTCTAAATCAGAAAGCCCATCTGCGGTGCTACGGGGTGCCAAACCGGGGTTGGATTTCACTGCAAGAACCGCGCATTGTTGTTGCGAAAACACTGGCACCGGCAAAATAGTGGATTGATTTTCGTCGGTAAATACGGTGGAGCGAAGTGTGCTTTATTTTTTGCACCAAACGGCATCAGGTTTTTCTTTCCCAACAAACCAACCAACCGACCAACCGACCGACCGAACCGGTTGACCGATTGATGTTTGATAGTGTGGAATGAAATTTGTTTGCAACGCTCTCGAAAATCGTACATCCAGGATCGGCACTGGGAAGGATCTTTTGGAGAGTGAAATAAAAACTGACCATACTCCAAAAGAAACCTAAGCGCTCGTGTGCGTAGGGTTGTGTGTTGCAAAAGCCCAAAAAAAGCCACACACAGAAAAAGAGCGTGCCTGAAGCGAACCTGAAGAACGGCGGCTCAAACCGGGATGTCGGTACGATCGGTTTGTGTGACAATGGCGACACTAGAAACCGGATTAAGCGTATCGTATCGTTGTCCTGGGATGCTCAAAAATCCACCGGTAACCGTCGTTCTACAGTGATCAGGATTTGAGGGGATAGTGATTGTGAAATAACATCCAAATAGTTGCATCTTTGAGTGGGGATGTTTTTACCGATTCAATCAGATTTCAACGCTAGATGGCGCTTGCACTCGAAGTGAAAAACCTTCATATCGAAGTAGGCCAGTTTACTAAAATCCTTAGGCCCGTTTATACTACTACTTTAAACACTTCCTCGTGTGCCGAAAGTAAGACAACAGAACGTTCAAGCACGATTAAGCGGTTTATGATAAATGACGAACTTCAACCACCTTCCCACAACCCTAATGGTGTGTATTTGGCGCCACGCAACCCCTAAATCGGCCCACAAACGCTTCCCCCCAACCCCCACCACCCCGACCCATGTTATGCAAGCGATTGCGGTGGAAGCTGGCATGATAAAATTTTCCACCATCCAAATAAAAGGGAGTGCACCGCAGGACGAAAAGGACGAAAAACAATAAAAAAATGGGCAAGAAAAATGCGTCCCAACCCGACCGAAACAAAACAAAATGGATACATTCTCGCTGTATGGCCGCGACCATTTTCAGGCGTCCGCTATCGGGTGAAGCGGACGGACGGGCGTGAGTTCGGTATTCAATTTTCGAATTTTCGCATCCGGTTCGAATTTTTCACCGGATGCACAGGCGGTACCGGTGGTGGCCGTCCCACCGGGGTGAATGTTCGAATTCCCGGGCGCGGTTGCGTTGTCGCTTCTCCGGTCGGCGTGAATTCCGGTCATTTTTGTCCCGGGACCCGGGGGCTTGGTTTCGAATGACCATCAGTCCGTGCGTGCGTGTGTGTGTGTGTGTTTCGGTGCGTGTGAAGGGGGAGCTGGTGTTTGATTTTATCCCCCATCTTCTCTTCCTCGATGGCATTCCCGGACGATCACCGCATCGTCCCTTTTTTTTAGCCTTCAATCTCGACCGAAGCGGCATAAATGGCTCGCTCCCTTTTTCCAGCATGGCCGATCAATATTGTCCACCGCGCACACAACCGGTACAACCGGTGCGAGAAATATGAACATGTTTTTTTCCCTCCGGCCAGTCCCCTTCCTAACCCTCACTGAAACGGTGTCGGCACTCCTTGCGAAAGGATTGAAAAAGGAGATTTTGCTCTATTTGCTTAGCAGTTAGTTCTACCTCTGATTTGATTTTCGAGTGCACCGAGTGCGCCAGGCTGGCCACGCGACACGCCAAAGGTACTGCCTTTCGTCCCACCCACGCATCCATCCCCCCCTTTTTCCACCCCCGAAACAGGACATCGATGACGGTAACGACGGTGACGACGACGATGACGACGATGACGACGGTACCACAAAAGATCCTGGTAAATATGGCTTTCTGAAGGGATTTTCCGTGCCGGACTTGCTCATGTTCGTGTGCGTGTGTGTGTGTTTTTGCCGTGTGCTGTTGTTGTTTTGGTTTTGCTGAAACCCCGTGTAGCCGGTGGAACCAGGTTTCGGTTTTCTTACCGTTGTCTTTCTCACGTTTCGCGCTTCTCTCGCTTCCGGACACGCGGTGACGAAACGGATCGTTGATCTGTGATTTTCCAACCCTCCTCCTGCGCATAAGCTGGACAACACTGCCCTGGAATGAAAATGTCCAACAAGGTGTGATGTGAATGCATCAGTTAACTTGAAATGTTTGTCAATGCGGCGGTCGGTCGCTGGAAAGGATGGATTCCTGCACGAGTGGCTGCTCCGTTTCGGTGCCAGACGATCGGTTGCAGTGTGCAGCAGTTTCGGGACAGTTTTTGGGCGGGGTGTAATTTGATTTTCCATTTTTCCACCCCACCCACCCACAACACCCTCCCGGCGTGAGAGGGGCATTATGTTGAGTGTTTTTTCGCTCCCCCAGCCGGCGGATGAGCGTGCCGTTTTGTTCCTTTTTTATTACGACAAACTCTCGACAGCTTCTCAGCTTAGTGACGGAGGGACATTTTTCTTTTGACGTTGCTCCGGGAGCGACCCCCGAGCTCAAAGATCAAACGGAACCTCCGCCCCGGGGTCCTGGGGTTTGTGGACCGAAACCGTTGACTCTGGGCTGGGGCCGGACCAGGGCCTAAACTAAAAGCAATTAACCCTATTGCCTTTTTTCCTCCCCATTCGACCGACCGTCGACGAGCGGGCGTCGTGGTG
The DNA here is from genome assembly GCF_943737925.1 of Anopheles nili. Taxonomy (NCBI): domain Eukaryota; kingdom Metazoa; phylum Arthropoda; class Insecta; order Diptera; family Culicidae; genus Anopheles; species Anopheles nili. The sequence continues at coordinate 6,797,469 of NC_071292.1, forward strand.
TGCGTGTCGAAATGGGAAATGGGATTGATGTGTGTTGCCCAAGGATGCAGTAATCGTTTAATGGACATCCCTTTGGAGCGCTCGAGGACGTTCAATCCTTTGCTCTTTCCTGCCCGGGTTCCTGACTCGAAAATGGATGTGGATGTGTGGGATGGGTTCTCGAGCGATGGGTGGAAAAACAGGGGTAACTTTTCCCGAGTGCCGGACATGCATCGAACCCGTCAGGATCGTTCGTCCGTGCTGCTGATGGACGCTTTCACCGTGGTGCCACGAGTGTCGTAGCATTTACCGTAGAAGGCGATTACTTGGAATGGAGGAGTTTTTACTCTCCATTCGGGCGAGTCCAGGCCAGCCTCTTTGCTGTAACTACTTGCATAAAAATTAACGCCCAGAAAAAGTTTCCCACCAGCTGGCAAATTATGTGTAATGCCATCGCTCGAATTACCGCACCAAATTTTTGCACCGCTTTCACCCAAACGTGTCCCCCAGCGTGACACGTGACTTTTTTCCGCGCTCTTGCAAGAAAAACCACACCAGATGCAACTGCATAAGGTAGCTAAAAGTGCAGCAAAAAAAAACAACGCAAAGAAAGGCGAAAAAATTACCACATCAAACGATGACCACGCTGGAAACCGCAACCGGAATCACTCTGCCGCTGGGCTACGCAACCGCCAGCATCGCGTCGCGGATCGATTCACAATAAATGTAGGGGGGTTTGGACAAAAAAACTCACCCCCCACACCCACACACACGTGTTAATGGCGAGTCGCGCCACACGACCCGCTGAAAGTGTGACATTTTTGTGGTTGAATCGTCGATGCGGATGCTCATTTGCTGTGCCGGTGTGAACGGGGCAGTGGTTGCACTTAACTGGTTTTTAATTTGCAATCAGAAGCACAATTGTTGAGCGTCACGTCGGGTGGGGTAATGAGAGGTGGTTGGTTGAGGCAAAAAAAAAGGACAAAAAATATGCTCCACATGGAGGATTCGAATGCGCAACTGGCGTGGTTGATTGTTGTGGGTAAAAACGGATTGTTTCAGCCATTTGAAGGTACGTACTTTTGATAACTCGGTAAAGTTTCTTAGTTTTGCAGCATAGTGTATAAACGAGAAAGAATGCGTCACAGCAGACTAGCCATGTCTCGTGTTGCTATGGTGATGGAGCACGGGTAATGCTTGATAAATTCTATTATCCTTAATGTATAATAAGCCTTTTTTAGTGCTCCAATTTGATCATATTTTGACACCTTAATTTCGACCATTTTCCAGCGTACCAGCGTACCGTCGGTCCATTTTCCTTGGTCAGCGGACCATCGCTAGGCGTTCTAATACAACCCCCAAAAATGTGCAAAATGAAGCAACATTTAAAACATGCCCCACCCACTTTCCACCTTCCAGGACGCTCGCTCGATCATCGCCGTGTACGGAACGTCGGTACAACCGGCCACCGTGCGCAGAGTGTGTTTGATTAATGGAGCTAATCCCGCCAGGTAAGACTTCAACCCCTCGGGGGCCACATCCGGTCGTCCGGCATCCTGTGGAGTCCTGTACGTTCAGTGCCCACGGTGCGGATCCGGAATGCAGTTCTACGGTTCGCTGCTGCCTCCGACAACCCTATCGGATCGCCGATCGCCTTCGCAAGCGGGGTCGAGCGTTTGCGTGAGGGGGCGGGAAAATTCGCTTTTCCCCGTGGCTCCATGCGGCACGAGAAACCCCAACAGCACGGACCGACGGACGAACTTTCCCACTTCTAATTTACATTCCATTGAACAACAAGTTAATTAACTCGCAAACCGCCCGCCATCATCCCCACGCCCAGACCGAAAAAGGGTTCGAATTTCCACCTGCTTTCCGCTGCCCGCGATCGTTTCTGGCACGAGGCGCAAAGGACGCACCGTACGCGCGGTACGTCCGGGCAAGATGACGTACGAAGACGGCGCAATGCGTCCCGAGTCCTCGAAAGGATGAGGTTGTCGAAAATTCGCTTCCCCAGGACGCAGTATCCTCACGAGCTCGCGCTAACTGCGCTCCATTCGATCGGGGGTTGCACTGGCGTCGCGTGGGCGTAGGAGAGGTACGCGAAACATATCCTGCGCTCTTGTACCCACCACCCCCTCGCCCACATTTGCGTACACGCGCGTGTATGTGTGTATCGATACGTGAGTGATTGAGGGCATAACTTTTCCCGGGCTTTTCCAGCGCTGCACCGAACCACCTTCGATGGGGGGGGGGGGGGGGGGGGAGGGGGTACGTCGGAAAATGTGTTCCACCCTCGCCCACGCAACCCCTCCACACTTACCCCGGTGTACGGTCACGGGAACACGCGCGCCTGCGATGCAAAAGAAAGGGATTTTTACGCCGTGGTAAAACGGTTCGTTTGCGTTACGCCGTTGAAAAATGAGTTTGCGCCTAATTAGGTTTCTCAAGCCGTGAGACGTACAAGGGGGCGGGGAAGGACTCTAAAATTTCCTTCCATTGGGGGAGGGGTGGTACGCGGGTGTGTGGGTGTGCGTGATGCTTGCATTAAAAAACATAGAATTTCAATTTACAGCACCGCAGAGCGGAAGGATGATGAAACATGGGATGGAATTTTCCACCGGAACGGTTTTTCTTGCCAAAAGTACATCTTCGTCTGAATTTTTGCTCCTTCGCCTCGATTGAGCCGGCACTTCATTAATCGTAGTAGCCCGTTCAGCTCGCAAAGCGGTACTGGATGCGTTGGACGTTGAATTTTTCGATCTAGTTACCCGTTGCCCGTTGGGGCCATATTAGATTTGCTAACTTTCCACGCAAACGTTTGTTCCCGGCGTGCGTGGATGATAAAAGGCGAAAGAGGAGCCGTGTTCCCACCCTTTCTACTTTGTTGTAATGAGCATAATTAGTGCTTTTCACGGGCTGCACCGGGATGACGGGCAGGTATGCGCCGTTGTTGTAACGGGACACATTTTTCTGCCTCGGAAAATTCCTGGAATTTACGAGTTCCCGAGCGTCGGGAGCGTTTCGGGAAGACACAACTTTTCTGCTCGTGTGCATACGTGAAAAGAGCACCCACCAGGTCCCCCCCACAAGTGGGTGTGTCCTCTACGCGATTGAACGGTTCCCTTCATTAGCCTGGGTCGTGGTATGTTTTCAATCACCCCACTGCCTGAGTGGAGCTGGCATCTTGTGCTCGCCGGCAGATACATGCTTGGGCTCAGAATGAAAAAAAAAAGAAAAGAAACCTCTAGAAACCTCTTTTCATCCTTTCCCAGCATCTCACACACGGACACACGTGCTCACGCATGATGTCAGGGGGATGTTTTTGTGCCGAAATCGGAAAACTGTAATTTATTTTTAATTAGGTATTCTGCTTTAATTAATAATAAATTAATTAGCTTGAAAGTAACTTTTCCGTCGGATGTTCCGGTGGTGTGACGGCCAAAGAGGAAGGCGGGTGGAGGGGGGGGGTATATTTTTTCCACCATCTTCCTTTTTCCCCCCAGCTCCCATTATCTTCTTTCCGGCTTCTTTCCCTTCAGGGTCCGGGCGTAAATATTTCGCTGCGAAATTTCAGCAGAAAGTGGTTCGGTGTGCTTCAGAGAGCATCCATGCAAATTACCGTTCCTTCTCCGAGCGCCTTCTCCGAGGATGATGGCGACCGCAGATGGGGTGCAGGATTTCAATTGCGTCATCCTGCGAGTGGCATGACACTGGTAGGCTTGGAACCGTCCTGGAGTCCTTTGGGAAGGATGAAGTAGCGACGGAAGACGTTCCTCACACGTGGACCGATTTTTGTGTGTCCTGCTGCCTTTTTTCTCCCTTCTTTTCGGTGCCCGGTTTTCCAGTCACCCAAGCCACGCTGGTGGAGTAAGGACATCAACAAGAAGAGAAAAAAAAGAGGGACCTCATCAGCTCAGGCACACATGTAAACTAGCGTTGGCTGGTGAGACGGCCAACTTCTCGGGTTGTACGTGTACGTGACGGTAGAATGTGTTGAGATGAAGAATTATTTCGAGCCCAGGTCGCAAGGACACGCGGAACCGCGACGTGTGTTCCCGTCCCGGAGTCCTTACGTTAATTAAATGCGCTATGGCAACGTGATGGGTTGGAAAATACTTTTCTGAAGCAGCCCGGGTGGGTTCGTGCCCTCCAAAACGTGCCGCTTCGGAGGGTGGGACGGGGCGTGGAGGTGGAGCGACGGGAAGGACACGGAAACCGACCACTTGGGTTTCCCCGACCGGTTCCAAGGACCCAACGTGGCTTTTATTCTTTTCCCGCGCGAAACTCACATCATTTTCCGGCAACTGGTTGTTTCCTGGACGGGGAGACGCTCGTCCTTGCGTGGTGGAGATGGCACAAAGAAGAAGGGTAATTACGTCGTATGCAACTCCGGCACCTTGCACTACCTTTCCTTCCTTGCATCCCGGGTGCTCGGTTTTGTGCTGCAAGAGTAGGTAATAAAGCTGGCGGAAATAGCATAATAAGCGTACGCATCGGAGAAGGATTCGTCCTTTTGGCTGGTTGTGCCGATGCAGCCCATTAAACTGAGTGCCGCATGTAAAAGTTCCACCGACCGGCTTCAGAAAGAGGTTGCACATTTCACCTCACCACGGTGGGAGGCTTCTAATGAGGAGACACACACACACAAAATGGCGTCTTGCGAGGGTGGAAAGTATAAAGCGAATAAAGCACCGGCGGCGCGCACAACGTTTCTTAACAAGGATACCCAATTAATGCCGGTTCTGGGAAGATGCTGTTTTATGAAAATGGTAAATATAATAAATTGCACATTTCATCTCACCGTGGAGGTACTGTTTTTTTTTCTTGGACTCCTTCACGACGTCTAATGATCGTTGTTTCATGCAAAAGAAATCGATTGACCCTGTTCAAACTAGCTGACCTTAGGAAACCACCACATTACATCCAACCATCATCTGGTAGATTGTTGATTAGAACCCAAACGAATGGTTCTCGTGATAGAAAAAACCCCCGCCGGTGGGATGGTGAAAATGAGCGAATTATTCATGAAGCCAGGCACCACATTCCTGCTGGGTTTTAGCAATTCATGATCACGAGCAGGATCGTTCGATCGTGGGTATTTGCGGGGCCACTAATTATCAGCGCTAGTGGTGCTCGTGAACGGATCGTGAGCCGATAATGTGATAAGCAAAGCTGACTTGCAGGCTTACAAAGTAGCGGAAAATAACGGGTATTTGGTGTGTATTTTAGCGGCACCAAAAACCCAACCATCGAACTGACGAGGATTGATGATTAGCATCATTAGGAGCAGGTCATTTTTCCGGCCAGTGCCAGTGCCTGTGCGCTCGTGCTAGTCGTGCGCGGTTGATGGAAAATTTATTCATCGAGTGTACTTAGCATTTTAAAAGGAAACCATTTCCACCTCAGTCGCGCGTAGTGGGGAGGGGCAAGCAATTTGCACGTGGTCAAACTCACCCAAACCCAGATCGATCACTCGAATGGACTGCGGTCGGGGCCTTGGACCCGGTCTCTAAGGGGTTGATGATTCGTCCCGATCAGACCGATTCTCGGTCGGTCTGCAAAGAGGCACCAGCACAGGCGGAGGGTGTAATAAATTCGGTATGAAATAAAATTTGAATAAATTTGCAATGCTGGAACTCGGAATGCATGCCGGCATGGCTCGGGAAGCGCATTTAACGTCGCCGGCTTTGTTTCATTGTTGTTGCTGGTGCAGTTGTTGTTCACCTCACTCCACCCTCAGGCTTCCTTAGACCTTAGACACCATAAAAGACGCGCCAGCATAAAGCAGCAAGAGAATCGTGCGCACAAAGGGTCGGAATGGAGTCACAGAACGAGGAATAGAAAAAAAAAAGCAACACGCCGCACATAAAAAGACGCCGCCCAAGAACGTGCCGTGGGGTGGACGATGGATGAAAGAGAGTGACAGAGAGAGAGAGAGAGGTGATCGAGAGGAACCGAAACCGCCACGGCAGGAAGCAACGGGCGGGTTTGGGTGGTGAATTTTAAAACAAAAACAAACGCGCCACGGTCGCATAAGTCGCGCGCGCGCGGTTTCGGCGGTGGAAAAACGTGACCGCGAGCTCGTGGTTTTCAAGCCGAAAGCCCCGGAAAGTGGGTGGAGGTGGGTGCAGGAAAAGGTGGTGGACGAAGGAAAAAAGTAAAGGAAAAAGAAACCACCCCGCTCAATGAAGTCACCTTGGGCAGGTCGAGCCAACGGCCGACGTGTGTTTTTGTGCGGCCACCAACGAAACGGAAAGTGCGCGTGGAAAGAAGCAAACGGTGAAGAAAACACCGCCACAACCGGAACGGAAACGATACACGCTTCCGCATTTCCGGCCACCCGGGTGGGAGGGTCGGTGGTTTGACCGGTGTCTCGCAACGTGTCGGAAAAGGTGCCCGGGAGTAGGTCAGAAATTTATTTCACTATTTTTTCGCTCCCCCAACGTCCAGGCTGGTGTACTTTACGTTTCTTTTTTTTTTGTTTGGTTCAGCACCCCTAACGTGCGGAGCGGTTTACGACCCGCGTGACGCCATGACCGCAAAACGGTGCTCAAGCGGCGCTAAATAATATAGTTTACCCGCCAGCGGGCAGGCTTTTCTTTTACCCTCCGGTGTATGTTTACAATAGCGGGCTCGTTTCGCCGATACAGCGTTTGTGTTTTAAAACGTCGTGAGCGAGCAGCTCAATAAAAGAAATGGAAGCTAGTGAGTTTAATCTAATTCATTAGCGTCACTGTAAGGGGTTTTCTGGGATAAATTGCGCGTCTCTTTTACGACACGTTTTAGCTCACTCGATAAACGAACAACGGAGCCACGGAAAACCACGTAAACGGTTCCATCGCCTGCTGTGATTGAACAAAAAAAAAAACGTTGCCCATTAATTGCACATCACCGAGCGCATTCGTTCGGTCGTGAAGAGGGCACCGGAAGGGCATAACGCAGCAGCCAGCAGCCATTAAATGCAACCCACCACCCGGGTGAAAGTGCGCCCGGTCACATTTGATTGTTTATTGAATGCAGCAATAAAACTAGTTTGCATCCCGCTGTTGACCACGCGAAAGGAACCCGCGAGCTTCCAACAATGGCAGTGATCGTGGATGGAAAAAGGGTGCGTGCAAAAAAAAAAGCGCACACAAACCCCACGACGACTTCCGAACGTCCCGATGGATGGAATATTTATCGACCACAGCGGGACCGCGACCGAACGCGGCATGTAAGGATTTTTGAAGGGATCTCACATGCGGTAGCTTCCCCCGGAGCAGTTTCCAAGCCCTTGGCCACGAAGGCAATCGAAGCCGCGTTCGGCGTTGTGAATTTTATTAATCTCCTTCGCCACAGGAAGCGGCCACAAGCGCTCGTCGAAGACTGCGCCAGGCCCGGCGTGAGGTGCAAGGTTAATTTATGTGCCATTACACAATTACGCGGGAGCCTCGGATGCACCCAGGATGCGCTCAGCGGGCGGTCACGTTCCGGGATCCGGGAGCCCACCGGGAACCGCTTTATAATGCGCCCTGCCCAACGAAGGGATGGAATTGCACGTGCACAAAATGCCACCGGGCACGCATCGGGTTCTTCTTCGCGTCGCTTCTTCAGATCGACCATTTTGGGGCCGGTTGCGAATGGTGACCGAGCACGAAATCGATATGCATCGGGCGTGCATTTTCGCTGACAACCTGCTGTGCCGGGTCGGGGTTGGAATTGATACTCACGCACACACACACACCCGTTGGGAGGGTTGGCTTTGTTTCGGGGTCGGTTTTCGTCTCGATCGCAATGGGAGTGAGGGATTTTTTTTCCATTCGCAAAAATAACCCATTCGGTGACTAAACGAGCCCCATCGTCTGGCAGGCGGTCGCTAATGGGCAAAAAGGATCAGCTGGAATTAAAACACCACAACCACCATCGAGGGTGAGCGGGACAATGGTGGGATTTTAGTCTTCCCCCCCACCGGTAATCGTTCACATCCTGTGGAAGAAATGGAAGGGAGAGTATGCGAGGGTGGATGACTTATGAATGTTTTGTCTCCCCGAGTGTGCGGAAATCGAATCCCAAAACGTGGGTCTGTCAGGACACCCAATTCGATATCAGCCCCCCACTTGAATGAGGCGCTAGGATTCAGGATTCGAATTTCACGTGAATGGAAAGCAAACCCCACCCGTGGAAAGGATTATCCCACGCCGGTGACTCCGGGTTGATGTGATTATCCGTGTTTAGGGTGTGTTTTAGGTGCTGGGCTGGTGAATTGATTTGATTTTAGAGAAGCCAAAAAAAGGGGGGTGCTTTTGGATGGAAATGTGATGAAATTTTGCAAAGAAAAAACCTCGCAATATTGACAACACAAAAGCTTTAAACTGCCCATACCCTGAGGTGGGCTAAAATCGCCCGCCTTGAGCTCGGTTTTTATCCTCTTACGAGCCAGTGCTCGTAATAATGGAACACCCAAGAACCGCTCTCGCCTACTGCGATGCGAGAATGCGAGACTTATGCTCACTCAACCGATCACTCCACAGCTGGCTCGTGAAGGCAAACATAAGCAACCCATGACATGTGGGCTACACGCTCTGGGACACGCAGCACGATCCCGACATGTTGTCCCCGCGGTATTATCCCCATCATCATCGTCATCATCATCATCATCATCATCAACAGCAGCAGCAGCAGCAGTAGCATCCCTCGACGGTGGCGCCACGCCGGAAAACGGGAGCATAATTCGTCGTCCGTCAGACACCACTCGTGTTCCATGTTGACTTGGGGGTTTTGCGCCGGGGGTGCCTGTTTGTTAATCGTCCTTTACGACACCGATGGTGACAGAATTGGCTCAGGATGCAGCCGAACGGAATTGATCCTCGGCCGGTTTTGTAAAACGCACGCTCGCGCACGTGAAAGCTGGAGAGAAAAAATCACACACATGTGTTCTTTCGATGTTAGAATTGTGGACTCTGCAACGTTCTCGTACAACGGGATTTAAGTAGCGATGCACACACAAACGCACACACCTCCGACCGGGAATGAACCGGAATTTTGAGGCCGATTGCGATTGAACGACAAACCGAATGGAATTGATTTTTGAGGGTGGAAAAATAGGATTAACTTCCACGGCCGGTGGTCGGTCGTTTTTCGTGCTTCAATCAACGGTGAACGATGGGTTTTTTTTCCCACGAAAATTGTCCGTCAACTCGCGGAGGGGAGTGAGCTTCGTGATCAATCGATCGTGAATGTGTGACCAATCGTGCGCGCGGATCAGAATCAAACCGAACCGAATGCCGCTTATAAATTCGAATTTTGAAGGCGTTCAATTTATTTTGGAGGAAGCTCAAAAACGACACGATTGAGACTTCATTTGCGCATTAGCCTTTTTTGTGTATTCTATGCTGCATTGGTCTTGCGTTTGAATGAAAAAAAAAGGGACAAATTCACGCCTCGAGCTTCACGACGAAACGGCAAATTAATATGCGGAGAAATGAAACCAAATCGCCTTACGCTTCCGTGGTCGCTGACTCGACGCACTGTTTCGCGTTATTGAATGCCAAAAAGGGCCGCGAAAAAAAGCAACCCAACCGAACAGCACTACCAGTCCGGTGGTCAGCAGAAGAAGGCAAGAAGAAGCAGGGGAGGGAGGTAGCAGGAAAAAAAAACGAATCACCTCCCGCTCGACTTGTCTCCGGTCCATTAGCCATTCCGATTCGGTTCCAGCCCGGGAGCCACGATTCCGTCGGCTGTGGAGGCTAGCTTTTTTTTTTTGTTGGGTTGCCTCTCGGCACACTCGAGTTGTAGTTTTCCTGTAACGTTTGTGGGTTGTGTGTTTTTTTTTTCGGTCCCCACCCACACACTTGCCACAGGGTGGTTGGGTGGGCGATCGCTTAATGTGTACGCGACCAAAGTACGCTCGATTGAGCCGGGTGCTTTTGCGCGTTTTGCACCATGACCGCGGGAACGGCCATCAGGATGTGGTACCCTCTCACCTCCCCCTATTCCCTTGCACCTTCTCCGCCATTGTTTCGATATCGTCCCGAGGAACAGTGCCCTCCCCTCATGAGCCCACCAAAAGCTGGATGGATGGATGGATTTTCACCATGGCCGAAAATCCGCGCGCTTCCGTCTGGCCTCACGGGGGGACAGAAACCGGAAACCGGGGTGGCGTGGTGGGTTGGGCAAGGTTTTGTCTTATTATTTGTCGGCTGTTGCGGCCCATTTCACTGGGGCCACCGGTACGGGGCCGGGTTTTTGGGTGGGTTCTTTTCGCGTTCAACCATCCGTATCCGAGGCCCGGGAGTTTTGGGTGGCGATTTCGCAATAGTTTTTTGTTTAAAGTGAAGTGATTTTTTTCTCACTGCTGTTGGTTGTGGCATGCACAACGTACGAAGAAGGGGAACGCAAAAAAAACAAAAATTCGCCATTACCATGCGGTGGGGGCTGTATGGCGGGAAAATATTTTGGGCCACCGACCGCCCTGGGGTACCGCCGATACGAATACGCAACAGCAGACATGAGGGCGAAGCAAAAAAAGTGAAACAAGAAAAAAAAAAAGCACAACGACGAAAAGGAAAATTCCAATCGTAAGCTATTGTCGGCGTCCGGTCGCCGGTCGGTGTCGTCATTCATCTGGAGCACGGCACAATGGCCAATGCCGGCGTGAGTTTGGCCACACACACACGTGGGCGTTTTTTGGTCGAGGGGGAGGGTTGCGAAAACAGTCGCTCGCGAAAGGTTTGCGGGGCATAATTTTCCCCATTTTCCACCCACCAGTGAAGTCCACCCGCGCAATGGATACCCGGTAATAAGGTGAACCAGGGCTGATTAAACCATCATCGGTATTAACGGTCGGTCGGTCGGTTGGTTGGGGTGTAGCATTCACACGAGAAAACCCCGGCCGAGTGCGATTAATCGAGGCCGATTATGGGATGAATTTATTTCCAATCGCTCTTTTGCCACCGTGCCCCGTGGTGTGGAGAAGAGTGCTCCTTTTCGCGCACTGTTCGGGCCAATACCAGCAGGAACAATAAAACTAGCACCAGAAGCAATAAAACCTCCGGCTGGCTGGTCGGTTCGCCATGTGCGATTATGTTTCGCGTGTTTCCGCTTCATTCAACACCACCCTCGGCCAGTTCTCCTCTTTTCTTTTTGCGGCAGGTCAAACGAATGGACGAATGGCCAAACGGATGGATGGGGTGGGATGGTGGCCAGAACGGGGAGGGGGAGGGGGCACTGGTGGGGTGCGATTTGGGCCGGGTATAAATAGCCGAATGCATAAATTGTCTCAATTTTTCCCGTGTCACGTAGAGTCGCGGGTTTTTGGGCAGAAAATTTGAATTAAATTACCATATAATGAATACAATTACGAACGGGACCGGTTTGCTTCCTTGCCTTGCCTTCCAGTGCCCTTCCAGTTGCCCCCGGTTGCGGCCGCTACTCGCAGGCCGTGCAGTTGCTCCTGCGGCGGAATTCTTGGCCCCGGGTTCCGTACGGTGGCGTACGGCGTTCATTGGCCCGCAAGGTTAAAAAATCGAAAAACCAAAGCCGAAGCGGTTTTAAGGTTGGAAAATAGATAAATTTCGACACACCCGCGGCGGCGGTGGGGTCGAGTTCTTGTGGCCTTGTTGCAGCACCAGACGGGTGGAATGTTTCGGGAGTGAATTGTGTGTCTATTTTTTGTTTGTCTCAGGTTTGTGAACAGTGGCGCGAAATGGCATCGCGAAAGTCGCTGCATAAATCACTCGCTGGAGCCATTTATCATCACTCGTTGAAGAGGGTGTGATTGAAGACGGGTATTGGCTTGAAAATCTCGCATTCCCGAACATTCTAAACCTTTTAAAGACTCATTAATGGTTCTCGAAGCGCAACGGGAAGCGAAACAGGTGTTGCTTCGTTATTAGTAACTTTACACTCGCTACGTGATATCACGTTCTTGGGTCGCGTTTTTTTTTTCAATGCAAAAATCTACCAAAATCTGCCCCCAAAAAAAGCACCCCAAACTGACGTGCCAAACGCAAGCGTACAAAATTTTTAAAACGAAAAAAAAAAACGTTAAAAAGTGCAATAAGAAAGCTAAACCATCCCCAATGTAAGGGAAAACAAATCGGTGTCAAATGGAAATCTAGTTTGCTTTGCCTGCTGCTACTTTTTTTTTCTTTTTCTTGTTGCTTTTGCCTCCGCACGGCAAGTCAATCGAGCAAACAAACAAAGTTATTCGGTAATCGTAATGGAGCCGGCACGGCGAGCTAAAAATTCGCATGCACGGCGCACATGGCACACGGGTTTCGGTTTCGCAGGAACAGGGTTCGGGTTTTTTTTCCTGCCCGCCCGTTGCATTGCATTTAACTGTTTACAGCGGAGAGTTGCATGTAAATGGGCGAAGAAGTCAAAACGACCCAACGCAAAACACACAAAAAGATGGACACCGAAACAGATCGCGACCCAGTGAAACAGAATCAGAGAGCCGGAACTTTGCGCGCCGCCATTTCGACGAATGTCATTCGAACGGTTTGTTGGGGCCGGTTTCCATGTGTCGGTTGCGTTGTAAATCGCACAAGTAGGCGACGGATGATGGGTTTGTTTTTTCTCTTTATTTTGGCCTGCTCGGTGTCGGGTTTGTTGTTGCTGTTTTCATTTTTTTTGGCATTTCTCTCCTCATCACCTGTCAGCTTCTCGGTTCTTTTTGGGGTTCTAGCTTTGACAGCCCCAAAACGGGTGCAGCGGCCACGCGAGGGGATGTAAAAATATGTCATTTCACATGGTTTAATATCAGTGTTTCTGGCGGAAATTGTTTTATCAAAAACTTTGCCGCGTAACAAGACCTCACGAACGGGCGTTGTGATGTCAGTGCATTTCAACGAAAGAACATACTTTAAGAACGGGAGCTGTAAGTTGCATACTAAACGCTGTGTAGCCGTCATTTGGCGCTACTTTTAGGCCTGGAATCTTTACACGTCAGCCCGTCGGTGTTCTTTTGTAGTGGTTTCGGAATTTTTACAATCAAATCCTACTTCTTGAAGGTTTATGCACGTTGGTTTACGTCATCGAAAGCAATAGCGTTTCGAGTTGTTAGATGCACTAAAGCCGAATTACATAACATGGATGGAGTGACATTTTGAATTATCTACAATAACTCAATGAGCTTTGAATTTGTTCCAACAACAAATTGAATTGAACAAATTGATTTGAAATAGTTGCCTGAAATCGATGCCGTTAGCGATAAAATTTGAATAATAACTACATTATTTCTCTCCGCTTAGTACTAAACATGTTTGAAAGCTCCCAACATGAACAACAAACTGGCCAGCAAGTGTAACAAGCTAAATTAGCATGTATCGTTTATCAACCCAGCACGTTCCATCATCGGCCACGATGCATGCCGTGGAATGCTGGGCCCTTCTGCATCGGTGTTGAAGCTTTCGCAGGCAAATAGCGACCCGATTCGCAACTGAACCGCCTCTCGAAAGAGAGGGAAACCGTTCGGAAAATTCCGGCGCACGATTCGCACGGTGGTGTTGGTGGGTCGATTTTCCAGGGGAAGGCAAATTTTTCCGGACTTTTGCCCCCCGCGAGACAGGCTGTTTCGTGTGTGGCCGATCGTGGCGAAAAGCACATAACTAGCACTCGTGTGGGGCACTTCGTGATGGTTTGTGATCGGGTTTTCCGAATTTTCCGGTGCACCGGAATGAGAAAAACTCTCCTCTTGTGAACGAACGCACGGAGAATGAACGAACGGCTAATGAAACAAGTGAAGCGTGAGCTGAATGTGAGCGAAACAGCTCACTACGACGTTCGTGCTCTCACATTCTTCAAGCGGCACTCACTCTCCTCCACGGAGAGGGATCTCACTCTCATCTCACGCAGCAAACGCTCTCTCAGGACACGACTCGCTAGTGAGAAAGCACCATGCTCCCCAGCGTCTCACTTGGACCGGTTTCTGGTGAGACACGTGGGGGCGCATGATGATTTTCCATTGGAGCGAGCGGGAGCTCGCCAAAATCCGGTTTGTTATGCTGAGATGGGGCCCGAAATAAATAACCCCCCTTCACGGACACACACACACACACCATCACCCGCTCGGCTGCACGAAAGAGATGCACCAATAAATTCGCACATCGGCTACCAACACAACACCCGGCTACCCGGAAAACCCGGCCTGGGGAAAAACGGGACCTACCCGACGCGACAACGACGACGTCACGGCCGGCGAAGCGGGTTTCGCAATCAACAGACGAATGCGTAGGTCGCCCCATCCGGAGCGCTCGAGCACTCGAACGTCCAGTATACATGCGAACGGCGGGCGCTTGCAACCGGTTAGTAGAAGTAGTTTAGTAGTCGATTCCGTCGCTGCACGTTTGGCCGCAATTCCGTATCCCGGTGTCGTCGTTGTGCGCGTGTGAATTCCGCTGTGAAGAAGTGCCGCCGGTACACACCGAGCCGGTGTTCGTGCTCGAGGTTTTGGGCTTTTTGCGCGTGTTTTGCTCGAAATCGCTAATTACCGGACGGCCGGGAAGTTTATCTTTTGTGTGCGTCGTTTTACCGTGGTGTTGTGGCCACCTTGAGCCGTGGTGCCGGTCGCTGCTCCCGTGACTCACTCCGGACATGCAACGCCCCGTGTGCAGCTGATCGGTTGAAGGTCAAGTTTAGTCCCACTTTAGCTTTACGGACAGTTCCGAAACACGACGAGGCCATTTGAGGTTAATAAACTGTCGGTTGGCACTTGGGTTGAACGTCAAAACAAAAAAAAACAACAAATCGCATAACGCCTGGACGGCTCACCACACAGCTTCCCCGTGAGTGTAAGTGGCTGTGTGCGTACTCGTGAACGATCAGGCTCGTGGGCGAATTCGGGACGCGCGTGTGGTAGATTTTAATTACGTGCCGCAAACTGCAAGTGCGACCGATCGACGATCGTGCGCGATCGTTATCAGTGTGTTGGTACGGCGTTTGACCTTTCCGTTTCCCGGTGGTTTTTTTTTCTCGACGCAGGTGAAAGTGCGTTTTGTGCGTGAGTGCGTGTATGTGTGGCTCGTTCGATCACACCGGCTGACGTGCAATACAGGTAAACGATGCACACTAGATTGTATTTTGATCGCTCGTTGCGATGGCAACGCGTTTGAACGCTGCTCTCGTTTAAAGCAGTTCTTTTTTTGCCTTTGTTTTTCGTTCATTTGCTCCCATCGTTTGTTCCGTCTCGCCTCCCACTTCCACCGTCTGACGGCTGTCTAAGGCTTCAATTTCGATTTGACATCTCTTCGCCTACACACAACCCCCTGGACGGACTGGCCTTGCGTCCTGACACATCCACACACACACACGCACACGCACATCCTGCCCGAGATGCGGGGGTTCTCCCGCGTTCTCATCCCACCCTACGCACCGCACTTTTCGGCCTTTTGTCCCATTTATTCTTCACCTCATCCATCATCGTTTCCCTCGCTTTGGGCTCTGACCCATTGCTCCTGAACTCCCGCTCACCCCAGCGGCGGTCCAGCCCTGCAAATGGTGGCATTTGACACACAACTTGTTTATGGACGGCGGCCGGTCTCGGCGACCAAAAGCAGCGGCATGGTGCTGCGAGAGCCGCCGTTTTCTTCTTCTTCTTCTTCCGTCGCCGTCTTCATCCTCGTGTTTGGCCAGTTTCGTCGGCATCTCCGTCCCAGCAGCCGCAGCAGCAGCAGCACGGAGAAGTCAAAGATGCGAAGAAGTAGAAAAAACCACACAAAAGAATCTGCACCGCCGTCGTTCGGTGCCGCTCCATCCTCCCTGTGTCCTCTGAACCTCTTGTTCCTCGGTCGCATCCGTTGCCGTTTATCAAAAAAAGAAAAAGGAACGCAAGGAGCAAAAAACACGCAGCCGGTTCGAAAGAAGCGATCGATGAAGAACAGACAGAGTGAGAGAGAGAGAGAGAAAAAAAAGCCCAACACGCAAGAAGTTCTGACTGCTTCTGGCCACCTCGTTTCCAACCCCCGTTTTGCTGGCGTGTTTCTGTCCTTCGGTTTCGGTTCCTTCGTCTTCCTTTTTTCTTCTTCTTCTTTGTTTCATCTCCTTCATCTCTCTGCATCTCTCGTCCCACCGATCGTCCGTTTTCGTTTCCCTTTTTGCTTTTGTTTTGGTATCTCCGTTCGTGTGTCATGCCGCGCGCGTGAGGTTTTCTTCCCGCTGCTGCCACATTCGCCTTCTTTTGTCCGTCCCTTTTTTGCTCTCCGCATTTTATTTTCGGCGGTTTTCCTCCACGAGGACCCGCGCGATCCCCCTCCCTCCCTCCTTCCCCTCTCCCGTCCATCGATCTTCCCATTCCCAAAACCGAGTTCTGATCATGATCATCTCTTTTTTTTTTGTTCTTGTTTTGCCTTGGCCTCTTCTTCTTCTTCTTCTTTTTCTTCCACCACGCCGCGGTTCGCGCATTCTCTCTTCTAAGCTCGTTTTTACCAACCCTGCTTTTCTCGCACCTTCCTTCCTTCTTCTTGCTCGCGAGTGTTCTTAGCGTTTCCCTTTTCGGGTCGTATTCGCCGGCGGGGTTCCTTACTGACCACGATTCCACGCCGTGGTGTGTTTGTTCTACGAAATCGGTGCGTGCGGCCGCGCTCGAAGGTGTACATTATTGCAGTTTTGGGGGTTTTATAGTTATTGAACCTATTTGCTGTACTTTTTTATTGGCTTGTTTAAAAACATAAACCCAAACCGGTACATTTCGATTTCGTTTTTCCGCAGCGCGCACAACATCTGGTCGAGCGGCAGAGTTTTTGAGGGGTTTTTCTCGAGAGGTAAGTGATTTGAAACGGGTAGACGAAATGGATGCTGTGTGGGTGGTTAAAGGATGTGAGGAAACGATGTAAATATGCTAATGAAACTGGCAGTCCTTTGAGTCAAACCAACGTGCAATTACGACGATGCTTGCTGATCGGAATAAAACCATTCATAGAAAACATTTTACTTACTAGAATCAACAACCATTAGTAGAGAACTAGGTGTCTCACTGGCTCTATTTCCATATCCGTAAATCATACCGAAGAAACGGGGAAAAGGTACAAGGAATGGACTCATATACACCAAGTATTGATATCTAAATCGAAGACAATGACTGAATAGGATTCAATATTAACATGGTAAATTGCACCATAATTTGTATTTAAAATTAAAATAAAATATCGAAAGGTTCCGATGATCAAAATTAAAAGAAATATTCTGAAATCTTTACAAGAGATGTTTCCTCTTTTTAACTCCCATCCTGAAGAGGTCTTTCAATGGCTTTGTTCGATATTTTTTTTTTCTCGTGAACTTACTGTACTCTTTGCCCTCCGATGCATTAATACGGGAGTTCAACCCGCGTCGTTGAGACATTCATTCGCGGTCTGATTATTCGCCGATCTCCGGCCTGTTTTTTTTTTGCGGCTCCCGGACGTACCCGTTTCCCACCCCACAATTCAACGGCGTTCGGGACTTTTCCGGCCGCGGGACGGACGGATTTTTGTGACCTTCCGCGTATCCCCCCCGGTCACGTAATTACACACGCAAGCTTCCGCGCGCGGCCACCACGAGGCGACTCACAAAAGAGAGCAAAGAGCACGCCCAGCACGGAACCGAGGGGGTGGCGAATGGAACAGCAAGAAGGAAAACCACATGAAGAAGAAGACGCCAGCGACCGCGGTATCGAATGTCGCGGCGTTTATGGTCACGGTTTCGCCTTCGCGGGGATGGAAGAATGTGTGGATGGAAGGAACGGGTCGGTAAACACCGACGCATTCCTGTGCCGCACCCCCCTTTGTGTTCCCGTGCCCTCCCCGCTCCCCTCACGCCCATAATCCATTCGCTTGTTGCGTTTTTCGATGGCGTGACGATCGCGAACGAGTGAGCGCCAGAGCGTTTCTCGGCGCGTTTCTGTCTGCAAGCTAATTTTTTGTTTGTTTCCGACCGACCGACGGACCGTTTTGTGAAGAGGGTGCTGGTTGCCTCTCAAAAAAAAAAAAAAAAAAAAAAAACGAAGCAGAAAAAAACGCACGAGATACGAACCGCGAAAAGCCGCCCGTTCTTGGGGTCGCATCTCGATAGGGGACAGTTTTTCCTGCGATTGCGTGTCGGAGAAAAGCCAGCTTGCACAGGGCAGGCCATTCGAATGCGTTGCCAAATGGCCGATGGATCACCACGACCTAACGAGCTCCCGATGTGGAAGGTGAAGCGAGTGAGAGCCACCCCCAATTTCAACCCCAAAACGAGCGATCGAAACGAGCTGAGGGTTCGAAGAAGAAAAAAAGCCATCACCCACCGAAACTTCTCCGTTATCGAATGAGCGAATGAATGATTGTCTCCCGTTGTGTGGAACCAGCAGCAGATGGGGTCGTTGAAAAAAGGGGGGGGGGTCAGCAGGAAGCAAAAAAGGGAAAAGGACACCATCCCGGGCCGGTGCTCTCGGGAGGTGGCGAAAATTGAGAAACAATCGATGGCAGTTTGCGGGATGATCTGATTATCTTGACAATGCACGCGAAAGTTATCGTTACGCCCCGTGAGCGAGTTCTGGGGTGGGTGGGTTTTTCCAACCCGATCAGGGGGCTTTCATCGTTTGCGAAATTGCAGTTTAAGTGGTTTATCTTGGCCGCTGTGTGTGCGATGGTGGGTAGATTGCAAGCGAGGGCTGTTTTCCCGAAAAACCGGCACGCAAGCGGCACCCAAATCCGGGCGAACAAACACCACCACCTCGGCACGGAGGACAACGACGACGAGGACGACGAAAAAAAAATAAGAGTAAGAAGAACGCCAACCGTGCAGGACATGAAAAGGACGAACGGTGGAAAACTTTAATCGG
The DNA here is from genome assembly GCF_943737925.1 of Anopheles nili. Classification (NCBI taxonomy): domain Eukaryota; kingdom Metazoa; phylum Arthropoda; class Insecta; order Diptera; family Culicidae; genus Anopheles; species Anopheles nili. The sequence goes on from NC_071292.1 coordinate 6,816,223, forward strand.
AATGTTTGTGCCCGTACCGTGCCCTGCGATCGAACTGCCGGGGCGGAAGTGGGTTGCGATTTTCCCGCACCGATCGATGTCGCTTGCACGCTTTTCTTTCGATTCGCACACGGAGAAAGTTTTGTCCACCCGCTCGCCGCTCTGTGAGCCCTCCGCTTTTGTGATCCTTTGTTCCGGGTGGTTCCGGGCGGCTGCAACACAAGCGAAAGAAAGGAAAATGGCACAAAAAAAAAATGAAAGGAAAAATGCATTTGTCCGCGACCGTGTGCTGCGCTCAACAGGAATCGCTCGTAATGATGGGTGGGTGGGTGGTTCGAGGTTTTCCCGACGCTTTCCATCGTGCCTCCAATCGATGGTTTGGCGCACGGTTGCGATTTCGCAACGCCCCAAAACCGAATTAGCGAAATTGATATTGCAACGGGCGAGCTTTGCAATCGTCTCCCGTATCCCGGGTCCCAGTCTCCAAAGGGTGGTTGCTTTTTGGGTTTTGCTTACACAATCAAACACCAACCACCCACCTCTCCCCGGTTTCCTCCATTAGGGGTGCCATTTTGTAATGGACAAGTTCATTTCCGCGCACACCGTAGCAGGACGGGACGGTCGAAAAGTGAATTCGCCGCACGATGATGCGATCGAGCGCCACCACCGCTAAATCAATCTAACTTGGGTCGCTTTCTTTGAAAATCTGCCCTCCAGATGTGTCGGTGTGTGTGTGTGTGCGTGTGTACATTGCAGTTCAGTCGATTCGTTCGATTGAACGCCATGGGAAAAAAACACCCCCGAAACCATGCCCAGCTCGTGGAGGTTATTTTTAAGATGATGACTTCCTGCTTGTGTCTCGCGAAAAGCCGACCTTCAGCCCTCGGAAACTGGCTGCAATGTCGCGAAGGGCTGCTTCCATTAAGTGGAAATGAACGTAATCGACGAAATTTTTCGCGCAAATCAACCGACCTCCCCACGACGCGAGTGGGTCGCGTAAAATAGCGCATCCATCATCACGCAACCACGAGTTCTAGCAAAGAAGGGGCATAAATCTTGTCACCAAACAAGACGCAGCAGACGCCCGAGTCTCGCTGTCCAGCTGTCCGCCCCAATAATACTGCGGCCCCAATAATAACTGGCGTATTTATAGCGTGCCTTCCCCCTCGAGATGTGCAACGCTTGCGAAGATCGCGTCACACAGACGCGAAAGGAAGTCGCCATTTTTCATCCTAAATATAGTGGCCCATCCCTTCCCATCAGGACGCGTGATGGTGGTCAGTTCCGTGCGATGAAGTCATATTCGTATCTTGTTCGAGCCAGGTGGGTGGCGATGCTGGTGGATGGCTGGGAGCTCTAGTTAATCAATGTCGGGTGTTCGCGTGATCATCTCCCGGTTGGGTGGGTGGAATGTGATGGTGTGTGAACCACACGCACGGATGTGTCCATCCACCCGGGGCCAGGGAAAGAAGAACTATATTTATGACCGTCTTCCGAGGACGCCTGTGTGTGTGTGTTTTGTTGGCTCCTCGACAGGGCCGGTAAATTTGTCTGCCCTCGTTGGCAGAAGATCAGCTGTTGATGGGGCTTTTTGGGTGAATTTTACACCCAAGAGAGGAAGCAAACTACGCAACCACGCCTAGCTGGGAATGAATGTTGCCGTGAAGCGTGGCCAACCGCATGCAGATGCATCGAAGGTGTCTTGACTTTGGGGGTGAGATGGTTCGGCTCAACGCCACCCGCGATCAGGCGAGATCGAAAAAAGGCCCTCTTTTAAAAGGGTGTCCGGAATTGACTCGAGTGATCATGAATGGCATGGCATTTCGGGGTTTGCTTGAGGTTTACGGGTACCGTTTTTATTTGAGGTAGAAATAACAATTCACCGCCACCGATCATGCGTAACGCTGCGATGCAATGATGCGGAAGTTCCGGTTGGGTGGAGAATAAATCATGCTCAGAAGGGGGTTCACTTCGTTGCTGTGGAGAGAAAGAGAGAGAGAGAGTGAACAAAATGCAAAATGCTTTCTTTTTCCTTCGTTGTACAAAATAACACTCACAATCGATTGAAAATGGGCTCAAAATTAAGTAATTTACAGAGCATGGGTTCGAATTTTCAAGCTATTTGATCTGTTGCGCCATAAAAAACCCATTATCAAACACCTACACCTTGCTTGCGTTAATTTAATTCGACCCTTAATCGACCCCAATGCAAACCATCCCATTTCTAACACCCCCCATTAACCCCGCCACCTTAAATGAACCACCCAGAGAGTGGCGTTTTTCCCCAATCAAGGGGGTTGCATTATTGACGATCGGTGGCGTGATTTGTCGTACACCAGGAAACGCGAACCACTCCCGTAACCGGTGCATTTCCACCTCCCACGAGGGCTCTGCGTGATCTCTGCGCGAGTGAACAAACTTTGGACCCGTAGCCCCGAATGCTCCACAGCACACGGAAAAGCAAACCTTCCCTCCAATGCGAGCCAAATAGACAAACATCTGTTAATTGTGTACGCAAAGCAACCGGCCGGCTAAGCACTATAATTACGATAATTATTGCTCATCGTGGCCGCAGCCATTGCGCCGTTTGGAGGACGTGCCTTCACGCGACGTCGACGAGTGCCGCGGTGCGATTGAACTTCCGCGTTTTCTGGGGGCACATAGGCACACGCACATGTGCTCTCTCTCTCTCTCTCTCTCTCTCTTTTTCTCGTTTTCACGAACAAAAGACCAGAACAAACAGCACGGGGACGGGGCAATCAGAGCCCCAAACAAACATCCAATTGGGGGTTTAATTTTCCCCACGATATGGCTTACCTCTTCTGCTTGGTTGGCAGCGTTTTAATCAATTGATGGTTTCACGAGCTTTTTTGTTGGTTCCGTACCGTTATGGCCTTCTCTCTCTCTCTCTTGTTCCTCTGAAAAACAAAAAAAATAAACCCCACACCCCATCGGTAGCCGTTCCTAATTCGTCCCCGCCATTAGGGAGATTTGTGTGCGCATATTCATTTTATAGCTTTACGACGGCGGACCAGCGGGCTTAGCGTCACTTTACTGGCGCTTACTGGCCGGTGTAAACCGTTCCCATCTCCACCCTGGTGCCAGCTGGGGCTAATTACACAATCATGATTTCCAATCAAACCGCAATGGCGATCTAACCCGGCACGGGTGGCTAATCTTAATCCGTGCTGCCCTTGATTTGAAGATAGCGCCGAAACGGTGGCCGAAACTATCGCTGGAATTTCGCCGGAATTTGTCGCCCGCCCGCGTTCGGTGGGGCTATCTAATCTGGGGTGGCGTGAAACGTGATTTGGGGGCTTTCTGAAGGCGCTTTTTGAGCTAACCTTGTCACTCCGTCGGCTGGTGACGGGTTGGGTAACGTTTTTGTTTTCTCTCTTGCGATCGCAGCAAGCCACGGAAACTCGTGCTCCGAACAATCGATCAATCCAACTCGCCCACTAAGGGTGCTTTGATATTAATTAGCGCGGTTGAGCAGCAGTCATCTGCCACAAACGAAATGGAATGGCGGGCCCGTTAATGTCGTCACCGTTAAGTAAATAAATACGCCCTGGTGCTGGTCGAAATAACTGAATGTTCCTGGCTCGTGTCCTGGCAAGGAACAAACCTCCCAGGACCTCCTGTTCCGGGTGTGGTCCTTAGAATGCGCGCCCGCTCACGCTGATGGCTTCCGGGTCGGGTTTTTTGGGCGAAAAATTAATTTCCAACGATAAATTAGTTTAATTAATTTTGATAAGAGTTATAATAAATTACGAACAAATATCCACCGCCAACACGTAGCGCCGGTTTGGTGCCATTAGCGCGATCCTGGAAGTCGGAGTGGATCCATTTCTGCCACTCCCTCCCCGTGGGTGGGTGGTTTTTCGTTTGTTTTTAAAGGCTGGTGGGTGGTGGATTTCAGGCATCCTCCCACTCACGTAGCTCCCAGTCAGATGAGTTAAGGGCACGTAACGAAGGCGACACAAGCTCCCAGACGTTGTAAATTGGTGTACGCGAGGTGGATTTTTTTCTTTCACTGACGTCGTTCGGATGCACGGAATTGTGACCACCACGTGCGTGTGTCTCTCTGTGTGTGTGTGGCTGGCCAGGAAAATGTATCGATGTAATTTTTCGGTCGATATTCGCCACCGAACCGTGGCGTGAACATTTGACCGACCGTTTGGATTCGACCCCTGACCCTGGAACGGCGGTGGCCCAAAACATTGCCACGGTTCGTCGCGTAAGAAGGCGGCTTTAATGAAGCCCTAGGCTGAAGGGATTAGAACTGCCCCTTGTGGGTGGGTGGGGGAGGGAGGACGCGGACTGGCGAAAAATGAAAGCGAAATGAAAAAAAAAATAAGAGCAGATGATAATAATACGCACCCAATCAGAAGTATTTAAAGTAAGGAGTGAAAAAATCTACTCAAATTAATCAACCGGCGGGGTTTTCGAGAAAAAGAAGAAGGTAAAAATAAAGCCAACAAAGAACAACAACAGCCAAAAAAAAACGACCGGGCGGCGGATGGCAACGCCGCGGATAAAAAGAACCACCCAAAAAAAAAAGAAGCGAGGACTGCGGCGTACAACATGGCGTGCCGCATAGCGAACGCCTGCAAGATAAGCTAATCAAACAGCGTTGATCCATTAATCATTCCGAGCGGTGCTGCGTGTGGGTTTCGCGAGAGTGGGTGTGGGAGGAGGGGCGGAGGATAGGGTGGCTTACTGGTGGGTGGTTGGGGGGCTGGTAAGCGCGGGAGGAAGAAAAATGGCCCTACCCTTCAGGTAGGGTGGTGTTGGGTTTGGCTGCTCGGTCGTGGGGTGGCGTTTTCTTTCTTCTTTTTTTTCTTCCGCCTTTAGCTTCTCTCCCTTTCGCTAATCCCTCCACCGGGTTCCGGGTGGAAGTTTGGGGTGAATTAATTCTAATTAAAAAGATATCAAACAGAACGGGCCATCGTGGGGAGGGGAAAAAAACGGCAAGGGACACGCTCTCGCTGGGCGGTGGCGTTTGGGTGGAAAATTACATGAAATGATCAATTTTTACACGAATACCAACGAGAGGGTCGACCAACTCGCTCTCTCTCTCTCTCTCTCTCGAATGAGGCGGTTGGGTGGGTGGTTGGGTGAGAAAAAAAGGCAGCGTACATTTGTGGAGTGAAGCGAAAACTTGACCTACGCAATCGCGCTGTTATTGTAATGGCGTGTGAACGCGAACACCACATGAAGGGGGCTGTTTTTCATTCGCTATCGTTTGAAGCTGGACATAAAAGGCGATTATTTAAACAAAACACGCGGTTCGGTTTGTGTGAAAGACCGTTCAGCTAGCGAGTTGATTGGACTAAAAGGATGCACCCAGGCTACGTTGTTTATGCGTCCTGTTGGTTCGAACCAATTCCGAATTTATGCATCCTGAGCAGCTCTGAAAGCTATCCGCCTATCAAAATTGTTCTATTAATTAACACACCTTCACAGTGTCGCGAAAATTCCGCATCGGACCCCGTCGGTCGAAAGCCGGCCCGGTAATTAATACGCTCGAACTGACCGGAGATCCCGGTACAGCCGGTTCGATTTCCTTTCTCCAAACCGAACGAGCCGCTTCTGCGGTATTTGCATTCCCGTTGAGCTCGAACGGCACCGAGCTTCATAAATTTTCCCTCAACATCTTGTGCCAACGTGGGCTTGAGACGCAAAGGACCAAGGCTTCCTGGAAGTCGCTCGCAACCCAACGACGCCCATCGTCACCTTCGGTGGTGGAGAAGATTTAATTTTTCTCCACTTCCATCGCCACGCTCACGGCAGGTTGACTGTCTCGCCTCGACTAGCGCGATAGAAGCCCACTTCCCATCGTTTGGTGTTACTTTCCTTGCGCAACTCGCGTCTCGGCACGGCATGAAGGATGATGCCATGCCGCGCGGACGGACACTTAAAACCGGTAGCGCGAATTGACCGTCTTGAAGCTTCAGGACGCTCGTTCGACCTGGAGTTTTGTGCTGTGCTGTGTGCTGGTTGGGGTTTTTTTTTCTCTTCTTTTTCTTCCCCATCTTCCCAGCGCTCTATTCTTCGCACCGGGTCTCGTTTTCATTCCGCAACGTCGCCTCCTGAATGTTATCTATCTCGCCCGGGAAACGAGAAACGAGATCGAGCGAGACTGGTGCACAACAAAAAAAAAGAAAGAAAAGAAATAAAGGACCATCAGTGAGGTAGCTGCGGCACGCGGAAGGGACGGCATTTAGTAGATTAATTAAATTTATGTTTTATAGAGGATAATTAATTAGTATCATGTTATTTTTTCCACCGAGACCGGGCGCGGGCTTTTCTTCGATCCGTTTTCGTATCGTCTTGCCAGCAGCCCGCAAGGGGTCGTTTTTGACTCGTAACTGTGGCTCTCGAAAGCGGGCGGTGGGTGCGAACGGAAATTGTGATGCTGGGAAAACGATGGGGGGGGGGGGAGAAAAGCCCTTTTTCGCCGGTTCGGAAGCGATTTCGCGTTGCTGTGGATTTGGTGGTGTGCGGGTTTTCCTTTTCGCTCGCGTTAAGCAGCCAGGAGCTGAGAAGCGGGAAGGATTGTTGATCATCGTGCTCGCTTCCGGATGATGGAAATCGCTTGATTTTTCCTCCAAATGACGAAGGTTTTTCATTTCGTGGAATTGATTATTTGATGAATCGGTAGCGTGAATTGGATGCCATTATTATTGCACGTCGAGCAAATCGAGCTTTCCGCTCCATTCAGGGATGGAGATGTAAATTTATGTTTGTAAAATTAATTCTCACTTTTTACGCACCCGAAAACATTCGAATGGGTTATATGGCCACCCTTCGTCAATCATCGACTTGGTGTCATTTGCATTTTTCCTCACGCGTAGAGGAGTCAAACTTCCTGCGTTGTTATGCGGAAAACATTGTCAGTTAATATGGTCCAAATGTTTTAGATAACATCCTTCTCTCCCAACTGACCTTCATTGGCTTTTGCAACCTACCATCGAACGAGAAATCAATTTCAAAATCAACTGGTCAGTTTTCTTAATTTACTCCTTCCCCGAAATGTCCACCCTGTGTTGCGTCAGTTCCGGAGCATGTCCTGTTGCCTTGTGCATGTTTGCCAATATGTTGTCCAGGACGCATTTCGTTCCAGACACATGTGGTCCCATGTGCGATCGGACTTAGATCGGTGCTGCCTAACCCATCGGTGGTTCTGCTCGAAGGCCATCGCTTACATGCGTCCATGGCCTTACCCGAACCTCCCCAGAAAGGTGCCGGGAAAGGGAATTTGTTGCATTTTTTTGGCCCTCGTTCCGTTTCACCTCCATCCGTCGGCGCTTCGAGGGGTGAAAAATGAGAAGCAGCTGTTTCAGGGCGCTTGTCAGTGGCCTCGTCCGTTGGTGTTTTGGTCCCCTTTTCTGCGGTCCTGGCCAGCCTAAGGCGGACCGGTTGCCTAAGGCCAACGTCAAGGGTGATTTACCTTGCCGAGCCGGCTGAAAAATTGGGTACCCTTGTGGTTCGAATGGTGCAACAGCGTTGCGAGCTGGAAGGCAGCGAACAGATAGGCTCAGGATGGTTTTTATGATTGTATTACGGTGGCTTCCTTCCGAAGGGACATTAGGTGAAATAAGCGTCAGCGCCGTGTGTTTCATAAAATCGTTCACTTCATATTTTTAATCCCAGCATCCCTTCCGAAGGCGTCCCTCGGAACCATTGCCGCCCCACGTTGGCAGTGACATTCTCGTCGTGTTTTCTGTTGCTGGCGCATGGCTTTTTCTCTGAAAAACTCGTTTCTCTGGTGCCGGGTGTCACCCGCAGGCAGGGAAACGCACGCGTCGCCTTCCACGGAGAAAGCGAAGCGATTTGTTGTCCATAATTAGTTAATTGCACGTATGATTAATCCGTGATGCGTGACAAATGCAATCCCAGCCAATGAGCCAACGCACCAGGGGAGAGAATCCCGCGTTTAGGAAAATGGTAAAATCCCAGAATTATAAGGGTGAAGCGTGTTTCCGATCACAGCAACCATAGGTCGCCGGAGTCTGCCAGGGCATGGCAATCATGGCCTGCTACGATAAGATTCGGATGGCTCTTTTGCTGGGGCGGTAAATGACGTGGTTCCCTTTTTTTTGTCTGTTCTCGTCGTAATCATTTCCAGACCGCCATGCTACGGGGCCCAGCATTAGTTCGTTTGACCGAGCCCTAGCCTTAGCTAGCCGCATTAACTAATTGATTGACGCCGTTTTGTTGCCCAACGCGGGGCGGATTAAACCCGACTTCGTTCTCTGGCCTTCGAAAAGGGGTTTGATTTTCGTTTTGTTTGCTGAAATATTTTCATCGTTTTATCTCACAAAATGTGGTGCCGGTGAATGAATTTATCCATTATCCGCGCTCACGGTGCGCCGTCCGATGACAGCGGGAAAATTGATTAAAAAAAAACACAAACAACAACGAATAAATAGTTCACCCGCCGTCTAGCGTAAAAAGGCGTTTAGCGAGCGAGGCCTGTAAATGGTTTATGCATTTCATAGATGCGTACGTATGAATAAAAGACGCCCCGCGTTCGCAGCTTCACGAAATGAATATTCCATTTCGCTTTGCGTTGTGATTTTGTAAAAGGCGCGCGAACGTCAGCCTTTCCCGCCACGGCGCATTCCCGCGTAATCATCAAAGCGATGGGCGTTTTTGGGAGGTTAGTTTTACTTTTGGGTGTTTTGCCAAGCCCAGCTTGATTTTTCGTGCCTGTCCCGTGCCTCGTCGTTTGTTTTCGATTCCGAATGGCGTTCGCTCGGAGAACGGACCGCGAGGGTGCATCATTTTCCGGCTAAACGGAGGCTTCACTCGGCCTTTTAGTAAGCCCACCAACCAACGGTTATCATACCGACCGCTTAAGAGCCGACCTGAGAAGTGTGCGCCGAGTGTTTCACATTATTATTATCATCGTTGTTATTATTATTGGTGCTGTTATAATTTTTTTTCTACCCACTTTTTGCTTTGCTTTTTAGCGCCGGCTCTACTCACCGCTTCCGAGAGCCGTGATTGATGGTTTATGAATAAACATTGATTTGCGTGGCCGGCGGATGGTGTGCCGCACGCGAACCTCCAAGATGCGCCGCCTTTTAAATTAGTTTTAGACGTTTACTGCGGGAGAGCAGCGAGAGAGAGAGACCGGGAAATTCATTTGAAGATAATTGTCGATCGTTTATATAATTTTTGTTGCTTTGAATGATAAAGCGGGCAGATAAATTAGCCCTCTCTCTGTAGTTTCATTATTGTGACTGGTGAGCAAAAGATGTAGTGTGCGTGCGTGCGTGTTTTTTTCATCGTTTCTCTTTCCCCAAGACGGTGATACCTTTATCGTGTACATTAGGATTTTATCATTAATTTTCTTTTATTTGATTAATCATCGAACAACGGGGGAGAGAAAAAGAAAAGGAAACAGAAATCCCATAAGCCCGTTCGGTTGCGTTTTCTCATTCGCATACTTACGCACCGCAGGAAGTGTGGGTCTGCCACCCTTCCCACACCCTCCCAACAACCCCCCCCTTCCCCCGACCGAACAACAAAAGACCGCACCATAATTAGGTGGCTCAAGGAGGAGGGAAATTTAATTACGATAGGAAAATCGCGTTCTCGCGCGCGCGCGCCTCTGCAAAAAAAAAAACGGGGCGCCGAGTTCAACACACGCCCGAAAGGAAACTGAGTGCATGTAGTTAACGAGGAACCTGCCCACCACCACGACCTTCCAAGGAGGTCCCGTGGAGGAGCCTGTAATGAGTTTCTGCTGTCTCTGCCACCCTCGGTCCCCCTATCAACCTTCTCCTGGTGGGCTCCGGAAAAGGAGTACCATTTTTCAATTCGTCGATAAAATCTTCCGGCCGTAGGGCGCGTTCCGCTACTAGCCACGTCGCGAGGAGGTTTTGCATATTTTGAATATAAATATTCTTCTTCTTCTTCTTCACCTCCTCCTCCTCCTCCTCCACCTCGACCACCCTCACCCCACAAAGCGGACGTGCGGACAATCGATTTTTCACGGTGAATGGGTTTTTCCCCTCGGGGCCGTCGTTCGGTTGTGGCTGTTGCCATTCGAGTCTTCGCTTCGAGCCCTTGAGGGGGTGGGATGGTTTGTGTCCCCGCTAGGACGCCCCTCCCCCTCAAGCATGGGGGGTGCACGTAGGGACGTTTGGAGCAAAAAAGGGGGGACTCCGGCGATCCGCGAAACGCAAAGAAACGGTGCAACGGTTCGTACTTGATAAAAATGTAATTAACTTAATTAATATCAAGTTGCCGTTTCGGACGAGAGGGCCTTCTCGGTTAATTAGCTGCGTTCGCGGATGGCCACCGGGTTGTCCTGGACGGGGAAGGGTTTCTCGCATTGTTCACCGACCGAAGGGGACGAGATCCTTCACGATCTTTTAGGGTTTTTTCTTTCGTTTTGCCAATTCGAACAAAACCCCCATTTGGGCGTAAGTGAGTGAAAATTGAACCGATTTGTTCTCACGACGACGTGGCCGAAAATGAAGGGCCATTCGAAATGGTGCCACCTTAACCCCGTTGGAATTGCGTTCGTCACAATCGTGTTTTCGGTAACCCCAACACGACGTCGTGTGTGGGACGATGCAACGCACGAAAAAAGTAATTACTTTCTAAACCGGCTTCTCGGACACGATCCCCTTCCGGGTGGTAGTTGCGATCGCAACCCCCTTTACCGAAACAATGCTTGATTATTTTTTTTGTGTCCCTCCCCGCGCCACTAAAGGTTTGTTCGTTGGCTTAAGATTCGAGCTGATTTGAATACCACCGAAGCGTGACCACCGGCGTAGACGGATGGCCTTTGACCCACAGGTTAGCCCTTCCCAATGAGCATGAAGACTGGCCATTTGGTGTGCTATTTGAAACGGTTCATTTAGATCGTACATCTGCTCGCGCACGGTTACATCAGTAACAGCGAGCAACTGCTTCCCTTATCCCTATGCGACGGAGAACCTGGCCTCGGAACGATCGTAAAAAAAGGTAGTGTTAAAAAATATGTCGAATGTACACCGCTTTTTATGAGGTGTGCCCTTTAGCGGCTCGCTAGATGTACATCTTCGCGCGTTCGTCCTCGAGAAGTGACACGGCTCAAAAGCATAACTCACGCGGTTAGTCTAGAAAAAGCGCTTAAAACCAGCGACTAAGCTGCGCTTTAGCACTCCCCACTAGGGCTGGGAATTAATCATCGGCAGCGTTAGTATTGTCACCGTTTTTAAGGGCCACACTTTAAGGGCGCTGTAATTCGGAGATAAACATCATTGCTGTTGTTGATGCTGTTATTAGTGAAATACCGTTCCGTCCTCCTCCGGCTGTTGGGTGAAGCTTTTTTGCTTTTGCTTCTTCTTCTCTCTCGGCCTCTCAAAGCCCCAAAAAAAATAAGCTCCAGGCTGGTGGGGTTTGATCTTTTTTTCTCTCTCCCTTTGTCGGATCCACGTTGCCGGTGTAAATAGCAGCTGCCAATCATTTGCCGCCACCACGATCGTTCCGTGGGGCCCAAAAACCCGTGGGCCATAAACCGGTTCGAATTTCCATGCTTTCGGCAGTCCCACGAGGCGGGAAAGGTGGAGATTTTTGTGTTTTTTTTTCTCGGACGTTCGGGGGGGAACACTTAATTTGATCCGGTTAAGATATGGACTGAGGAGAAATACTGGAATGGCTTCTTCCAGGCACTCGGCCACCCATTCCGCACCGGTGAGCATTCCGAAAGGGGTGGCTGCAAGGGGGAGAGGGAGGGAGGAGGGGGATGACCCCACCATCCTTCCTTCCTTCGTAAAACCCCTTTTTTTTCGAGACCAAAACCTCCACCTTCCGTTCCGGAGTTCGATTGTTCGAAGTGAATGATCGCACCGCCGATGGTCTGCAGAAGCGATTGGATGGCGCGAGAAACCCGTACACTCCCGGGAGCTGGCCTCAGGCAAACACACACACACACACACACACACACACACCCGTGCACGAAGGGCCAGAGCCTTGGGAAGTTGGGTCGAGTTTAATTTGCCCGAAACTCACCTGTGGGCTTTGACAGTAATTAATCAAAATCGATTCTGACATTGATTAGTTACGAGGCTAATCAAATTTCCGATTCTTTGCTCTCTTGCTCTCTTGCTCGCTCTCTCTCTCTCTCTCGCTCGCTCTGGACCGTTCCTTAGATCGAGGGCGGATCGTTCCGGGGAACCGCGAGGTCGGTGGAATTTCTCGTTAGTTTTGGGATTGTTTCGAGGCGGACAGAGCAACCGGCGGTCACCAGGGAAGCGAGTAATTATTTTCCTTCGAAAAGTCTTCACCGAGCTGGACTGGCGGTTTCCACCTGGCCCGAAAACCTGGCAAACAATCCAAGCTACGGGGCCCGAAGGTTGCAGAGGTTTCCATTAATCATCGGACGTGAAATTTAACACGATCGAATTTTCTGCACCACACCGTTCGTTGGTTGAGGCCCATCTTAAACATCAGCCCCACGTCAGTTGCATATGCGCTGAGATGTTTCTTCGATTGCGATGTCCAATCGCGACGGCCCCGAAATGAGCCAAATGGGTTTTCGAACATCATCTTAAAACCACCCCATCGCTCTAATCCTCAGAAAGGAGGCTTACATCGCCGTGGATCTACAAAAATAAACCTCACGCGCGAGGTTCGCCCATCAAAGCGAGGACGCCGCCACGACAGATGGGTCACGGTTGCACTATCAGGCCAGGAAGCGGAACTGTGTTTATTTGAATTTCTGCGGCGACGCTTGGCACCATAATCCTCCTTCTGGGTTGGAATGCGCCGTTTTTCATGTGGCCCCAAACACACACACGCGCTCACACACGCACACACTTTCCCGGAACGTGACAGCGGCGCGATCTTCCCAAATAAATCAATTTCAGGAAAATCACTCTCCTCTTCCCAACTCCACGAGATCCACCCCGAAGACGATCCTACACTTCGCGGGTCTATAAATCACAAACAAATAATCTCTCGCTTAACATCGTTTCGAGCGCGCTGGACATAAGCGAAAGAGCGAGAAAGAGAGAGTGGGAGGGCGTCGGTTTTAAAAATAAACATATTTCTTCTCGTCCACCCTGCAGCAACCGAAAGGTGCGGGTGGGGTTTTTGGGCGGCACCTTTTCCATCGAGGGGGAGGAAAACGGGGAACGCGCGGGGTCGCGATAGATGTGTCAATTTCTATTAAGTCGGTCACGCTAAAAGCATCCGAACATGGGCTTTGATATTTAATAAATGGACACTTTTTAGCGGCTAATCGAATGTCGTAAAGATATACCGTTACGGATGGGGCGGCCATTGCGAAAAAGGCGCAGGCAGGATGGACGCGCGCGAGAGATTAATCCATTTTCCACCCGCGATAGCTCTCAGTTCACCCTGCCGCCGCGTCTAAATAGCGGGATGATGGCGTGGCCGTGGCGGAATTAGTTGAAATCTGACCGACACGGCGGCGTGGTAATGCAAATTAGATGTAGGTCGGTCGACATCATGTTTGATGTACCTCTCGAGCCGGGGCCAGGATGACGAATGGGCCAGCCGGTTGGTGGTTCGATTGGGACCTCGTGAACGTCCCATTACCGTCCCCATCCGGCTCCATTGTGTCCGCCTCTCCCCAAGACTCAAGACGACTCAAGAAAAACGACTCAAGAAAAACAGCTCCCCAATCACAATCACGTCTTCTGGCGGTGGCTTTGTCGGCGGCAGCGTCAGTTGCGACTCCTCATCTAATGCCGGCACCTGTTCGTGGGGCCACGCTGGTGGTGGTTTAATCCGGTCGGCTTGTAAATACCGAAATTATTGTCGTCTTTAGCTGGCAGGGCCGTTGTAGCGGGGCCCCGGAACACTAAATCTGCTTACCGGCAATAAATTTCGGCCCCGCTTGATCCAGCCCGGGTATTCTAATCCCACGGACGGTTGGTCTAAATATTTTAACAGCAACATGTCACACGGCTAATCCATTTTCGCGTTCGTGTACGCGCTCCGGTGTGGGGGTGGTTTGAAGACCGGGGACCGGGGCTTTTCTTAAAATACATCCCAACGCAACCCGAACTCAGCCTCTTGCAGCTGGCCCTTTGGCAGGCAGCGTTCCAGGCGAATAAGCAAGAAGCACGTATTAATCGATTGTGAGAGTTAATTATCGCGCCGCTATTATTAGGCGACATTTTTAAAGGCTCCAACACGCCCCGTTGCTGTAAGCCTTTCGTATTGCTCAGGGTTCGCTTTCCAAAGCCTACTAGATTGTGCCATCCGCGGGATTCATCGTCGCCATGGAAACGCTGAAATGATTTCAGGATGCAAATGGCGCACCATCAACACCGCGCGAAAAGAATCCTGGTCCCGTTTTATTTGCACTTATGATTCGCTTTGCATTTATGCGTGTGTGTGTGGCTGTGGCCAGCTTTTTTTTGGTTTTTCCTCCGTGCTGCTGTTCCATTTCCGCCGTTGATTCGTTCGTCAAACCGATCGCTATCAGCAGTTTGCGGTCACAAAGCTATCGTCATTTTAATTGTCACCAGGATGCGGATGCTCGGTTTTTTTGCTTTCCACATCCCGTTGAGTGGGAGTGTTGCGGGATGAAACTATCGGCCTGTGTTTGTGTCGTTTTTTCTTTTTGTTGTTGTTTCGAAACCTCCACGGATGCTCGTTTTGCATGCATTCGCGCGCTCTCTGGTCCGATCCCTTTTGTCCCCTCGAGCCCGAGTGTCCTTTGTTGTGGTCATTTATGATAATGATTTTAACACGTCATCACCGCGCTTCACCGGAACGGAACTCGACCACCCCCCTGCAAAGGGGTGGAGACGCCCAACTAAAGGGCTCGTGGGGGAGTTGGAGCCCGCGCGTTTGTCAAATGAAACACCGCACCATTTGCCGGGGCGCGGTTTTGTATGCGACCTCGCGCGCGGCGACGTCTGGCAAAAAGGAAAGCAAAAAAGAAAACAGAGAGAAAAAGAGAGGGAAAACGTCAACAGAGACCACCGGGCGTTGGTGGGCCGCGAGCAGCCCGGCAGGAGGGTCCCCATAATTACTGTCATTAAAATAAAAATTATTCGAACCTGTCCCGCCCGCCAGTTTCGTTCCTGCGTTTCAGCTGACTTTTGGGCGCTGTGGGTGTGTGAGCAGCGCTCGCGTGTGTATGCGGCGGTTGGGGGATGTTTTTTTTTTCACCCGCTTCTACCCGCTTAAGACAAGCAACGGGATGACGCCCCGCGTGAGGGAGGTGGCTGTTTGACTCGGTAGGTGATAAAATGAATGATGCAGGTTGACCACTTCCACCTCGGTCGGTTGTGCGCGTCGTGGCGTAATTATTATTCAGTGGATTTTTACTGGTTTCCGCTGGCCCACAGCGAGCAGTTCGTGCGCTTTTTTTTTGCGCACCGCTCACGATTCTCATTTCGAGTTTTAATGGCATTTTTTTAAGCCATTTGCCCTATTATCTACTCCAAAGCTCACGCTTCAAAAGAGTCAATCAAAACCGTTGTTGGATGAGCGATGTCAGGGTCAAGGTGTAATTTTAAATCGGGCTCTTTAGTGATGTTGAACTAGAGCTTGAATGGCGTGGCGTTTTTTTTCCCCCGCTACACCTGTGTTAATGTCTCATTTGATGGTGAACCCGTTTTTTTTTTTGCAGCATCAGCTAATAGATGCTGAACATAAAAAAAATGCAGATAAAAAAACTCTAGCACCTGCGGGCAGGATTTTTATCGCACATTAAAGCTCACGCTGCTCACGGCAAACGGTGCCCTCAATTAGGTTCCACTTTAAATTGGTTTTTATTTAACAATCGGCCCAACCAACCGCATAATCAGTGTTGATTTAAATTAGTACAATTTATCACATGACTTGACGCTTCACACCGGCTCTGGCTATTGATTGGTTTGATGGGAGGGCTTGTATTTTTTGTTTCCTGCTACCTGCAAGCGTAGGATGGAAATTTTTTGTTTTTGTTCGCCCGTTCTCCGGTTTTGAGGTAATTTATTAATTACATTCGCTATTGTCAATTGATAATAATTATTTTTCCGATGTGAGCCGCTCTGCCACGGTGCATCTAAGTACCCAGCGGCGAACCGTGCATGCGTTTCCCATGGCAACGCGTAATTAATCAAACCACCCCTGTCATTCACATGTCACCCCGAGTGAGAGAGAGAGAGAGAAAGGACACACAATCTGTCGCCAGACACACCAACCTGTCCGCGGCCACTCGTATTGCGATGGCCGGTGGCATCGAATGATCGATGCGAAAATCAAAATCAAACACGTTTGTCGGCGATGTTGTGTCGTGATGGAAATAAACACACCCCAAAAGCCGCGGGTGCCGCCATTGACGCTGACGCTGGCTGGCGCCATTCGGCGTTGGGGGTTAGTGATTAGTGTTTGTCGGCGTTATTTTCTTGTGTGATTAAGCGGCCACCGGGTGGATGAGCGAGCCAGACAAAACTACACAACCACTCGAGGTGGTAGCTTTTTTTTTTCCCCGTGGACCATTTTTCGGGGAAACGAAATTGCAAGAGATTAAAACGCCAGTTCCGCCAGGCGAGGTGAACAAAAAATCGATTCCCCCGAGAATTGGGTGTCATCGCTTCAAATCGAGCCGGGGATTGGGAACTGTTTGGTAAAAGGCAGCAACACACGAGCCCACGGAAGGCTCTCGGTGTACGATTGGAAGTCGACCGTTATCGCGGTCGCTTGTTGCGCTGGCAGCATAGCGGTGGGGCGATAAGCGAAATAATGAAAATGGATTATCAATTTATTAAATATTTAATTAAAACTTTTGTCATCGAGCTCTCGTCGCTCGATCCGCACCCGGTCGTTCTCTCTGGTGGCTGGTGCGATAAAAAAAAGAAAACCTGCCGGGAAAACTGTGGACCCTGAGTCACCGGTGTTGGTGAAGGAACGCTCCAAGCGAACGTTTATCCGGGCTCTAAACGTCGCTAGCTCCCGAAACCCACTCCAACCATTAGCTCACGAGCTGATGTAAGGAAATATTCGCTAATGTCTCGACCGGCAACGACCGTGGTTGGGACGAGGGTTGAAGGGCCACAATGAAGATGGCGGACGAGAGTTCCTATCGATGAACCTCCGCAGCCCGGCGACGGAGCTGCTGCAATGCTTCGCGTTCGAGTTTTATTGGATTCCTGCGCGTAATCAATTAAAAGATTATTCCTCTGTGCACCGGAGGCACCCTCTTTCCAGCTATCGGAGGATGTGTGTGTGTGTGTGTGTGTGTGTGTGCCTGACCCGGGACTTCTTGCCAATCGGAAATGGGTTTTGAGAAATCGATTAGAATCGCTCCCGAGTTGCTCCCGGACGATTGCTGAAAACGCGTTTATGCCGGGGTTAGAATTTTCCCGCCCGTACGTTTGTGTGAGTGAGTGAGAAGCGAGATACACCGAAAGAGCGAGAGGGAGGTAGACCGAAAGAGGGCATCTCGGATTAGGCCCACCCGGTCAAGACAGGTCGTGGAGTGACTGCACACTTTTAGCGAACATCATTATCGACAGCCGCGATAAGTCCCAGGCAGCGTCGGTGGAATAAGAATTTCGCGCGCGTGCGAATCAAGAAGGAACAGCGCGAACTCAGACCGGTTTTGCGTGGCGTAGATGCTTTTTTGCGTTAGTGTGGCCACCCGAGACTAGAATGTGGGTCAAGTATTTCGACAGTCCGGGTTGGGTGGCGAATGTGATCGTCCGAAAATCGTGACACCAGGACACCACGGCCCGAGCGGATGGGAATCAGTTCAAGCAAATCGGCCTCAAGATTGCGGAGGCCATGGTGACTATAAACCGTGTCCATTGTCTTTCAAGGCTTCGATGCCCGTGAAAGTCCTCATTGGCATTTGGTTTTTTCTCTCCTTCTTCTACCTTTTTGTTTTCGTGAGAGAAAGCCAATCAAATCTAATCTAAACGGCTGCTTCAGCGATCCAAAGCATGCTTTGCGTTGATCGTGTACGCGATCGGTTGATCCGCTCGATCCTAAGCTGGTGTGTCTCATGAACATGTGCATCGGTGGGCTTTTGAGAAGCTAACGTCCCGTGACATTTGTGACGACTCTCAAGGGGATGACGCGCGTAACGCTCGTAAAAAGTGTCACTTTATGGACGCCACCCACCGAAATTCGATCGACCACCGGACGATCCGTTGCTTCGTTTGCATCTTCATGGTGGAAGAATCGATCGCTGATGATGAGTTGGAACTAACGAGAGAGTGAGAGCGAGAGAGCGAGAGAGAGATGAAGGGAACAATTACTGCAAGCTGATTATCATCTTAATCACCGTGCCTTGGAATGAGAGCCTAAGCTGTAGGCTTTCCACCACCCAAAGCCGGATCGTCGATGTTCGTTTAGACCACACACGTGACGTCTTTGAGACTCCACGATATTCTTCCGCAAACTTCATTCGCTGGTTTGCGCTGTAAAAAAAACAAACTCCAACTCTATTCCAGCTCTCGATCTAGGCTCTCTGGCATTCCCGGGCCGTGTTCTGCCGTTTTCAATTTCCAATCGCCTCCCGATGGGTTGATTTGGTTCGATTGTTCGCGGCAGATTATCACCGGCTTCTCCACCGTCGACTTACGAACCGGTTCGATTGGGACGAACCCTTCGAACGCGGCTCCCGTTAGCCCGTGCGCCCGCCGTGGACGTGATCGATCAAGATAACCGAGATCGAGAAATATTAATATCTCATTAGGCGCACGCCAAGCGATAGGGAGCGCCCCCGATTCCAGATCACGCTGGAGGATGCATTGCCTGGGAGAAAGCCCACCTTCGTTCTATGGGAGTGCCCACCCCACCCACCGAAACGCACTAATTGGACCTCGGGAGAGGAAAAGTCCGTAGGAAGGCCGCATCCTTCGGAGCACCCAGGAACAACGACGATGACGACGACGAGGACGCCTTTTTTGGCGCGTCGGTGGGAACTGACATCGTTAGCCCGGTTCGCCACGTCCGCACTTCGTCGAGGCACCACGAAACCTTCCCCAGTGGGGGTTGATTTGCATGTCAACCGGTTGGGTGCCTAGGCTAGGATGGAGAAGCCACCGAAGCGGCAACAAACCCACCGGTTTGTGTTTTGATTCCGCAAGCAAGAAAGACGCTGCTTGTTAGGCTTAATTGTTTTCCAATTAGACGAATTCTGCCCGGTAATGGTGGGCCCGTGCGTTTGGCGTTTTTCAGCTTTCTTCGGCTCCGAGGATCCGAGGAAACGTTCGATCGAACGATAATTGATTGCACCACTTTTTCGCTGCTCGCTGCTATCGTTAGTGCAAACGCAAGGGTTTTTTCCCCTGTTATCAGGGAGAGGCCAGTTTTTGATGTTTTTTTTGGGGCGGTTTAGTTGTTGCGAAAATCACACACGACAAGACCATTCTTCGGGCTGGCCGGCGTTTCTCGATCGGTCAAAAGAAATGATACCAAAACGAAATGAAAAAAAAAAAACAACTGTAAAGCCTATCGGTGTTGACGAGCGCACGCGGTCAATCGGTAAACGGAGCCAGATTGTGCTTTGCGAAGCTTCCAAAGCTCCAGCACCAAGCAAGGGATGAGGGCGCGGCCCAAACGCCACCCAACCGTCGGAAATATGATTTACAGCCATTTCCCGGTCCCGGCGCTGACCAGCTGGAACTGGCCGTCCGAGAGAGAGAGAGAGAGAGAAAGAAAGAGCAAACGAGCGAAAGGATGCACGATGCCAATCGATGCGCTCTCGGGGGACGCTCTTGGGGTATTAATATCTATTAAATAAATCATCATAAAAACGAAGTCAAAAAGGTTATGCCTCGGTTCTGGGTTGGGCCAGGAACTGGACCCGGTCCGATCCGTCCATCGATGGCGTACGCGCGCGCGCGCCCGGCTCGCTTCCTCGTGTTGGTGAGTGTGGAATACATAAAAAAGGGATAAATATTTGATGGAAAGGTATTTTTTCATTACTTTCCGCCCTTTCGGCTTCTCCGTCCATGTGGGCTGGTCTGATCCAGCTGGTTCTTGCGTGGGATAGATAGACGGATCGACGGATGGCCTGGTCGATGGGTTCCTGTCGCTTTTATCAATGCCCGGACCGTTTGATCCGAACGTTCGTCCGCCTGCCGTCCGTATCGGTGGGTCCTTATGGATGCTTAATTCCACAACCGCTTCTATGGAACGGCGCAAAGAAGGAAAGCAGCAAAAAAAACACACGCAAACCAAACCAGAATGAAGGAAAGAAGCAAAAGCGTATCTAGACGATGGGGATAGATGGGTGGCACACGCGTTCCTTTCGGTTGGCCTTGTTTTTTTTTGCTGTCCTTTGCTGCGCTGTGTGTCCTCACGATGGGTTCGGCTTTGCCTGCCAATTGACCGGCGTTTGACCGGCGGCTTTTCGCGCTAAGCGCCGTGTGATTTGTGGATGTTTCTAGCTTCGTTTTGCAGCCACGTTACTGTGAGATGATTCCAATGGGTTCTATTTATTTGCCGTTTTATTGTGAGACTGGGATTTCCTAGAGGTGCTGATAATGTATAGACTCTGAGAAAAAAAAACAACGTTCGTGCCTTCTGATGCAACCTTCGTTCAGTGCATTTGTGCAACGGTGCATGCGTTTGTGAGTACCTTGCACCGTTTGCTGTCATTTTTTTAAACATTATCTTACATTGCGCCTTGCCTTGCCCATGAAGGTTTTTCCTTCTTCAGCTGGGCTGAGTACGAGCTCACAGGCTTTCCGACATCCTGTCCTCGCAAAAATAAAAAAAACACACCCTCAACTACCCACCCACATCGTGGTACACCCGCACGGAAGCCGTCGCATCGCCCGAGCGAACCTGGGCCGGGTGATAAGAAATGTAAATACGGCACAAAATTTAATTTGTGTAATTCAAACACACGCACTCCCCCCCTTGCCGGTTGGGAGGTTCGTTCATTGCTGACATCCACCCTCATCTACCCCCCCCTCCCCCCCCGACGACGAAAAGGGCCCCTCCCCTATCCCTGGTTTTGCCTTCTCTTATCACCGACGTCGCGCGTTCCAGCTGCGGGTCACCGTTGTTTTGGGGATGGTGGTATGTGAACCGCGCAGTTTAATCGTCTGTTCGCTGGTTTTGGCTCCGGCCGTGGCTTTAGGGTTGTTTCCATCTCCCTCCCCCACCGGGTGGGATGGGATTTTCCCATTCCAAAACCCGCACAGCTGTTCGCAGTTTGGAGAAATTAGGTGTTATTATCTGCGTGCGTTTGTTTGTTGCTTTGTT
This sequence comes from Anopheles nili, assembly GCF_943737925.1. Lineage (NCBI taxonomy): Eukaryota > Metazoa > Arthropoda > Insecta > Diptera > Culicidae > Anopheles > Anopheles nili. The sequence continues at coordinate 6,837,394 of NC_071292.1, forward strand.
GTTTTTTTTTGTTCTACGTTCGCTTGTCTCTTGTGGATTGTGTTTTTTTTCCTTCCTTTACTCGATCTTTCTTTCTCGCTCTCTTTCTCTCTTAATGTACCCCGTTTTGGGTTGGGTTCACCGCGGTGCATTTCTGGCACTTCCCGGTCGGGAGTCCCTTTGACGGGACCGTCATGTGTTTACACGTCGTATTTCGAGAAAACAAGCTTCCGCTTTGGGTTGTGGGCCCGAAACGAGACCCAGCAATGACGGTACAGAGAGAAAGGTTATGTGTTTTGGGTAAGGCTCGCGAAAGGGCGAGCAGCCAAGGGAGGGACTGTTTTGTCGTTTAAAATCGTTGCTAAAGTCCTTGTAATAAACTGTGGAAAGCCTCCGAATTTTAAACACATTCAAGAGAACGTTTTTTTCTAAATTCCCTTTACCTAACTACGGAAGAAAAAAAAACCCACCATTTCCTGCATGATTATCATCGCCCTCAAGGACCTTTCTGAACCCTTTCAAGCATCTGAACGGGTGTTTTCTTCTTTTTACCAGTGTTGTTGTTGTTGGAATGGCTAATAAAATCATATCACCATTGTCCGCCCGATCAGCTCAAGGACACGCTGGTGCTCCGAGGGCACTTTTGTTTGCTTTCTCGAAACCCCTTTTTCTTTCTGCGCTTCTTTCGACGACCTCGAGTGCATCTGCATCTGGCGGGTTGTGGCCGTGCCACAGGTTTGCCTTGGAACGAATCGCTCGAATCAAAAGAGGATGCGCTCGATTGGATCGCAGGATACCCAAGGCCAAATCCTGCGCATCCTTTCGTGCGACCCGTCCTCACAAGGCTGTTATTGTTCGTTTGTTCGTACGGCAGTGCTCACCACCACAACCCTGGCGGGGGCCACCTTCCTAAGCCTCTCGAAAGGAAATCCAAGATAAGCACGCTAAATGAGAGATGAAGATAAACAGCCGCTTTGTGCCGAGGCGCATTTCGAGCGGGAAAGGGAAACCCCAAGGCCCTTAGGATTCAAATCGGTGCCCTCAAGTGCGGGTGCGTTCAGCATTTAGCAAAGCCACCACCACCCTCACACACACATACACATACCGCATAACGTGCCCACAGTGTGAAGGAATCCTTTTCGCATCCTTTTCACCACCCTCCCCGGGAGAGGTCCTTTCGTCGAGCCCGCAAGACCCTCGAGGCGATGGTGAAGAAAGTTTGGGCGAACGCTCAAATTGTTTGCGGTTGCGGGGCCCGAAATCCGAAGCCGAAAGGATTCGTGCGAAAGTGGATTAGGGCCCGTCCGAACGCGCGCCCATCCCTGCTCAGGTGCGCCCACTCTCCCCTCTCCCCCCACCCATCCCCCCAGGCAGCCGCAGCCCTTCGAGGGGTGAATGTGTTTTGTTTGTTTGTTTGTTAATTTGCTCCCTAATACTTTAAGAACTTTCCAGACCGAGAAAGGAGGTCCTGCCGGTGGCAGGGTGTGAACTGTTTGTTTATTTGTTCGCTGCGGCAGATCAACCTTGGCATCGCTTGCTTGGATTGCAACCCGGTCGGGCTTGGAAGTGGTCGGTTTAAAGCGTCCAGTTGAATACTTTCACATAAAGTCGGCTAAAAGGGTGTCGGAGATGGGAAAACGTAAGAAGAAACAAAAAGCAACACCCACCCCCCCCCCACACACACACACACACTTCAAACCCCTTTCGGGGGTGGGAAAATGCAACGGAGCGAGGGTGAAGTTTTTAAAGCCAGCTTAAAAGCTGCAACGCCGCTCAGCTTTATCGCCACCCTCGAACAAGAGCTTTAAGAGCCGGCATCAATTACTTACTATCGGCCAATTTAATTTCCTCCCGAAATTTACCACCCACACACCCCTTTTCCCTCCCCTGTGTGGGGTGGTGGTGCATGTGGGCTAACTTTCAGCTGCATTTCCTTCCCCGTATCGGGGAGCCATTCATCAAAATCCGTGCCCTCAGTGTGCTCGGGCGGGAAAATCGGTTGCAGAACTGAGAGAGAGAGATAGCGAGAAAGAGAGAGAGAGAGATGGAGAGCAAATAGTGCGCGCCAGTGTAGGATAAATTAATTAAAACGTTTGCAATACCCTACCCCACCGGCCTCAGGAGGAATTTCCGTTCTCACTCGGGCGCTGTAACGGAGCTTTTCCATCGGTTTTTGTTTTGGATTTTCCAATCCCCTGCTCCCGGCCAGGGCTCCCTTGGGCCAGGTCTCCACCAAACGATGGATAAAGCACAAGGTCTGAGCTATATGTATATGTGTGCGCTTATGTATGTATACATTTATATCGCTCACTAGCGGTCCCCGAAGGGATCCTAGCGTCGATTGAAGTGTAGAACGTAACTCTTCGCTTTATTTTCTGCTGTTCTCGGGTCCGATGTTTTGGTCAGCCTCAGCTCACCCATCGAGTTCGTTGTGTAGCTATGCTGGCTGGTTTCCTTTTTTCCGGGGTTTTTTTTACTGGAGAAAAACTCCCGCTTGTTTTTCCTTCTCATTTAACACACAAACATGCGATCGTTTGCACGGGTCGGTGAACTACGGGGGGGTGGCTAAAAGTGTAAACTACCCTCCAGTGGTGGGGGTGGAAAAGTTCCAAACTCCACTTACCACCTCCCATCGTCGTCGTCGAGTGTGTGTGCGACAAGAAGCAACCGAATTCGGGAAATGCATACATCACACAAGGCGGAAGGATCTCGTTCGGGAGTTCATTTAGCACTTTTGGTGAGTGGGTGGGAAGGCTGTGGGAGGAAGGGCTAAAGGTCGATCGGTGCGGGGAAGGACATCTCGGGAGATTCTTCCACACCAGCAGACAGGCGTGTTGGCGCATCCTGGCCAGGCGTATTCCCGCATCGGTCCCGGCTCGCAACCAGCTTTCGGGAGTTTCGTTCTTGAGCAGTAGCAACATCGCTCCTGTGGTGTGGGGAGGGAGGATGAAAGGAGTGAGTGGTAGAAGACCAGAAGAAGTGGATGGGACGTAGACCAGCAGCAACCGGCAGCGGCGAAGCTCGTGTGCAGTTTCTCATTTACAGTTTGAAATTTTAATTAAATAATTTTGAAGTTTGAAGCCTGCAGCTATTTTTCGCCGTTCGCCACCGACGCCGATGTATGCATTTTATGGAAACCTTCTCATCCATCCGGCCGTCCGAGCGCGGAATCTTCCCCCGTTGCTCATGCCACCCATGCCACGCCCCTCTCAAAGGCATTGGGGGATGGGGTGGTTTTGGGTTAGGCCCACCGCGTGTGCAGGGCAATCAACTCGGAGCACTCGGATGCTGCACTCGAGTGTACTCGCGCCCTTAGCCGTTGCCGCATCCCGAAATCCTCACCACAAGAGTCCTTCATTATCTTCGTTTCGTTTTTCGGGCACGTCAGCCTCCCATTTCCAACCCATCCAACCCATGCAAGTTTTCCTCCAACTCGATGGCTGATGCAGCGAGCGAAATACCGCAGGGTTTCCCGGGTACTACTTCAATTACCGTCGAAGTACTGGTTGCCCGGTTGCCTTCTCGTCCTTGCAGAACATCCTGATTGCCTGCTGGTCTCAACCGACAAACGTGTGCTCCGATGCCCGAATTGTGCGTCCGATGTGTGCATTCATTTGTAAAGTGCAGCTGCACCCTGCAACCGGACTCGAGCTGCCGAATCGAGGCCAACGTTTTCTTCTGGCGATGTTACACACACACGCACGTGTCCACCTTCTAACCGGAAGGCACCCTAAAACCTTTCCAACGGGGACGCGTTGGCTCGACGTTCTAGGTGCAAGGCTATTTATCCAATTATCCTGCGGGCCCGTGGACATGTAGGATGCAATTGAATTCTCTCCACCCCACGCCCGACTTAGCTAACTTGCCGGGGATTATGGGCGAAATTTTGGGCACCGCGAGCAGCCACACCATTGTCGGTGGTTTGCTTCCTTCGGTTCGAGCTGACTGGGTATGCTTACACACGCATCCAATCCGCGAGCCTTATCAAAACCGACTCGATGGCGTTCGCGACCAACGCGATCGCTGTTTTGCGTGGAAATTGAATTCCTTTGTGACCGCGTGGTGGAAAATTATCACCTAAGCGTTGTTGCCTTTTATGGAACCGAGGCCGGATGATCGTGCAAATAAACTCTCACGCCGTGAACGGTCACATTCGCTGGTTGGTGAAGATGCTCTAAAAGTCCTGCAGTATGGTTTTAAAATGAAATAGAAACCAATCCGAGCCACTCATCCGTGTCCGAGCCATGCTGCTCTTTTGGGTCACAAGGGTGACGAAAGGGCATGTTCACGCAAACCGGCCAATTTTGGCCCGATGCCAACTTTTCCGACCCACAGAGAGGCGAGCTTAAATGCAGCACCAAAAATAGATCGAAACGAGCTTGCGAACCACCTTAAAGGTGTAATTTGTTGGGCTGGGCTTGAGAGCTTTTTCGTTGTTTTGTTCACTCACCCTCCGCCTAAATGGCCGTTTTCGTGTTGTGTTTATTCGCACGAAACAACGACCCGGGTGCTCGAGTGTTTAATGCCAATTGCCAATGCGTCGCTCCCCAACCAACCAACCAACCAACCAGCCAACCCGTCGGTTTCGGTTCCGGGGGGTTTCGATTTTGATTTTCGAGGATGTTTTTTTTATGTTGCTGCTCATGGAACCGGTTCTGCTTGGTGGCTGGTGTCTGACTCTCTAGGCCCCCCCTTTTTTTGGATTCTTCATGGGGAGTGGGTGGGAGCGAGCGCTTATCTTGCCACCTTTTTGCTTCCCGGAACCCCTCCTCGAGGCGTCCGATAGTAATCATAGAGCGCGGTAATAGGCGACCGTATACAGTAATTACAGGGAAAATTCCCTATAATTTACATTTCAACCCAAAGTGGTGGTTATGTATAACAAAACGGAACGCTCGCCAACACCAACGGTGGCTTTTGGGTGGCTGGTTGAGATGGGATCGGGGGTTCGGAAACCGAAAGCGAACGAACCCACCCCCTAACCAGCTCTTCGACGCCTCGAGGGCACCCAATGGAAACTATTCCGAATGGAAAGGGGAAGATGAACCCCCGGGAGCCGGGGCTCGGGATAGAGAAGAATGCACAACTTGCCGTTGGTGGCACGACCCTTTGGCTTGTGGTGGGTCAAAGGCTTTAAGATGGGGGCATCAAAAGTAGACAAAAAAAAGGTAGAGGCTAGAGGTTGCCAGAATGAACTAAATCTCATTTAGAATGGCTCGCTTTTGGATGCAAAATTTGCGCTGCTCAAGCTTTCGTGCTGGAACATTGGAACGAATTGTAGAAAAGTGCATCGCATTGGGAGGGCAGGTCTAAAATTGCAAGAATTCTCCCACCGAGGTGCATTAAACCGTGTCCCGGACACTGCCCAGGTTCAAAACCAGATCAATCTGGTGCCGGTTTAAGAAAAAACCTGGATGGATACGCGCCAGCCGCAGGACATCTCTGGCGTTGCATCGTTCGACGCGCGCGCGAAATGTAGCGAATTGTTGACGCGAACGCGAAGCGCGCAAAGAAAACGTAAAGGAAAACCACCTGACTCGTGGCAGCTCAGTCCCGGATGCTCTAAGCGAACAGACGGGTTGGATCGGTCCTCTTTTTTTAGCCCACTAGCCCTTGGGCCAATTCCAATTCTTCCGAGTGAACGTGTCCGTTTAGCGGCTGCTCTGGTCTCGACGATGGACGTGCCCTAGCACCGGTTGAAAAACCGGCCACAAAAAGGGACGCACCAGCAGACAGATAGCAACGGCAAGAGGTCCCAAAAGGGAGGAAGGGCCCATGGTCGGTGTTTAAAATTAAATTATATGTCTCACGTAAGCTGAAAATTACAGAGGAAACCGATATTGTCCGAATCTGATCGAGGGCGGTGCGCTTGATTGCGGTGCACGAGTGTGTGTGAGTGTGGTTTCGTTCTACTCGGCCACGTTTGTCCTGTTTGTTGGCTTTCGTTTTCGTCCCCCGTTCGTTCCGTCCTTAGGGAGAGCCTTACCATCGGACCGGACCAAGTGTCGGTATCTTCACCGGCAATCGTGCTGGTTCAATGGTTGGGTTTTCGATTCTGCCGCAGGGCAAAAGAAACGTGACACGGCGTGGTGTCCCGGGTTTGGGGGTTTTCTTTTGGGCTTGTTTCGTTTTTCCACAGCTCGAGAGTAGGGTAGTTTTTGAAAAAAAAAAAAACAAGAAATACCTTAAAATGGCCGAATGGATGCAATCGTTTCGTGCGCTCCGTGGGCGCTTTCCTGGGCAGCGTTTGAGGATGTTTATGGCGTAGGAAAGCTGATTTGCATGTAAACGGTTTCGGCAGGCATTGGTCGTGGCATTGGTGTGCCACCGGGGGGAAAACGGATACAGAGGCGCCTGTAGGAGTCCAAATTCAGCCGGGTTGGGGGTAAACCATCCTCGTACCGGTTCGACGATCCGTTTCGCACATAAACGCGGTCATAGTGCGGCCGAATTGAAAGAAAAACGATAAAATTCAATCACCTTGTCCGAGGGTGAGGATTTTATGTGTGTTTTTTTGTTGTTTTGCTTCGGCAACGCCTCCTTCGATCACCAAGCGGCGGTGTGGCGCCATCCAAGTAGCCGGTGGTGAGAAAAAAAAGCCCACTCACTCACAAAAATGCTTCACACGCGGCCAGCCTGGCCGCGCTAAATCATGCGTTCATTATTAGCACCTCGTCAGGCAGGTCCTTTTGCGCCCAGTCCCAGCATCAATTGAGCCATCATGTTTTACGAGCCTCCATTCCGCGAACGACCAAACGAACAGCTAGCAACCACGGCTGCTGACGCTGACTGTTGCACTTTCACTCACGCGCTCGCGGGTTTGATTCCGTTGCACTTGCACACGATCGTTGCGGTTCGTTTGTCGGCGTTTGGGGCTCACTGCGAAGGGCACGTTTCAGGGGCAGGGCGCCGTTTTAAAAGGGCCCAAGACGGTGGGGAACCGTGGAACAAGACGAAACACAACGAAACACCGGAACGACATGCATGCGCGTATGCATAATACAGCTTTTTCCCGTCGGTTGGGCTCGAGCACGGCGTGAAGATGCAGATGGGGTTTGAGGGAGCGAAAGAAAAAACACCTCAACGGGTCCAAGAAGTCCGTCTTGCGTCCCTGGAAAACCACAAGCCACCCTGCCGGTCCATTTAAGAAGGTCGGAAGGTGCCGTTTTGCGAGCCCCAACCGGGCGAGAACATTTCGATTCCGTCAAACGAGGAAGCTCGCTGGTTAATCGCCATTACGCACGCACGAAACGATGGTGCTGCGGTTGGAGAGTTTTTTGCCTCGTACACACAGAGACCCTTCGGTGCATTCCGGTGCAATTCCTCTCTGACCGCAACACTCCACCTGCGCTGGCGAGTCGTTTGTCACTTTGCCGCTTGGATGGTCCACAGGGAAGCCGCACGAAACGCGCACGGCCGCTTGCGTGGCACGGCGTTTAATAAAGTATGCCATTATCGCGTGTTATGAAACGTTTTATTATCGAATTTAGCGCGACCGGTGGCAAGGGTGAAGCTCATGTACGGGAGTTTGGACCGTTTTTTTTTTGTGTGGCTTCCCCTTTTTGGATCCTGAGTTCGAAGCTTGTTTTTTTTCCCGCGCCACACCGGGAGATGTTTGTTTCGTTAATTTTAAATAACTTCGCCCCCTTTTTTCATACGCTTAGAGGTCAGCTGCACCCAAACCTTTTTCCAGACGTGCTTTTGCTCGCACCATCTTATTGCGTACGGCTTATTGCGTGAACCGTAAATCGAAGCTCCGTTCGGTCGGTGGAAAAGGTTGAAGCGACTGCACTGATATCTTCCACACCAGGCGGTTTAGAAAACGAATCTGCGTTTGCGTCTAGCGCAACTAACGGCATCCGTGCATGTGCATCACGCGAAACGAACCTTGTTTTCGCTGTTATTCACCCTTAGGGAAGCACAAACGACGTTCGGTGGGAAATGGGTCGAATCAGCTGATCGTGTGGAAAGGTGGAGGGTGTGAAAAAGAAGGAAAAACTGCACCCCCATCGCCTGTAACGTGAGCGCGAAAAGTGAAACAACCACACGGAGGTCGCAAGTTCCCAGCCGCAGCCAGCTTTCGGCTTACAGTCACGTTCGCACACCTGCGGATTATGTTTGACAGCTTTTTGAAGGCTGGCGCAGCAGCCCTGAAAGGCTGCCGGTACCGCGAAAACGATGCTGGAAGTCGTGCTTAGCGATGGGTTAGAAGGTCAGCAGCCCGTGGGGAGCCAGCCAAGAGGAGTGGCCACTTCGTGCATCAACCTGTGGCTTTGGGGGATGTTTTGAAGCGGACGCTTGCTCGCGTTGATTGAACGATTTTTGTTTCGCTGGGTTTGGTTGCAATAATTCGCGGTTTTTGCGGTGAAATCTTCGCTTTTAATTGCCATTTTCCTAACTAAAGAAGAGTTGGAGATTGATTTTTACAAAGGCATTTCGAGCAATATTTGCTAAATGCCAGCCTCATTCTCATTCGGTTGTGAGATGATGTCATTTCTACGACCACTCGACCGCCGAAGACCGGCCTCGATTGCCCTTTAATAATCTGTAGTGTTGTGTAGTGGCCCGCGTACCGGTCTTATCATTGGCCCTTTTTCACCATTTGTCTCTCATTTTCCTCCCATTTCAGCCACGCCGACAACCGTGACGGTGAAGATTGGCGGCGAAACACTAAAGGTAAGCAGGAAACTCGCCACCCCACCCGAGTAAGAAGCACCAAAGTGTCCGGTCGAGTGCGCGATCGATGATTAAAGGCACGTTCTTGAAGTGACCCTTCGCCTGCACGCCTTCACCCCAACAGTGCGCAGGGGTGGCCGCTTTTCGAGTGGTCCTTGGCCGCTCGAGCGCTCGTGTGTGCGTGTGTGTGCCCCATTAGCCCGGAATGGCCGGAAAAAGGGACTGGGCGCGTGGGCGTATGGGACGTGAGGACGTCATCTATAATGCAAACGGTGAAACAGGGGGCGCACTTGATGAGGAGACCAATGGGGCCCATCTTCGCCCGCCGAAGGACATTACACAAAAGCTCAACTAATCATCGAGATAATGGGCCGTAATTGAACAGTGCCCTGCTTCTGGACAGGCGACGCCACCGGCATGTTCCCGGTATGATTAACAATTAATCTTATTTGCTAATGAATGATTGACCATCGCGGCTCGCTTCGGATACGGATCGTGACGAGGGGTTTCGTGGGTTCATTGGACGTGGTGGAGGGACGCAAAAAAGGGAGCCACGTAGACAAACCCATCTCATACGCACTTCTGTGTGTGGCCGTGCGGAGTCGGGTTGTCTAATGGAATAAAGATGGATGGAACCATCATCGTGTGCTCGTGATGACGTCGAATTATCATTCTGCAGGGTTAATGCGATTCGGGCTACATTCACGGGGTGGGCCAGATTACGTGGTTTATGGGCCAAGGAACGCTTTTTGTAGCGGATTTACGCTTCAACAATGGAATATTAAGTTGTCCATTTGACGGAACGAAGCGTCCTTCAAACTGTACGTAACCATGGCAACCGAGGCGCGATGAAGTGGTTGAACCGTTTTTGCACAACCTGGTACACCTGGAGGTGTTGCTTGCATATTTCTGCACAAATTCCTGCCACATTCACGCCATCTGGCGGACTGGCAGCGCTAATCTGACGGCTCGTGAGCGTTCAATCAATGCCTGCTCTCGATGGCGTTTGGCAAAGGTGGCTCGGAATTAAACCAGGATCACGCAAGCTGCCCCGATGCCACGCTGCTCTATTTGTCTATCTGCTCGTGATGGTTGCTTTTCGTCCCAATCTCTATCTCTCTCTCTCGTTTTCTCTCTCACATCCATTGTGGGTAAACAACCGCAAGGGTGTGACGCACCCCCCACGGGGGCTATTTATCGTTATCTGCATCTCGCATCTTAATTCGCATGCTGGCAAGAGGCAAAGGAAAAGAGAAAAAGCGAAGAAGAAAAAAAGAATATGAGAAAACAACCACCATTGCGGTCGTCCCGGGTGCGGAAGCGAATGAGGGCAAAACCGGCAAATCACGTTCACCCGCCCCGTTCGGCTTAATCCACGGCTAATCGCTCTCATCGCTCATAATTGCTCACTTCCTTGCAGCATGTCCATGCGCGTGTGTGTGTGTGTGTGTGCCGTGCGTGAACACGTGCTGCCAATCACCTCAGGTGAGCCCACGGACGGAAAGAAGTCCTCAAATCTCATCTGGCAGGGAACTTCTGCCGACTCATCGCTGCTCATCAGTCACCGGCAGCAGGTCGGTAAGGGCTTGGGAAAAAGAGATAAAAAAAAGAAAGAAAGCAAGGAAAAAAGAAAAGCGAAGCCTCGCGCTAAACGGAGGCCGTTTGCCGTTTCTTCCGTTCGGTTTCGATTGCATCGCTTTGCCACCGTGGGCAGGTGAAGGGCCCGGAGGTCGTGAGTCAGCTGTTTTTGTGGAGGCCCCTCCCTGCCTTCCCTCCCGACCCACCATCCGTGCTACCGGTGTTTCCCTCCACAGTCGCTTTCCCAATTACTATTTTCATCGCTCGCTTCTCGACGTGCTGCGACGTGCGAACTTTTCAATAATAAACCCCCGCCGGGGATGGTTTCTTATGATTTCGATTACGTGAGGGTGGAGGGGGGGTGGGAAGAGCCACGAGGGAAGAGCTCCGCCGGAAGTGGGACGCCTAGAAGCGGCTTACGAAACGTTTAGGAAATGTTGCCCCTTATGCAACGGGCGCGCAAGGTGTTTATGTGCCCGTGTCTGTGTCTGTGTGCTCCCTAACAAGAGCGCCACCCTGAGAAGGGCCCTGGGAAATGTGTGCGTGTGTGTTTTTTCTCTCTCTTTTTCCCATCCCTAAACCTCCTTCCCTAGCTTCACTCCGACCGTCTGTATTTTAACGATCTACAAAGCGATGAGAATTATCGTTATTATTATTTGGGATGATTTATCACATTTTATATCATCTCCCTTTTGCGCGGACCGGTTGGTTCTTGCTGTTTCGCTTTTCACCTTTCGAGGTAGAATTTCCCGGCCGTACAGCCGTCGGTCGGTTAGCAACCGTTTAGCCGCTCATGGCATGCTGCTCGCGGTGCAGTTCGACTTACGCTACTTTACCCTAAAATCCAAGCACAACCCTAGCGAACGATCGAACAGCGGTGACGCGGGATTTCGAAGCTGAATTAACTTTGATTAAACTATACGAAAATTATGCTAACTGGCGTTGTAAATTTGAAATAACCGCACAACACCCGTAATGTGTGCCCTTTTCTCTGCCGGTGCACGCTGCGCAATCATCCTTATGGCGATTATCCTCGCATTCGCGTAATGAAGTGCGCTCGAAATCCACTGATCCCTGCGAATGATGATGATCCCCGAGGTGCACGGTTTCGTCCACCGGGTAGCGCGGCAGGCAGGGATAATTCATCACGAATCCCATCTACCACCGATCGCACCGAGCACTCTTTGTAACGGAGAAAAGCTTCATCGAGCCACGCCATCAGGACGCACATCAGGACGAGAACGACGACGGATGCTTTGTCTTCCACCTGGCTGCGTGCGCGTGTGTGTGTGGGGATGTTTTTGTCTATTTGCGGACCCGCTTCGATGCCGATGCCGATCCGACCGATTGCCGATGCGAAAGGACGGAGCGGGAAAACTAAAACCCGGAGAACCTTTTTATATAATTACCAATAAACGTAATTGAATCGTGTGGCCGCTGTTGCTCTCCCGCTGGGTTCAGGGTCGGTGGATTGCCCCCCGGGGTGGGGGGGAGGGGGAGGTGGGAAGGGCGCGGACCCGCGGATAAGATCTCGGGCCCGAAGGGACACACGGAAGCGGCCCCGGGACGATGATTGGGATAAATTCCGAAAAAACCAAAGCTAAAACGTTCACTGATTTATTTCGCTTCCTTTCTCTCACTCTCTCTCTCTTTCTCTCTCTTGCGTTTGGTGAGTGGATTTTTTTTCTTTTTCGAGCCCTTCTTTGTGTGAGTGCGTGCGTACGTGTGCATTCCGTTTGGTCCTGGTATTGTTCCTTCCACTGTCCATGCTCTCCAGCTGTGTGCTACACACAGCTCGAGTAAATAGCGTACCATCATTTCGTCCTGGCCAGTCTTTACTCTCGGGCATGCTCGGGATGAGGGGTTTCTTCCCGCCTTATCCTTCTTCATCGGGCTCAATTCTAGTTCCCTCCAAACCGAACGCCGAACGAGTGGAAGGGAAATGAAAATTATGTCCCTTTACGGAAAATTGGCTCTTGGAAGCAATCATCATCCATTACGGCGAGCGAATGCCATATTTAAGCGATCGCTTGCTTCCACCGACCAATCTGCTGCAGCTGATTGCCGTTGTTGACCTCAATTATTTATTCACAACCGATTGCCTGATGCGAGTGAGGGGGGAGTGAACTGAATCGAATGGGGTGGATTTTCCTACTCCCAAAACCCCACCTCCAAAACGCGCCATAGTAATGTGAGTTTCCTTTTTTTTTTTCGTTGCTCTCGCGCTCGATTCCGGAATGAATGCTTAATGAAATCGCAGTCGATTGATTTACATCTTGTCTACCATTCGCCGCTTCGCTAGTCCTGGCCAATGTGCAGCATCTTTCGCGCATCTGTTCCATCTTCAGGCGTTGGAAGTTGCGTTCCTTTCGCATGGTGGAAAAGCGAGTGGAAACCAACAAAAAAGAAAACGCACGGAAGTCACGGTTGCCACATGGCGAATCTTAAAGGGGAAAAAAAAACCACACATACTTCACGTGCAATGCTGCGGCGAAGTGCATTAATGCATTCTCCTTAACCACCCGATGCGCGAATTTGCATCACCTTCTCGCGTGCGTGTGAGAACGAACCGTCGTGAAGGTGCAACAAGAAAAAAAACAACAACCCCCCACCCGGTAATTATCTCGTTCTCGTGTTCGATTCGCCTGAGACGGGCTGTCACATTTCCCATCATAAATCGGACGGATTCGCTGTCACCCGTGGACGTGAACCCCGTGGTCCGTTGACAGATGACAACCGTTAGCACCCACTTACCCCGTGGTCGGGGTGGGTTGGTTGGCCACGAAACGGGGCGGATAATTGCGAAGGTAATCTGTCAAAATGCGCCCCGACGGTGGGAAAAAGGTCCATCCATCTTCTAGCGTGCGCGAAATGTGTGTGCGTCTGTACCGAGCTTATGGCACCGTCGAGAGGTACTAGCGATGCTCGAAAGGTGCGCCTAATCGTGAGGATTAAGCGGTCAGCTAATGGTGCGGATAATTCCAGGCTCTGCAACGAGTGCACACACCTGACGATGCACCTGACGATGCACGGAAATGTGTTTCCATCCCGGAAGTGACGCGTTTTGCTGCTCGCTAACTAGTCTTGTTCCACCTTTGCTTCGAGCAAACCGTCCAGATTGGATCGGATCTTCTACAGACCTTGTGCGTATGCAGGAAAAAAAACCTGCACGGATTTTCCGGCCCAGTGAGACATGCGAAAAAAAATCCTCTTACTCAGGCCGTGTCGACAGCGCTCGACGCAGAAGGAAGACACTCCTCGCTGGGTCGCTGGGTTAAGGTTTGCCATAAGGAGAGATTGGGTGCAAGAAGTCATCATCTTCTCCATCGCGCGCCACACCCTGGGAGATGAGATGTTGGGTAAATATTTATCTTTCCCATATTAGTTAGCACTTCAGCGGCAGTAGAGTTCCGCCCTTCGCTGCTGCTGCTGCTGCTGCTGCGTGAAATCTCGGCTGTAATCGAGCATCATCGATAGACGACTCCACGCTGCGTCGTTCGTTCGTTCGTTTGGTTGGGGGCATCGTTTTTCACCTCCGCCGCGCGTAGGGAACTTGGGAATTGGCCCTCGCTGCCCTTCGGGTGCGAGCGAGTGTGTTTTCTTTTGCTTTCGTTTGCGAGACGCGATTATTTTGATAATGTGGTGTTTTATCTGCTTTTGCAAGTGTTTTGGAAATAAATATTTCTCCACACGCGCTGCGCTCGTGCGGCAGGGTCTTTGGAGCGCCTTTGGAGGTAGTTTAAAAATGAATGAACGGTTGTGTGGGGGAAGGGAGTAAAAGAAAAACCCTCCCAATCTCCCTAGCGGATGGTGAACGGCCGGCTTAAGTGCCTTTCAATTCAATTTCCTTGTCCAACCAACTCGTTTCCCGTAAAGGTATTGGATTTAAAAATTTAATAAGCGACATTTAAAACAGCCGTTTCACGTTTAATTTTCCCCCATTTCTTGCGCAATAAAGGACCCCGTAAACCCGCAGGGGTGTATTGAATTTGAAAAATACGCTTAAGCGCTCGGTTGACGATCCGCTCCGGGGTCCGTAAAGTGATTATTCGCCTAATCGAATCCTCCCCGTTTGATTAATGTTCGCTGGTTTCCAACGACTCTGACCCACTTGAGCCCTTCGCGTTGCATTCGCGCACATTCAAAGAGCCCAACGACCTCGCCGCTGGGTTCGGAAAAGTCCGTGATTAAATTATGCTCTCCGATGCCAGGCTTATCTGCCGGTGATTATCGTCCGGGTTTCGTACGATTCGATGGAATGTGATGTAGCCTTTTTCTCTCTCTCTCTCTCTCTCTCTCTCTCTCTCTCTTTCTCCTTTTCCGCCATTAGCTATTTATGAATTGATATCCCCAAAGCCTGCTGCGATGGGTGCCCGCCTGACTAACGATGTTTCCACAGCAACCGATCAAAGCCACCCGATACGCGACGGATGCAACAGGGTGGTGAATGTTTTTCGATCAGCGGTTTTTATCGCCCGGCTAGATTTGATTCGTTTCCTGTTAATTTTGAATGAACGAAGCGGGATCCGGTTGGATAGCAGCTCGATAGGGCAACCGGTTCCGGGACGCTAGGGAGGCTGGGTTATCTTTATAAACCGTCGATCGACCTGTAGTTCCGAAAGAAGCGTAATGGGGCTGAGTTGGGAAAAGGGCAAATTTTCATGGCCCGATAATCCAATCTTTACGGTCACTTTGGTCGCCTTTATTCTATAATGGAGATTAGGCCGTTTATGATATGTTTCGGGAGCGGGTTGCTTTGCCGCCGATAAACCTTCGCAACCGGTAGTTGCATTCGGGCTTTGTGCTGCTAAGCTGTTTTGGAACAGGATTTTCAATCATTCGAACGGAAAATCCTCAGGCTTCCATTTCTCATGCCTGTTCAGTGGCCTGTCGTACAAGCCGTTAACATTGACAGCGCATTATCGCGCTCCTGCAGTTCAGTTCGCCTGGTCTTAGCTGCTCTCACACCTGGCCAGGGTTTCCTGCAATGGATCTAAAATAGCCCAATTTCTCACACACGCACCCAACACGGCGTTGACACTCATCATCATTTACATTACGCCGGATTTCGCTCCTCTCCAGGCATGGTTTATGATGGTTTCCCTCAATGTTTTAAGGCTCCACCTTCTGAGGCATGAATCACTCACGTCACGCCACAACACATGGCTCGAAAATGCCCCCAATAGTCCACTCACTTTCACCCTCAGAGCCACCCCATCAAGTGAGGCTCATCAAGCGAGCAGAGGGTGCACCTTCATGTACTTATCACCCACCCTTCGGAGGCAAGCCCTTCTGCGTTCGACCTCACCTTCCATTAGTGACCTGACCCGTGGCTAACACCTACGCAGCCTAAAATAGGCTGCGGTCGCTCGATTATTTATTCCATGTTTGTCAGGTTATTAGCGCTTCAATGATGAATCGATAATGAAACCGTGTGCGGGTACTTAGAGCCCAGCCCCCCGGTGGGTAGGTTTAACGAGTCGGACCGCTTGTTTGCCGGCAGGCTCGCTGTGGCCCAAACGCACCAAATCTCAGACCCAAGGTCCAGGGTTTACGAGCTGAGGTTCACTTTTAGGGCTGCTTAAGTGTTTGACAAGTGGCTTTAATGGAAGTGGCGTGGCAGTACGCTATCGATTGGGGGATTGGGTCGTAACATAAAAAAAAACACACACACCTACAACTCTGCAGCCCTGAGCGGGAGAGTGCATTAAGTGCGACACTAAAGCGACACTGCAATGGGCACCGGTCGGTGGATTTGCACGCAAAGAAAATGGAACAGATGAACTCGCTTTTACGACGGTGTTGATCTACTTTACTGCACCCCCCAAAAGGCAGTTATTTTGTTCGGATTCGATGACGCCGTTTTTGGGTTTCATTTCTCCATTCGGTCGAGACCCGATTCGATCTGGGCCCCTTTGAATTGGCCTTTTCGCGGGTTCTTTTGGGTTGTCGTCTGGATGTGTCTTGAAACCGGGCCGGTGACTCACGCGTCAATTAAAATCGGCTCAATTCGACCCCCAACCATCGCCGCCAAAATTGGCGAAAACGTGATCCAGAAATTATTTCACACTTCTTTTTTTTTTTCGCTCCTCGCGCCCGGCGAGAGTGCTCCAGGCCCATTAGTGGACAGCTTATAATTATTCATGAATGGTGCCCCAAACCGTGGGGAGTTGATGGAGCTGGAAGGTAAGCTCGAGGACCATTTTTATGATCGCCTGTCAGAAGTGGTTGGCTGGTTTGATCGAAGGAACGGACCAAATCCCACTCTCCCAGCGAGCGTGCAAGTGAACGTTGCTGTGTTGTATTATTTTTTCCACATTTTATTTTCTTCCTCTTCCTCTTCTTTTTCTTCTTCTTCTTCGCCCAATCTAGCCCAAGACCGGTCCCGGGCCGGTGCTAATGGGTTTACTTTAGCATTAAATGGCATTTCAAAGATATTGCTCGCAGCTGCTGGTTGCGCTGAAATTGGTTTGTGTGCCGCTTACTCGCGCCAGCACTCACTCGTTTGATTAATAATATTGTTCCAATCGCGCGCGGTAATAATCCTCCAAACCCTGCAAATGACCTCTGCCACCGGACTGTTGAAATGAAAGTAAAAACTCATTCTAATAATGCTGTGCCACATTCAGTTTCGCACAGCCATTCAGGCGAGGGCATTATATGTGTTATGAGTATGCAAATATTTGACCGGTGGTGCCTATTCCTATTAAGGGCATGATTTTTTCGCTTTCGCACCTTTCGGATAGGACCCATCGGAGGTTAACCCTGGGGTCCGGCATTAGTGTACTAGCCTTGGGTGCATCTTTTTCTTCTACGCGCGTGGTGCATCGAACAAGGCGATATCGTGATGCTGCTGCACGCTTACAGACACGTCGGGGTGTTTGCAAACGCAGCCCATTTTCAGCAGACAGCCTAAAAAATTCACCAGCACGCACAAAACCCGCACCTCACGGAACCACGGGAACCGGGCGTGGCGTGTGTTTGCATAAGCAAATAACTTCCGCAAATGTCTCCGGGAGCAGCCAACCTTTGGTGGGCAATTTTTATTTGCCTGCGCTCGGTTGCATGTCAAGGATCGTTTCTTTTTTTTCTGTTGCCCTAACCCATCTTTGTTGCGTGGCGCACCGTTGCGGAAGCCAAATATTGTGATTAGCAGCGATCGCACACCGGGTTACGGGTGGGCTAATTCTTGTGTTTCTCTGTTTTTTTAACCGAGCACTTTTTTAGGAGCAACTTGAGTCGAGTCCAAACAGACCCGCCCCATTCCGGTTGCAGAGTTTGGTTTTTCTTTTTTGCATCTTGAGGATGGCAAAAAAAGAAAACCGTTTCCTTCAGCGACGTGAGAGTCCAGCCAAAATGAGCTGCGAAGCTTGCAACACCGCTGCAAAAGGTGCTAATTTTGGGCAGCGGTTGTGTTCGCTGGTAAGGTTTCTTTTTTTTCTTTCATTCAAACCCCATTCGAATGCGCTTGGCTGAACCCTCAGATGGGAGGTTTTTTCGGGGTGCGTATTCAAGGTAAAAAGCGTCATTTTTTAACCACCAAAAAGCGGCTCGTTCTCGTGGACAAAAATGCGCTCGTTTAGGGCATGCATTCATTGGGTTGCGGGTTTCTCTCGGCCTGGCATTTTGTGAGCGATTGTTGAGGAGTTCTTTCAGCAACACAATGTGTCGGGGCACAAGAAATCACTCTTGAGATTGATTTTTGCTTCGAATGAAATAAAAAAAACCGAAGACCCACGTGCAAATGTCGCTGAGCTCGGCAAACGCGTCACAATAACTCAATTAAGATCGTTCATGCCTGCTAGCCGATCCATCATCAGTGTCGCGAGAGCCCGCAAAAAGGAGCAGAAACGGAAAGAAAAAAAACGTCAGAAAAAGAAAGAATCTGCTCGGAGGAAATAATGAAACCAAAAAGCTCCATTCTAATGCGACTGCCTGGTCGCCAGCTCCCATGGCAAAAGGACAAAGTACACGAAGCGAGGTTAAGAAGCACCCTTTTGTCCTTGCGCCCTTTATTTCGTCCCCTGACTGAGGCTGAGAAGCGAATAATTCGTCGTAACGAGCGGCACAATGGCGCTCCTAATCGAATCCTTTCAGCCGCTCGTCGTCCTCGCTCTAATGAGAACGCGGGTCCGCTTGTCAAGGGCCAAATGCATGCACAATGCGCCTCCTAATTAGCACGTCTATCCAAATTAGAACCCTCTCTCTCTCTCTCTCTCGCAGGGTCCCACTTTCCCGATTCAACCCAGCCGGCTAAGGTTCATTAGATGGGTCTGTTTTTTTTTCGCTCTTTCTTTCTCTTTCTTTCGTTCTTTCGATGCTCTATCCTTCTCTGGTTAACCCCTTTCTTTGGCCTCCTCGCGGAAAGACCCAATAGGGTCGTAAGACGCATCCCGTGCCATACACTCGCTCACAACCGTTCTAGGGTCCTCACCTGCCAACGGTCGTGCTGCGGGCTTTGATCTTGTTTCTCTGCTCGCAGTTCTGCGGCAATATGTGTTACCCGAGTGACCCTGGGACCCCGGGAAAGGGCACGCAATGTTGAATTTATTACTCAACACTTTTTTCACGCATTTCACGGGTTGTTTCGGTTTGTGTGTCTCATGTTCTGGCCTTACATGAGCTTTAACAACTAGACGTCGGTCGGTCGAATGAAGATTGAGCTGGCCCTCTTGTTATTTTCTTCTTCTTCCCCCTTTTGGACTCGCTTCTCCGCGATTAGATAACCCACCTCCGTTCTTCCAACAAGACGTTCGCATGTCCTCATCCCGATGGCAGATGCGCCAGGCGATCCATTAGCACGTCCTCACACTTTCGCCCGTTGACCTGGTGACTAATAACTGGCGCGATCCTGGATGGATGATAAAAGGAAAAACCAGCCCCGCGTGTATTGAGGATGTGGCGCCGAAAACCTCACAAGATCTTCATTAATGGCATCGCTTCGCATTACCAGATGCCTTCGCTGCACCCTTTTAGGGGTTGGTTTTAGGGTGCGTTTTTCTTTTTGTATTTAGATTTTCCTCCCATCTTACCATCGCACGGGCACCTGGCGTATCGCTGAAAGCCGTTTAAGATAGTGACGAACTCGACGCTCGACGTGCGGTCAATTTCTCACGGCTCTCGCTCGGGTGCATTACGAGTTAGAAACAAAACCGCCAAAGAAAAGGCAGAAGATGCGAACCGCTCAAAAACCTGCTCCTTCATCGGCGAACATCGGGTGCGCCAGGAAACTGGTTTCGCGCTAACGAGATTATCGTTATTAGTGTTAAATCTGCTAACTGGATAATAAGGTGATAAATGGAGTCGCGGCTGAGATGGACAAACGCCGCGTCTTCGTGACTGCAGCCCACCCCAGATGGGGTGGTTAATAATTTTAACCCCCTTTTACGGGAATGGGTGGGAACACTGGGTTCCGCGTGGCAATTTTTTAATTATTTGTGGATTATTTATTTCTTTTTTTGCTCCTCTCCCATCATCCCATCATCGTACCCTGACGTGGCGTTGAAATCTTCGCGTAAAGCTGACATGTTTCCTGCCTTTGTCGTGTGACAAATTCCGGCACTTCTGCTCCGGCAGCTTTCCATATTTTGTGTGCTGCTTCCATCTATCATCACCGGAAGCCGACGGGGACCGATGACGATGACGATGGCAAGCCTCGATGATTGGTCGTTTCGGTGGCCAGGTGAAATATGCTCACTTCAAGCCCGTCAGCGTCCTTCTCAGGGCGGCGAGGTGGCAACTGCAACATCCATCATCAGCCCCTACGGGGCTTTCGGCCCGAGATTTCGGTGAGCGCTGCACGCTTCGCTTAAAAGAGCGTAAAATAAGGCGCTTTTAGTTTGTGTACGTGCCGTGCGTGTCGGTTTGCGGTTTTGTGTCTGCATTCCGTCGCGCGAAGGAATCTCCTGGGAAAAAAAGGGGTACCTGGGCGCCATGTCTGGGCGATGGTTGGGTTGAAAAAAAAAAAGATGTGAAAGAAAACGCCACACCGGATGCAGCCGTGCAGTCGTGCAAATGCAGACGAGCTTACGTGACCGATGGATTCTGGGGTGCCGTGGCGCTTCCTCGGTAGCTTCGTGGCCGATTACCAAATTTTCGGTGCGCTTTTAGGGTTGAGAAAAACGGTTTTTTTTCACTCTCGCGGTCGTGGTTCTTCCTGCCTGGCTCAACCCATGGGAGAGAAAGCCATCAAGCATACGTACTTGCTGGACATAAAAAGGCCATATTCTTCCCCGACGCGTCTCATGAAAAGGTGGACCCAACCGCGCTTGGGGATGATACAAAACGGACGCCAACCGTCTGCATGACAAGAATACAAGCGGGCAATGGAGAGAGAAACGAGAAAAAAAAAACGCTGCTCAATGTTTATGCAAATTGTTTTATGCTTCCCCGGCTGGCTGCTCTTGTACCACAGCCTTGTGTACGTGGTTTCGAGGGGTTTTTTTTATAAGCATATTTTTTTCTGTAAATGCTCCGCAGCTCGGTGTGTTCATATGCACCTTTTTGTTGGCCGGCTGGTAGGGTCTTGTTTCGCACCTTGCCGATCACTCTTCGCTACATGGATCGCGGTTTGCATTCGTTTAAGTTGCGACTTGAAACGCTCGTCTACCGGAAGCATCGCTTGTTGGGTATTTTAGCCGCGAAATAAGGCCACTTTAAGATGCATTCTATTGGGGAGTTCCTAACCAGCAGAAAGTTTCTATTTTTACTCATTTTTACTGTTCAAAATCTCCCCCCATTCGGGTGATGATCCTACTCTAAAAATAGTTTTTAAACACTACTAAAACAAGTTGGTCACCAAGCTATTGTTCGCCGGCATTCGGGTGAAATTTCTTTAATTGAATAGAAAATTCAACCGACAGTCTGTGTAGAGAGAGAGAGAGAGATGACATACCTACCGGTCAGCGACGTTGTCGGAGGGTTTATCATAAACCCAACGGCATCAACCCTTCGAAACAGGAGGTGGACAGAAAAACTTTTATCACACACCTCCAACAGCTAATGTTCGTGCTTTCACACCGAGTCCATCCATAAGCCGGGGGAAAATCGTGATCATGCTGTGGGTGTGTGTGTGTGTGCTTGGTGCAGAAAATTTGCATACGACTTAACCATTTTCCCCGCCATTCCGGCACCGGCTTTCCCTTCGGATATCGTGGGTTTCAGTGGACAGGACGCCACGTCAGATAGGACAACCGACAGAAGCCAAATCGCTCGAGTGCGTTGTGAAAGGTTGTGTCCACTTTTCGGAAACCCAACTGAACTGGGGGAGCGAACGAACGAGCGGCGGCAGCAGAAAAAAAAATCGGCTCGCAAAGATGAGGCGCTTAAAATCGGTGTATTTAATGGCTTGTGTTGGCATGGTAACGGGTCATCGCGAAAGTGCGAGAGAGACAGAGAAAGTGAAAGGATAACAGGTTGACATCTCTCACCGAAGCACCACAGCAGGCTGTGTTGATGTGTCCTTTTTTGGGGTCCCCAAAATACCACCGGTGTTTGAAAATGAACTGCCAATTTAAGGGCCCTCGCTCGTTTTAAACCGCTGTTGAACAAATTCCCTACCGGTTGGTTAATGAAACATTATGGCAATTACTTCGATCGGCGTTCGGCATCGCTCTCCGGCGTGGGCACACAATGGGTGTTGATGGTGTTTCTTGCCCCGGTTTGGCTTCATTATGACGAGGTCCATTAAGGTGCTGATGAGACACGCTTCGCGCGTGTACACCGGCATTCGGGGACCGGGTTCCGAGGGACATCAGGGCGCGCCAGAAAGCACAAGAGGCCACGGAAGTCGAACCCCGAGCAGGGTATCCTCCTACGCGTTAAACCCATGAACACGATCCACCGTGGTCGTCGTCCGTCGACACCCTTTCGAGCATAGTGAGGAGTAAAAAGTGCGCATAAATTATAACGGTTCCCTATAAATCACGTGTGGATGTGTGGCGATGGTGGTCCAAGTGCTGCCGTGGATGGTGACCCACGCCCTATTGGGCTTTTGGTCAAAGCGAGCAAACGAAAACCTGCCCTGCCGTGCCGTGCTGCCGTACGTTTCAGCTGAGCAGAAGGACCCAGTCGCCTACACCCGATCGCCAGGTCGATGACGGGCTCTTAGCTCGCGCGAGACACTCGACTTTTCGAGCGAGCCTCCATTTACACTCTTCCGAGCTGCGAGTGGGCCGATGTCGGGCGTTTCGAGAAGATGCCCTCTTTGCCGCTTCGGTAACTGGCTACGTGGCACTGCAGCTTCACATAAATGGCCTTTTTTGGGGGTGGGCTTGGTGCGACCCGGTGGTGCAAGTGGCCCCAAAGTGTTTCCTGTATTTGCTCTCTCTCTCTCCACTGACGACGACGACGATCCCGTCACTTGGCGAGTCATTGTTTCGATAAGGAGTTGGGTGTTTTTTTTTGTGGAAGACAAAAAAGAATGGTCTAAAAATTGCACGCACCGAACGCTTCTGAAGGAGCGCGTGAAAAATGGCCATTTCCTACGCGCACGTAAATCATACCCATTTGCCCTACATTCGAGTGGACATCGGTCGGTTTTCCCAACCGGCAAGCCATCGATCAAATTACGACCCTGGCCTGACAAATGCCGTCCCGGTGGGTGTTGGTATGTGTGTGTGTGTTTATTTCTGAGTTGCTCGTCACGAAGTCATGTCGTACCAGACCTCAATGCTCGAAGAAAAATCGTAAACCCAAACCGCGTGCGTGCGTGTGTGTGCCAGAAGGGGGTTTTTCAAGCGACGAAAAATTCTCGGAAAAACCATCAAACCGTGCGTGTTGTTTTTTTTTTCTTCATCCACCGACGAGAGCTTGATCTGCTGATCTTTCGTCGGACAATCCGGCGCTGGCGGGTGTTCTAATAATAACAACAAAAGGCTCGGGAACGGTGGACGGTGAAAAACGCGAAAGAAAACCCGCCAGCATGCGAGGTGTTTATGGGCGTGTAGAACAAAGCAGACCGGACCGGAGCAGACCAGACGAACAAACGCCGTGACGATTGCGGTTCGGTTACAGTTTAGTATAAATTAATTTAGTCGTAAACTGGTTTCCGCGCGGGCACCGAAAAATATGGCAACGTCCCGGCTCTGGTGTGGCACACGGGCGTTTGGTCTTTACAGAATTATTGGGGGGGTCGGAAAGATTTACTGTCCGGAACCGCGGGTACGTGTGCCCGGGATGGCGTGTGGTAATAAATCTTGCTCCATCAAAGGCCTCTGTCTGTTCGGTGGTTCGTTCATCCAACGGTGGCCCTTTTTCTATGGGCGAGATTTGACGAGCGCCGGACAGCTGGACCGCTAATGTGGTGCAATCCCGGGAAATCCCACCGTGGAGCGCCGGTTTGTCCTAGTTGGATCCGCATTTTATTGGACGAATTTGCATTCATCTTCAAAGTGACGGGTTTTCGGAAGCGGTGATGGGCCAGAGAAGAATTAAGGGATATACTTAAGCCTTTACTTTAACAATCTCTTAGTCGATTGGCGTGCAATTAACGGTGTGTATGTGTGGAAATAAGGTAGCGTTTATGAGCACGTAGGTGTGCGAAATAGTCGGAATTTTACCACACCACGTAGGTGATTTATTGAGCCACGAAAAAACAACTCAAAGAGACCAGCTTCAGAGCGGTTGTTAAAGACTTGTTTTTGAAGTTTTCACTTAATTTGAATAGCTTTTAACGGGGAAATCGGGCATCCCATTCCATCTCTGACAGCATGCATTCGATCATGCATTCATGAAGAAGCTGGTCGTTCGATAAGCCGTGGAAAATGTCGCCCCTACTCGCGAGTTCTGAAGCCCAACGGACAGCGCCCGTTGCATTAATGCATCGCCCGTTATCGAGATTTGAGATGTCTCTTCAAATCGAAACGGCCGTGCAAATCGTGACCGTGAGTCATGCCGGCGTGGAAAAAGGCCGGCCGGTGTGTGGCTCATTGATTCATACCCTGCGCAAGGCAGGGTTCGAGAAGGCCACAGCAAACGGCTCATCGCGGCGCTATTGAAAATTCCTGAACAATCCTGAGGACCACCATCAACCCACTCCCCGCATCTCGCCTCGAGCAGGGTGGATTTTGTGGACGGAAAACTAGCGAAAGGAATTCGCACGGCCAGAAGCTGTGTGTACCTTCGGTGGGGAGGCCCCTTTTCAACCGCACTTTTCGCTCGCTTATTTCCAATGCCCAGAGAAAGCAACCCTCGAGGATTCCGTATCGCCGAAGGGCTGGTACGCCCCGCGCAGGAGGTATGCGAAACCCCCACCCAATGGGGGAGGTTCAATGGCTCGCCCCATGGGTCGGGCTACTAGGAAAAGGGCAGGATACCGGCAATGGCAACGGCAGCAGCAAGGAACAATAAAACGCTCATTCGGATAATAACCGGGTCATAAATCATCTGCAGGTGAATATAAATTTCTTCCTGCGTTCCCTTGTCGTGCCCGATCCTGCTCACTCTTTCGTCCCAGTCGTGTCCTTTTCGTCCCTTACCATTCACTCTCTCTCTCTCTCTCTTTCCCACAAGCATTCGGTATTCTTTCTATTTCGTTTTACTTTTTTCAGCTCGGTTGGGGTTGGTTCTGGCCCCCTTCTTCAGGCCTTTGGGTTTTTCGGTTTTGGCGGAAGCGGCATTTGGGCATTCGTTATTCGCTCCATCCATCCCGGACGTTGCACGAGGACGAACGTTGGATGGCCGCATGTTGAGATGACAATTTCCATAACATGAAACGCATACATAATCTGGCTACACGCGCGCTCGTGCGCTTATGTTTGATGTGCGGCTTTCGTGGGATTTGTTTGTTTGCGTGAGTCGAAGTTTTGTTTTTCTGCATTCGTTCCTCTTTCACTCGTTTTCTTTTTACCGGGAATTATTTACAACGCGTTTGAAGGTGCACCAATTGATTTCACAATTGATTGCGAGCCGGGAGAGTTGACTGATCGCTAGAAGCGATCTAACAGTGGAGTGGTTGGTGATAATTAAATAAAGCAGCTAACCAGCTGTGTGATCTCCCCCCCGGGAAAACAGGTTTTCCACGCACCAATACACCATGGATTGTCTTAACGGATTTGCTTCTGCTTTTGCTTCTCTCAGGTGATCGAGGTCGAGAAAAGGATAGGACCGTTGACGGGTTAAATTATTGCGCCAAAGGTTTCCATTCGGTTTTTCCGTTGACAATGTGATCGATGTTCGCGGGATGACAGAAAGGAGCAACAAAAAAAAAGACACGAATGGGGGAAAAAAAGCTGCCGCAATGTCGAGGCGTATGTTTATTGGACTCGGGCGGCACGATTACCATAAGATTAAGGCAAATTGCCGGTCATAATTGCGGATTGATTGCGTGGCGGATCGCCCTTGCGAGATGGATCGAAGCGCTTGATCGCAAACATTTTCCAAGCCCTTCGATGCCGATTGACCATCGGGCCGTTCCGCGGAAGGGTTTTCGAGCAATGCGATCAAACACACACACACACACGTGAACGGTGGGGGAAAAGAATACGTTTCAATCAATTTGATGTGAATTATTCATCTCGATTTCTTCCTGCGCTACATCAATCAGTGGCTGCAAGCGCACCGTTCCGTGGCTCAGTGCTCAGTCAGTGGTAGCTGAAGCGCAACGCAAATGGTGCACCCGTGGCGCGTGTAAGCGCGTTAAAAACTCATTACATTTGCCCGGTGTTGTGTGTTGCCCTGGGTCTGCACCGGGAGCCAGCTGTTCTGTCGATTCTGTCGGCCAGAACGCACGGTTTGGAAGGCAAAAACTCATTACAAAATGGATGTCTTCCTCACGCGCCTGCACGCCCATCGGTGCATCGTTTCGTCGTGACCTCTGGCATGGCTCCCGCGTGGCGCTAATGCTTTTCCACCCACCCATCCACCCACTCACCCATTCAGCCATGATGGCGGTGCATCAATCACAAATCAATAATAACCTTTAAAGCGCAACATTAACCTCGCCCTAGCTTGGGGCACGAGTGGCGTGATCGGTTAGCGAGAAAGAGGTTTACATGCGAGAACGATCCCCCGGCATCCATGGGGGGCTGGAAAAGCTCGGAAAGTAGTCAGTAAAGGTGCAGCAAATAGGAACAAATGGGAATCGGATTGCCGGTGAGTTCGGTGAGGTCGTAAAGGGTCCACCTAAACGGTGACCGGAAACCCGCGCGAATGGCCCAACGGTTACAATCAGCGGGGCCTTTGTTTTTCCGCATCGATCCGCGACCGAGACCGCGGGAGATCGAAAGGCCCCGATAGGGTGGTCCACCCGGCACTAATACCAACCTCCCCGGCAAGCCAAAGCAAAGGGTGTTTGCTTTGCGCGCGTTCTAACGAACCCTTTTTGTTTGTTGGTGCGCTTGGAAATGGCCACTTTGTGTGCGTTTCTGGAAGCTTACCGTAAAGTTTCTCGGCGTGCGTTTTTTTTTTTCGTCCACCAAATCAACGGTGGATTCGAGCCGAATTACAAACACGGGCACGGTGTGACGATGGCTAATGAAATCCCTTCAATCTGTCGCACGCAATCGGTGCGCGAGAAAGCGATCGTTACGCAAAAAGGGTGTGCGTGATTAACGCCTTGGGTCCTCCAGCTGCGTCCGAATTGCGTCACGCACCGAGTTTTCGCATCAGGTCCACCCCCAAAATGAACCTATTGTTTCACGGTGCCGGAATTCGCGAGGTTCGCCAATCAATCGGCGTCGTCCTTGTGTGCGTTCGCACCACCGTGTCACAGGGAAGGATCTTGCACACGTTCCTTGCGACACACGGGAATGGAAAATGACCGCTCGGCGAGTTCTCTCGAGCAGTCGGTCGTTTTTATACGCGTTTAGTCGCCAACGAACGAAGCACCGGTGCCAGGGGCTTTTCGTCACAAGGCGTGCGTTTTGAACCGTGGGGATCGATGAATAAATTCCTCCCCTGGTGGCGGTCACTTGAGTAACGATCCGCTGTCGAGAACCGCCGGGGACGTAAGGACGCCGAGAACGCGGAGATTAAAATATGACCCAATCAGTGTCCACCGTCCGATGGCCAACCGTTGGAATGCGTACGAACGTCGCACCGGGTTTGCGAGAGGTTTATGAATCTTCACCCGAGAGAAGGTCCGAAAAGTGATCCTCACCCGATCGGTCAGGCGATCGCTTTGTCGGTGGGAATTATGCGCGCGTTAGGAAATTTATTACCATCGAACGGTTTGATGGCGCCGTTTCGCGATTCTTTTACGGGCCTTTTTTTTTTGTTTGGTGGAACGATTCAGTTCCACCGGTTTGTTGGCCCCCGTAAAGTTAAGCTTAAAGAAAGACGGAGGTGATCGAAAACAAAAAACGCGCACACACACACCACCTTTTTCATCCCTTAGAGAAGAAACACGCCGCCCTGGTCCCGTTTCTTTCTTTTTTTGCGGGCATTGAGATTGTAATTAGTTCCGTCGATTGCGGTTTTTCCTTTGCCCTTTTTTGGGTTAACTCACTCAACCGCCTTCCGGTGGGGATTAGCCTTTGTGTGTGGGCGTGTGTGTGTATGTTCATTTGGAATCGAAATTCAATTAGCGTCCAACGACACGGATTAGCGCCGGCTGGTTTCCTTC
This sequence comes from Anopheles nili, assembly GCF_943737925.1. Lineage (NCBI taxonomy): Eukaryota > Metazoa > Arthropoda > Insecta > Diptera > Culicidae > Anopheles > Anopheles nili. The sequence goes on from NC_071292.1 coordinate 6,865,190, forward strand.
CTGTCTCACTGTTCCCGCAAACCCGGTCCGGTGCTGTAATTTCAGTTTTTCTTTTACCATACGCAACCACCAAAACCGGTGTGTTCGGTGAGGGTTTTCCGCCTTTCCTAGCCTCGATTTTCCGACCTTCCATCGGATTGTGTCGAAGATGCCGATGACAGCTACCCTACCACCGGCTGGAGGCCAAACCTTTGGGACCAACACAGGGTGACACAACGTAACCGGTAGTTCCGGTAGTGGGGAAAATTGGGCTTCTAACCCACCTTTCTCCCGGGGCTACCAAACGCGGGCACAGTCAATTGTGCAATTATTTTCGGTGCACACCGTGAAGCTGAGTATTTTTTTGTCTCTGTCTCGTCTTTTCCCTCTCTTTCGCTCTCGGTCCCTTCCGGTTGTGCAGCAGTTTTCAGCTGTTCAAGCACACCAGCTTGTTCCAGCCGCCAATCAACAGGAACATTCTGCGTGCGTGTGTATGTGGGTGTATGTTTTTTTCACAATTTTCTCTCTCTCCATCTCTCTCTCGCTACCTCTCTCTGGTCCGCTTAGGTTTCATTCGATTTAGTTCGAAAAAATGGTGAACAGAAATGGTATTCAATTTCCTTCTTTAGTCGTTTTTTGTCTGTGTGTACTGTGTGGGGTACTTTTTTTCATTCTTTCACCCTCCCACTATTGCCACCTCCCACCACCCACCGCGTTAGATTATTTAATGCCGCACTATTTTCGGCGGGGGCCATCGCCGGTTTTTCTTTCCATTTCCACGAACGCGCGCGCTTAGATTCGTTCACACTTTGGCCTTTGAATCGGTTTCATCCGGTGTCGCTGGGAAATGGAAACGGCTGGGTGGGTACGGGCGTAGGGAGCATTTTTTAAATTTATTTCCAATGCCACCCCCCTCCTCCCACCCCCCGCAACTATTTTCTCCACGCCCGCCGTTGCTCAATAAATATTGTTTGTAGCAATCAAACAGGAAGGCTCGTTTCGCTATGGCTACGACGAACTCGAGCCCGCGATCGATTATTGCGAGTTTTTAATTAAATTTCTGGTGCCGCCCCCGAGAAAGCGCCACTCGAGAGACTCCCCCTTCCATTTGGTATTGTTTTGTTTGGTGCCTAGTTTTGTTTAGTGCGCTTCCGGCCTGCCGAAACGGGTGTGTTGGTGGGTTTTTTAATCGATTCAAATCGGCTGGGTTTCGCGTTTTTTTTCGTATTCTTATTCTCCACCCGTTCGTATGATCTTTTTTATTTTGGGTGGGGGTGGGTGGACTTCTTTTTTTCGACCAACCCGACTAGTGAATGACTTTCCAAGCACACTCCAGCGACGCATTGCGCGGCCGGACCGGGACTGACAATTTTAGAAGTGTTCGAAACGTTGTTTTCTCTAAATTTAGAATGTGTTATTTGGGTGTGAAGCACTGATGGGAGTGATGGGTGGTGGAGGAGGAGGAGGAGGTGAACTAACGCAATTCGATCGCACCCGGGCTGTGTCACCGTGTGTTTCCGCTGCTTTCAGATAATAAAACCCGGCTAGTTCGAGCGAGCGGGCCCAATTTCATCACACATTTCGGTAAGCCAGGTTAGTCTTTTATCTAAACCAATTATGAGTGAAATTATGAATGCATCACGCAAGCACACGCCCGTGCGCGTGTGTGTGTGGAGTTTTTCTTTTTTTTTTCCTTCGTCTACCTCTTTTCCTAATGAAACGCGCGCCACTCGGCGGCAAAAAAAACGAGGGGGATAGAGAAATCGCTCGAATTATGCTCGAACACGTGTACAGCCCTCGGTGGTGGGCTGATAAAATTGCTTTCGTGTGAATTAATTCCCTAATTAGGAGCGAAATGATAACACACCCGCGGTCTCGCACACATGCACGCATCCGCACGAGCGCGCGGATGCGTTAATTGCGTACGTGAACGTGGAAATAATCACTATCGCGTTGCCGTCGTCGTCGCTCGTCCGTCCGTCCGTCCAGGTTCCGGGCTACGGCCGTTAATCCCTGGGGTGGCAGCATATCAGCCGCCACGAGGGTGCTTCGCGACGAGTTTGGGGGTGGTTGGATGAATAGTTTCCACCACTCGCACCACCCTCTTTTAGCCAGTGACGGTGTGTAAAGTCGAATATGATGATTAGCGTTAATTAGAACGACAGATTAGGGTGGCGCCGCTTTCGTTGTTTGGCATTTTTTTTTTCACCGCTACCTTTTTTTTTTTGGTGTGCTTGCAGCTGCTGCACTTGCACGAATCGGGTGCATCAAAACGCGTTAATTAATGAAGCCACCATGGTGTAGCGATCACCCATTTCCGGGTGAAGAATTCTCTCATCTCCCTTCGAAAAGCCCACCACGAGCCGTTTTCTAATAAGCCGCATTTTCCCCGTTCGTGGGTGCGTAGTATTTCACGCAATTTCGAGTACGAAATGGGGAAGCAATAATTACGCCACCGTGCCTCGTAATGAGTCTCAATCCATTGTCAGTCGGAAGTGGCAGCTTCTTCATGGTGCAACCGTGCAAGGAATAGCTCGGTCTTGGGGGAGTTTGAGTGCGCCCATCAGGATGCGCACTCCCACACCCAATTCCAATTAGCTGCTAGCTGGATTGTCATCACATGCACGAAAAACCCGGCAGATTGTCGTATAATTGTCGCACATCCCGACGCTTGCACCAGAGAAGGACGCGTCGAAGGCTATCGGAGGTGATGTGGGAATCCTAACCCACCCACCCACACTATCGCCAGTTCGTTCTTCGTGCTTCAGGTTCAAAATTTTCCAATTTTCCACCCAAAACCCACCATCGGCTAGGGTCGGTGTGAATGGACATCCGTAAATCCAGTGGCCTCCAGATCTGCGGAGGTAGCAAAAACGCTACCCCATCTCGTAGCACACCTGGCCCAGCGAGGACGATTGGCATGGTCGGGAAAATCCACCCCAAGGTCCTCCACGAGCACAACCCCCGACAAAGCGAGGGTTGATAAAAGTTTACGAATGCGACCGTCCCGGGGTGGGCAATCGCGCAATCGTCGAGGCTGATTGCTCGACCATCGTACGGCACCATTTTCCAAGCCATCGTTCGGATTCGGACCTCGGGAGTTTGGTCTGGTAATGGCTAGTTAATGTTCACACCGCCGTGGCCGCTGGGTGGCTCTAGTGCCCTTTCCCTTATCTTTGGCTCGCTATCTCTCTCTCTCTCTCGCGCGTAGTTGCCATGGATACGATCGAGCAGACTACGCGGACCGGTTCCACCGGATTCGACGATGGTTTCCAATTATCGGGACGGTGTTTTATTTGTTTTTAATTATATTTACCCTGCCGGTTTTCGAAGCCCAACTAATATAATTAACTCGAAAATTGTTCGGATTATGTTTGCGCTTTCGCGTGTGTGAAGGAGCAAGCAGGCGCCTCGCGTGTGATCTCTTTTTACTCCCGTCTTTTAGCTACGGCCAAGGGGGCCCTCACAAGACTTTCGCTGGCTCGAGATCCATCGACGCTGTCGCCATTAACCTCTCCGGTGACCTTCTCGGTGCAAACAACGCGCTCCAACCGATCGCTGATGGAACCGGTGGTCGATGGATCGAAAGAGAGAGAGAGAGTGAGTCGAGTCGAGGAGAAAAAAAAACCACACAAAATCCGTAAGTCATTAGAGGATTCCGATCGGCGCGATGGCCCTTTATCACGATGGCACCGTTTCGGGGCCACGGGCTCCAGACACGGATGCCAATGGACCTCGGGAATGGGGCTCCAGCACCGGATCAGCTGTTTCCGGGACCGTACCATCGCGTGGGGTCTCACGCTTCGAGCGCCCAAGCGCCCAAGCGAATCCTTTCGACTGGCGGCGCTGGATTTCTAATGGCCCACGGAGGCAAATGTGATTCCACAGCGACCGCACCGGTGAACAATGTCACGTGATTAAGAAGCGTTCCGACCGCCGAATGCGATGAATTACGTGAGCTTGTCGAGCGATAATGAACGCCATAGAAAGCTCAATATTGACCCACGACCGTGGGGCTCGTTGGGTGATGTAACGGGCACATGCCAGGCCAGGTCTCGGGTCGGACAGTCTCGGTTATCTTGCAACTTGGTAGTTGCATTGTTTGTACGGTACGCTTTGAGAGCGATTGGTGTTTTTTTTCTCTCTTCTTTACAGTCTATATTTCTGCTTGTACTTCACCATCGATTGGGTGATTTGAGTGCGAGTTAGTTTCTCTTTTCTGAACACGAGTGTTTATCATCACGATTGGGATGAAAACCAGCCTACTTGGATGGAAATCCCATGGCGACTTGGATGGTGTATGGCGAATTCGCAGTCAATATGTCAGCTACTCGTTTTATGCTCATCAAACGGATTTGAACAGCTCACACTCGGTGGCTTGGTTTCTCAAAGATGCAATGCTCATGATGTTACATCAACCTTACGTCAGCAATGTATTCGCAGCTAATGAAACCCATCAACCGAGAGTGTCACATTTCGCCCTCACCAGGGGAACCGTCACCGGAAATGGATGACCTCACTGGCAATCATTAACGATTTACATTCCACATCATAAATGCGCCCGCGCAACAGGCACGCGAGTGGTACGGGGTTTTCCCTTAACATAAGAAGGATTTCCCTGCCACAGTAATGGGCGATAAAATTTGTCCATCTCAAAAGTGCGTCGCGATCGAGTAGGAAATAGCCGGCCGATATTTTGCCGTCGTTGACGTTGCTGTTATTGTTATGTCTGCTGGGGCGACGTGGCGACCTTCCTGTTCGAGGCCGTGTGTCGTCGTAATTTGCCTTCCCTCTCCTCATCACACCCTCACACTGTTCCACCCCATTTTGGAGGAGGGAAAAATCGACGAAAAAAAAATCGACTGGGAGGAAAAAGAAAAGCATCAGACTTTGGATCGTCGCAGTCCATCTTCATTTCCAATTGCATCAGTTCGTCTTCGTTTGTTTCCTTCCGCCACCGTCCCCCCACTGCCAGTTTCGGTGACGTGACGGCCACTTTGTTCACCCGCCCTTCCCTCATGCTCCTCATTGCCCCAAGCGGAATCCCACCCGTTTATCGCTATAAATGGCTCTCCGTCCATCGCGGCGTCCTCCTCCACAAAAGGGAAGCCAGGCGGGAGAAGGCAGCAGGACACACGACGAGAAAAAAAGCAACTCACACACAACCTTGCCGCACGTTCCGGCGCACACGACGGCGTAGTCGCGGTCTGGGTTTTTGGTTCAGAAGGAGGAGGGTTTGGCCGTGGCGGCGATAAATCAACGTTGACAGAACGAAAATAAAATCTGATTTATGCGCTCGGGGTTTTTCTTTGGGGCCGATTTCCAAGGCATCCTTTCGTTCATGCGCTCTCTTTCTCGCTCGTTCTCTCGCTCTGACAGCTCCCCATTTCGCTTAGACCTCACCAACGCGACGTCTACGTTTGGGGAAGATTTCTTCAACGACGGTGAAGTTTCTCGTCGACCAGAAAGAGCCATGGAGTGTTGGTTTGGCAAGGGCGCGAGCGACTGACGTGGCCACGAAATCGTGGTTTTCGTCGTCGCCGTCAATGCGCACGGATCGCGAATCGGTAAAAGGGCCAGGCGTGCGTCGGCTTGGCCGTCGGTTTGGTACGTTTTTGGCCGCACTTCCTTGCGTGGCACGAGTTGGAAGGAATTTCCACGCGATGGACAGAGAGAGAGAGAGAGAGAGAGAGAGAGAGAGAAGCACCTTTTTTTTTGCACAATTGTTTTCTTCCGTCGAACGCCCAAAACGCCCCTGTGGTTTCTTGTTTTTGTCATGCGGTTGCATTTTCGGGCGTCCCCGATTGTTGCTGCCCTGTTTTGGCCAGCTTCGAGCCTCTCCGTGTCCTTCGGATGGGCACGATTCCTCCCAAACCTGTCAGGTTTCGTTGTACGCCATTTGACACGTTGGCGGGTCCTTTCGCTACCGTACCGTACCGCGAGAAAAGGGAATCAATTCCATCTAGCGGCGTTGACCCGGGGGCGCTTTGGCTCTCACTCTCTCTCTCTCTCGGTGGCATTGTAACGCATTAATTAAATGTCCCTCCGGGAGCCAATTGGCTCGGTGTGGTTTGCGACCGTTGCCAGCTCGGGTGATGATAAACATTTTGAAATCTAATAAGACAGCCCTCGCTGGCCAATTCCGCTCCAGGCTCGCTCAAGTTGAGCATCTCACCAGCGCCGGCAGGACACGATAGGATGGAGGGTGGATTTATTCTTTTTTATCGCTATTGCCGCTGCCCATTGGAGTGGATTTTTCGACGCGTTTCCCAACAGGGACAAACGTTTGTTTGTTTGTCTAGCCCCCCACCTTCGACTTTGTGCGCCAATTGTGCGGTGACCACGCGGTGGCGGCGTCACTTTCGAAAAAACTTCCACTAATTTCTCGATCCACTCGGATTTTCTCACTTTAATAAGCGCACGGGGAGCACGCGCATTATTTGCGGCATCGACGCGCTCAGTCCGTTCCTCAGAAAGGACCCCAAAACCGGTGCCGATCGAGCGCTCATTATCGCGCGCAAGATATTGTGAAAGGGCGTGTGGCGTGGCGTGGCGTGGACAGGGATCGAAAAAGGGAATCATCCCTTTTATCCTTCCCGCGGTCAAGATGCCGCCGGTGGTGGCGAGTTCTACACAATCGATAAGTTGATCGAATTAGCTCGATGCCCTTTTCTGGCCAGCGGCTTGTTTCGACGCTTCGGTAAATTGACACATTCGCTCTGGGTTGCGTTCCGTCATTATCCACGCCACGCCACGCCACCCGAGGGTTTGTCATATTTTCCTTTTCATTCGCACACCCGCACGCCCCTAATTAGACGGACGTAAATGAACAATCGCCCATCCGTCGGTGGAGGTGACGTGTTTCAGGGATCACTTTTTACAAACCGGGAATCAATGGGCTCCATTTTTGTTTTTTCCTGGGCTTCTGGAACCAGGCGAATGTGAGAACCAGCCGGTCGCTTTTATAATTATTTCCGATAGAAATCCATCCGTCGTTCTTGAGCCGTGGACTCCGGTTTTTTTTGTCCCGCCTGGCGACAGCAATTAAAAGCGACATTGGCGACATCTTTTTGTGGCCGCAAAAATGGGACGACCGGTTCGAGAAGCGGTGTCCAGCTTGCCGAGCACAAAACCGCGATAAGCCGCGATCTTTCGAGCCGCCAGTTTCCGCACAAGCATTGGCGGCGTTGGCACCCTAAGGCAGCCGCTATCAGATTAAGCCCCAGTGAACGTGTCACCAGCGCGCGAGCAAGGAAATATGACGTGCAACGGGTTGATGTTTCTCACCTTGGAGCAAAAAAAGTAAAAAAGAAAAGGAAAAACAGCGCCGTCCCGATCGCAATCACCACGGATTGACGCCACGCAGCACCCGTCAGCGGATCGAACGTCGACGGACCCGGACGTGTCCCGACAGGCGATGTCGTAGGCGGTGATGGATCCTTTGAGGAACGTGCGATAGCCAGACCTGGCACGATGGTTGACCCTGGTGCAGCAGACAACATAACTGGCCGTCGATGGATGCATCCAACCCGGGACCGTTTAGGGTGCTAAAACTGACCGCCCGCAAGAAGAGGGAAGTGTTTTATGAGCCACACAGCAAGCGAATTTCGGATTGCAATTTCGCCCATAAAACGCCACAGGAACGGGCGTTTAACGATCGCCCATCGGTTTAACAGCACTGCTTCGTCTTCGTCTGGGCAGCCTGTTCCCGGTCTCGTGTTGCATCGCCATTGCAGGCCTTGTCGAAAGGGTCTGGGTCCCGTGTGGCGTTGCATCGTTCTCGATCGAGTTTTGTGGGCACGCGAAAAGACCCCATGAATAAAGAGGGCAGCCTGCGGGATCGGGAAAATGAAAACCACCGACCCCAAAATGAAGCCTTTCGCGACGCGAAAATCCCTTCAACGTCAGGAAGCGTCTCGCTGTTGGAGCCATCGCCATAAAAAGGCCCCGCCAACTCGTTCGGTTGTCATTGTGCAGCGTGAGGGATTCTCGCGGGTTTCGCGTCTTTCGGATCCCGAAGCTGACCACCACGATAAGGCCAATAAATTTTATAGATCATCATAAAATTATAGATTTTCGTGTGTGCGAGAGAGAGAGAGAGAGAGAGAGAGAGACAGACGGTGCGATTTTTGGATTCGAAGCGATGGTTGCGTACCGTTGTAAGGTTGTGCGCTTGCAAGAAGCGAAATTTATTGGCCCGCTTGGTTTTGGTGCACTTGCATCCATTGGCGTTTTGCGCTAATCGGATTGCTCTCCGTTCCGAGGGCTGAGTCCTGGTTTCGATCAGCGCGCGCTTGGGAAAGGTGATTTATGCAGTCTTCGCGGGACCACAGATTGAGGAGCTGAACCGTGCATGAGCAAAGGCCGGCGCATCGTGGTCGAAGCGAAGGATTAAAACATACCCACGGGTTGGTAGACTTGGTCGCGAGTGATCCATTTGTGTGTGCAGCATTTCAAGTTCATCCAGCTCCCAGCTAGCAGCCCCGTGGCGGTTTGATTTACGAACCCCGCAATGCGGGTCCCGTGGATGTGTTGGGTAAAATTTGAGAAATATAAATTACGCGAAACGCATCCACCGTGGACTTAGTTTGCGATGAATCTCCATCCGGCTGGAGCTTCCAGATGGGGTGGCAGCCTTTTGTCGTATCGCTTCTAAAACCCGAGGCATATCTTCTTCACACTAACCGAGTGGAATAACATTCTGCTCCACTGTGATAATAAACACAGCGTCCTTGCTGTGGGGACGCTTTCGAATGGTCGGCTTTCAATGGGGCGGAGGTTTTCCAAAAACATCCCAAAACCGGTACGTTGTTGCGATGAATTTTGATTAATTTCCAGCAGATCGCCAACACGAGAAAGGCCCGTTTTTCGTGCGTCACGCGGTTGGTATTGGGGTTGGTTCCGAAAATGCTAAGCTCCCTGGGGCGGTCACCGGGAAAAGATAACAACCGTTCCAGGCGTTCCCTTTCGTGCGGTGAGAATAAAAAAAAAATCAAAAAAGCTGACCATCGGCCAGGTTGTTTGTTGCACTTTGTATGCATGTTTTGCTTGCTGGGCCATCCGAGACCATCCGAACCCTCGACCCGGCTCTAGTAATGATGGCTATTATTATTAAAATATTCAAAATGACTGCGTAATGCATTTCTGATTTTAAACGCTCCACTCTGGAGCTCATGGTGGAGGGCTTTTTGAGGGCAACCCGAGTTTTCTCCGTCTGTTGATCGATGGCTTACTCGTGGCCGAAGGCTAGCAAAATATTGGCGAAATATTTATGGCCAGTACGTATTCATTATTAAGGCCTATTTTCATTCATAGCGCTTTCCTCTTCACGGCGAGAGAGAGAGAGAGAGAGAGAGAGAGAAAAAAACAAACCTCTTTCCAATCCGCCCGTGATGGATGGGTTTGTCTTAAAGATTTATGAAAATGTATTGATTAAAGATTGGACGATTAAAACTCACATAACACAGCAACAACCAAAAAAAAAAAAACGACGATCGATAGCAAAATAGTACGCAAAGCAGCGAAGAAGAACGCGGGAAACAAAAACGTAGACGGCCTTTCGCCGGTGCAGCTGCAGTTTGGTGCAGTTTCTGACGATCCCCGGAGGGTGCAGAACAATTTGGCACACCACCGCTCGAAACCGCCAATAATCGATGGGGCCACCTTTCTTTCGGCTTGGTTCTTGCTTTCAAAAATATGCCCCGCGAGAAGGAGCGAACAAAAATCAAAGAAAAATAAAAATGCAGCGAAACCGATTATTCAATCTATGCCGCACGGGTTGGTTCCGTTGCTGGGGGTATTTATGAAAATAACCCCATATCGAACGCTGGGTCCCGTGTTCTAGCGTGGGGTTCTCGTGTTCTCGAAGGAACGTTGTTTTATGCGCGTTGTTCCTCGCAAGGCCTGTGCTGGGTTCAAGCTGCAATAATCTCTCGTCTGCCCTGACGTGCAACCAGACCGAAAGCGAGAAAGAGAAAGAACCAACCCTCTGGCGAAGGAAATTACCGATCAATCGTACACGCTTCGGCGTGTTCGACGGTCGGGGTTCGGAAAAGAAGGGACCCAACACTTTACACTCTCTCCTTACAGGCTTTGGGAGCGAAAAGCGGGACGAAGGCATCAACCACATTCCAAATCACGTGGTGGGCGAGCAAAAAGGCCCATCATAAAACTGGAGCACCACGCGGGAACTGGCCGTGGTTGGAATGCAAAAATGCACGGACCTTAGGGCCGGTACCGGAGATGCACGGGTCGCGATAAGAAGCCGCGAGCCGTGAGAAAATGGCGAACGAGTTCCGTTTGATGGAAAGGTTGCGGTCAAATGGGTCGGCAGATCGATTCGGGATCATCGGATCGAGTTGTGTGGGAAGCGTGCTGGAATCAATCGTCGGCTCGGCTCGGAGACACGTTTAGGATGCGTTTCAATAAAAGTGAAATGATGCAAAGTGACTTAACAACGTGACTTTGTAACTCGAGCGAACGAATGAAGTATCAACTCTGCAACTCGCACAAACCAAGATCTCCTTAATCCAAGACAATTCAAGAACGATGGCTGCCTTGAGCGCTGATGGCTGTGGGAAATGTGGCCAAAATTTCGCTTCGAAAAATATCATTAACCTTCCATGACCTTTTCACAGCCTTTCGAGTGGCCCAGGAATGCGGCCGATGGAGAAGAGAGCGAGATAAAAAGGACCCCCTAAATGAAGTTCTTTTTCACTGCCAGCGTGAAACCCCTCCGATGGTCTGAAGATGAGCGGAAAATGAAACATTTAACACCCAGTGCATTTCCCGGTGCATCTCCCACGCTCGCGAATGAAAGGGACGCACAAACGAACGAACACAAATCTTATGCCATCTTTTCGCTTTTTGCGGTTCGATCGCGAACCAACGTGATGGTAAATTTATGACCAACCGCGAAATCAATCCATCTGTGCCCTTGCGCTCTTGTGGTATCTACATGGGGTCCGGTTTTTTTTTTTTGAGCCAGCGAAAGCAAGCTCCTTAATACTCCTGGTTGGCCGATTGGCTTGCGAATTCCCCTGCACGCGTCCTAAACCAAGCCGGCACTGCCCAAAGCTCGCTAAGGGAACGGAATTCGATCTGCCCATGCGCGCCCAACACCTGCACAGAAGACGCGCGGTTGGTGCGCTCCCTTCGGCGCGGACGAACAGGGGTGCTATTAATTCTGCGAGAATTCTCCTCCCCCCTGACTCCCTCACTCCCTCCCCCACCCCACTGCACCACCCACTCATCCCGCGGGCCGTGGACCGTGCGTATGAATAGCATTTGCCTCATCTCGCAGCGCTATTTATTTTAATTAATTCCATCATTATGATGTTCTTATTTGAATTTAATTAGCAAAATTCATGGCATTGTTTTATGACAATGCATCCGCATCGCGCCATACCACGATGGGGTGGTGGGTGAGTGGGTGGTTGGTCGCGCGTACACCCAGCCACGAATGGTTTCGTAGCGAAGAGCCGAGCCGCATTATTATTTGCCCGTGCAAGGTTCTGCACACCCACTGCGGTGGGGCGGTGGTTTTGGAATTTTATGCTCGCCACCCCCACACTTGGGGGGGGGGGTCGTCGTTTTTCTCGGAACCCCAGGTGGAAAGCATCGAACACGTGTATGTGTGTGTGTGTCGAGCGAGATGGGAAGAGAATCCACTGGCCACTCGGGTCGGTTCTGGGGGGGCGAAAATGGGCGAAGAAAATGTCACAAATACACCCACACACACACACACGCGTCGGTGGGTGGGTCCTGCGACTGAGACACGACCCTTCCGGAACCCGAGAGGGAGGTGGTTTGGTTGCAACAAAAACTTCATTAATTAGAAAGTTTACACCAACCCCCCGTCCCTGTACCGGGGTGAAAGTGCCACATCCCGTGTTCGTGTTCGTGTTTTTTTTGGGAGAGCAGACTTCTCGGAAACACACCGGCCCACGGACGCAACCCTTTCCGAACTAGTAGCCATTTGCCGTGCGTCGAATGCATTCATCATCAATTTTGTGCAATATTGCTTTCGGAATGCAATTTGCGTTCGCTTTTCCTTCGGGGGGGTGAGGTGGGTTGGCGCAACGGGCCGTAGCTTTTCACCGGATGTTTATTCGCTTTTTCCCATCCGGACACGGACACGAACCGGCAGACGGGTCTCTTGCAGAGAGATGCACATTTTTTCTCTCACTTTATCTGTCCTCTCTCTCGCTCGCTCGCTCGCTCATGCATTTTCCTGCAGCCGGTTCGTTTCCGCAGCGCTGGTATTGAAATGTCAATTTTAATGATTTGATTCGAGCGATAACGGGCATTTCTTGTTGCTTTCCCTTTTTTTCCACCGAGTTCTCGGCCCGTATTCTTCCCCCTTCATGCACACACCTCTCGGTAAGCGTATCGGGCGATCGGTATCGGGCGATGATGGGAATAAAATAACAAAATATCAATTAAAAAGTTTAACAAGGGAAAAATCTGTCCTGACCTGTGGATGAGGGTGAATACTTTTTTTTCCACACGCCCCGCAACGGGAGGGTTTGAGGAGTTTGAGTGAAGCTGTTATCTTTCGTCCTTGTTTTTTTTGTTGTTGTTGTTGCTATTGTATCCTCCCATCGTTTGCTTCCATTTGCTTTTCATTGATTTGCATCACTGCAGCGCTTTATCGGCGGTGATGTCGCGTTCACTGTCGTGCGGAAGGAAAATACTGTAACGAGCTTTTCTCGAGAAAATGCAAATTATTTTTCGTCCACCGACAGCATGGTGAAGAAGTTGCAGTTGTTAATTGGACTTGCCGCAGGACCGTCGGTTCGCTTAATGCTGGGTTTGTTTTTTTTTTTCCCGCCTAGGATACAATTCGGCCTCGATCGGTCCGCCGAAGCTGGGCGGCCTTTGCAAAAACGAGGCCCAATTTCGCTTATTGATTTTGGCCCAACCGCTCCCAGCTCGTGTCGATCCAATTTCCGGCAGTACGCCAGGGTGCTCAAGGAATGTGTAAAATCATACGCTTCTCCCGGTTCTTCGGTCCTGGCCAGGTTCGAGCCGTTCGTTCATCCGAGAGCACTCTCTGAAGCGCCCGAGCTCATATCTTGCCCGGTCAGTCGTTCTGTCTCTTACTCACACGCCCGAAACGGACCGACGGAAGGAGCAAAAAAACACCCAACCCACCCACCCACCCACCTACGAGCGAGATGATCCGAAATAGCATGCCGAAAGTGCGGTGGTCCATTGGCCGTGGTCCCTTTTTTCGATGGTCACTCACCGGGAATGCGGCCAGGAAGCGGACTATCCCGGGCTCCGTGCCCATCTCAGGCTCCGAGACGCACGTTTGTGTGTGTGTGGGTGTGTGTGTGGGGGGTGGTGGGAGGTGGCGCAAGCGTCTGTTATTGTGTGCCGATGACTGGTACGATAAAAGGTTATGTTCATCTGTCAATTAAATAGATGACTTGGCAGAAGCCATTATAGTCCTGTGGGCCAAGAACCCGAATCCGATGGTTCCGATGCACTGGCCTCCCTGGACTGGGTTCCCCAATCGAAAGATAACCGGCACGATATGATGTGTGGGTGGATAGGAGATAGAGAGCTCCCGTGCCCGTGCACCCTGCCTCGTATTCGTGTGTTTGCGAAGGGTTTTTGAAGCTTTTTTTTTGCTTTCTGTTTGGTCTTTTTTCGTTTGCTGCCCCCAATCACGAAATGGCCAGTGGCGTGTCTCGAACACGGGGTGGGAAGGCTGAGGTCAGGTGGGGGGGGGGGGGAGGGGAGACCCTCAAGGGACCCTCAGGTACATCGGAAGGTTACTTCGGTCCGAGCCGCTGATGGCCGGCTGTTGGACGAATGCTCTCCTGTTGATTATCGCCGGCGAACCCGGGGAGGTCAGGACATTGCTGATCGATTTTCGGCCACGCCAGGATGCTGGGGATTTCGCCAAAAGGGATCCAATCAATTAGTCCCCGGTAGCGCACCGGCCAAACCCGGTTGTTTTCCTTTCACGTGGCTCCCGAGTGCAGCCGCACTTTACGACGGGAAGGTGCATTCTGGTGCTCGGGAAAACACACGCGGGAAAATTAGCGCAATGGAGTTGCGGCGCTTTTCCGGTTGCGCGAAATACACCGCTAAGTTTATCGCTTCCAGCAGTGAGCGCGGCTCCATCAGCGTCTTTTCATAGTCAGGGATTCGTCCGAAAAGCCCCCCGCAAAAAAAACAAACAAACACAAACTCATCCACCTTCGATTTTCCTCCCAGACAGCTCGAAAACACACACACACGAGCAAACGCATCGGTGTGTATTAAAATACTTGAAATAGTTTTCCGTGTCCGTTTGCTGAGCTTGTCTAGGGCGGAGGGTTAGGAAAAAAAAGAGAGACACACGGACATCCCCACGTGTACCGGGCATAGGTACGAGTCATTATGGGTCCCTGGGTTCCCCTCAAAACCGTGGCATTCCCGCACAGCTCCTATTTCCAAAGGGGCCAAAAAGGCCGCAGTGCTGTCGTCGTGTCTGGAGCTTGTCTTTTTGTGTGTTAGCTCCATCTCTCTTCTTTTTCGGCAGCTTGCAAGTCCCTCCCCCCCACCCACCCACCCACCCATGTCGAGTGACCCTTCGGGTATTATTGCTCCCTTGCGGGGGCCGATCGGTTCACAGCGGGCCCAAACCACGGTTGTTAAACAGCATGATGCGAGATTTGAATATCGATTCCGTAACGAAGTTTGCCATCCGGCCCTCCCGGCGATAGGTTCCACGTGGATGACAACTATTGGGTCAGGAGGCGGGCGGGGGGGGAGGGGTCACTGGTCCCAGGGGTCCAGGGGTGGGGCCACACCAAACCTCCATGGTCCATCTCCAACCTTCGGGAACGCGACGGATGAGATGGTATGGATAATTGATTTTCTCATTAGGGATCATTACGTTGGAGTTTTATCGGTTCTCGTGCTCTCGGCGGGGGTGGATGGATTGGGGGAGGGGCCTTACTTTTCACGGGGAGGGGGGACCCTGTTGCGAGGGTGTTAGCCCTTGATTGCTGCCCATGGGTTTCGGTAGCAACAAACTGCCACCGGGTGTCTGTCAATTTCTCCGCACCGGTCCGGAATGCCACCCGGTCCGGATCGGTTCCGGCGTGTCCCATTTTCGGCTTCTTGGGAAAACTATCGGCCTTTCTTCGGTTTCCTTCGTTCCCTTGGTGTCTTTCCTTCTTGGGCCAGCTTGGGTGAGCGATCGCGCTTTGATCGGACCCGCGGGCGATAATTAAGCTAACGACGACGCCGCATTTTCGGCCGCTAATTGAAACGATCGCCCTAATGCGTTTGCAAGTATGTGCCCTCTGTGTTGTGGTGTTTGTGTGTATGTTTGTGGTTTTGAGATCCACCCCTCCACCCGCTCCACCACGGGTGGGAATCGGGTGGGAATTGGTTTATTTCGGTCGAGTGTGTTTATTTATCCCGTCCACATTAGTGCGTGGAAAGATTGATTCCACGGTCGAGTCGAGTGGTTGGAATCTTTGAGAGAAAAATTGAACCTCTTTTATGAGCCCAACCCTAGTCTCGTGACGTTAACAGAAACGCTCGTCACCAGCATAGAACTGGTTACATTTCGCAATCCACCGTGATTGAGTTATCTGCCCGTTAACGGGATCGTAATGTCCTTCGCAGTAATGGGACCGCCTGTGTCCTGCGTCCCTGTACCAATCTTCATTCACTTCTCTCCTAACCGAGGATAGCCTGTGTTCCCAGCGTTCTAGGAATGCCCAAGGCCACTCGGAACCTCGACGTTAATGAGCCCCGTTTAATGGCGAGCGGGCGCGCTTTTGCAGGGCCTTTGGATTCGTGCATTCTGCCGTACGAATACGCCGTACGCGACCAGCCGCCCTTCGAGGGACCAGCGAGGTTGTGTTGCTTCCCTTTTTGCAGGAACCAGCGACCAGCGAGCACCGAACGAAGCACCGAGTGGCCCGGAGTGCCCCGAAAGGGCAACATCAAAGACAAGGCACATTTAATTATACCAATGATCATAATTAAGATAAGACATTGGTGCAGAATGGAAATTTTATACATTCCGCGTTCCACCGGCCTCGTTCGGGATGGACATTCCGTCGACCGTGCTGCTTTAGCTACACTCTCCCCGAAGACACGGAGTGCCATTGGCGAAAAGCGCTTGGTTTTTTTTGTGCCCTGTTCGTCTTCAAGCTAGGCGACGAGTGAAATAAAATGCAACGGCACCAAACGCTGCGCTTGGGCAAAAAAAGGGTGCCCATTTAAATAATTATGCTCATCTTTCTCCGGCTCCAGCCAACGTGGAAGGTGGTTCCCTAAGGCGGCCGGTTGAGCAAAGCGCGTAAAGATCACCAAGATCACAGGTTCAGGCAAGCAGAATGCCTCCGGCAATCGATCAACTCGCGAAGAGCGCTCAGATGGTGGACTTCAGCACGTCGCGGTATTCGTAGAAATCGCTTCGGGATGAAGTTGTTGCGTTCGGAGCGTCCACACGCGATAATTACTGGGTTTGCGTTCTAAACACTTTGCAGGTCAAACAAAATGATGGTCTCTCGGAGGCAGAATCAGAGAGTGGACTGAGGGCTGGTTGGTTCAGTTTGCAGCATCGAAATGAGCTTTGTTTTATGGTTATTTAACCGCCACAGGTCCATACGAGATCGGGTGTGTTTTAAACAAATTTGCTGCTTATGAGCCGCATGCCAATGGGTTGATGAAATCGCTAATAATCCTTGAAATGCAGCTGCGAGTGGCTGGTTTTTCTCCCGATTGGCGTCCATTACTAGCGAAACCTTGTTCGAATTACGTGCCCCGAGTGGTTGTGAGTAGTCGAGGGCGTGCTCAACCACTGCCACAAGCCAACCCACCTCAACCAAGCCTCACGAAGCCCTGCGGCAGAAGTTAATGAATGAAAAATAAATATTTGAGCAAAAACACGCCGACCTGGCCCACCGCACCGCCGGCATGCCCTTCCGGCCTGTGTCAATCATATCGAGCTTTATGCTTTTGTTCGGCTCAAGCCCCAGCTCACAAGTGCTGTTGCTGCTGCTGTTGCTGCTGTTGCTGCCGGTGCTGTGTTCTGGCGGCTGCTGCACATCCAATCAGTTCTATTTGCATCGCGTTGGGGGCCCCCGCAATGCCCTTCATCGACCCGCACCACGCGTCGGTTGTGTTCCTTCGAGAGATTTTTCATTAGCTAAAACAGTAATTAAATTTAATTAATAATTCCCTCTTGCGCAGGTGCTTGATTATGGTTTTGCCGTTTGGGGTTTTCGCTCGTAAACCACTCCTGGTGGGTGTGGGGGTTGGTGGGGGGGGGGGGGGGCGGGACAACTGCAAGGGCAGAAGAAACCCCTCGGCACCCTCGGCTTATGGGAATTAAACGCGATGAATAAAAATAAGCGCAATATTTAATGAACTCGGGCGCATCGCTCCAGCTCGTATTTGCCAATTTAAGCTAAGGTTGCAAAGAAAAAACATTACACGAGGGTTGAAAAAATGGCAATCCACCCCCACCCCCCCACCCAGCAGCAAAACCTCCCCAAAATTCGACGCCATTACTGGATGCCAACTATCTGTGGCATCTCATTAGCGCGGCCCTGTTCCATCGCAACACGAACATAGCCGTGTTTGCTCAATTATGCAGCGGAAGAATACCGCAACCAGGTGCAGATTATTATCCTTCACAAATTTGCTCCCAATTCAGTGCTCCCTTACCACCCACCCACCCACCGGTGGGCCGCTTTCCGCCACCCGTCGCAATAAGGAACTAGTGGCTCTTAATTGATACCATGCGCTATTAATCACATACCATTCCATAATTGATTGTTATTCGGTGCAACAAATCCTGCGTCCGTCTCGTGCCACCCCTCCAAACCACGATCCTCCCCCCCACGGTGCTTCATCGCTTTTGAAATGCTTCCGGGAAATCCCAATCGACGCATTTCGCTCTAATTTAGTCGCAAGGCCTTCCCACCCCCAGTGCTGGCCGCGTGCCTCAATCGGTCGGTTGAATCAATTCAACAGCCCAACCCAACCACCCCCCCCCCCCCAGCCACCCCCCTCTCTGGACGCACCCTGGGCCCGGGCGCAAACCACATAGTTTGCATTTTCCATTTCGCCATAATACCATTGATGTTCTAATTTTGTTTCATTGAATAATTACAACCTCTCGCTCTCTCTCTCTCTCTCTCTCTCCCTTCCCTCCGGTTTGGCTTAGCGATGCTTTTTCATTTCATGTGCGTGGGTGGGTTGGAACAGAGTTGCCACGGTTGGCTTATGGTGGCCCCTCGCGAGTCGACAGTTATTTATGCGAACGGGTGCACGGGGAGCGATGCACAACTTTCACCTAATTACTGCACCGGTGTGGCGTTGTTTCACTCAATCGAACTCGGATTTGCGCGGTAGGATTATATCCTGATTTTTCGACGAAAACGCAACATTTGTCGAGTGAGCGAGTTGTATTGTTCAATCAAGAGGTTTTTTTGAAAACAAAATGGTTGGGAATTGTGGCTCAACGATCGAACGCGTGCCTTATGGCACCAGCGCAGGTTGCTTCGATCAGCAAACGTTTCCACGCCAACTGCGATTGGTGTAACCGTGCGTGCGCCATCATCCTTTTGTGACACCTGGCTGGCTGGCGAATTACTTTAGTGGCGAATTGGCTTGCCTCTAATCGCACCCTCCGAGGTGGGCGGATACGCTCGAGGGACCGCGAAATGATGCGGTTTCGTACGAATCGATTCGTGTCACTTTCCCACCCATCCTCCGTTCAAATGGGTGGGAACTCCTGGGACGAAAAACCACACACCCGAGCACCCGCAAAGCCCACAGTCAGGCGTGGGTGTGAAGCGATGTAAACGGGATTGACGCATAATTAGGCTAATTAAATGATTTTGCAGGCAAAACGCGGGCGGTGTCAGTGTGTGTGTGTGGCAACGGCTACGACAGGGTGACGCGTGCAAATCGGAAGATTAAAGCTCCTTCCGCTTCCTGGCCGTCCGGATGGTGGCTTAATTGAATTGCGACAAATTCGGTTGCCAACCCAAACCGCTGATGAACGAATGGCCCGCGGTTTCTGACCCACCAGCGACTGGTGGCCACCGGCAGGGGAGAGGAGGGTGCCCAAACGGGTGGGTCAAACACGGCGGGTCCTTTCGGTCTACCGCAGTGCTATCGGTTTTTGGCGCGCTCGAATGGAGACGCATGGTAATGGAACGGTTCCGGGGCGAAAAGGGAGAGACCCCATTTTCTTCGTGACACCTGGGAAATCATCACCCCCCACCAGGTGTGTGTGTGTGTGTGTGTGTGTGTGCATGGGTGGGGAATAATGGGAAACTTTAATTTTCGATCCAAAAACCCTAAGCGAGCGGCCGCCGTCCTGCTCGCGAAGGCACGTGATCGTGCAAATGGATTCCGGAGAAGGAGACGAATGCCGCTCATGGCCTTAAGCCCTCGCGGCACCGCCTTATCAAACTGACGCTGTTTCATTATTTTAATGGCGTTTACTTTCACTCAAACGAATGACTCAAAGCATTCCAACCGCCACCCCCGCGTAATGGTGGGTGGTTCGAATGACGGGAAACATGGGGTTGTGTGTGTGTGTGTGTGTGTGTGTGTGTGTGTGTGTGTGTGTGTGTGTGTGTGTGTGTGCGAGGGCGGTAACTCATTCGTGTGCCTCGCCAACGACCCTCCCTCTTCTCACACCCCCTTGTACCAGCTTCGTAGGCTTTTGTGGTGATGAATTGTTTAATTTCTTTTATCTGCCATCGCACGCGAACGCCACCGATCCTGGGAAGGGGTGCCGGGTGGAAAACCGAAAAGGAAAAACTTATGTTCTAGATTACGGCCGTGCCAGCACCACCCAGGGCGCGGGGGAGTAGAATGGGTGGCTCGAGGTGGGGTGGCGCGAGCTGTTTAACATAAATTTAATTACGCGCCTTGGACCTTTATCTCGTGCGCGTGGGCGAGCGCGCACGAGGGAAAACACCGAGGGTTTGGCACTAATGCAGCACAGGAAAGGATTTTCCGATCCGCTTTTCATGGCACCCGGTTCTCCCACGAGCCAGCGTCACCGTCGGACAAAACTTTCGTCCTCGCGAGTACCGCGAGCACCCGCGCAATGATATATCTAGCTAAACTTGTTTTGACATTGTTCGCAATGTTTGCCATTGTTTCGGCATTTGACCGCACTCTCGAGGAGGCCACCGGCAGTGGGCGAACGGGAGAGAGAGAGAGAGAGTCATTGCTTTTTAATGAGTTGGGCATTTTCGCTCGATGACGGTTAGAAGGCTTTTAAAGGCGCGAGGATGCACCTAACCCATGGCGTACCATCTCCAACGGGAGTGAAAGCGAGAAAGGGATTCTTCTTTTTTCCTACGGCAATCGCACACTTTCTCACCCACACACACACACACACTTTGACCGACTGCCCGCGGGGGCTCTCGCAACCTGACGGACATTTACTTAATTAATTTGAGATGCTCTCGGTAGATTGCGGTTTTAATCTTGATGCGAATGCGGGCTCCTTCGCAGCAGGTATCCTTCCGAGACTGGAGTGCATTTCATTTTTGCCTTTCAACACCTCGAACCCGGGCGTCCGAGCGTCCGAGCGTCCGGGCGCTGGGAGTAATAAAACTTTGATAGTTTTTTATTTCATTCCATTCTAATTAACGGCGTCTCATTAATGGGATTTTATTCGGTGTTGGGTTGCATTTTTGAAATTACATTTTCCTCATTTTTATGAGGAGTTGTTTTTTTTTTCTTCTTTAACCCCGTGAAGATGTCCAATCGGCAGGCGTGCTAGGTGCCGTTTATGGGTTTAAAATTACCCCCCCGGCTAGGGGCCCGACTTGGACATCAATATTTATAACACCTTCCGAATGAGGTGGCCCTTTGTCTTTGCGGGCAGCATCAGCAGCTGGAGGGGGCCACATAAAATCGCCGCAGGTGAAACATAAAAAAACAACAACTCCAATCCAGCTGGAACTGTTTTCGGGGAAGGGAGTGTTGTTTTCCTTCACGCGATAAGTTCCATCGGTTGGGCGAATGACGAACGATGAATCATTCATACACGCGTCAAAACTTTGACGCAACAACCCGTTTCAAACGCAACGATCCGCGGGCGAAAAACTACTCTGAGGTCTCCTCGAAGAACCTTTTTTTCATTTTCGGATCGCCTCCATGCGTTCGGAGATAAGTGGTGGAATTTATCGTTTTGAAATCTAAATTAACATTGCGCCGCATCCGGATTGCAGACTCGTGGAGGGATTAGGCCACCCGACGACCCCCGCGAGAGAGGCCCTTTTGAACTTACCCCGTACGAGGGCTTGACCTGGGGTGTAGTTTAACATCGTTTCGGTGGACCCCCAGCTCAAAAAAGCTTATCTTTATGGAGTGGATTTGTTTTTCTTTCTTGGTTCTTTTATTTCCCACCGACAGAGAGCAGCGAAACCGGTAGCGTCAATGTCATACACGCGGAGGTGTCTCTCATTTACGACCTTATCCGGTTGAAGCTTCCCCCTTAAAATGAGCTGAGAAGCATATTAACGGATTAACTCCCCCAGGGTAGATGGGCTTCTCGCGAGTTCGAATAGGAAATGAATTTCATATCGAGTTTATGTGCCGGAGTTTTATCGTACTGTTTTTTTTTTTCATTTGATTGTATTACAAGAAGCCCACGCCCGGTGGTAGTGCGTTTTATTCGATTTTAATCGTACCGGAGCATCGTTCCAGCCCTGCTCGGGGGTCGCATATTTTAAAGCTAATCCAATCACCAGGTGAAGCAAAGGGACGAATAGAAAATCGTTATCTGCCACTTACGATTTCCCGCGCCGAGATGAGCGCGATGACATACCTGCGCGAAGAAAAGCCTCCCCTGCGCTGGGAGAAGGCACTAATGTATCAAAGGGCAATCGTGAAATGCTAATTGGACATTATCACTTAATGCATCGGGCCACCGTCCGGTTAGCTGTTCGTGAGGCGCAATCAGCTGGCTCGGTTCCGCGGTGGGTCGTTTTGTTTTGCGCGAAAACCCCCCCCGGTAGAGTGGGGTGCTTTTTTTATCTGGTTTGTTGAGGTCGTTTTCTTAGGCGGGTGTTATCTTTTCACACGCTCCCACAAATCTTGCATCGAGCGTTGTTTCGTAACATGACAAGCGTCTATTAGGAGGAGGGCTCAAGGTGCAGATTTAGGGCCACAAATTCCGGCCCAGCCCGTTTGGCTCGTTTAGTTTCACTGTTTCTTTTTCGGTTTGTGGCTTTGTTTGACGAAAATGATACACAGCGACACCCCTTCGGAGCTCTACATTAGCATATAAAATGGGCTGGAAATTATTTTTATTATTCATAAACGGTCGTAAATTTTGATGTACGAAAGCACTTACCCCGATTTCCAGCCCGTTAGACACCGCGATAGGCGTGTCAGCAGCTGAAGGTGTCGTAGATTAGAAGCTAGAAGGTGCCGGGTTTGGATGGTTTGAACGAAAAGAGGGTGAGAAATTGTTTCCACAACGGAAGAAAAGTGGATAATGCGATTTAATTACTGCCCGAGTGTGTGAATGGTTCGAAAACGGGAAGTGTTTTTGTGGGTTAAAAAAGCGAAATGCTGAATCGTTTTAATCTGTTTTCTATTTTACAACCGCTTTTGTTCTTGGTTCTTTATTTCTAGGTTTTCTTGGAATCGAGCTGCGAGCTGTGTACGAATAGTAAGTATAATTACATGGCCATCCTTCTAATAAACATCACACTACAAGCATCGATACTTGCTGCGGAATGTTCTCGAGAAAAAAAAACGTGTTTCGTGAGAAATGAAACCGGATTAGTTGCGCTGCATGAAGATAAACAAACGCGCGCCAATCCTTTCTTAACATCACGATCGATTTCACTTTACAACTCCCGCCGAACGGTTGATTGCACACGAACAGATGAAGTCGTAATTAATCAGCAATTAAAATTGAATTCCGGTGTAATCGCTCATGTATCATTCGCTCTCCGTTTACATCGCCCGATCGAGCCGTAATGTGCTCGCACATCCATCAAAGGAGTCGGTGCGTTTTCTGTCTGGTTTTTTTTTTTTGAAAATGCAACCCTGCTCTGTGGGGGGATTCGATCGCTTCAAAGCAATCGAAAGGGCGGTAGTAAAATATGTCGTCGACGCAAATGAGAGCCGCCCGTATTGCAATCGTATTTCGATTAGGTTACTTCATTACGAAGTGCTCTTCTTTGCTGCAAAAACAACCGTACGGGTACGAAAATTCGCATCGCATAATCGATTGCACCCGAAATTGATGCTTATTGCGCGTTTTATCAATTGAAATATTACACATTTGTGAGGTATCAATTTAAAAGCAAAAAGCAATAAACCCGCCGCGGGGAGAAAAACACTTTGCAAAAATTAATGGTCGCCCCTGGCCGCACCCCATGCCACCGCTGGCCACCCCGCTCCGGTGGGTTTCGCTCCTTTTCCGAGCACATTCAATTTGCGAGACACCGGAAACCGGTCCTAGTGGCGGTAATTAACGGTGCAATCTATAATGAACGCCGAACCCCACCGCCCGGGAGGGATTACCACCGGTTGGGTGGGAGAGGTGGGTGGTGGTTGGTGGGTGGGAAGAAGGGGACACCGTTCCCGCCATTAGCTTGCCAAATTGTCCGTGGATCGCAATGGCACCGCTGCCGATGACGACGACACTGGGGCGAGTGAGGACGTGGAATTGATGTTTAATTACGTCATTACAGTTAAGCTCGTCGGGATTGGCTGACGTTTTCTTTTTTCCTTCTCTCTTTATATATATTTTTTGTTGTTCATTATAATAATCTTTTTTGTTCCGTTCCCATTTTCATCCCACAATGTGGCCGTGGGCGATGCACGTGGAGGGTTTCGCGCCGGGATTCGTCATGGGGTGGTATCGGGATTCATACGTGTGTCTGTGTGTGCCTGTGCGTACTTATGCACCGGTCGGAATTATCCACCGACTGTGGATGATTTCTTTTGAAGTGAGATTTGTATCGGACTGATTAAACTAAAGGCTTCGCTCTGGCCGGAAGCCTCCAGTGGGGCTGGAGGGATTCGTTCGCCATCGCCATTACCATTCTGGGTGGGTCGCTCGGGGGATGTTCGGTGAATGGACTGGCGAGAGGTGATGACGTGGGGACAACAACATGAAATGGCAATCAATAATGCACTTCGTTTAATTGATGGATTGAGCGATAGAGTAAGACGGTTCGATGATAGACACGGCGAGTGCACAGCTCTCTAGGGCCCGCAGAAGCCCAACCGTTGCGCTTGGGTTCGATAGAAACAGAGAGTGTGAAAGAGAGAGAGTGAGAGTGAGAGAGGGAAAGGGCGAGTGAGAAAGCAAGCAAAACCGTGTAGTGAAATGTGAGTGGCATGTGCAGGCGCAAGGATCAACGGATGGACGGAGGAAAAAAAGAGAGAGAGAGAGAGATAGAACGAGAGAGCGAGCACAAAAAAAAAACACTCTGAAACGAAAGCACTTTGTAATTAACTGATTGCTGATAAGCGCGGAAAATTAGACCCTGATGGGTTGTGTATTTATTTTTATACATTTCTTCTCCACCCGTGTTTTCGTTGCCTTTCTCCACCGACCACCAGACCGGCTCTGTCGCGGTTGGCACGGACGAGCGTGTGTGTGTGTGTGGCTGTGTGCGCGTTGTCGGTTCCATTACAAAATGAGTTTCATTAAGTTCAATCTGCAGCTTAATTGATGACAATGTTTGAAACATGTCCACGAGCGGATAGTGGTCGCGAGGTTGGAAAGCGGTGGAAATCGAACGGAAAAGCGCGATGGAAGGCGTGGGACTTGACGATCGAGCTCGGACGTGGCTGGTGGAGCCCGCGATGTACAGTAAATTAAGGAAATTAATCGTATTGATAATGAACGGGTGGGAGAGTGCACGGGAGAGAAGTGAAAAAGGATGGAAGGAAAAAAGGGTTTTTACTGCGGCGATGTACTAATGAGATCGTGGAATAGAACCGATGCTGGTTCGAATATGACTGGCATGTGACAGTTTCGGTTGATATGGATGATTCCCGCCCGACGGGGTTGACAGTTTTCCCAAGGAAAATTCCATCTAAATAATCCTTCGATTGTTGGTAATTCCTTTCGCGTGGAACTGAAGCAAGCCCTTGAACCATGTCTTATAGAATCGCAGAAATGGGCACATCACTAGAACGTTGCTATTAGTTACGCATTCTAGGAGACAAGCCTGCTAGCGATGAGTAATAATGCCTATCGGATAGGTCGTGGCGTCGCGTGGAGGACAGATTGAACGATTATCAGAGAACCGCGTTCGAGACGACAGAAAGGGTTCTTTTTATACTTTCCGCTTATTAAACCAACATTGAACGTAACAGTTCAAAGAAAGTTCACGGTCGTGTTTGCGTGTTTTGCGACCGGTGGTTGTTATTTTTACCATCGCACAAATCATAATGCCCACGCGTCAAAAACTAGCCCCGAGGACATTCACCGGACCTGCGTCGTCCTTGTGGCTTAGTGTCAAAACCTGTCCGTGGTGTCTTCTCCCTGCAAGGAAACTCGGTCGCTCCCGCTCATCAATTCGCCCTGGAGCGCGACCACGTGCCCATTAGATTACCAAATGCTCGAGCTGACGAGCTGCTCGCTGTCCGCAAACATGACCCTCTTCATTTCGGTCGCTAATTAGCTCGCAGCTCTCGGCATGCCACTGTCAAACAAACCGATTTGTGGCCCGCAGCACCAAACCGTAATGTCCTGTAATTGGCAAACGCTGTGCGCGACCGGTCGGGTAATTATTGGTCGTGGCCTAAAGTGATGCTTTCTCGAATTCGGAACGGAGTAGTAAGCGGAGGGGAATGAGAAAGAAAAACCACGAGAAGGAAAAATAAGCAGCGCGCATTTGATAATTTGTATCCCGGCCCGGGCATGGCCTCGAGCGTGTGTTAGTTGCGAAAGCGACCTCCTCCCAAAAATTGCTCGTTTTCATCGCAATCGGAGCTCTACTATCCCCCGGATTCGGTAATGTTTTTTTCAACAATAATGTTATCCTACGCCAGGGTTCACCCGGTTCCCCTACAGCTGCAACTAACGCACCTTTTGTGTCTTGAACTTTTTCCAATTAAAGAAGCAATGTGTAATGTAGCCAATTACGGTGGACGGGAAAAATCGGCACGACACGGCTGCCACCCGCGCTAGAGCCACCATTGTATGACGCCAAGAGCAGCCTAATGAAGGAACTGTGCAACTTGTGCGAGGGCACGGCGAATGTCCTGTGTGTGTGGGGGGGACTGGGCCCCGAAAACCGGGCGCGCTTCTCTCGCTCCGATGCACCCGAAAACGCGACGCAGGCGATTACTACGGGACCAAACGGTGGCTAATGCCTACCGAAGGGCTCGTTCGTTAGCGCAACGGCGAAGGTCCCCCTTAATGGCAATCCTTTCCATTCGCGGGGAAGGATAACTTTACCCCCCGGATGCGAGCAGCAAGGATGGGTGGGTGGCCCTGGGTGGACGAAAGTAAAACCCAGCGCAGTCTGGAAGCGAAGGGATGAATATCGAAAATTGCGATATGCTGCCGGAGAACAAAGCGCGGGAAAGAGATGGCTATGGGACGAGTGAGTGAGTGAGAGAGAGCGACCGTGCATTTGGAAAAGGGTCGCAATCACGCGGGAAAAAGGACCCAGCAGGCGGTGCGTGAGTAGGACCGAGCGAAGTGAGAGAGCAATACAGCCATGGTGAGTGAGTGAGTGAGTCTTGTGGTGAGCTCGAGCGAAGCTTCTCACCTAGCAAAAGGGTCGAATGTTTTTTGGATGTGTGCGGGGGAGGAATGGTGAACCGGCGAACAAAGTACCGAGGTGTCGTCGCCGCCCCCACCACCCCCACCACCACCACCACCCTCACCAACGGCGCCCTTTCGGCGCTGTGGAACGGCTGGCAAAAGTTTCCAGTTTAAAAGGATGTATAACGAGCTCGGCAAGCAATTTATTTTAATGATCGTCCGTTTGAAATAGAAGTTTAGTTTTGTATAATTGTACCGAATCTATATATTATAATGAGGCGGAGGAGTGTGGTGGCGTGGGAGGTGGGTGGTGGTTAAACGAACGGTACAATCATCCCCTCGCTCGCGTCCCCGTTGTTTGAGGAGGCTTTTATTTCGCTCTCTCGTCTTTTTTTTCGGCATTGCTGCACGCGAATGATGATTTTCTCACACGTGTGGAATAAAAGCAATTCGGAATGGCGGAATAAAGGGGGGGGGGGAAGGAACGAAATAAACAAAACAAAAAATGGGAAAAAATAATCACACGCTCAGTTAAGGAACAGCTCAATGTCATTAAGGGACGGATTTGAATTACTGTGGCTGGCGGTGTGGCCTCTCGGTTGTCTGGCATTTCTGGCCTGTTTCGGATTATCGAGCTTTGTGGATTATCCGTCGCTTCGAAAATCGTCCCGCGTCTGGTGAAGGACGCGACTCGGTTTCGTTTAGTGTGCCTTCAATTAGTTCCATTTGTTTAATTATCCGTCTCAACGGAATCGCTGCCGCCACCACCGGTTCTGCTCATTATTTTAGCAATAGCAGGAGCATCCCTTCCACGTTTTCAATTTGGGGGGGGCATATTAATTAAGGTGGAAGGCGATTTTTTACATTATTGCGGAATAAATTTGATGTCTTTCGTTTCCTTTGCTTGGGAGAATTCCAATTTTACTGTTCGCTGATATGTTCCCGAGCCTAGTTCCTGAGCGAAAATTATCCCCATCAACAGACTGCGAATGAATGTTCGATTGTGTCCGACTCATCCCAGCGCCAGCTTACTGGCAGGCGTTCGCAACAGCCGGCACCCAGGCACCAGGCTGATCAGCTGGTTGCCCTTGCGATCTTGTTAGTGTGGCTTCCTGCAATCCTCCGCAATCAGGGCATCCTTTCGCATCCTTCCGATCGAGCCCGGGTGAGGGTGGCAGATTGTGTCTCGTTTTCCCCGAACGCTTTTGCATGAATGGAGCCTGCTAATGAGGAAGCCATTGTGTCACTTCTTAACGAGCGAAGATGATTTCCCGTACGGTCAGCAGCTGGTTCATCTGGCCTTCGTCGTCGTTGAGCGTGTTTGGGGGTTTTGAAAATCAATGGCCTCATCGTACATGGTGCTTGTACTGGTTGGGGAGAGAGAAAGAGAAAATGAGCGAGAGCGAGAGTGAGAAAGAACGAATGCACAAAACTACAAACCTCCCCATTTCGGACGGAGCTGTGTCCCAAATCGTGCGCCAAAACAGCTTCTCCGCTGTGTGTGAGTTCCGACATCAAAAGTGGCGCAGTGTTTGCAGTTGTACTCGGTCCCCCCCCCCTCACGTTCACGTCCTGCTGCAACACGTCCTAGCGCAAACATATCGTGACATTTACGAAGGACGCGGCTGAAACGAAAAACCACCAGCACTAGCGCGCCATCGCGCCACGCCAGGCTGCGCTTGCCTTTGGAGCGAGTAATTATTTTGAAATTTAATTAAAAAATTAATTACAAAGAAAATAACTATATTGCAATAATGCCCTTCCCTCTCATCTCACCCCTCAAGCGCCATGCTTTCGGGACGCCGGCATTTCGTCCTTTTTCCTCCCTTTCGGTGTGCGGCCTCAGCACAGCTGTTTCCCCATGCCGAGCGGGCGAAGGAAACGTGCCCGTGCGGAAGTTAATGAAACGTACACAAAGTGCATTAAAGTTTGCACTGCCGGGTGCCCTTTTCTCGCCCCCCTCCCTCTCTCCATCCCCACGGTCCCTCGGCCATGATGCAACCGCGAGGCGCCACCATACCGTTGGGTTGCGTTGCGTCTTGCGCAAAAACACGCCAACACGCCGAGGGTGAATCCTGCCTTTGTTTGCCCACCACCATCTGCACCATCTGTGGCTGCGGCCCCTTTTTCTTAGGGAAAGCTAGCATATGTACCGGATCAACGTCGAGCCAACGGTGGTTGAAATTAGGCGAGGGTCAAGCAGCTGATTGAGCGAACTGACGACGACGACGAAGAGACTGCCGGTGGGTTTGATCGTTGATTTTAATTCGTTTCTTTTTTTGACGTTATTTTTCACTCCCCAACATGCGACGGAACGGTTTAATCCTGCCACCACCATCGGTGGCTCCTGCAACAGCTGCTGCAAATGCTTATTGTCCGCTGAGCTGAACCCGACAAAAGGGGAATTTCTTTCACGCGCAAAGGACCCTTTCAGTTGCAATTTGTGAGCCTAATGAATGCAATTAGATCTAGCGTTTTTGAAAACCACCTCCCGGCGGAAGGTTCCAAGCGTTCTTTTAAGCGTTTCACTTGGCGCTAATTACGATGATAAATTTCATTACCTACAGCTTCTGTGTGCCGTGCTCGGTGTTGAGCCAGCTTCCAGGAGTCCTTTTCCATGCAGCAGTAAGATTTGATGTCAAACAAGCAGTTTAATAAGTTTTCCCGCGTTTTCTCGTGCCCGATATTACGAGCAATTAATCATCTGCGTCGTAAAATTGACCAACATTACCACCACGACTCGATCCGTGAACCGATCCATCACAACCGGCCAATGTGAGTCCGTGCGTGTTGGCGTTTGCAAGCAAATAAATCCCCGCAAATAGACCAAAGAGAGAGAGAGAGAGAGTGAGCAAGAAAAATGAAGCAAAAAGTCAGTGCGTGTACCGGGGTGGTGGGTGGGAAAATTCGAAACCAGACAAGTTCCCCCGTTTTATTTGCCTCCCTTCACAACGATCGGTTCATTTTTAGTTCACATTTTTTTGTGTGTGTGTCCCACTCGCACGATTTCACGCCAACCATTTGCGAGGCGGTGCCATATCGTCTCGCTGACCACCCCGTGCTGGTGTAGCTGATAATTTAATTAGAAAATTAATTAAATTTCAATTTTATTTATTTCATTTTAAAACCGTTCCGCACCGTTCCCGAACCGGCGCGAACTTTTTCCATGTACCCACTTACGGTGCACGGGACGGACACGTTCCGGGCGCTTCGGTTTCGCAGTCGCTTTGCCACCGAAAAGAAGAGGGACCACTGTGATCGGGGGTCTGGGACACTGGAGAGCTGGCAGCTGATAGCATTTAGTTAAACAGCACAACCGGCGGACGGGCGACGAGTGTAAGAGTGTTTCGTTCGATTAAAACACTGTACCGGGCGTCACTCACCGTGGCACCGAGTGTGGGTCCAGGGAAAAGGGCGAAAAGCTGACGAGACTGACCTGGTGTTGTTGGCGCACAGTGACCGCTTGGTTTGCAGCATCATTTGGTGGCGTGAATACAACCAACAGCAATAGAAAAAAACATTCCTGAACACTCACTCGAGCTAGCGTTGTGTGAGCTTTGATATTTTTTTTTTCATACAAAAAAAAAGACTTTACTCACATGAAGAAAATCACATTTAAGCACGAAATTATACGCCCTAAAATCGCCACCTCGAGTTGACAAATTCGAAACACACTATCGTGTAGTTGGAAACCGGCGTCAACACTCCACAGTATCCGTTTCCGTGAGTGGGAGTTTTTCCCACCCATCGATTGCCATCCTCACCTCACTGGGGGGGAGGGGTGGGTGTTTTCCTTTCGGCACCTTTTTTCCCGTCCCCGCTTCGGCACATCCTCCGGACGGAAGCGGCCAGGAAGCGGGTTGGTAGAATGGCGAAGTCAAAACAACCGGCACCGGAATGAGTCCGATATAAATTAAATTAAATTAAATGTGTATCGTCGGAGCACTTTTCGAAACGAACCGAAGGGAAGTAGGGAGGCGGGGGAAAACCCCGGGTGAGTGGGTGGAAAGTAGTTAAGAGTTGATCCTTCATCCGTTTAAAACTCTTATTTCCTGTCTCTGGTCCTCCGCGAGGTTCGTTCTCGTTCTCTTTCTCGCTTCTCATTCTCTCTCGCTCTCTCTCTCTCTCTCTCTTTCTCACTCACTCGCTTGCTCGCAACCGACGGCAGGACGACGGTGGTCCTAAGTACACGCAAATAATAAATAACATTTGATCGGAATCCATCGCATTGTATCCTTGCAGCACTTGGCACGGGGCCAGAGAAAACGGAGGGACGCTGAACAACCGGTGGGGAGGGCAGTCGTTTAGTAAATTCCTCCCGGCACTACATCGGCGGTGAGTGATAGGCGGCACACGTGCACGTGTGCCCGTGTACGTGTGCCCGGTCCTGGTTGCACTTTAGCTAAGCGATGCACACACACCGCTGCATTCGCCGTTGGAAAATCGACCAAGGACGCAGGGCGAGTTACAAGAGGACGCAACGGTGCAAGAAGCACGAGAACGAAGTGAAAATTGCTTTCGGCCACTTCAAATCGAGAGCTTTTCATCGAAGTTTCCATCCGCAAAGAGTGGCTCGGAGGATATGAGATGTATCCCGAAAGGGGGCTCGCCGGTTGGACCTGCCTCATTAAGCTACTCAAGTGGGAAATCCTAGCCGGTAATCCTTCCTTCTTTCGTCTTGCAGCTTGCTTTCTCACTCACTCTCGCGCTCGTGCTCTCTCTCTCTCACTCTCTCGTTCTCGCTCACGCTTCTTGACAGCGAGCTCCTGGCAGTAGGCGGCGATTGGAGCGAAAGATTGCTTTCTTCTTGCTGGCGCGCACTTTCCCGACAGGAAAACGGGATGGCTTTTTCCAAGAAATCTTGGCCAGTGTCTAGTTTAATTGATTTTCTTCTCCCATGCCCGGTCCAGTCCACCGCTTCCCCGTGGCGTACGAATCGAGCCGTAATCTCATCATATCCCTTCAGCAAATATTGCCTTCCCCAAAAGGGAACTGCTGCTCTTCGGTGAGCCTCGGACGAGGAGAGTCCGAGTATTGAGGGTGGGCAGCGGGCTAAGCCTCGGTAAACTTACTCGATTATAAGCAATCTCAGCAACCGGTAGGTTTTAGTAAATCGCAACATAATGTCTTCATGCTTCTGACGTACCGAAACCCGACGATGGACCACCTCTTTGATTTTGCGGGCGAGATCGGTTTTAACCTTATTTCGAACTGACCATTCGCCCTAGCCCTAGCGCCGTAAGAATGACCCACACTAAAACGGCTTGGGGATCAGGGGATTTCGTTTGAATGTGGCCACCCTAAAGTTACCTCCCAACCTTACCCAGGTTGCAGTTAATTAAAGGCTGAAACATTATCGGCACAATCATCGGTGGTTGCATCTGCGAACCGGAAATCGATCGGTCTCGCTTCCCTTCGAGTGTCCCTTTTGGGGCCTCTATCTGGCCTTTCGGTCGACGTTACATTGCTCTCTCACGAAGCTCGGGCTGGGTGCTTCTTCGGGGTTCAATTTATTTCCCTCGGCGTCAAACAAAATGTCCCCGTGACCCAAGCAAGCTCCGAGATCGACCAACTCGATCGGTCAGTTTTAATAAACGCTTTTAATCAGTTCTATTGGCGCAAAAGCGCACGTAAGACGTGGCACGTAATTAACCGGATGCCACTCCATCACAAGCGCAGCACCAGCTGAAGCAGCAGGTGTGCCGTGTGCATTTTGCGAGCGTTGCATTCCCTCATAACGACGACGGTGGTGCATTCTTTGCTGCAATGCTGCACCTCGATGCAGCTCTCGTCTTCACTGGAGCGAGTCCATTTATCTCGTCCGTGTGCGAGGTTTCCCCGGGGGGAGAGCGATAACCGAAGACGGCCCCACGGAGTGTTCGGAGTAATGTGACGTTAATTAAGTTTTGCTTGATTAAAAATTTATGTAAATATCGGTTTAATTACTGCTCGCCCGTATTGTTTGTGCAGCGTCCTCATTGCCTCCGGGTTGGCCCTTTTTCCACGTGATTCGATGGTGTCATGCTGCTCCTGGTGGGGAGCTTTTTTTTCCACCCATCGAGAGCAAGAGAGAGAAAGAGAGAGAGAGAGCGAGAGAGTTCCTTCTCTGTCGTGTGTCATTGATTCGCAATCTCAGCCGTCCACTGATTCGCATCGTTTGAAGGGTGAGTTTTTTTTCTTAGTGTTCACCAGCTATTTGTTCCGTAAGCGAGTTAGCTGAGGTTAGATAACGCCTAAGTGCCATTTTAAAGACACTTTTAAGAGCCAATTTCTACCGAAAACTTTAAGACCCCTTCGCTCACTTTCATCACAACGCGGTTGGGAATCTTTCCTGCCACCGCTCTTATCTAAGACTCCCGTTCGGTGCATCCATCGGTTATAATTGCCATGTGTGTGTGTGTGGCTCCCCATCGGCCCACCCTTCCCATTAACCCGTCCTGCTCTGAGCCCAGCCACCCCCCCCCCACCCAGGCCAGGAAACGCGGCTTTGTTTATGCAACCATTGATTGATGCGATTGATTTCGAGACCCTCGACGGGCGGGTGAAATCGGCCACAGCCTGATTGGCTTTAATGTTTGATTATTTGCCTGCCACGGCTCGAAAGGTAAACAAACAAATATCGCTATCAGATCGAGTAATTAAGCGTACGTGTGTGATTGTGCCGCCCGGTTAGCGGTGGGTTAAACGAAAACGCGAACGCGGGGCATTCGCATTTTGTTTGATTTCTCCCAGTAACCCTTTGACCGCGGCACCCATTTTACGTCCTCTTGCTCAGGGGTGGGGGTGAAAATCCCACCACGGGGTGATTGCGTAATTGGGCGTGTGTTCGATTTGAGTCTCGGGAAAAAAAATCAAAAACCGCCTCGCTTGTGATTCACTTGACGCTTCTTTTGAACCGTGATCGATTGAAGCGCGTTGTAATCGCAGCCTCAAGTGCATCGGTGGCACTTTTGCTGATGTTTTCCCGGCGGAAGCAACAAAAAACAAAACCACCCCAAACAGCTACGAGTGCCACCAGGGCACTTCAAGCTGTCGAATGGGCTGACGATCGCAAAGGGCAGTCTGGTTTACATCACACACAGCGTTCGCGATCACGCGTGATTAGGTGAGTGATTAGGGCAACCTGTTATGTTTTCATTTGGAAGGATGATGGCAGGAGAAAAAAAAACACACACCCACAAAGTTCAACCCCCTTTCCGAGAGCAACGAGGTCAACGGAAAACTGGAGTCCAGTACGGGTGAATGAAACCAA